>NW_026045914.1:3297572-3957086 GCF_023898315.1 Schistocerca nitens
TGTTGCCTAATGTGGACATGCATTAATATCTTTTACAAATGCTCAACTGTGATACGAAAGGACTTCGTTTCTTTAAGAGTCACAGTTACTATAATTAAAAAAACTGCCTGATTCTAAGACTTATCTCAGAGTCTATTCAAAGTAAAATTCTCAAACACAGCTCAAAAAGAAGGTAATGCCATATTGTTTTTTGTGGTAGTTGTGTGCTATTTTAAGGACTTACATATATCATAATTTTCATCATGATTAACATTTTTTCCAAAAACACAATTTTAAATGGAATAAAAAGTACTAATGTTTTCAAATCAATGCTGGATTATATAAAGCTAACTTTCTATGGTACCTTCAATGAATGGTTATAGAGAACATAAAAAGGAATCGAAATAGTGGCAAATGCTGCTGATTTCACTATGCTGTATTACACAACATCCATGAATCATAATGAGACCATTATTGATGGACTGCTGTTTGTTTCACTGTGGGAGAATGCTGAGAAGTGGCACCCTGAAGAAACAACCTTCTTTTGGTTCCCATCATCAATGAGTAGATAGAATGTATCGTATCACTCATCCCATCCTCATCTATATAGTCTTCTGTTCCCATAACATTGCTTACAGCTTCACCTCCTATGTATAGACCATCTATTATACTCCTTTTAGTATTACCTTCTTTATTTAGCCTTTCCTGCTTAGCAATTTTGTACTTCCTGTCACTCATTTGTAGACGTTTGTGTTCACTTTTACATGCTTTATTTGCTGAATTTTTAGATTTCCTTTCTTTCATCAATTAAATTCTGTTCTCTTCCATTGTCCAAGGATTTCTACTAAGCCTTGTCTTGTTACATAACTGATCTTCTGCTGCCTTCACCATTTCATCTCCCAAAGCTACCCATTGGTCTGCTGCTGCAGGGATGGGCAATATCTTTGGCTTGGGGCCATTCGTATGTAGGCAGAGGTTAGCAGAAGGTCACACCTTTTAAAATGGTGTGCAGTAGTTCACCTTGCAATTCAGAAAAGTTATAAATTGTTGCAAAAAATTCTGTCTTGGCAGGCCAGACAAAAACCACTAGTGGGCCACTGTTTGCCCACACCTGTTCTGTGTACCTTTCCCTGTTCTATTGTGTACCTTTCCCCTGTCCTAGTCAGTAATTGCTTAATGCTCCCTCCATAACTTACAATGACCTCTGGATCTTTCAGCTTATTCAGATACCATCTCCATAATTTCCTACCTTTTTGCCATTTCTTCAGTTATAATCTGCAGTATATAATCAATATATTGTGGTCAGTATGCATGTGCACCTTGTGATATATGTTAAAATTTGGTCCCATATTTCAATCTCTCTCTCAAAATTATATAATCAGTCTGAAACCTGCTGGTGTCTGCAACTCTTCAGTGTGTGTAACCTTCCTTCATGATTCTTAAACCAAGTGTTAGTGACGATTAAATTGTGCTCTGTGCAACAATCTACCAGGCAGCTTCCTCTTTCATTGCTTTTCCTAGTCCTAGTGATGTTTTACTCAAGAGAATGCCATCATTTAACTGTACTGTAGAGTTGCATGGCCTCAGGACAAATTATGGCTGTAGTTTCCTCTTGCATGAAGCTGTTTGCTGTACCAGCACTGCAAGGCCATTTAAGTTGGTGTCACAAGGCCAGATCAGTCACTTGTCCAGACTGTTGCACCTTCAACTACCGAAAAGGGTGCTGCACTCCCCTTCAGGAACCACACTTTTGTCTGATCTCTGAACAAATACTCCTTTGTGGTTGCATCTATAGTACGGCTAGCTGTTATCACTGAGACATGCAAAATTTCAAAGAAAATGCGCATGGTGACTCTTAGAATGGATCATGTTTGTCACCCCCCCCCCCAAATCGTGCACACACGCACGCACGCACAGGTTCATTCAGCCGGACACAAGAAAGTCTTCATTGCACCTGTCTGAAGCTCACCATGTCATCTTTAGGGTGGGTAGCAATCTATCTTCTTCAGAATATTGTTAATATTCCAACTTGGGTTTTCTACTGTTCAGTTAGTGCCATTTTATTCCATGATGAGACATCCTTAGTTGTCTTTTACTTGTCATATATTTGTGCCTAAATTTTGACAGTAACTCAGAATTGATCTTTTCTTCCTCTGACAATCAGGAACCCAACAACCAGCCAGAGAGGAGACTGTTGGTGAGAGAGGACGGGAAGAAAAAGAAGAAGAATTAGGAGAAAAAGAAGGAGAAATGGTGAGTTTTGTCAGTAGCATATGGTTACCACCACAATCATTCCTGTTCTGCTTTCAGGGCACTCGCAGTTTTCGTGTGCATGGAGCTCCAAGCGAATACAATAGGCCTTCCTTTTGTGTGCTGATATCCCTTTCTCCAACTATTTTTTCATCTGAGACTAAATGTCCCCTTGCAGAAGTGCATTATTTCTGGTAACAGTTACAATTTATTTCAACAATTAATTTCCTTTCTACATATCCCACCCACCTACTAAACTAATAGTGGAGTTCAGTATGTGTTTTTGTACACTGCTAACTACAAAGAACAGTCCCTGCCAAATGGATGCCGCACATTTGCTGTGGAGCCAACAGAACCATTGACAATTAGATGTTCCTGTCTTGGTGTGGCTCATTGTGCTAGCTTCAAGTTATTAGCCAGCACTACCCCTTTGTGACATTTGCCTGCTTTACTTCTTCTTTGATAGTTCTTGGAGTCACAGTATTGCGTTGTTATACTGGCTGAAAAATTGGGGATGGAAGTTCAACACTGACTACTGTAAATGATGTAGCTGACAGTTGCACAGTTGCGTTTCACAGTTCACTGTTCACAACCCTCAAATATTACACAGTTAATATGGCCAGTTTGGTATTGGTGAACTTTTGATACGCCTCATCAATAGTTTGCAAGCAAACATCAGCATACTGCTACAATAGTTTACCACTGAATGTCTATGAGCAGTAAAAACCTAACCACACAGTTCTTGCAGAATAGTACGGTATGTGTGACACTATTGAACACACACTGTCATTACTTTAACACATTCCTATTTGTGTTGCACTAATTTCATGGTTAAGGTGATGCATTGTTGTTGATCTAACAAATATAGGTGTCTTGTTTGTTTATAATTATTACGGAATTTATATTACTTTATAAGACAACAATAGAAACAATTACTGATGTCACCCTATAACAAATGATATGAACTAGGAATAGTTAAAATAAATAGGGAAATTCATGGCATTCGATCTGGTGCTTTATTTCTTGAGACTGAGGGACAACCTTTCTCTTTTATGAGAGTGCACATTATACTCATGTATGTTAATGGCAATTAGTATAAAATGAATTTGAAAAGGCAGATTGCAAAACAAGAGAGGAAGTAAAAAGATCCCAGACTGAGATTTTCACTCTGCAATGGAGTGTGTGCTGATATGAAACTTCTTGGCAGATTAAAACTGTGTGCACTTGCTCACTATAGGCAAGGGTCCCGAGTTAGTCTCGGTCTGGCACACAGTTTCAATCTGCCAGGAAGTTAAGAAAGATCCCATCTTGCTTCGTCACACCATGGAACAAATTCGTTGAACTTTGGCAGATTAATGTTACCATGATGTTTGTGTGAAGACTGAGGCACATCAGTATACCAGGAATGACTTCACTGACCAACTTACTGAGGAAATTGTTAAGAGTGTATTACTAGATGCCAGAATAGTTGGTGCTGACTTAAGTGTCTACAGTTAACGTTTTCAGTTAGCCTTACTAGTAGGATAGGTTGGATCTGTGCATACTGCGTGTGGATGCAGGTGGAGCTGGCCACAGTTAGCAAACAGCTGAATGCGTGTATGTCTATGGTCAGACCCATTCAGACTGCTGCCTCAGGTTGTAGCAGTAGCAGGCAATCTGGTGTATCGCATGGGACACCTTGGGTGGCACTTGTTTCACCAAGTGACTCTGCTTTTGATGCACCTCATTGCCCAACAAAAGGGAATCTGCCCATGTAGCAGTGCGGTAAAGTGCCGGTATGACTTGAGCTGGAAGACCAATGTGCAGGCTGACCATCTAGCTTTGCTTATTTGCCATAAGAGCAAAGAGGTGACCATTGCTGCAGAAGGATTTGAGCAGGCACATTTGGGCAGGGGTTTGCTAGTTATTAGGAGCTCAAATGTTATGCATATCGTGCAGCACCTTAGGGAAATAGCGATGCCATAAGATGAGGAATGTTCACTGCAATTGACAAAAATATTGTCTTTATTGTGGTCAAAGTTCATTGTGACAGTGAAGTTATCTGATTGCAAATAACAGGAGATTTAGCTGAAACAAAGTAAAGTTGGATGTTTTTTCCAGCCACCTGATTCTGCTGTTCCAGAGTCATTAAAGGAACCTTTACGGTCATAGTGCATAAATATCCAGATAGTGCAATAGTACTTAAAGATGACTTTAACCTACTGAGTACAGATTGAGCCATCTATGGATTCATTGGAGGGTGTACAGTGAGTCTTGCAAAGTACTTTCAAACACTTTTCCAAAAACTCTCTTCAGCAGCCCACAAACCAAAGGCAATATCTTAGATCTTGTAACTACAAACAGGCCAACCTAATCGACGACATCAATACAGAGTTGGGGATTAGTGGTTGTGATATTATCATGATGACTGAAAAGGTAATAAAACAGTCAAGAAGGCCAGTGTAGAAATGGCAGGTAAGCAGCTGTTAGTATATTACTTGGAAATGAATTGTTGTTGTTGTTGTAGTCTTCACTCCTGAGATTGGTTTGATGCAGCTCTCCATGCTACTCGATCCTGTACAAGCCTCTTCATCTCCCAGTACCTACTGCAAGCTACATTCTTCTGGATCTGCTTTGTGTATTCATCTCTTGGTCTCCCTCTACGATTTTTACCCTCCATGCTGCCCTCCAATACTAAATTGGTGATCCCTTGATGCCTCAGAACATGTCCCACCAACCGATCCCTTCTTCTAGTCAAGTTGTGCCACAAACTTCTCTTCTCCCCAATCCTATTCAATACCTCCTCATTAGTTACGTGATCTACCCACCTTATCTTCAGCATTCTTCTGTAGCACCACATTTCGAAAGCTTCTATTCTCTTCTTGTCCAAACTATTTATTGTCCATGTTTCACTTCCATACATAGCTACGCTCCATACAAATACTTTCAGAAATGACTTCCTGACACTTAAATATATACTCGATGTTAACAAATATCTCTTCTTCAGAAACGTGTTCCTTGCCATTGCCAGTCCACATTTTATATTCTCTCTACTTCAACCATCATCAGTTATTTTGCTCCCAAAATAGCAAAACTCCTTTACTACTTTGTGTCTAATTTCCTAATCTAATTCCCTCAGCGTCACCCGACTTAATTCGACTACATTCCGTTATCCTCGTTTTCCTTTTGTTGATGTTCATCTTATATCCTCCTTTCAAGACATTATCCATTCCATTCAACTGCTCTTCCAAGTCGTTTGCTGTCTCTGACAGAATTACAATGTCATCGGCGAACCTCAAAGATTTTATTCCTTCTCCATGGATTTTAGTACCTACTACAAATTTTTCTTTTGTTTCCTTCACTGCTTGCTCAATATACAGATTGAATAACATCGGGGAGAGGATACAAACCTGCCTCACTCCCTTCCCAACCGCTGCTCCCCTTTCATGCCCCTCGACTCTTATAACTGCCATCTTGTTTCTGTACAAATTGTAAATAGACTTTCGCTCCCTGTATTTTACCCATGCCACCTTCAGCATTTGAAAGACAGTATTTCAGTCAACATTGTCAAAAGCTTTCTCTAAGTCTACAAATGCTAGAAACGTAGGTTTGCTCTTTCTTAATCTAGCTTCTAAGGTGAGTCACAAGGTCAGTATTGCCTCACGTGTTCCAACATTTCTATGGAATCCAAACTGATCTTCCCCGAGGTCGGCTTCTACTAGTTTTTCCATTCTTCTGTAAAGAATTCACGTTAGTATTTTGAAGCCATGACTTATTAAACTGATAGTTCGGTAATTTTTACATCTGTCAACACCTGCTTTCTTTGGGATTGGAATTATTATATTCTTCTTGAAGTCTGCGGGTATTTCACATGTTTCATACATCTTGCTCACCAGATGGTAGAGTTTTGTCAGGACTGGCTCTCCCAAGGCAGTCAGTAGTTCCATTGGAAAGTTGTCTACTACGGGGGCCTTGTTTCGACTCAGGTCTTTCAGTGCTCTGTCAAACTCTTCATGCAGTATCGTATCTCCCACTTCATCTTCATCTACATCCTCTTCCATTACCATAATATTGTCCTCAAGTACATCACCCTTGCATAGACCTTCTATATACTCCTTCCACCTTTCTGCTTTCCCGTCTTTGCTTAGAACTGGGTTTCCATCTGAGCTCTTGATGTTCATGCAGGTGGTTATCTTATCTCCAAAGGTCTCTTTAATTTTCCTGTAGGCAGTATCTATCTTACCCCTAGTGAGATAAGCCTCTACATCCTTACATTTGTCCTCTATCCATCCCTGCTTAGCCATTTTGCGCTTCCTGTCGATCTCATTTTCGAGATGTTTGTATTCCTTTTTGCCTGCTTCATTGACTGCATTTTTATATTTTCTCCTTTCATCAATTAAATGCAATATATCTTCTGTTACCCAAGGATTTCTACTAGTCCTCGTGTTTTTACCTACTTGATCCTCTGCTGCCTTCACTACTTCATCCCTCAAAGCTACCGATTCTACTTCTACTGTATTTCTTTCCCCCAATCCTGTCAATTGTTCCCTTATGCTCTCCCTGAAACTCTGTACAACCTCTGGTTCTTTCAGTTTATCCAGGTCCCATCTCCTTAAATTCCCAACTTTTGTGTAGTTTCTTCAGTTTTAATCTACAGGTCATAACCAATAGATTGTGGTCAGAGTCCACATCTGCCCCTGGAAATGTCTTACAATTTAAAACCTGGTTCCTAAATCTCTGTCTTACCAGTATATAATCTATCTGATACCTTTTAGTATCTCCAGGGTTCTTCCATGTATACAACCTTCTTTCATGATTCTTGAACCAAGTGTAAGCTATGGTTAATTTCTGCTTTGTGCAAAATTCTACCAGGCTGCTTCCTCTTTCATTCCTTAGCCCCAATCCATATTCAACTACTAAGTTTCCTTCTCTCCCTTTTCCTCCTACCGAATTCCAGTCATTGATATTGCTTATTTCCCTTATGATGGTTGTAGAGGTATTACAGGCAAAGTTTAAACAGATTGCTAGTTGTGCTCTGGAGAAATAGCGTGCCTCTTAAGTGAATTAAGGTTGGGAAAGACCTACTGGGGTTTAATAATGAAATCAGTAAAATACTGAAGCAAAGATTAGAAGAAAGATTCATGAATCTATGAAAAGATGTGAAGTGCACAACTACTACCGCTGTCACACTGTAGCAAAAACGATGTCAGGGGACCTAAGAAAATTGTGGTTCTATGTAAAATCAGTGTCAGGGTGTGGCAGTTTAAGATAGCAAAATAAAAGCTGAAATTTTGAATTTTGTGTTCAAGAAAGCATTCATGCAGGAGAATTGTACAAACACACCATTGCTTGATCATCACACAATGTCCCATATGGATAACATAGTAGTAATAATCCCAAGTGTAGAGAAACAGTGTATACAACCCGGGACAACTGGGAAATCCAGGAAGAACCCGGGAATTTTTTCATCTGGGAGAAAACTGGGAAAAACCCGGGATATTTTTAGAATTCCAGCAATATTTCATTGTTTTAGTTTTCAGTTAAATTTATGTATTTTTGACTGGTAAGAACTGATACTCTAACAAAGGATATTACTGTATCCCGCTACTGCAGAATAATACTTCAACAATGAAACATAAACGAGAGAAAAAAACGAAAATCAATTGCAAAGGAAAGGTGCCATATACAACAATGACACACAGTGCTCATGGAAGTGTCTGCCAACTGAAAATGTGTCAAGTGCTTTAGGAAGACTATACAGTGCTTCATAACAACAAATTGCCTCCAATGGGTGTGAAGTCGCAACTGTTTACATTCGATTTTGTTTTAGCAATTACGAGCAGGCTCATGTGCATGCACAGTTGAGTTACGTTTGAGTAGTAGCAGAGTCTAACTAGACTGTGGTAGCAGATTCTCCTGCTTCTGGAAACGGGAATGTGGTTGTTGGCTGTACAAGCAGTCGCAGCAAGCAGCTAGGTGCTACTGGAAAAAGGGGGTGCCAGATTCATAATCTTGAGGAAAACAACTTGTTTCACAGAGCACCTAGCATCCAGTGCCCATTTGCTTATCGATTATTCATATCATTTTGAAACGCTTCCCTGTTGGTATTTGAACACATTTGAAGTTCATTTCTGAATGAATCATAAGTTGACTTTTGAGTGCATGCATAGTGTATGTGATGTCTCTGTCAGGAGAATCCTCATCGCATCTAGAAATAAACTTTCTGCAGACAATAGGGGACGGGGCTATACGAGCTGAGAGAGTAAAGCTGAACGGATGAATGCCAATCGCTGTCTGATTATGTGGTTTATTGGGTTTGTGAATGATCAGTGTTGTTATAATTACTAGCAAAATCCATAGATTCAGACTACCAGAGTGGAAATAAATGACTGACAGGAATAACAGGTGTATCCAAGAAAACGAAATTTTGACAGAAAATTTTTGGCCAGATCGCTACACTAGTAAGGACCAGTAGTATAGCCCTGGCTAGCAGCCACATAAGTTCTATTCTGGAAGTAGCAAGGAAAACTTGTTGTTCAAACACGTAATAACGCCTAACCGGAAAATAATTGTGGGATAACTGAACCTGTGATTCTGGCGGGGTTAGTGAAGATAATCGGCGAACAAATTTTGACAGTGGCAGCAATAGCTACAGAGTTTTTGATGACAAGATTGTTTGTTAGAATGAGGAAGGAGAAGAAACGGAGACATCACACAAATTATGGAAGAATAAGGTGATTCCAAATTTATATAAAAATTTCGTAATACTACTTTTCAATCACATGCTTGAGAAGCTGGTGTGTATGAATGAAATGTGAAACTCTTTCCTAACATAAAGCTTTTTGCTCGTAGTGTGCCTAATGAGCATTAGATATTGGTACTTATTGGATTATATTCCGTCGTGTTATAAAAATGGCCATTTGTACCAAAATAGTCTTGTTTATTTGGTGTGTCACAAAATTGCTGCCGTATTAGAAAGGCCTATTTTGTTTTATCTAGCAGACAGTGACAAAATAGATGTAATCAGATCGAGAAACCACACCAGTCTTGGGGGTAGTATTTGTATTAAAAGCTTTTTCAGTACTAGATAACGACCTTTTGATTTTTCATGTAGCAAAACATTTGACGAACTTTGATGAGGTAATAGATTCTTTCACAGAATGGAAAGCACACCATGTAAAGCTGTAGTAGCAAGATTAGAGAGAAAGAAATGTCACGCAAAACAGCAAATTATTAGCTATTAGGCAATAAAGAGTTCAGATTTTCTGAAGAGTTATTGCTCTCTTGATTACAAATAATCCCATCCGCTATTAATTGTGAGATTTTTTTAATGAGGGGCAGGCTGTCAAACTGGCCAATTCGGAGCAGGAGAGGCACCAGAGGACATTTCAATTTCCACTCTCCTGAATATAGTATAGACGTGCGGTAGAAAAATGCTTCATGAAGAGGCATGGCACTGCACTTTGGCATACTTAGGACCAAATAATATGTCTTACATTTGCTTGAATACATATGTTTTATGTTTCAGACTTTTCAGAAAGATGTGCACTACAAGATGTACATATTTAGAAAATTCGATTTTTTTTTTTTTTTTTTTTTTAGTAATGACCCTTTTCACATATGTCGTGGATCCGGGACTGATGTGCAGAGAAGTCTGAGCTATAGTGCGTTGTCTCCACGTGGCCCGTGTTTACATTTAGCGGTAGTGATTTTGCTGTTTCCCCTTTGTTTACTCTCACGTCAAATGAAAACAAAATGGATATCTGTGGCTGGGAGCTATCAAGTGAATTAAAACACAGTAACATAATTATGGAAGGCTGAAATATGTCATTAGTTTCAGATTTTATTTTATTTCCACCTTTCAGACAGTCAAGCATTAATCGCCTTGTGGAACACTGAAGTTATTTTTGCCTGTTTGCTAAAGAAATTAGGCTTTTGTTAACCTTTTCCGGAGAGGCAGTCAATGTATTTGAAACGAAATGTTTAATTAGACAGTATGGGCTAGTTTCATACTAATGTGGACATACGAATGTGCACTTAAAGTATGCACTTTAAGTATGCATTTTAAATGTGCACATTTTAATATGGTTCATGAAATTCCAATGCGCCTGCAGTATCCTCTGATGTCTTGTTTCTCTTATGACATAATGTATGATCTTTCAATGTTTTACACGTACGTGCATATGGACTTCCTATGTCATGACAGCTACCCAAGCACGGTCTCGCCTGTTATCTGCACTCTCTAATAGGCTGTGGGAAAATATTGCGAATGGTGGTTTGAAAAGCGTTAATTTCAAAGTAAATATCCTTTTACATAAGTTGAGCTATGTGCAAGAATGTACCATGAATTCATTAAATCACAGAGCGTTTGACTCTCATATAAAAAATCTACTCTTTGATGACGAGCCATTTAGAATAATTTCGAACCCTGAAGATAAGACATTTATGTCACTACTAAAAATTTTACTGGCATATTTGTGTGGTGTATCTTAAAGTGTAACACGCGCAAAAAAGACCAACAGTATATGTGAAAGCTTAGCTTCTCTTGCAGCTTGAGACCAATATTATATGTGAAAGCTCTGCTTTTCTTGTAGCAACACTATGTATATTAATTTAAACTATTAACATTCCCTGTTCGTGTGTTCCTGCTGCTTGACAGTGATGTTTCTGTTGGCTGACTACATCACGTGTCCTGTTATTGTTGTTGTTGTTGTTGTTGTTGTTGTTGTGGTCTTCAGTCCTGAGACTGGTTTGATGCAGCTCTCCATGCTACTCTATCCTGTGCAAGCTTCTTCATCTCCCAGTACCTACTGCAACCTACATCCTTCTGAATCTGCTTAGTGTATTCATCTCTTGCTCTCCCCCTACGATTTTTACCCTCCACGATGCCCTCCAATACTAAATTGGTGATCCCTTGATGCCTCAGAACATGTCCTACCAACCAATCCCTTCTTCTGGTCAAGTTGTGCCACAAACTCCTCCTCTCCCCAATCCTATTCAGTACCTCGTCATTAGTTCTGTGATCCACCAATCTAATCTTCAGCGTTCTTCTGTAGCACCACATTTCGAAAGCTTCTATTCTCTTCTTGTCCAAACTATTTACTGTCCATGTTTCACTTCCATACATGGCTACACTCCATACAAATACTTTCAGAAATGACTTCCTGACACTTAAATCTATACTCGATGTTAACCAATTTCTCTTCTTCAGAAACGCTTTCCCTGCCATTGCCAGTCTACATTTTATATCCCCCTCTCTCTCCCTCTCTCCCCCCCCCCCCCCTTCCCCACCATCCCTAGTCGCTGCTGGTAATTTCACTTCCAGGTATAGTATTTTTGATACCACCACCTCCATTTTTTTTTAGTTAGCATGGCCACCACCCTTCATATTACATACCACTTAAATCATAATTTCTATGGAGAAGATTGTCATTATTGTCCGTATTACCATTTTGTGTTGCATCCTAAACATGTGTATGTAGTAGTATCAGCACCTCCAATTTCTGTTACCAACACACATGTACAAACTGGCTCAGAAATGAGTTATTCTTGTCACAGCCAATTTCTTTTATTCTCCATTGCTGTAACTGCTCTGTCTGGTCAGATTGATTAGCAGTATCTGTCCATACCATTATTGCACTATCCCCATTTGTGACAGTGGGGGTATTGTCTGCCAGATGGAGTCAATGGGTATCCTCATTTACAAATGTGACATTTCAGTTGAACCACTCTTTTCTGGTTTGTTAAGTGAACAGACTGCAGTTGTGTTTCACTTTCCGCTACCACTGTTACAATTGCTGTGGTGGTTAAGGTTGTCTCTAAATTAATAAGAGATTCTGCCAGCCACTGAGTCTGGTCCTTCAGCACTGGCAATTAATGTTCTTGAATTGGCTGTACGGTGTTTTCCATACAACACACACACCATTCCAGTGTTGAGGCCTACTGTCCTTCACTATACTGTCACTTCCTTTCCCTTTCACTGCAGTTTCAGCACTCTGTGTTCAGATAGCAAACTCCTGTGGGTAGCATTACCAAACCCATTTCATTCAGCAAAGTGAAGTATTTGACTATTTTCTTCTTTACATTCATTACAGGCATTATTTTCAAGCTCAGTATCAATGTCGTCTGCACGTTCTTCAGAATCTGGATTTTAATTTCCTATAGACGAGCTTCACTCTGCTCTTAGTTATGACTTCCAGTCTTACTGTCAATCATTATGGTACTCTTATCATTCAGATATATTCCAGGATGGCAGTAGTAGGAAAGTGTATTGACACAATACTTTCCACAAAAATAAATTAAAGAATTCATCTTCTAAAAACTATCAAAAACAAGTCATGAAAGCAATTAGGTGTTCGATATATAACTCTTGGCTACTGAAAAAAGTATCTACATCTACATCCGTACTCCGCAAGCCACCTGACAGTGTGTGGCAGAGGGTACCTTGAGTACCTCTATCGGTTCTCCCTTCTATTCCAGTCTCGTATTGTTCGTGGAAAGAAGGATTGTTGGCATGCTTCTGTGTGGACTCTAATCTCTCTGATCTTGTCCTCATGGTCTCTTCGCGAGATATACATACGAGGGAGCAATATACTGCTTGACTCTTCGGTAAAGGTATGTTCTCGAAACTTCAACAAAAGCCCGTACCGAGCTACTGTGCGTCTCTCCTGCAGAGTCTTCCACTGGAGTTTATCTATCATGTCCGTAACGCTTTCGCGATTACTAAATGATCCTGTAATGAAGCGCGCTACTCTCCGTTGGATCTTCTCTATCTCTTCTATCAACCCTATCTGGTACGGATCCCACACTGCTGAGCAGTATTCAAGCAGTTGGCCAACAAGCGTACTGTAACCTACTTCATTTATTTTTGGATTGCATTTCCTTATGATTCTTCCAATGAATCTGTCTGGCGTCTGCTTTACTGACGATCAACTTTATATGATCATTCCATTTTAAATCACTCTTAATGCATACTCCCAAATAATTTATGGAATTAACTGCTTCCAGTTGCTGAACTGCTATTTTGTAGCTAAATGATAAGGGATCTATCTTTCTATGTATTCGCAGCACATTACACTTGTCTACATTGAGATTCAATTGCCATTCCCTGCACCATGCGTCAATTCGCTTCAGATCCTCCTGCATTTCAGTACAATTTTCCATTGTTATAATCTCTAGATATACCACAGCATCATCCGCAAAAAGCCTCGGTGAACTTCCAGTGTCATCCACAAGTTCATTTATGTATATTGTGAATAGATACGGTCCTATGACACTCCCCTGCGGCACACCTGACATCCCTCTTACTTCGGAAGACTTCTCTCCATTGAGAATGACATGCTGCGTTCTGTTATCTAGGAACTCTTCAATCCAATCACACAATTGGTCTGATAGCACATATGCTCTTACTTTGTTCATTAAACGACTGTGGGGAACTGTATTGAACGCCTTGCGGAAGTCAAGAAACACGGCATCTACCCGTGAACCCATGTCTAAGGCCCTCTGAGTCTCATGGACGAATAGCGCGAGCTGGGTTTCACACGACCATCTTTTTCAAAACCCATGCTGATTCCTACAGAGTAGATTTCTAGTCTCCAGAAAAGTCATTATACTCGAACATAATACGTGTTCCAGAATTCTACAACTGATAGATGTTAGAGATATAGGTCTATAGTTCTGCACATCTGTTCGACGTCCCTTCTTGAAAATGGGGATGACCTGTGCCCTTATCCAATCCTTTGGAATTCTACGCTCTTCTAGAGACCTACTGTACACCGCTGCAAGAAGGGGGGCAAGTTCCTTCACGTACTCTGTGAAAAATCAAACTGGTATCCCATCAGGTCCAGCGGCCTTTCCTCTTCTGAGCGATTTTAATGGTTTCTCTATCCCTCTGTCGTCTATTTCGATACCTACCATTATGTCATCTGTGCGACAGTCTAGAGAAGGAACCACAGTGCAGTCTTCCTCTGTGAAACAGCTTTGGAAAAGGCATTTAGTATTTCGGCCTTTAGTCTGTCATCCTCTGTTTCAGTACCATTTTGGTCACAGAGTGTCTGGACATTTGGTTTTGATCCACCTACCGCTTTAGACATAAGACAAAGGATTTTCTGCCAAGTCAGTACATAGAACTTTACTTTTAAATTCATTGAACGCCTCTCGCATAGCCCTCCTCACACTAAATTTTGCCTCACGTAATTTTTGTTTGTTTGCAAGGCTTTGGCTATGTTTATGTTTGCTGTGATGTTCCCTTTGCTTCCGCAGCAGTTTTCTAACTTGGTTGTTGTACCACAGAGGTTCTTTTCCATCTCTTACGACCTTGCTTGGCACATACTCACCTAATGCATATTGTACGATGGTTTTGAACTTAGTATGTAGGAATGTGTTTAAAATTAATCAGTGATGATTTTCAGTGGCTTTGTTTCGATTATTTACATACAGAAAATGTAATTTTAATGACAGCAGCAAACACAAAAGAAACGCTTCTTAAATCCCTCATACCTGAAACAGTCTAAAATTGGAAATAAACAAGTAAACAGTGAGCTCATGAGTCATGGAAAAGTAACTGTGAAGATATGTGAAAATGAAAACTGGGAAAGTGAAGTCTAGTTTTCTGAACCTTTAAGATCCACTGTTTGTGAATAAACATAAAGTGAAAACATACATTCAAAAAATGAATGTCATTATCACAATGCTACATACAAAAAGAATCATCATAGTACTGAAAAGGGCAACTGACAAATTTCTCATTGTAGGTGACAAACTGTGAAAAAAATGTTGCTATGACAAATTTGGGAATTGAAGTTTGTTCTGGGATCAGCACCCTTCACTTAAATATTTGAACACTATTTGAAATTCAAATCAGGGACATCTACACAAAGCCACCAGAATCTACAAAGGTGTTTACATTCATATTGGAACAAATTTACTATGTAGCACCAGCGAGGAAGAACTTTTCAGTGAAACTCGAAACATAATCCAAACTGCAAGAATCCTGTACAGATCCTAGACTTTCAGTATTATGATGACTGATATCTGTAACATTTTAAAATATTAGTAGAAACTAATAACTAGAAGAGGGGATGAATATGCACAAAATGTATCTGTAGAAAGGAATCATTCTTTTGTGCATTACTGTGTAGAGGGACTGAGTAATAACATCTTACAGATGCTAATAACGTACACTTGTTTAAAATCCAAAATTACACCTTATCTAGTTTTTACAGTTGCATTTAATTTATTTATCCTGGCTGCACAATCTGTAACCAGTCTTTGGCTCCTCTCAGTTCAGCCTTCCACATGTTCCTGTCAGCTGTATCTTCATCTCCCAAACCCAGCATCTTAAAGTCTCTCATGGTACTATCCTTTCATCTTGTTCTCAGTCATCCTAGCGGTCTCATTCCTTCAGCCTCCCCATCCAATACAGCCTTTATTACCATGTTCTCCCCTCTCCTCCTCACACCTGTGTCTTCATTTTCACACTTGCTATGATGTCAGTTACTACATGTAGTGTGTGTAATTGTCAGAGTTCAAACTTTTCTCAGCACTTTACTTTTGAAAGTGGTGTGCTCTCTCTCTCTCTCTCTCTCTCTCTCTCTCTCTCTCTCTCTCTCTCTCTCTCTCTCTCTCTCTCTCTCTCTCTCTCTCTCTCTCCTTTAACTTTTTCCATCTGTGCCATCTATACAATGCTGAGACAAGGTATACAGCAGACAAGAACATTATCTTAATAGCAAGAATTTCACAGTGCAATTTAGATTGACACTCTTTTATGCAGGATGTATTTTCAGGAGATTCTATTAAGTTCTTTGATCTCAGGTAGAGAGCCACTCTTAAACTTCCAGTTTCCATTTTATTCAGGTCTTGCATTCTCTTTCCTATCACCACAATGTCATCGGCAAATGCCAAAATATTTATCTTCTTCCATATGGTGACTCCTGCACATTCTTCTGTTACTCTCCTTAGTGGGCTGTTGAGTGCCAAATTGAATAGGATTGTTGATATAAGTATCATCTGCCTGTCTGACTCTTGTGTTTACCTTTGGTGTTTCTGAGAACTGCCCCTGTAGTTTCACTCTACTCTTTGATTCCATCACACACATTTTAGCTAGCTTTATCGGCTTGTCCGGTATCCCACACTTTGCCACTATCCTCCACATCTCCTCTCTCACTGTGCTGTCACATCCTTCTTCAAAGTCTGTAAACTCACACAAGGTATCCTGATGGTGCTCTCAGTTCTTGTCTAGTATTAATGTGAATATTTGGTCAATTGTTGCCTTAGCCTTCTGAGCTCCACTTGGGCTGTGTCTAAAAATTCTTTAGTGTATGGGTTGAGCATGTTCACTATAATTCTAGGTGTTATTTTATAGCACATGCATAGTAAAGATATCCCTCTATAGTTTTGTGTCAACATTTTGTCTTCCTTCTTGTACATGGGACATACAGCAGCAGTTTTCCATTCCTCTTGCGTTACTTCTTTCCTTTGCACCTTTATTATCAATTTCGCTAGCCATTTGTGTGTTGTCTCCTCACTTATTGATCAGCTGTTCTGGTATCATGTGTATGCCTTGGGCCTTCCCATTTCTCAATTTTTTAATTGCCTCCTTCACCTCCATCAGACTAGGTTCATCAACTAATGGTTGTACATCCTGGTTATTTCCTGCCCTGTATTCCTAGTCGTAGGTGTCTACTGGGTGTTCAACAATTCTTTGAAATATCTCCTCCAGTTCTCTAGATTATCTTAATGTGTAGTGATATTTTTCCTATTCTCATACTTACCACAGGCTTACCTATGTAATCCTTTCTAGAGCTTCTCAGCGTCCTGTAAAAGTGTTCAATATTTTTCTGATTATAGTCATCCTCTGCCATCTGTCTGTGTAAGGAGTGGTCTTTACTCTCATCTGATTAATCCCTTGATTTCTCTTATGGCTGTCTTATCTTTTATTTGTTTTATGTATTTGTTATTGCTAATTATTGCCGTATGACTCTCTTCCTGTCCTGCTTTCCTAGGTATGTCACTGAACCATGCTTCGTGCTTGATTATGCTGTTATTGTTATCTTGTATCAGTTCCTGTGCTGTATCCTTTATAAATTTTGTTATGTTGTTTCATCACCTTTTCCCTATTGATTTGATTGTCTAATTCTTGAATCTCCTGTGAATTTTAAAATTTTCCCGGCAAATTGACTGTTCAAACATATTTCGGGCTTGCAGCCGGTCGTCGTTCAATACTTCGCACGATATTTCAACTGGGCACCTGCCAGTCATCTTCAGGTGAGCCGTCACAGACTGGCGATAACGTCCTCCGCTCCGCAATATATAGCGTACTGTAACTATTCTGCGCATGCGTCGAAAACTTGATAGTTGAACCAACACTGCCCGCCAGCAGCGCCCTCGCTGGTGGAATAGCGGAACTGTCGCCCTCTGCGTTGCTGTTTGCCACGGCCGTCGACGCACTCTGTCGTCTTCGATTTGAGCAAATCGTGGAGATGATGGGATTCCATGCACTGTCCAGCTGGTAGCCGCTGTCACGGTTTAACAGATTTTCCGCCAGTCGTATTTCTACGGATTCTTTAATATTGGAGTCCAAGAAAGATGTTACTGTGGACAAAATCATTGTTTTCTCCTACTCCATTGAATGTCAAGTAGAAATACAATGTTCAGCAATAGCAGACTTGCTTGGCTGCAAAAGGCGGGTGTAACGTTGATGTTCAGTGCAGCGTTCTTTCACGGTGCGTGTGGTTTGACCTATGTAAGCCATACCACATTGGCATGGTATCTCGTAAATTCCGGCCTTTCATAGTAACAAATTGTCCTTAACTGATCCCACAAGGTCCGCAATCTTCGATGGTGGGCGGAAAACCACTTTTACCTGAAATTTTCGGAGGATTCTTGCTATTTTAAACGAAGTGTTGCCAACGAAAGGAAGAAAAGCTAAAGTTTGTTCTGGCATGTTCTCCTCTTTATTCACTTCCTGCTTCTTAGTTTTAACTGTTAGTGCCCTGTTAATCTGCCGGCTGGAATACCCATTTTCGCTGAATACTGTCTTCAGATGGGCGAGCTCTTGAGATAAGCTATCTAGATATGAGACAGTATGAGCTCTATGAACAAGCGTTTTAAGCAAACTCATGGTTTGCGATGGGTCATGGCAACCGATGCTTGCAGGTACAAATCAGTAAGAGTGGGTTTCCAGTAAACTGAAAGCCCTAGAGAACCATCATTCTTCCTTCGAACCAGGACATCCAAGAAAGGCAAACAACCATCTTTCTCTATTTCCATGGTAAACAGGGTGTTGCTATGAATGAAGTTGACGTGATGTAGAAACTCCATTAATTTATCTTCAGTTAAGGACAATTTGTTACTATGAAAGGCCAGAATTTACAAGATACCGTGCCAATGTGGTATGGCTTACATAGGTCAAACCACACACACCGTGAGAAAACGCTGCACTGAACATCGTTACACCCGCCTTTTGCAGCCAAGCAAGTCCGCTATTGCTGAACATTGTATTTCTACTTGACATTCAATGGAGTAGGAGAAAACAATGATTTTGTCCACAGCAACGTCTTTCTGGGACTCCATTATTAAAGAATCCATAGAAATAAGACTTGCTGAAAATCTGTTAAACCGTGACAGCAGCTACCAGCTGGACAGTGCATGGAATCCCATCATCTCCACGATTTGCTCAAATCAAAGACGACAGAGTGCGTCGATGGCTGTGGCAAACAGCAACGCAGAGGGCGACTGACTTCCGCTATTCCACCAGCGAGGGCGCTGCCAGCGGGCAGTGTTGGTTCAACTATCAAGTTTTTGACGCATGCGCAGAATAGTTACAGTACGCTATATATTGCGGAGCGGAGGACGTTATCGCCAGTCTGCAACGGCTCACCTGAAGATGACTGGCAGGTGCCCAGTTGAAATATCGTGCGAAGTATTGAACGACGACCAGCTGCAAGCCCAAAATTTGCTTCAATCTATTCCTTTACCCTACTCACTTCGACTCCTGTTTACTGTCATATTGACCATAAAGGAGTTATAGTGGCTATCTACCTGAGAACAAAGAACTTAACAGAACCCTCTGAAAATATATCCTAAAATTCTTGTCTGTTGTGTACTTTGTATTAACATTGTATAGGTCACCAGACTCAAGTTTTCAATTATTTCTAGATTTCCTTGATACAGTTTGATTTAAATTAATCTTGATTCAAAAGCATGTGTTTTATACCATAAGGGAATATTAACGTTAACACACAAAAAGTTTTCGAAGAAAGTAAATGGTTTAAAGACTATCTATTCTTATGGTGCAGAAGATCTGTTAGGAGACATACGAGCTGCAATCACTTCAACTAGTGGTACCTTTATTGATCATATTGTCACCAACTGTGATAATATTATTTCAGCTGCCGTTGCAAATGGTCACATCTTTGACCATCTAGGCTAACTGTTAGTATGAAAGAGAAATCTTTCGATCAAACCAAAGAAAATTTATAAATACAGAAGAACCCTCTGTTATCAAGAACTCTCTGTTATCAACATTGCCAAACTGAGAGAGAGCCTTAGTCAGGAATTCAACATTTAGTATTAAAAGCCCAAGGAGTAAACAATAAATGAGATGCCTTCTTAGATAACTTACCTTTTTATCTAAGTAAGACTATTCCTGTCAGAAAGGTAAATATAAGTAAGAATATCGCACTATGGTGAAGATCCATAGAATTTGATAATTTTACTAATGGAAAAAATATATGTGATGCAAAGAGATACAAAAAACAAGGAGCACAATATAAGTCAAAAGACTGAAGGCTGAAAAGATTAACTTAAAAATAAAAAAACTCAGATAATATTTCCAAGACCTTAGCTCTATAGAAGATGAAATAAGAGACAGTAAAAGAAAACTGAAAAATACCATCAACATACAGATACCTAATAACAATATTGTCACCAATAGACAGGGCTAAGTAATATTTTTAATGATTACTTCATACATATTGCAAAATCTGACTTCTGTACCACAGATAAAGTAAATGTTGGAAATCACACTGAGGCGAGACCCACGAGAAAGAGAGGTCATGGCGCGTATGTCCCGAAGTTAGGCCAAGCTCACTCCACTCGGCCTGCAAACTGCATTTATACACCTATTAACCAGTAACTAGACATGTATGTATAAATTAGAATTGCATCTTCTACTGGAAGTCACTATTATGAAGTCTTACTGTTACTAGCCCTACAATGATAGGAAGTCCACAAGGTTACTGATAATTTGTTATGGCTCTACTGGGGTATAATAAAGTTAAAATCATGCCAAAATTATTGTATGTTGCATAAGGCTCTACATCTTGCATGACATGACTGTTCATCACAAGAGACTAAATGCTATAAACAAACTGTTGTGCTATTTATGATAACTGATCTTAAATTTCATTGTACGACTAATAATAAGTGAGACCTCATAATAGCAGATTCCAGTAGAAGATGCAATTTTCGTTAGCTCTCAACTGGGTGTGTGCGTACTAACAGGTCTAAAAACACAGTTGTCTGCTGAATTAAGCTAGCGAGCGCACACAGGCCTACCTTAGTGACTTCCGTATTGCGGCCTGTCTTTCTCGTGGACTCCTTACCCTCTCCCTTAAAACCCACATCCTTTCATTTTTCCCTCTCCTTCCCTCTCCTTCCCTCTTTCCTGATGAAGCAACCGTTATTTGCAAAAGCTTGAATTTTGTGTGTGTTTGTGTTTGTTTCTGTGTCTATCAACCTGCCAGCGCTTTCCTTTGGTAAGTCACATCATCTTTGTTTTTAGATATATTTGTAGGTATATGAGTAGACAGAAAACTATTATGGACCCAAGAAGTTGGCAATGTGTGTTAGTAAGGCCAATATCCAGCTTACATGTTTCAAGAATAGCTCTATATGTCAACACCCAACAATGAGTGTACGCCTAATGCATTTCAGTTTAATGCATCCCTTTCTTCCATATGCTGCAGTATTATTGGGTGGGGCTTCAATACCTCAGTTGGGCAGAGTTTTTAAGCTGCAGAAATGATCTTTGAGAATATTAGGTAAAAAAGAAGCAAGAATGTCTTTCAGTGAATTAATAGATTTTAAAATAAAGACTGTCTGTTCTATGTATGTATTTGAAACAATAGTACTGGCTGTAGAAGACACGAAATATACATGTCATAAAACAGAAATTCATGAACATAACTCTGTACAAATAGAAAATTACCATATGGCAGACAGAGGTTGAAAAAGAATTGCAAATGGTCCATACACAAAAGGAGTGAAGTATTTCAATGCACAGCTGTTTAAGTACTCAAAATTCTAAATGCATTAAATCATAGCTCACCTAGCAATGCTACTACAGCCTGCCATACACTCTAAAATCTAATATATTAATACGTAAAATAATTTAGTGTATGCTTCAGTACCTTTTATAGCAGAGATTGTATACTGCTGTGTTTGGTGTACTACCAAATGCAATGCATGTAATCAGATGTTTCACACAAATAAATTACAAAATTTCCAGCAATGGAACATCAGCTGTATTAAAATGTACATTTTTCCCCAGGCATATCAGTTTTGTCTTCAACATTTACTGGTGCATCATCAAAGTTTTCAAAACTGCATCTCTTATCTTGCTACTGTGTCATTACTGAAATTATTTTCTACTGAGACATGATGATGAACTGATATACCTCATCTTATTTCATTTGGGAAAGTCAGAAGGATATTTGACGTCCCTTGTCCAGCACTACTCTAGCTCTGCCATTCATAAATGATACTTTTATCTTTAGTTTCACTAACTGTGATACACAACAGTTCTCACATTATGTACATTATGAATCACTTTGTCTCAAGAGGATTTAAACTTCTCCAAAGTTACAGTTTTCATTGTGTAGACAATATCTGTGGTATGTAATTCTTCACTGTGTCCACATAATATTTGACTTTTTATGAAGATTGAACTTCAGATGTTTCAGAATGGTGAATGATTTTGTGTTTGTTAGTAGTTTCTCCAAATTGCACGCGGAAACTCAATACCATCAGATTTTTCAGCAGCACTACCTGGAGCCCCAACTGCACATCTCTCCTGCAATTTTGCAGAGCTTTGATTTTATCCTACCTGATCTATGGATGTGTTGCTTGTGAGTCAATACCACCATCAATACTGAGCTTGTTAGACCCTATCCGCCACAATGGTGTGCAGTTGGCAGCTGGCACTTACTGTGAAGAGTCCCATACACAACATACTGCTGGAATTGGTATCTCACTATTGAGGGTCAAGTGCCAGCAGCTCTTGGTGAAGAATTAAATCTAAATTTGCCACATGCCTAAACATCTGTGTTAGTCAACTCTGTTTCACAACTAACAGTTCATACTCATTCTGAATCATCCAAAAATGGTTAGAACAGTTGAGATAAGATTGGAAGCTGTATGCGAGGACCGGGCCCCTCTTGCCTGTATACATAATTCCTTCTCAGCATCTCCTGCGATATGCCTCCAGCCTTATGATTCAAATGGGTCTCTTTTGTGGCCATAGGAAAAATGCAAATCCACCACCCTCAGGTAACTAGTGTTTAGTTTCCCACAACTACCCTAATTCGACGAGCATATACATGGACAGACTGAAAGTTAATGGCAGGTTTGGTTGTGCTTTCTCACATGCAGAATGTATTTTCTGCCTCATGCACACAGTGCACGCACTGGAGAGTTGGTCATCATGGCCAGGCTCTGCAGTTTATTGAAAAAATCACCACAAAGGACGACGGGTTTGTAGGGACTATGTGAGCTACTTACAAAGGACATATCACCTCATATACATTTCAGAAGTGAACATCCATGGCTTAGTAGATGACATACACAGCTCCAGAGTACTAACATTCATCTGGACACAGAGCAATGTGGGTTTTCTATGAAATGAACTCTGACAAATCAGCTAAAGAGTCAACCACAAGAGGCAACCTTGAATATGTGTACTAGAGAGAGACCTAAGATCTCGGCTGCAACATAACATTTTGAAAGCCTAGGATATGAATGGCAGGCTAAAACAGCCCTCAGCAAGCTGAGAGTAACTGGTGTGACCGCTGAGGTAGGGGATATGTCACTCCAGGTCACTCAGAAAGGTGCAATTTTACTCCGTTGGCTGCATAGTGGCCACTACAGTGTTTCCCATAGGGTCCTTTTTAATAAAGGACACCCCTTGATGCAGCTGTGCTCATCATCTTATACCAACTCATATTTCTGTAGAATGTGCTCTGCTAGTTGATGTGAGATGAGCCATCAACTTGTCTACCACACTACCCCAAACACATGGGATGATGAGTTAGTAGCTAAGGAAGCCATACATTTCCTGAAGGAAGGTGGATTTTACAGTACACACTTCACATGTGATATGCGCGCGTATGTGATATGCGCGCGTATGTGATATGCGCGCGTATGTGATATGCGCGCGTATATGTGTATATGATACGCGTATATTCCAGATGCATTTCAATTTTTCATTATTTAATTATTTCATTCTAGTGGGTGCCAGTGTACCCCTAGTTCTCTGGTTGCCTCAGTCCAGTTATGCCCTGCTCACCATAGTGATTTGCAAGGACAAAATGAGAAGAAGCTTTAAAATTTTACAGAGAAACTGTTCTAACAGCTTCCGTATTACATGCTTGAATGAACCAACAATAGAGAATTCATCCATTGATGGTAGCTCTGTTGAGCTGCACTCTTACACATTAACTTTAAGCCCTCAGTTTTGATGTCATGTTTCCTTTTCTATATTCTGCAAACAACTGTGAGCTGCTCGGCAGAGTTTACATCCCATTTTACCCATTATTAAGGTATCTTCCTTTCCATCCATGTATGGAATGTGAGAAGAAAGATTGTGTGGATGCCTGTGAGCATTTGATAATTATCATCATCTTATTCTCACGATCCCTGTTTGAACAGTACATAGATGTTTGTAGTATATCCCTAGAGTAACCATTTAAAGCTGGTTCTTGAAACTTTAATAGTCTATCGGCAGGATAGTTTGTCTTCAAAAGTCTGCCATTTCAGTTCCTTCAGTATCTCTGTGACACTCCGTCATGGAATAAACAAACCTGTGACCATTTGTGCTGCCATTCTTTGTATACATTCAATATCCCCTGTTAGTCCCATCTGGTAGAGGTCACACACACTTGAACAACTGCATCTCATGCAAAAAGCTGGGTTTTACTATTAATATTGCCTGTGAGGTCATTAATATACAGCAAGAACAGCCAGGGACCCAGCACACTACTCTGGGGCACACCCCAAGTTACTTCTAGATCTGATGATGAGTCTCCATCCAGGGTAACATGCTGTGCCATTCCTACCAAAAAGTCCTCAATACAGTCACAAATTTCACTTTGTATCCCATATGATCATACTTTTGACAATAAGCATAGGTGAGTCAAATGATTCTTGGAAATCAAGAAACATTTCATCTAAATGATTGACTTGATCCAAAGCTTTCAGTATGTCATGTGAGCAAAGTGTGAGTTGGTTTACACATGATCGGTGTTTTCAGAAACCGAGCTGGTTGGCATTGAGGTGGTCATTCTGTTCAAGGTACATTATCATGTTTGAGGTCAGATTATGTTCTAAGCGTCTACATCAAATTAACATCAACAATTTTGGAAGGTAGTTTTCTGGGTCACATCTGCTACCCTTCTCATAGACAGGTGTGACCTGTGTCATTTTCCAATTAGTGGGCATGGTTTTTTGCTCGGGGCAGATATGATAGATTGTAGTGAGTATAGGGGCTAACTCATCTGCAAATTCAGTATAGAATATGATGGGGATTCCATCAGGCTTGAAGTACTGTTGATTTAATTCAACTTTTCAATTATACGAGGATTAAATTTGGGCAATTCTCCTGGTTTTGAAAATGGAGTTAATCATTTCAGCTTTTGCTTTGCTGCCCTCAGTTTCAGTTCCTATCTCATTCTCTAGGGAATAGATTTGAACTTCAGTACCACTTACAGCCTTTACATATGAGCAGAATTTTTGATTTTTTAAATGTCATTTGACAATATTATGCTATGGTAGTCATTGAAGGCAATATGCATTGCTCTTTTGACAGCCAGATGTGTTTCATTCAGCATCTCTGTGTCTATACTCCTGTGTTCTATTTTACAGCTATTATGCAGCAGCCTCTGTTTCTTTAGAAGTTTCTTTACAGTGGCTGCATACCATGGAGAGTCCTCCCACTATGAACTGTTCTACTAGGTAAATATCTATACAGTGCATGGTCAACTATTCTTTTGAACTTCTGCCATAGTTCCTCTAGATGCTCCTGACCTGTGCTGAAAGCTTAAAGTTCCTCTTGAGATATGACACTGCTGATGTTTTTTATCTAGTTTACACAACATATCTTTCTGCTTGTTATAGTTGTCCTTTGTAGTTTGGTAATCATTGTTGCTACAACCACATCAGTTCACTGCCCCAAGTTTCTTTTTCAGCATCCTCAAAGAGATCAGGTCTGTCTGTCAGCAGATCCAATGTATTTCCAACATGAGTAGGGTTCCTAACTATCTGTTCTAGGTAGTTTTCAGAGAAGGCATTTAGTGAAGTTTCACAGTATGTCTTATCATGCCCCTCATTAACAAAATTGTAATTTTCCCAGTTAATAGTTGGGTCATTAAAGTCTCCACCAATGATTAAAGTGTGATTAGGGAACTTGCATACAAATGAATTGCGGTACTCTATGGAGTTTTCAGTTGCAGCAGCAGATAAGTCTGGTGGGAGATAAAAGGATCCGATTATCATTTTATGCCCATTCCAGATACTGAGCATTGCCCAATCAATCCCACATGCAGCTTCAGTGTTTGTCTTAGTGGATTTGATTTTTTTTGTCTGCTGTGACAAATACTCCTCATCCCCATCCCCATCCCCATCCCCATCCCCATCCCCATCCCCATCCCCATCCCCATCCCCATCCCCATCCCCATCCCCATCCCCATCCCCATCCCCATCCCCATCCCCATCCCCATCCCCATCCCCATCCCCATCCCCATCCCCACCCCATCCCCATCCCCATCCCCATCCCCATCCCCATCCCCATCCCCATCCCCATCCCCATCCCCATCCCCATCCCCATCCCCATCCCCATCCCCATCCCCATCCCCATCCCCATCCCCATCCCCATCCCCATCCCCATCCCCATCCCCATCCCCATCCCCATCCCCATCCCCATCCCCATCCCCATCCCCATCCCCATCCCCATCCCCATCCCCATCCCCATCCCCATCCCCATCCCCATCCCCATCCCCATCCCCATCCCCATCCCCATCCCCATCCCCATCCCCATCCCCATCCCCATCCCATCCCCATCCCCATCCCCATCCCCATCCCCCCCATCCCCATCCCCATCCCCATCCCCATCCCCATCCCCATCCCCATCCCCATCCCCATCCCCATCCCCATCCCCATCCCCATCCCCATCCCCATCCCCATCCCCATCCCCATCCCCATCCCCATCCCCATCCCCATCCCCATCCCCATCCCCATCCCCATCCCCATCCCCATCCCCATCCCCATCCCCATCCCCATCCCCATCCCCATCCCCATCCCCATCCCCATCCCCATCCCCATCCCCATCCCCATCCCCATCCCCATCCCCATCCCCATCCCCATCCCCATCCCCATCCCCATCCCCATCCCCATCCCCATCCCCATCCCCATCCCCATCCCCATCCCCATCCCCATCCCCATCCCCATCCCCATCCCCATCCCCATCCCCATCCCCATCCCCATCCCCATCCCCATCCCCATCCCCATCCCCATCCCCATCCCCATCCCCATCCCCATCCCCATCCCCATCCCCATCCCCATCCCCATCCCCATCCCCATCCCCATCCCCATCCCCATCCCCATCCCCATCCCCATCCCCATCCCCATCCCCATCCCCATCCCCATCCCCATCCCCATCCCCATCCCCATCCCCATCCCCATCCCCATCCCCATCCCCATCCCCATCCCCATCCCCATCCCCATCCCCATCCCCATCCCCATCCCCATCCCCATCCCCATCCCCATCCCCATCCCCATCCCCATCCCCATCCCCATCCCCATCCCCATCCCCATCCCCATCCCCATCCCCATCCCCATCCCCATCCCCATCCCCATCCCCATCCCCATCCCCATCCCCATCCCCATCCCCATCCCCATCCCCATCCCCATCCCCATCCCCATCCCCATCCCCATCCCCATCCCCATCCCCATCCCCATCCCCATCCCCATCCCCATCCCCATCCCCATCCCCATCCCCATCCCCATCCCCATCCCCATCCCCATCCCCATCCCCATCCCCATCCCCATCCCCATCCCCATCCCCATCCCCATCCCCATCCCCATCCCCATCCCCATCCCCATCCCCATCCCCATCCCCATCCCATCCCCATCCCCATCCCCATCCCCATCCCCATCCCCATCCCCATCCCCATCCCCATCCCCATCCCCATCCCCATCCCCATCCCCATCCCCATCCCCATCCCCATCCCCATCCCCATCCCCATCCCCATCCCCATCCCCATCCCCATCCCCATCCCCATCCCCATCCCCATCCCCATCCCCATCCCCATCCCCATCCCCATCCCCATCCCCATCCCCATCCCCATCCCCATCCCCATCCCCATCCCCATCCCCATCCCCATCCCCATCCCCATCCCCATCCCCATCCCCATCCCCATCCCCATCCCCATCCCCATCCCCATCCCCATCCCCATCCCCATCCCCATCCCCATCCCCATCCCCATCCCCATCCCCATCCCCATCCCCATCCCCATCCCCATCCCCATCCCCATCCCCATCCCCATCCCCATCCCCATCCCCATCCCCATCCCCATCCCCATCCCCATCCCCATCCCCATCCCCATCCCCATCCCCATCCCCATCCCCATCCCCATCCCCATCCCCATCCCCATCCCCATCCCCATCCCCATCCCCATCCCCATCCCCATCCCCATCCCCATCCCCATCCCCATCCCCATCCCCATCCCCATCCCCATCCCCATCCCCATCCCCATCCCCATCCCCATCCCCATCCCCATCCCCATCCCCATCCCCATCCCCATCCCCATCCCCATCCCCATCCCCATCCCCATCCCCATCCCCATCCCCATCCCCATCCCCATCCCCATCCCCATCCCCATCCCCATCCCCATCCCCATCCCCATCCCCATCCCCATCCCCATCCCCATCCCCATCCCCATCCCCATCCCCATCCCCATCCCCATCCCCATCCCCATCCCCATCCCCATCCCCATCCCCATCCCCATCCCCATCCCCATCCCCATCCCCATCCCCATCCCCATCCCCATCCCCATCCCCATCCCCATCCCCATCCCCATCCCCATCCCCATCCCCATCCCCATCCCCATCCCCATCCCCATCCCCATCCCCATCCCCATCCCCATCCCCATCCCCATCCCCATCCCCATCCCCATCCCCATCCCCATCCCCATCCCCATCCCCATCCCCATCCCCATCCCCATCCCCATCCCCATCCCCATCCCCATCCCCATCCCCATCCCCATCCCCATCCCCATCCCCATCCCCATCCCCATCCCCATCCCCATCCCCATCCCCATCCCCATCCCCATCCCCATCCCCATCCCCATCCCCATCCCCATCCCCATCCCCATCCCCATCCCCATCCCCATCCCCATCCCCATCCCCATCCCCATCCCCATCCCCATCCCCATCCCCATCCCCATCCCCATCCCCATCCCCATCCCCATCCCCATCCCCATCCCCATCCCCATCCCCATCCCCATCCCCATCCCCATCCCCATCCCCATCCCCATCCCCATCCCCATCCCCATCCCCATCCCCATCCCCATCCCCATCCCCATCCCCATCCCCATCCCCATCCCCATCCCCATCCCCATCCCCATCCCCATCCCCATCCCCATCCCCATCCCCATCCCCATCCCCATCCCCATCCCCATCCCCATCCCCATCCCCATCCCCATCCCCATCCCCATCCCCATCCCCATCCCCATCCCCATCCCCATCCCCATCCCCATCCCCATCCCCATCCCCATCCCCATCCGCATCCGCATCCGCATCCGCATCCGCATCCGCATCCGCATCCGCATCCGCATCCGCATCCGCATCCGCATCCACCAGGGGCTCAACATTTAATTGCTGGGAACTGGTGAGTGCCATCAGTTCTCTGTTACTGTAAGTTCTGGGCATGATTCAGTAACAACCCTGCATTGCAGCCCTGGAATGATGAGTGTTTTGGAGAATGGAAGCCTTGGCTTCACCACCTGGACTGCCAGGAAGGTACACACCTCTATATATATATATATAAAAACCTTAACCTCATGGTGTGCTATGTGCTGGTGAGGTGAATGACTGTTGAGCAACACAGTCTCAAATGAGCAACCTCTGGGGGCACCTGCTGCCCTGCAGTTGTATGTCTTTCTCAGGCATACAGCGCTCGGCCTGGTTTGATGGTTGTTTCTCTAGCATCTGCTGGGATCCCTGTGGAACAGAGGTACCATCAGATAGTACCTACACCCACTCATCAAAGAGAGCTTGGTTGGCCAGTCCTCCGAGAAAGAAGTCTCAGAATCATAGTAACAGGGCATTAGTGTGCCCTAACACTTTCATTGTAATAAAGAGAACAGGAGGAACCTTTGAGAAGGCCTTCCCTTTATATAATCTCAAGGCATTGAAAGGTATTGCTTGGTCCTGAAAATGAGTAAAATAACTTTGTAATGGAACACTTCTAGTTGAAACTGCTAATTCAAACCAGGTATCTAAACTTCCGGGATGCAAGGCCATAGATGAATACGCACTAGAGGATGAGTTGCATAACACCCTTAACTTTAGTAAGGGTGTTGTTACCTGTTCCAATATAATGGAGGCAGAGCCCACAGAGTTACACAAAGAACAGAAAATTATGGGCATTACGGAAGTGCAGAACCATGTGAGATGAGTCAATGGCAAGTTGGAAAAATCTGCAAAATTTATACTAACATTTAGTACTCCAGAATTAACTGAACATAGCCATGCAGGCTATATCTGTCTTGAGGTTTGCCCGTTTGTTCCTAACCCAGAGCGATGATAAAAATCAGAATAATTTGGCTGTACTTCTATGGGATGTAATGAGAGTGCTACATGTGGCCATTGTGGAGGCTCAGCTCATGAATCAGGCAATTCTTGTATACTTCTTGCAAAATATGTAAACTGCTCCAAGGATCACCCAGTGTGGAGCAAGAAGTGTGAGGTTTACAACAAGGAACAGAAAATTCAGGAGTTGAAAGTCAAGGGATGCATACCCTATGGTGAAGCTATAAAAGCTTTCGAAGCTATGCAACCTCAGGTTCTTGCTACTTCTTTTACATGAGACCTTAAGATGCCAATCACTGAGTGTGATGCCTCAACACAATCTCAGACCACAAATTAAAATATGAGCACATGCACTTGTTGGAGTACCTGTGAGGGAAACGCTCCACTTCAAACTGTAGTCTTCGAAAGGCATCAGCAGTGGGCTTCACCACCTGAACCACATACTGCTACCCACCATCACAAGCAAACTAAGCCATACCTCTAACCCATCTGTAAAGGAAAACGTCATTCAAAAAGTAATTCAAAATCCAAGAAAGTGGTAGCTAAATCTTTGGATTGGTGAGCTCTCTCCCTCTCTGATGGGACTTTGCTTTGGAAGATATGGCCTTCCAGTCTCAGAAACCGGAGAGCTGAGAACTGGCTAACATTCCCCCTGATCCCCCCAGGGGGTCAACAACTCTTTTGTGGATACGTGCGTAGCGAGCACGGGACCCCGAGCTAATGTGGCTCTCCTTCCTTTCCAGGCTTGCATACCTTCCTTTTCCGCATCCTTCCGTATCCCCCATATTTGCCGCCACCCCCCCCCCCCCTCACCACTGGCTCTTTCCTTCCCCTTCACCCCTCTGGGAGTATGGTTTGTGCCTATGTCCGGAGACGGACGCTCATAAATGTAATGCATCCTTCGCCTTCTCTGCTTGTATCTCTTCATCCTTCCTTTGTCCATCTCCTTTCCTTACCTCTACTCTTTACCCTTTTCTCCGCTGCGGCGTTTGAGACCTCTCTTCTTTCATTTCCCTTTCTTTGTTTTCCCCTTTCTTTGTTTTCCCCTTTCTTTGTTTTCCCCTTTCTTTGTTTTCCCCTTTCTTTGTTTTCCCCCACTTTCTTTGTTTTCCCCCACTTTCTTTGTTTTCCCCCACTTTCTTTGTTTTCCCCCACTTTCTTTGTTTTCCCCCACTTTCTTTGTTTTCCCCCACTTTCTTTGTTTTCCCCCACTTTCTTTGTTTTCCCCCACTTTCTTTGTTTTCCCCCACTTTCTTTGTTTTCCCCCACTTTCTTTGTTTTCCCCCACTTTCTTTGTTTTCCCCCACTTTCTTTGTTTTCCCCCACTTTCTTTGTTTTCCCCCACTTTCTTTGTTTTCCCCCACTTTCTTTGTTTTCCCCCACTTTCTTTGTTTTCCCCCACTTTCTTTGTTTTCCCCCACTTTCTTTGTTTTCCCCCCCTTTCTTTGTTTCCCCCCCCCTTTCGCGGTTTCCCCCCCCCTTTCGCGGTTTCCCCCCCCCTTTCGCGGTTTCCCCCCCCCTTTCGCGGTTTCCCCCCCCCTTTCGCGGCTTCCCCCCCCTTTCGCAGTTTCCCCCCCCCGCCCCTTTCACGGTTTCCCCCACCCCCTTTCGCGGTTGCCCCCACCCCCTTTCGCTGTTTCCCCCACCCCTCTTCGCGGTCCCCCCCCCACGCCTTTCCCCTCCCCTCTCTCTTTCGTCCTCCCTGTGCGTGTCTGAAGGCCGACCCACGCATTTTCGTGCGTAGCTGGTGACGGGTATTGCGTAATTCCCCGCCCCAGGTAGACAGGTAGGACACGTACGTATCCCCTGGTAACGGCCAGGCCCTGGGAGGGGTGATTTCCCGAGCTGATACCTTCCGAAGGTGCCGATTGGTCCCTCCATCCGTTTGTCGGGAGGTGTGACCTGAGGTGTGAACAATCAGCTAAGGCGGGAGTGCCCTCAGAGAGGGCCCCACAAGGGAGGAGCGCGCCATCGGAAACGCCGGTAATAATGGAGGATTCTTCCGCAATGGTTTCCTCATCTTCCACTATGTTTGCTCACAAGCGTAAGTTCACTGAGTCTCAGCCACAGACAGTTCTTCCATCGTTGCCACAGTTCCTTGTAGCGTCTTGGTCTGACGAAGGTCACGAATTCTCCATGGTCAACCATTTCATTATTCAGAAAGGTGTCGACGCTATTGCAGGTCCTGTAATTTTGTTCCAGATTACGAAATGGCATCTTGTTGTTAGAAACAGTCAGTGCCCTCCAGGCACAAAAATTGCTGCGTACTTCACTGCTCCACACCTTCCCTGTTTGGGTTGAAGCGCACCGCACATCAAATTCCTCACGTGGATTCGTTTATACACACTCCCTCGACGAATTGTCTGATGAGGTAATTCAGCACTACCTGTCTGACCAGGGCATAACGGCTGTTCATAGTGTTATGAAAAGGTTTGACACGAACCTCATTCCAACCCGCACTGTGTTCTTCACGTTTGACAAAGTTCAACTCCCATCAAAAATAAAAGTGGGCTATGAGATAATTTCCGTTTGCCCCTACGTCCTAAACCCTACGTGTTGCTATTGGTGCCAGCGGTTCAATCACACCAACGAGTCCAGTTAAAACCCGGCCAAATATGTTACGTTTGGCAAGGATGCCCATGAGGGTGCTTGTCCACCTCCATCCCCTCGTTGCATCAACTGTATGGGTGACAACACTGCTTCCTCTCGAGATTGCCCCATTTTTAAAGACGAGAAGCTCATTCAGGAAATCTGAGTGAAGGAAAAGGTGTCGACCTTATTCGCAAGTCGAAAGCCCACTGTGCCTCAGACAGGAAAATACAGCACTGTCCTTGCCTCTCCTCGGCCAACAAAGAGGCGGCCACGCAGACTTGTCATCTCACCTTTAGTGACACGGTCGTCAGATCCGCCAGCGCAAAGAGCGCCCGTTCAACCACCCCACTTTCGCCTGTTCAGTCTATGGCTAACCCTTCATCGGGTTCTGCTAAATCTCGATCCCAACAGTCAGACACCCGGACTTCCAAAAAGAGCATACTCATGAAGATTTTTTATGTACCCCAACTTCACAACCATCGTTTCCTCCTTCATCTAAACATCATGTTTCCAAGAAACCTAATAAGAAACCCAGTTCCTCTCCTTCTCCGCCAGGGCGTGTCTCATCTACAGCACCACCTGGCGGTAACGGCCCTCTGCCGTCTTCTGTGTCGCCGAGGCGCACTGCTGGCGGCCGATGAACCGGCCAATCGCTTGTGGCAGGAGCTTCTCCTGAACAACCTATGGATCAGGATCTTTTGCCTTCGGCTGAGTGCCGTTCCATGCTGTCGGTCACAAGCTCTGAGCAGTCGTCGAGTTGACGGCAACCTTGGTCACATTCTTCCATTTTCTGTCCACCCTATGTCAATTATCCATTGGAATATCGGAGGCATTCGAGCCAATCGGGATGAAATGACGATCCTCCTACGATCCTAATCGCTGGTCATCTTCTGTCTTCGGGAAACAAAGCTGTGTCCCCACGACCGCTATGTCTTCCCCCATTTTTAGTCGGTCCAATTTGATCTCCCCTTGTTGAAGGCACTCCAGCACATGGGGGACTAAAGATTCTTCTCCATAATTCTCTCCATTATCACCCAATCCCCTTAAACACTTCCTTCCAAGCAGTTGCTGTCCGTCTTTCCCTTTCTGGATACACCTTCTCTCTTTGTACTGTATACATTCCATCGTCCACATCAATGGCATGAGCTTGATCTCCTTCATCTTCTTGATCAGCTTCCACACCCCGATTTGCTGGTTGGGGACTTCAATGCCCACCACCCGCTTTCGGGATCTCCACATCCTTGTCCACGTGGCTCACTATTGCTAGACGTCTTCCACCAAGCGGATCTAGTTTGCCTCAGCACTGGGGACCATACATTTCTGTCTGCCTCCACGACAAATTTCTCTCATTTGGACCTTTCGGTCGGTACTGTTCCGCTAGCTCGGGGCTTCGAATGGTTCGCCCTTGATGATACACACTCGAGTGACCACTTTCCATGTGTCCTTCGATTGCAGCCACAACTGCGATATATGCGCCCGAGACACTGGAAGTTTGCCCAAGCCGATTGGACACATTTTTCGTCTCTAGCGACATTCGATGACCGTGACTTTCCTAGCGTCGCCGATGAGGTCATTCATATTACAGACGTTATTCTTACAGCTGCGGAACGTTCAATACCACGCACCTCCGAATTGCCCCGGCGCCCCCCAGTTCCTTGGTGGAACGAGGCATGCCGTGACCCAAAACGTGAGCGGCGACGTGCTCTTCGCGTTTTCCGCCACCATCCTACTTTGGTCAACTGTACCCGCTATAAGTAGTTCCGTGCGCGATGCCGTCGTGTCATCCACGATAGCAAGAAGGCAAGCTGGAAATTCTTTACTAGCTCATGTAACACCTTCACTCCCTCCTCGAAAGTTTGCAGTCGGATTAGACGGTTATCTGGCGCACCTAGTTTCTCCCCGGTCTCTGGGCTAACTGTCGCGCATGATAAGTTAGAGGACCCTGTCGCAATTTCTAACTCATTGGGTCAACACTTTGCTGAGATTTAGAATTCTTCAAATTACCCGCCAGCGTTTCTCCCGAAGAAACGTGCAGCGGAAGTGCAACCTCTTGCTTTCTCCTCTCAAAATAGCGAAAGCTATAATACTGTTTCCTCCATGTGGGAACTCCAACATGCACTCTCTTCCTCTCGCTCCTCTCGCCCCAGGACCAGATGGTATCCACGTCCAAATGTTGCTGCATTTATCAACCCATAGTCTGCGTTACCTCCTTCGCCTTTATAATCGAATTTGGACCGACAGTGCTTTTCCCAGACGATGGCGGGAAGCTATCGTCGTTCCTGTTCCGAAACGTGGAAAGGACAAACTTCTCCCCTCTAGCTATCGGCCCATTTCTCTCACGAGTAGTGTATGTAAAGTTCTGGTGCGTATAGTGAATTGCCGTTTAGCTTGGTGGCTGGAATCCTGCAGTCTTTTAGCACCTGCCCAATGCGGTTTCCGAAAGCATAGTTCTGCAGTTGACCATCTTGTTGCTCTCTCCACTTATATCATGAACAATTTACTCCGGAAACTCCTAACAGTAGCAGTATTTTTTGATCTGGAGAGAGCATACGATACCTGTTGGAGGACAGGCCCTCTTGGGGCTTTCGAGGTCGGCTGCCACTATTTCTTCGCGAATTTATGGCAGAGCGCACATTTCGAATGCGGGTGAACGCTACTCGCTCCCGTACTTTCTCCCAAGGAAACGGGATACACCAGGGCTCCATGCTAAGTGTTCTACTGTTTGCCATTGCTATAAATCCAATTATCGACTGTCTCCTTCCCGATGTCTCAGGCTCCCTCTTTGTGGACGATTTTTCGATCTACTACAGCTCTTAACGGACCAGCATTCTTGAACGACGTCTTCAAGGCTGTCTCGATCGCCTCTACTCTTGGAGCATCGAAACCGTCTTCCGTTTTCTCCCAGTAAGACCGTTTGTGTTAATTTTTGGCGACGTAAGAAGTTTCTTCCACCCTTCTTACATCTAGGACCTGTCAACCTTCCGTTTTCGGACGTCGCTAAATTCTTGGGTCTTATGTTTGACAGAAAACTGTGTTGGTCTCCCACGTTTCCTATCTTTCGGCTCTGTGTTTGCGATCCCTTAACACCCTCCGTGTCCTGAATGGTACCTCCTGGGGAGCGGACCGAGTGGTACTTCTCCGCCTCTATCGCGCTTTAGTGCGCTCGAAATTGGACTATGGAAGCATAGTTTACTCCTCTGCTCGACCGTCTATTCTTCGTCGTCTCGACTTTATCCACCACCGTGGATTACGTTTAGTGTCTGGAGCTTTTTACACCAGCCCTGTGGAAAGCCTTTATGCTGAGACTGCTGAACCTCCGCTGTCCAATCGGCGACCAGTCCTTCTGAGTCGTTATGCTAGCCGTCTGTCTTCCATGCCTGCTAATCCAGCCCATGACATTTTTTTCGACGCCTCGTTGGATTTAGGGTATGCTGGCCGCCCTTCCTCCCTACTACTGGGAGTCCGCTTGCGTCAACTGCTCCATTCTCTTTCCTTCCGCTTTCCCAAAACCTTCTTGACAACTTGTGGTGCAGCACCGCCTTGGCTCCGTCCCAGGACCTGCCTGCTCCGTGACTTTCGTCAGTTTCCCAAGGATGGTACACTTTCACTTGTTTATCGTCGGGCATTTGCTGCTCTATGTGCACAAATGAAGGAAGCCACATTTATTTACACTGATGGCTCGAAAACATCGTTAGGTGTAGGGAGTGCCTATATTGTTGATGACACCCCAAATCGATTTCGGCTTTCCGACCAGTGTTCTGTTTATACTGCGGAGCTTTACGCTGTTCTCCAGGCTGTCCAATACATCCGCCACCATCAGCGGTTACAGTATGTTATCTGTTCAGATTGTCTCAGCTCTTTCCTCAGTCTCAAAGCTCTCTACCCTGTCCACCCTCTGGTCCACCGGATTCAGGACTGCCTGCGCTTGCTCCACCTGAGGGGCGTCTCGGTGGCTTTTCTCTGGCTCCCAGGACACGTTGGTATCTGTGGAAATGAGGCTGCCGATATAGCGGCCAAGGCTGCAGTCTCTCTTCTTCGGCCAGCTATTCGATGAAATCCCTTCGCCGATCTGCGGAGTGTTTTATGTCGACGTGTTATTCTTTTATGGCACGCACATTGGTCGACACTTCCCCCTAATAAATTGCGGGACGTGAAAGCTCTTCCCTGTGCTTGGACCTCTTCCTCCCGAACGCGTCATCGGGAGGAGGTAATTTTAACTAGACTCCGGATAGGGCACTGTCTTCTTAGCCATCGACATCTTTTAAGTGGCAATCCTCCCCCACTCTGTCTCCACTGCTCTCAGCTGTGGACGGTAAGACACCTTTGAATTGAGTGCCCCTATTTTACTTCACTACGCGCCCGTCTACAGCTGTCGCCTGATATATCGTCCATTTTAGCAGATGACACGCGCTCGGCTGATCGCGTTCTCGAGTTTATTTGTGCGAGTGAGATGTCAGTAATTTGAAGCTCTTTTTGGGGACAACCATCCCCTTTCTGTGGTAGATTTTTAAGCTTTCCTTCTGCTTTTAGTTTCTCCAATTCTTCGAGTTTCGTTCCCATTGTTGCCGGTTTCCATTTTCGTTTTTTACCTTTTCCTAAGCCACAGACCGGGCGCTAATGACAATAGCAGTTTTGCGCCCCAAAACAAGAAAAAAAAAATTCCCCCTGATCTCTCCGGCAAATCACCACCTCTGAGGGAGAAGGAAAAGACCAGCCATCACTAAACAATGGCTCCCATAGGGACTTTTGCATTGCAGTTGTATTTAAATGGATACCGCTCACATTTGGAAGAATGACAGCTCCTGGTCCAGGAGAAACCCTTCTGCATCTGCGTACAAGATACTCATCTTAAAGTCACAGACACATCAGCATTATGAGGTTACCACCCCTACAGGAAAGATGATTATACTGGAGGCAGGGCTAAAATTGGTGTGACTGTTTTCATTGATGACGGATACCTCTCCTCTCCTGTCCCTCTTACCATGACCATGCTAGCAATTGCTGAGAAAGTTCTCACACCCTTTAATATCACAGCGTGTTCTTTGTGCCTTCCACCTAATGATGATTTGGTTGCAAACATACTGACACAACTCTTCAGGCCCTCCCACACCCATTCCTCATGGGGGATTTAAGTGCACACATTGTATTGTAGGGCTCGCCTACCACTTGCTCCAGGGGTCAGGTGATCTAGCGATGCATCCATTCTGAGAATATCTGCCTTCTGAACTTGGGTCAGACGATGCACTTTTCCACAGCTCCAATGTCTTTTTCAGCCATTGACCTTTGTTATTGTTCCCCAGCTGTTGCAGACTGAGTTCAGTGGGAAGTGGCTACAGATTCACATTCCAGTGACCTCTTCTGAGTGTGGATCTGTCTGCCAACAGTGGCTGATAGGAGACCACGCAGATGGATGATACAGAGGGCAAATTGGTTGCAGTATAGTCGATAGGCTATTTTTGACCAAAAGGATTGTGCATAGGACACAATGGCCCATATCAGTTCTGAGATCCAATCGGCTGCTGCAGAGTCCATCCCCCAGTCTAGTAGCCACATCAGATGATGGCCTGAGCCTTGGTGGAATTAAGACTAGATTGACAACCAGGGCCAAATTAACAGCTCTGCAGAACTTCAAACACCATCCAAGTACAGGAAACCTTCATGCCTACAGGTCTGCAAGAGCACACGCGAGGTGAGTGATAAAAGAACAGGTCTTCCTGGAAGGAATTCTCGACTTACATTAATTGGTCCACTTCTGCTGCCCACGTTTGGAACTCAGTAAAGTGGATTTCAGGCAAGCGCAGTACACGTCCCATTACGGGCTTTTCAATGAATTTGGTGTTGATAGATATGACAAGCCATGGCTCAGGTTTGAGCTGAACCCATTTCTGCTGTCACCAAGTCATCCAGACAAGCTCCTGCTTTTCAGGTGTTCCATAGGATTGCAGAGATGAGGAAATTCAATTTCTTCTCATGTAATGAGGAAGTCCACAACCTTCTGGTCTCCATTTGTCAACTGGAATTAGCTTTGTCTGTAGCCAGAGACACAGCTCCAGGTCGTGATAAGACCCACTATGCCAGGCTTTGTCATCTGTGCTCTGAACTGAAAGGATGGCTCCTTTGTGGTTTTAGTCATATCTGGTTTCGTGGACACTACCTCATGAATTCGAAGGAGGCAATATTAATTCCATTCTGGAAACCAGGCAAAGACCTTAGTGCCCCTAACTGTTACTGGGGTGTAGCCCTTATGAGTGGAATCTGTAAGACTCCTGAATGCATGGTCCACTACTGCCTCCTCAGGTTGCTCGTGTCGTGAGGTCACCTGAGCCCCTACCGGTGTGATTTCAGGCACTACAATTCTACTCTTGACAATCCAAATTTACTGGACAGCGATACAGGAATCCTCCTTATGCTGAAACCATTTGGTGTGGGACGTTTTAAACCTCCAGAAAGTATGAAACTTTCTGCTTGTACAACATCCTTTGCCAACTTCATGAATGGGGACTACATGGACATCTGCCACTTCTTATCCAGTTATTTCTTGAGTACTGGCATTTTTGATACCACATTGGAAATTCCTTGGCTGACTGATATGTTAAAGAGAATTGTCATGCTAGGCAGTGTACTCAGTGAAACTTCCTGACAGATTAAAACTTTGTGCCGGAGCAAGACCTGAGCTCAAGACACTGCCTTTTGCTCGTAAGTGCTCAACCATCTGAGCTACCCAAGCATGACTTACGCACACTCTGCTGCAGAGTGAAAATCTCATACAGTGTACTCAGTGTCACACCATTCGCCATCACTGTCAATGGCATTTCCTCCACAGTCAGGAGCACTGTCAAATACTCTTTGTTTGTGGATAACTGTGTAGTCTTCTACTCTTCCTCCGATCTTACAACAGTGACGATGTAGCTGATAACCTGGACCAGGACTACTGGTTTTTGGTTATCACCAGAGAAGACCACGCATGCCAATTTTAACTGTCCTTGTCAAAGTTTTAACCAACCAGTATTCACAATGAGGGACAGTATTTTACGTTTTCAAGAAACTGAGCACTTTTTGGGTTTATTATTTGACTCAAAATTAACTTGAAAGACATATGAACAAAGAGCTTCCAGTCATTGAATACATGGAAATGCCTTAGCATACAAATATAGGAGGCTTGACAGCTCCTCCCTCCTGCATTTTTATAGGGCATTTGTTCAATCACTTTTAGTTTATGGCAATCCTTATTTCCTATCTCAAGGTGTTAGATGCTGTCCAACACGAGGACTTTCTGATATTGACTGGAGCCTTTTGGACAAGTCCATTTCAGTCTCTCTCTGGATTTGGCTGGACACGTGCTGAAAATATCAGTGTAACCTCAGTCATTGGCATTTAGAGCAATGCTCCCAACTTTGGTTTCCTCCATTTTAAGCACATACCACTGTTTTATCATTGTTTATACAGATGGATCACAGCAAAAAAATGTCTTCGGTTGTTTTGCTGTTTTACCTTAATAGGTTTGCAAAGTGTGTCTTCCAGAATAATTCACAAATTTTGATGCAGAGTTAAATGGCACTCTGATGGCACTGAAGAGGATACAGACATCACCATACAAGGTTTCTTGTCTGTTTTGACTTGCTTAGTTTACTACAAGCAATTCACCAACTGTATCCAGAAATATCGAAGACCAGTTGATTCAACACATCCATGACTTACTATAGTGATGCCAACACTGTGGCAAGGAAGTGATAATTTGCTGGGTACCTGGCCACGTCATGATACAAGGAAACTATATGGCCAACAAAGTCACTGAGGATTCATTTTAGAATGCTGCTGTTCATCAGTGTCCCATTTTGTTGCATGCCACCACCTCATTTTTTGACAAATGCATCATGTGTCAGTAGGAGACTAAATGGTTGCATGTGACACAAAACAAACTATTTTTGTCATCTGTCTTCTGACTGGTTCAATGTGGCCCATCACAAATTACTCCTTTTTGCCTATCCCTTCATCTCAAAGTAGCACTTGCAAGCTATGTCTCCAATTATTTGTTGGATGTATTCCAATCTCCATCTTCCTCTACAGGTTTGCCCTCTGCAGCTTCCTCTAGTACCATGGAAGTCATGCCCTGATGTCTTAACAGATGTCTTATTATCCTGTCCCTTCTCCTTTTAGTGTTTCCTGTGTATTCCTTTCCTCTCCATTTCCAAGCATAACCTCTTCATTCCTTACCTTATCACTCCACATAATTTTCAACATTCGCCTGCAGCACGATATCTCAAATGCTTCGATTCCCTTCTGTTTTGGTTTTCCCACAGTCCGTGTTTCACTGACATACAATACTGTGCTCCAGACATACATTCTGAGAAATTTCCTCCTCCTATTAAGGCCTATGTTTGATACTAGTAGACTTGTGTTACCCAGGAATGCCATTTATGAGAGGGCTAGTCTGCTTTTGATGTCCTCCTTGCTCCACTGGTCATTGGTTATTTTGCTGTCTAGGTAGCAGAATTCATTAACTTCATCTACTTCATGCCCATCAGTCCTGATTTTAAGTTCCTCACTCTTCTCATTTCTGCTAATTTTCATTACTTTCATCTTTCTTTGATTTACTCTCAATCCATATTATGTACTCATTATATTGTTCATTCCATTCAGCTTATCATGTAATTCTTCTTCACTTTCACTCAGGATAACAAAGTCATCAGTGAATCGTATCATTGATATCCTTTCAACTTGAATTTTAATTCCATTCCTGATGCATTCTTTTATTTATATCATTGCTTCTTTGATGTACAGATTGAACAGTAGGGAGGAAAGACTACATCCTGTCTTTCACCCTTTTTTATCTGAAAACTTCATTTTTGTTTGTGCTCTCTTATTATTCCTTCTTCACTCTTGTATATATTGCACATTAGCGTCTGTCCCTATAGCTTACCCCTATTTTTCTCAGATTTTCGAACATCTTGACCAGTTTACATTGTCGAATGCTTTTTCCAGGTCAACAAATCGTATGAATGTGTCATGATTTTTCTTTAGTCTTCTTTCCATTATCAACTGCAATGTCAAGATTGCCTCTCTGGTGCCTTTACCTTTTGTAAAGCCAAACTGATCGTCATCTAGCACATCCCCAATTTTCTTTTCCACTCTTCTGTGTATAATTGTTGTCAGAAACTTCGGTGCCTGAGCTGCTAAGCTGATTGTGTGATAATTCTTGCACTTGTCAATTCTTGCAGTCTTCAGAATTGACTGGATGATATTTTCCTGAAAGTCAGATGATATGTCCCCAGACTCATACATTCTAGACACCAATTTGTTGCCACTTCTCCCAATGATTTTAGAAATTCTGATGGAATGTTATCTATCCCTTCTGCCTTACTTAATCTTAAGTCTTCCGAAGCTGTCTTAAATTCAGATTCTATTATTGGATCCCCTATCTCTTCTAAATTGACTCATGGTTCTTCTTCTATCACATCGGAAAAATCTTTCCCCTCATAGAGGCCTTCAACATACCTGGAATTTCTATTGCATTCTTCATATTACCACCCTTGTTTTTTGTGTCGTCAAAGGTTGTTTTGACTTTGCTGTATGTGGACTAGCCCTTCCAACAATCATTTCTGTTTTGATTTATTCAAACTTTCATTGCAGTCTTTTTGTCTTAACTTCCTGCAGTTCCTATTTATTTATTTCCTTCCTCAATGACTTGTGTCTCTATATTCCTGAGTTTCCCTGAACATTTTTGTACGTCTTTCATTCATCGATCAACTGAGGTATTTTTTTCGTACTCATGCTTTCTTCGCAGTTACCTTCTTTGTACCTCTGTTTTTCTTTCCAACATCTGTGATTGCCCTTTTTTAGAGATGTCCATTCCTCTTCAGCTTTATTGCCTGCTGAGCTATTCCTCACTGTGCTATCTATAGCCTTATAGAACTTAAAAGTGCATCTCTTCATCCCTTAGTACATCTGTATCCCAATTCTTTGAGTATTGATTCTTCCTGACTAATCTCTTGAACTTCAGACTACTCTTCATCACTACTTCAATACATTGTGATCCGAGTCTGTATCTTCTCCTGGGTATGCCTTAAAGTCCAGTATCTGATTTCCAAATCTCTGTATGACCATGATGTAACCTACCTGAGATCTTTCCTTATCTGCATGCATTTTCAAGTATACCACCTCCCCTTGTGATTCTTGAACAGAGTATTTGCTATTACTAGCTGAAATTTATTACAGAACTCAATTAGTCTTTCTCCTCTAACTTTCCTTGTCCCAGGCCCATATTCTCCTGTAACCTTTTCTTCTACTCCATCCCTAAAACTTCATTCCAGTCCCCCATGACTATTTTATTTTCGTCTCCCTTAATGTACTGTATTACCCTTTCAACATCCTCACGTACATTCTCTGTATTTTCGTCTTCAGCTTGTGGCATCAGCACGTGTACCAGAACTATATTTGCTGGTGTCTATTTGCTGTCGATTCTGACAAGAACAAGCATATCACTGAACTGTTCACTATAATAGACTCTCTGCCATACCCTCCTATTCATAATGAATCCTACATCTGTTATACGATTTTCTGTCACTGTTTATATTACCTTATACTCATCTGACCAGAATTCCTTGTCTTTCCATTTAACTTCACTGACCACTACTATATGTAGATTGAGCTTTTGCGTTTCCCTTTTCAGATTTTCTAGCTTCCCTACCACATTCAAGCTTCTTACATTCCATGCCCTGAGATGCAGGATGTTATCTTTTAGTTGATCATTCAATGTTTTTCTCATGGTCACCTCCCCCTTGGCAGTCCCATCCTGCAGATCTGAATGGAGGACTAGTCCAGAATATTTTGGCAATGGAGTGATCATCATGACACTTTCTCAATTACAGGCCACATGTTCTGTGAATACAACACTAGGTGCCTTTAATATAGAGGTTCCCATTGCCTTCTGCATCCTCATGCCATTGATCATTGCTGATTCTTCCACCTTTAGGAGCAGCTTTTTACTCAAGGACAAGAGAGTGCTCTGAAAATCTGGCGACTGGTCGTACAAGGAATGTCAAGAAAGGTAGGAAGATATATTTCCTCAGCAAGGCAGACAGGATACAAATTTCAAGATACTCGGCAGTCTGCAACAAATATTCAGTGATGAGGATGAAGAGGTGGAGAACAAATGGAAAACATTCAAAGGCATCATTCAGTATGCCCTACACAAGTATGTTCTGAGTAAGGTTTTAAGGGATGGGAAAGATCCACCATGGTTTAATAGCCGTGTTAGGAAAGTGCTACGTAAGCACAGTACTTCATCTTAGATTCAAGAGAAGTAAAAACCTAGCTGACAAACAAAAGCTGAACGAAGGAAAAATGAGTGTAAGGAGATCAATGGGAGCAGTGTTCAATGATTTGAAAAGTAAGATGTTGTCAACCAACCTGAGTAAAATCCGTAAGAGATTTTGGTCATATGTAAAATCAGTAAGTGGGTCAAAATCACCTATTTTCTCAGTGACCACACTGGCACCGAAACAGAAGATAACAGAGAAGGCCAAAATACTGAATTCAGTCTTCCAAAGTTGTTTCGCCATGGAAGATCGTAACACTGTCCGTCCTTTCAATCGTTATGCGAACGTCAAAGTGGCAGATATTGAGATAATCGATTGCGGTATTGAAAAGCTTCTACAATTGCTTAGTAGTGGAAAGGCTGAAGGACCAGATGAGATACCTATGAGATTCTATAAAGATTATACAAAAGACTTTCTCCCTTCCTAGCAGTAATTCATCACAGATCGTTTGAACAACAAAAGATACCCAACAATTGGAAAAAAGTGCAGCTCATTCCAGTTTTTAAGAATGGCTGTAAGACAGATCCATATAATTATAGACCTATATCATAGATGTCAATCTGTTGTACAATTATGGAACATGTTTTATGCTAAGGACATATGACTTCTTGGAAAAAAATCAACATGGATTCCACAAACAGAGATCATGCAAAACTCAGTTGGCTCTGTTCCTCCACCAGATCCACAGTGCAGTGGACAATGGCGCTAAGACTGATGCCATGTTCCTTGACTTCAGTAAAGCATTTGACAGCATGCCGCATTGCCATTTAATGAAGAGGGGAAAAAAAAATTCCGAGCTTACGGAGTATCGGAACAGACCTAGCCCCGCCTGCGGGTCCGGGGGTTAGAATAGGCCCAAGGTATTCCTGCCTGTTATACGAGGTGACTGAAAGGAGTTTCACACATTTCAGCCTCTACGTGATGGTCCCCTGTAGAGTTTGACCTCAATTCTTCAAAATTTTTTCAAAGAGCGAGCCAATTGGGGAAGGGCACCTTACAAGGTGTATCGTGTCCATCATCAATTGACATCCTTAGCACACTTGCAGTCCTGCCATTCTCCATCTCGTGGGTGAGGACACCTTCCTGGGTGCATTTTCCACAATTTACTATTCAGCGTCGATTTCTGCATTGACGATGAACATGGACTTCTTTGCACCTAATATCCAGTACAGTGGCCAGTCTTCTGGTGGGACCGCCATGTACCCTGTTGGTTGTAGCCCCCTGACCACACAGGGATTGCTCTGCTGATGCCTGTGCCATTAACTCCCCACGTATGGCAAGGGTTAGATGCCCAGCCCCTTGGGGCATCAGGACTCATGATAATGGCCATCCTTTCCAGGTGGTCTTTGCTGCAGCTGGGTTGTGCCCGTGGGGAGGACCCCTAGTCAGTGGGTGGCATAAGGGTGGATGACACGCGATGAAGTGTAGTCCATCATCTTTTGCTGGTGATGGAACAGCAGCAGTCTCTAAGCGATGACGAACTCGATACAATGCACGGAAGTATGACCCCAAATAGTTTCCCTCCCTGGCCACACCATGGGAGGAACATCAGGCTAAGGATGACAGCGGATCTTATTCGCCCCGGTACCTTATATGTTCAAGAGCTGATGGGGAATCTTTTATGACGAAGCCTCAGTTTTTTGTTGAACATTTAGAGGACGAGTTCAGGGAGGGGGAGAGATTGTTGAAAATGTGTCAGTCTTGATCAAAACAGTGTCCTCTGCCCCGTCACGGGAGTTACTCACTTGTGACAAGCTGGGGAATGTTTCTGTAACCATCGCACCTCATAACAGCTTAAATATGGTCCAGGGTATCATATTTGACAGAGACCTTCTTTTGCAGTCAGACCATGAGCTGCATACATATTTAAAACAGCGAGGTGTACATTTCATCTGGCGTGTCCACTGGTGTTGGAAGGATAATCAGGTTGCCACCAGTGCCTTCAACTTGGCCTTTGAGGCTGATACATTGCCCAAGAAGGTCAAGGCAATGGTCAACCAGTGTGATGTAAAGCCCTATATTCCTCACGCAATGCGGTGCATAAAGTGCTGTAAGTTTGGCCATGTCTTCCTGCTTTACTTCCAGCGTCACATGCCAAGATTGTGGACGCCTATCACATCCCAATACTCCATGTGCCCCGCCTCCCATCTGTGTCAGCTGCGGAGAGCACCATTCACCTTGCTTGCCTGATTGCAGGATTCTCCAGAAAGAAAGGAAAATCATGGCGTATAAGACCCTGGACCGCCTGACCTACACTGAGGCTGAGAAAATTTGAACATCTGCATCCTGTGCGTATGACACCGTCTTATGCCGCCACTACAACAGTTCTGGCACCATCAGCTCCGCCAACCCAGGTCACCTCTCAGAGCCGGAAGAGTACACCTGCCCCCTTGATGGTGGGGGGGCATTTCGTCCCTGTTGTTCCTGCACCATATACTTCAGGAGCAACACCCCTCAACCATCAGGGATCTTCGTCCCCATTTATAAGCTGGAGAAGCAAAAGTCTTCTTCTGGTTCTCTGACAAGGAAGGGTCCCTTGGGACCCTCCATTCCCAGGTTCCTTATAGTGGGAAACACGACACCCGCCAGTGTCTGAAGAGCCCAAAAGCAGCTGGTTTTAGGGCTTCACGCTCATCCTCAGTCCCAGAGACTGTGAAGTCCTCCCAGCCAGGGAAACCCAAGGAGCAGCGAGAGAAATCCAAAAAGAAAACCCCCCAGGCAAAGGAAACTGCGGTGGCACCCAAACCACCGCTACCTACAAGCTCTGTGGCTGAGGATGGGGTGGAGGTTGTGGCATCTGCTGAGGACCTAGATCTAGTCAGAACCTCAGATACAAAGGATATAGACTGCTCAGGCATTAAATTGGTGGCAGTGGGTGACTCTTGGGGGGGGGGGGGGGGGGGAGAAACTGCCTCATTGAATGTTCCATGCTTTCCCAGTCTCATGATGTCATCCTCCAGTGGAGGCAGAGCTATGGCAACTGTTACACTTTACACTTGCTGCCTCTATTGCTCTCCAGGAAACCTGGTTCCCAGCAATGCGGACCCCTGCCTTCCGCAGCTATAAGGGATGTTACAGGAACCAAAGCGACTACAATCCAGTGTCAGGTGGAGTTTGCATTTATGTCCTAAACTCGGTCTGTAGCTGAAGCTGTGGTTGTCAGAATAATGACGACGTGGGAAATAACTGTCTGCAATGTATACCTTCCTCTAGGTGGTGCAGTACCCCTGAATGTATTAGTTGCACTGATTGATCAACTCCCTAAACTTCTCCTACGTCTGGGAGATGTTAATGCCCATAAGCCCTTGTGGGTTGGTACTATGCTCACTGACTGAGTTGGAGATGTCAAAACTTTACTTCTGCAATTTGACCTCCGCCTCTTAAATACTGGGACCACCATACATTTCAATGTGGCTCATGGTAGTTACTCGGCCATCGATTTATCAATTTGCAGCCCAGGACTTCTCCCATCTATCCACTGGAGAGCACATGATGACCTGTGTTGAGTGACCACTTCCCCATCTTCCTGTCACTGCCCCAGCATCAGGCACATGGACACCTGCCCAGATGGGCTTTGAACAAGCCGGACTGGGGAACTTCACCTCTGCTGTCACCGCTGAATCTCCCCCACACGGTAACATGCATGTAATCGTTGAGCAGGTGACTAGCACAATTGTTTCTGTGGCAGAACACGTGATCCCTCACTCTTAAGGTGCCCGAGGTGTAAGGCAGTCCCTTGGTGGTCGCCGGAAGTCACTGAAGCAATTAAGGAGCGTTGGCGAGGTCTGCAGCAGCATAAGCGGCACCCGTCCCTGGAGCACCTCATATACTTGTAACGGTTCTGTACCGTGTTCACTACCTTATCAAACAATGGGGAAAGGAGTGTTCGGAGCGATACGTCTCCATCATTGGGTGCCACATGTCATGTTCCAAAGTCTGGGGAAAGGTCAAACGTCTTTTCCGGTAGCAGGCCCCAACAGCTGTCCCCGTGGTTACCATAAATTGCGAGTTACGTACCGATGTGAACGCGATTTCCGAGCGCTTTGCCTGAGCCTCTGTGTAGGAGAATCACACCCCCCCCCCCCCCCCCCCAGCCTTTCACATACTCAAGCGGCTGCTAGAAGTGAATGTTTTCTCGTTAACTACACGCTTCAGTAAATCCTATACCGCCCCATTGACAGAGTGGGAACTCCTCAGTGCCCTTGCACATTGCCCCGACACAACTCCTGTGCCTGATTGCTTCCACAGCCAGATGATTAAACATCTCTCATCTCACTACAAGCGGTATCTGCATGTTATCTTCAACTGGCTCTGGTGCGATGGCGTCCTTCCATAGCAATGGCGGGAGAACACCATCATTGTGGTGCTCAAACTTTGTAAAAACCCTCTTCATGTGGGTAACTATCAGACCATCAGCCTCACCAACGTTCTTCGTAAGCTACTGGAATGTATGGTATGTTGGCGGTTGGGTTGGGTCGGGTCCTGGAGTCACGTGGCTTCTTTCTGGCTCCATGTCATGGTGGCTACCACAAGGGTCGCTCTACCACTGATTATCTTGTGTCCATCGAATCTGCCATCCGAACAGACTTTTCCAGACAGCAACACCCGACTGCCGTCTTTTTTGACTTGCATAAAGCATACGACATGAATCGGTGACATCATATCCTTTCCACATTGTATGAGTGGGGTCTCCGGGGACCACTCTGGATTTTTATCCAAAACTTCCTGTCGCGCCATACTTCGCATGTCAAAGTTGGTGACTCCCATAGTCCCATCCATATCCAGGAGAATGGAGTCCCACAGGGCTCTGTATTAAGAGTCTCCCTATTTTTAGTGGCCATTAACATTCTAGCAGCAGCTCTCAGGCCCTCTGTCTCACCTACTCTGTATGCAGACGACTTCGGCATTTCATACTGCTGCTCCAGCACTATTGTTGCTGAGCGTCTCCTCCAGGGAACCATCCACAAGGTGCAGTCATTGGCTCTATCATGGCTTCCAGTTTTCTGCCACAAAGTCGTGTGTCAGGCACTACTTTTGGCGTCGTACCGTTCATCTGGAACCCTCACTTTACCTTAATGGCAATCCACTCACTGTAGTGGAGACATATCAATTCCTAGGACTGGTTGTCGATGATCGATCACTTGGCTGCCTCAACTTCATCAGCTTAAGCAGAACTGCTGGCAGCACCTCAATGCCCTCTGTTGCCGGAGCAACACCAATTTGGGTGCAGATCGCTGTACGCTGCTGCAGCTCTACAGAGCCCTTGTCCAACACCGAATTGAGTATGGGAGTGTGGTTTATGGTTTGGTAGCACCTTCAGCATTGCATTTACTCGACCCTGTGCACCACTGTGTTGTTTGATTAGCGGCATGAGCTTTTAGGATGAGTCTGGTGATCAGCGTACTGGTGGAGGCTGGTGTCCCTCCACTGCAGATCAGACATGCGCAACTGCCCAACAGTTATGCATCACACATTCATAGTTCACCTGAGCATCTGGATTAAAATCTCCTTTTCCCACCTGCGGCAGTCCAACTCCCACATCGGGAGCCCAGAATGGGCCTAACGATTGTAGTTCACGTGTGGTCCCTTCTCTCCAAACTGGAGTCCTTCCCTTTACCACCTCTACTTGAGGTCCGTTCACATGCACGTCCATGGTGTACACCTCGGCCACAGCTTCGTCTGGACCTTTTGCATGGTGCTAAGGACTCCGTTATCCCCGCCACTCTCCGCTGTCACTTCCTCTCGATTCTTGACGGGTTCCGGGACTCTGAAGTGGTTTACACTGACAACTCAATGGCTGATGGACACATAGGCTTTGCATATGTTCATGGAGGTTAAGTTGAACACCACTACTTGCCAGTTGGCTGCAGTGTTTTCACTGCAGAGCTGGTGGCCATATCTCGTGCTCTTGATTACATCCACTCATGCCCTGGCGAATAATTTCTCCTGTGTGCTGACTCATTGAGCAGCCTACAAGCTATCGACCAGTGCTACCCACGCCACTCTCTGGTAGCGTCCATTCGGGAGTTCATCTATTCCCTGGAACAGTCCCGACGTTCTGTGTTGTTTGCGTGGACCCCCAGGACACGTCAGAATCTCCGGCAACAAACTTGCAGACAGGGTGGCCAAACAGGCGACACAAAAACTGCTTCTGGAAATAGGCATCTCCGAAGCTGACTTGCAAGTTTTTACAGTTTTGGGAGATGGAATGGCATAACAGCATGCACAACAAACTGTGTGACATTAAGGAGACTATGCATATGTGGAAGTCTTCCATGCAGGCCTCTCGCAGGGATTCAGTTGTCACCTGCCGGCTCCGCATTGGCCATATGTGGCTAACACATGGTTACCTACTCTGGCGCGAGTACCCACCTCAGTGTCACTGTGGATCCCAAATGACAGTCATCCACCTCTTGCTAGACTACCCACTTTTAGCCACTCTGCAGCAGACTTTTAACTTTCCCAGCACCCTGCCTTCAGTGTTGGGCAACAATGCCTCCAAAGAATCTTTAGTCTTAAGTTTTATTTCTGAGAGCAGGTTTTATACTTTTATGTAGGTTTTAGCACATGTCCTTTGTCCCTCTGTGTCCTTCACCGTAGTGCTTTTAGATTTGAGGTTTTCAATGTCTTGCAGAGTGGCTAGCTTTCCCTTTTTATTCTTGTGGTTTCCCAGCCACTCTAATCTGCTTTCATGTTTTACTCTTTTCTGTTTCTAGTGTCTCCCTGTTGTTTTCTTGTCCGCTTCTGTTCCTTTTATTGTTTGTTGCCTTCCCTTCGTTCTTGTGGCTTTTCCTTTCTTTCTGTTTTGTGTTATATGTTTCGTCCATTTTATTCTCACACTTCTGGAATTGTTTTATTAGGAACAAGGGACCGATGATCTGGTAGTTCAGTCCCTTATCCTTCCTTTAAACGAACTGACTAACCAACCAGACCTGCAACTGGATTCAAGACTTTCTTGCAGATAGAACTCAACATGTCGCTTGTAATGGAACTAAATTGACAGAGGTAAAGATAAAATCTGGAGTACCACAGGGAAGTGTTACAGGGCCATTGCTATTCACAGTATATGTAAATGATCTAGTAGGAAGTGTGGGATGCTCTTTAAGGCTATTTTCAGATGATGCAGTTGTTTATACAAAGCAGCAACGGCATATGATGGTAAGAATTTGCAGAATGACCTGCAGAGAATTGATCAACGGTGCAGACTCTGGCAGTTGACTCCGAATGTAAATAAATGTAACATATTGTGCATATATAGGAAAAGAAATCCACTACTGTACAGCTACACTAGTGGTGGGTTTTGAGCCCAGAACTGATGAAATTTTTTTTACTGATCAAACACACTACCCCTAGACCACTGGCTTAGAGGCCAGTGCAGCTGCTCAAATCAACCACACAGGTATGTCAGCCTCACAACTGGATCAAGATCCTGCTTAGCAGGCTCTGCATCAGACACATCACTTTAACAGGTGGTTTCTTCCTCAGAATATTTTGGCAATGTGTGTCCTATATACTGATATTAGGGTAGCTCTCTATCAATGAAGATTTGCCCACCATCCATACCGGTACTGATTCCAATGTTACAACAGTGGGAAATTATGAGAACTTTCAGGCCTCATACATAAACTGGTGGGGAAGGGAGGCAGACTTCAATACCTCATAACCTGCTGCACATGTGGGGACAGCCTTTGTCCCCACCCGTAAGACTTCTCATCAGGGCACTGATGACCATGAAGCTGAGAGCCTCTTGCCTCAATCAATCATAATTATGGTCATCATCATATGCTTCTGATATACACTTAAATTTTCACCATCAAATCTCACTGCTGTCAATTTCAAGTTTTGACTGGCTTTCTGTATCTAGTATTATGAGCATTTCAATGCTTTTCATGAGCTCTTCTAACTCTTGCACTTCTTTGCAAATATTCGGCAGTTTATTATTAGGATTTTAATACTCTCACCTGTGGGGAGGCATTTCTTTTGATCTCACACTGATACTTCTGTGTTTCCTACAGCTATCATTATCTGGATTGGAGGGAGAGTTGCCTAATCAAAGAAACAGTTTTGTGCTACCCACTCACAGTCAGTTACCTGATTAGCAGCCTCTGATGTGTAGCACACACAACCTATTTTGGGGGACCATTCAGTTCTCAACCTTATGGCTCAAGTCCAGGAAGTCACAGTCTAGCTTACCATAGAACTTTCTAAGTCTCTGGTTCAGTCCTTCCACTCTACTGAGAATCAGAGGGCCACGATCAGTTGTAGGGACAATGCTGCAAATTTGGAGCTTCGTGGAAACTCCACGCACAAAGCTGGTATTCTCAACCTTTTCTGCCAGTCACTGGAATGATCCAAGAATTACTGCAGAGCCCAGCTGACAGTCTCTTCACATCCAATGTGCACCACAGTCTGCAATAGGTTGCACCCTGTTCCTCAATGGCTGCTGCAATGGAATTCAACATGTCGAATGAAGCCCCAGGCACGCCCACTGAGTGCACCTGTGTTCTTTGCTGTCCCTTACTGCTATTTCTCTGAGGCATTTTCCATATGTTTGAACTGCTGACAATTAATAGAACCCTACCTTTTTGTGTTTGCCTCCTCCTGTCATCGGACAGGTTTCCATGTGACAGGTGACATTATTCTCAATGGGCCAGTTTCAGTTTAACTGAAAGACAGTGTCGCAAACTTGTTGGTTTAGGGGATCAGCCCAACACTCTGAATTGTCCATGGTCCCTGTCCACCCTGTACAGGATGCCTAAATGTGCCATTAACATGACACTCACAGTTAAGTGGATGGGTAATAACAGATCCTGTACTTCCTGCAGAGGAGACAGGATCCACACAGAGCATAGTACTTGAGGTACCTGTGGTACACGTATCACAGGTACCTGGCTCTTTAGAGCTCTCCCAACACACCAATTCGCAGCAACTGTCAATTGTTTGTCAGTAGTCGAAGCAATTTCTAGCTGCTTACAAATGTAAACCAACTTGTCCCATGTTTGAGAATTGCATTTACAGTGGTGCTGCATTTTGGATGGTGCAATATATTAAAGGCAGTGGAAAAAAAAGCTCTAAATTAAACCTGCTGATTATTTTGAATCTGTTGAGCTAAAAAGTTGTTCCATTCTTTCACTTCTAGGGGTTGGTTCTTGAAGCTAAAATTTTTGATATCGTAGGTTCTCATGGTTCCAAGTGATGTAATACCTCCTGAAGAATTGCCTGAATAGTTAATTTTATTCTCTCACATTTTTCTATATCACACTGTCATTACAATTTTCACTTCAAAATCGAAAACTACATTGTTACTGCCAGAAATAAAAACGCGTCTGATCACTCCAGAGGCATGCCCACTACTACTCTATTCTGTGGTACTAACAATATTCTAAATAATTTATAATTTTCTTGACGAATTTTTATCAATTTATGTCATTATTTTATAAATGAATCCAGAGGTAAATTTGATAGATACCATCAGATTATGCAATTATTAATAGGAATTTTAAGTACACCGGATATTTCATAATTTCAAATACTTCAAAAAAAAAAGGTAATTTTAACTATACATTGTAACAACAAAAATAATTTCTTTTTATACATTTTTGCCTGAAATATAATGTATCATGTACAAAATCAGATGCAAATCTTTTTCTTTGTTTTTTTTAAAAAAAGTGAGATGATATTAACCTTCTTACAAATTCGTAAATATTTTTTGGTATCACCTAATTCTCTTGAGGAAAAGTAATGATAGAGGAGGGTGTCCCTTCATACTGTCCATGACACGTATCAGTAGCAAACTGAAAGAGTGGCAATTTGGAGCCCTCTGAGTCAAGCTAAATTTTTCAACAGCAGACACTGCAGTGAGCCAATAAGTCATTTGAAGTGGTATCAGTATGTGGATGACACTTTTGTGTGGTGGTGGTGGTGGTGGTGGTGGTGGTGGTGGTGGTGATTGGTTTGTGTGGCACTCAGCTGCATGGTAATCAGTGCCCACAGAAAGTCCCAATCTTTACGGAGCCTGATCTAGCCACTGTTGATGATCATAGATGATACACACCCAGTTCCCTTTTGTGTTATGTAGTCAGGGTGAAGTGAATTGTTTCTTGGTGCATTTAAATAGTATTAATCCAAAGATACAATTTACTGTGGAGAAGGAAAGTAATGGACAGCTTAATTTTTGGGATGCTTTAATAACTAAATAGGCAAATAGGACTTCAGGTCAAAGGTATAAAGGAAAGATACACGTACCGATCATTAGTTCCATATGGATTCGGTCCATCATCCCAGGCCAAAGAGAGGTGTCATTAGAACATTGGGCAAACAGGGCTGACAAAATCTGTGAGCCAGTTTATTTGTGAGAGGAATTAAATCACTTGTGAACAGCTTTTAAGAAAAACAAATACACTGATAAGAGAGAGATCGAGCACTCCCTCATAGATGAAAGATGTCCATAAACATCCAACAACCACCACCATTGGGTGGGAAAGTTTTTCTTCCATTTATTTACAATATTATAGGGCATATTGGGAAATTTCTGGCTACTCTTCAGACCCACCAAGCAGATTAGTGGATGTTTAACGTCTGTGAAAGATGCAAAACACCCTTTTGCAACACCTGTGGTGTATAAACTTGTGTGTAGTTGTAGAAGGTTTATATTGGATCAACAAAAGGAAGTGTTAATTCGCAATTATCAGAACACAAACTGACAAATCAGCTTTAACAGAACATGGTTTTTCAAAAGATGGCGATCACAAAATAAAATGTAGTGAAATGAGCATCACATTATTATGCATGCATGTATGTGTGTACAGAAAAAGCCATAGAGATTTATAAACATCACAATAATTTTAGCAAAAATGAAGGCTTAAAGTTGGATAAGATATGGTGTAGGCTTTGTACCAATGATGTGACAATAGATTACCTTTGATTGAGAGTAATGATGTTAGAGTGAGTTTTACTGCAAAAGCACACGATGAGTAGTGGTATCCTCTATTTATAAACTGGACCTCCAAACCCTAGCAGCCAGTCATGGCTCGACTCAGATGTTACCTGCAATTGGCAATGAAACATTAGGAAGAAGAATTTCTACTGTTCCACCATGTGCTCTTATCCTGGAAGTTTAATTAATGTCCCATAACACTTTTCCATTATGATATCATATAACATCCCATCCTCCACTCCTCTTGCATCTTCACTATTGAATGTGTAAATCTGACTTAGGTTTTTGCACATCACCTGAACAACATTCACAGGATTAACCCTCAACTCACAAAGTTTTGGTCTCTCAGAGCGAATGAAAATTCTCGAACTCGCTCTCCAAGGCCAGTTGTGGTGGAATGCTTCTATACTCCACCTAACCTCCTTAAATTGCCAAGCCTATGGTGTTTTGTTGTCGATTACATTATCACCTTCTGTGTTTATTGTTGACTTGTGTTACTGATTGGCATTGGAGTCTCCTGGACCATGTCTCCTGAACTACATACCTGTTTTCTTCTGTATGGTACCGTATAGTTCAAAATGTGTTGGTGCAATTGTGTCATTTTTAACTTTCCCGAGTTTGATGAAATTGTTAGTCGGTCTATGCAGGAAGGTGTCAGTGATATAGATCAAGAAATAGATGAAGAAGACTATGATTTTACATTATCCAGTGACCACAGTTCTGCTATTGAACTAGAGTATCATTCAGAGGAAGAACGTCAGGAAAACTGTGATGAGGATTTGTCTGTTTCTTCAAGGAAATACTTAGTCTGTTAAAATCAATTGTGTTAAGAGTGGTGATAAGAAAAATTTGTTCCTAGCAATGAATTTCAATTTGACAAAGTTTCTTTTTGTACCTATTAGGTGGACTTTTTATGTGTAATTTTAAACCCTGGACGTTAGTTTCATTTGTAAATTTGTTTGCTACGGAAGTTGTATAATTTTACAGGATGTAAAATTCAGTAATCTAACAGTCTGTTTATGTGTACTATTTAAAAGAACCACACAAAATTGTGCTTTAGTGTGATAAATAGTAAAATGCTGCAGACTTTGTTTAGTGCAATAAAATAAACTAGAAGCATTTAGACAACACTTAAATAATTGTAAAAATAACTGTTATATAGCATAAATTAAAAATTTCAAATCATTTTTGCCTTGATCCCAGTTTAAACATTGGGCTCCCAGAGACCCCTCCTTGTGGTAGGAAATGGAAATCAATTCCCATGCCTCATGACAGAGCATATGGGAACACTGCGGGAGACCTGCACTGCCATACTAGGCAAGGTCCTAATGGAGATGGTTTGCCATTGCCTTCCTCCAACTGCAGTGGGGATGGATGATGATGATGATGATGATGATGATGATGATGATGATGATGATGACACCCAGACATCTCGAGGCAGGTGAAAAATCCCTGACCCCGCCGGTAATCGAACCCGGGACCCAATTCTCGGGAAGTGAGAACGCTACCACGAGACCATGAGCTGTGGAGCTCAGGATATACGTTACAAAAAAGTCGTCTCTTGAGTTAAGGGTTAAATGACTTCCATCTGTTGATTCACTACCAAATACAGCAGCGGCCTCATCTGTACTGTGTGTACAGTTACAATGCAGTGAGACCAGTACACTGATGTTAGCCGTTACATATGTGTTGTTATTGGTGAATACCATTGATAGCCACTTGGAGGGGTACATCGCCATGTTTTAAGTATGTTTGCAGTTGGATGTAGGTGTTTGAACTTGCAGTAGTTCCCTTGTCAGTAGTGAGATATTGGCTGTCATCACTATGCTCTGATGACTGTTTGTGCCCTCTGGGCAGCTCTTCATGCCTGTATTACACTGTAAAAAATGATTGACACACATTTTTGTCAAATTACTTTGACAAAATTACTTCACTACAGTCTTTACACTATCACATAAAATTTCATTGTAGTTTCTTTGGAAAGGATGCTGAATAGGTAACTGTCTACTCAGCAGAATTTAATGTAATGCTGGTGGTGAGCATTGCTTGAAAAGAGAGAAACAAAAATAAAGGAGTGTTAAGGCCTAGATAGCAATAAGCTCAGTGTACTCACCAGAATTTTCTTAGTGAGCTACAGTGCGAGAACAGAAAGTTTAGGGAATGGTTCGAGAATGGACAGACCATTGTTTCAATTTGTCTTTGTGACAGTAATCTCACATTTTTCTTGGTAATCAGTGTGGGATAGGGTAAGGCTGACCTGCAGACATGGAAAACACCAAGGAATGCACAGCCACATAGGTTGTCGATTGCAAACCTAACTTGATATCTAGTAGGGTTACACAATGTGATGTCCAGTCAGAGCTGTGTGCCTGTCTGTCCCCCCCCCCCCTCCTGCCTCCGCCACCCCCCCCCCCCCCCCCCACACACACACACTTGAATCTCCCACTGAAACCTGGTCAAATGTGTTACTTATGGTAGGGATGTTCAAAAGTGATACTGCCCGCTGCCTCCTCTCCACTGTATCAACTGCAATTTCGACCGTGCTGTCTCCTCCAGAGATTGTCCCATGTATCTTAATGAGTGGACCATCCATGAGATCAGGATCAAGGAAAAAGTGCCTTACCCTGTTGCTCACATGTTCTTGGCTAGTCGACAGGCCTGCATTTTACCATCTGGAACTTACAGTTCCATTCTTGGTGTACCTCGCTCCACAAAGGACATGCGCATGCAGACTTGCAACATAAAGTTCATCACCATGGTTCATCCCCACCTCTTTCTCCTATAGCTGTGCAAAAAGCCATTAAATTTTCACCTCCAGAACAAAATCACCTGCTACATAACCAGCATGACAGAAAGGATAGAAGGAATACTCATACGAAAACTTTTTATGATGTCCCTCCAGCCATCAAACATCTGACTCCTCATCTGTCAGCTGCAAAGGATCCAAGAAACCAACCAAAGGCAAATGGTCACCGCCAACTACTTTTCTGCCCTGGAATTTGCAGGCAGAGCAAGGGAGAATGCTGACACCTCTGTGGAGCTTGTGAAGCAAAATCCTTCAGTCCCTGCACCATGTAGCAGTGATTCTTCAAAGTTTGGCACTTGGCAGCCATCTGGGTGACCCCTCCTTCATTTTTTACCTCCAGCCCTTTCTCTGTCATGACTTTCCTCCAATGGAATGTTCAGTGTTAGATCCAATGAGGAGGAATTATGGCTGCTCTTTAATTGCACTGCCAACTTGTTCTCTGCCTCTAGGAAACAAAATTGCGTTGCTTTGGCCACTCACATGTTTTTTTTTTCAGTCCGCTTTGATCTTCCTGCCCAAGGATGGCTTTCTACCTCATGGGGGAGTCTTGCAACTCATCCGAGGTGATGTTCATTGTCACACCATCTCTCTGAACACCCGGGTGCAAGCTGTTGCAGTCTGCATTTTCCTTCCTTGCTTCACCTTTTCTCTTTGTACCATCTATATCTCTCCATCACTTAGTGTCACCTCGGCAGCCTTCCTCCAGATTATTGGCCAACTCTCCCATCCCTTTATGTGCTCAGTGACATTAATGTCACCATCCCATTTGAAGCTCTCACAGAACCTGTCAGACAGGTGCCCTTTCAGCTGATCACCTCAATCTACTCAACCTCAACCTCATCTACCTTAACACTGGGTCACTCACATTCCTTTCAGAATCCACACACACCTTCCCACTTGGACTTCTGGTTTGGCACTGTCCAGCTTGCCATTCACCTCGAGTGCTGTGTTCTCTCTGACACATACTCAAGTTACCATTTCTGTTTGCGGACTCCTACCTCACCTACATGTAAACCCAAATGGCAGCTTTTTAAGGGTTTCAGGAGGCTTTACTCCTCACCGATGCCCTTCGACAAACATGATATCCTCAGTTGTCCTGACAAGGTAGAACACCTTATGCACATTATTCTTACTGCTGCAGAACATTGCCGTCCTCACATCTCACCTCTACCATGCTGTGTCCTGGTCCTTCAGTGGACTGAGGCATGCTGTGATGCAATTTGCCCTTGGAGACGGACTCTCCACATTTTTAACAATCATCCTGTGATGGCAAACTGTGCTCTTTATAAACAGTTGCATACTCAGTGTCATTGAATTTTTTCAGGAAGCAGAAATGCTAGGTGCATTTGCCTTACTAGTCCTTTTAACAGTTCCAGTTCATCTTCCACTGTGTGGGCCACTCTTCAGTGGCTCTTTGGGAGCAAGATCCATTCCCAAATTTGCTGCCTGACTATAGCAGATGATATCATGATGGATCCTATTGCTATCTCCAACACCTTAGGCCACTATTTTGCAGAGATTTCAAGCTCCACACACTTTTCACCCTGCCTTCTCCATTGGAGTGGAGGAGGCTTGGGTGATACCATTCTTTCCTCAGAATTGTGAATGCTGAAATGACACTTTTTCTATGGTGGAGCTAGATCATGCTCTTACTTCCTCCTGATAGCTGCCCCAAAACCAGACAATGTAGCGTTCTGATGGTGCAGCACTCTTCTCCTGTGGGCAAGCACATTCTCCGTCATGTATACAGACACATATGGGCAGATGGCACGTTTCCCAGACATTTGTGTAAAGCCACTGTCATACCCTTCCTTACCTACGCCCTTGTAAGGACAAACACATTCCTTCTAGTTCTAGTCCCATTTCTCACCATCCGTGTTTGCAAGGTGTTGGGACATTTGATTCAGGTCTGGCTGGTGTGGTGGCTTGAGTCTTGCAATGTACTAACCACTGCACAATGTGGATTTCCAATACACCATCCTGCAGTTGACCATCTCATAACTTTGTCAACCCATGTCATTTCTGCATAAATAACACTGTACCTACATTTTTTGACTTGGAGAAAGTGTAAAACACATGCTGGAGGACTGGTATACTCCGTACTAGATTAGATTAGATTAATACTAGTTCCATTGCCTTCAGGAATTTTTATAAGACAACTTTAAAGGAACATAAGGGTTTTGGCTTGTCAAACCCATTTATCCTGGAAAATGCTGTTCCTCTGGGATCTGTCCTGAGTGTTGTCCTCCTTGCTGTCACCATTGATACTGTTATGGCCTGTCTCTCGCAGGGCATCTCTGGCTTCCTTTTCATTGATGATTTTTCGATCTATTGCACTTTCCCACAGACTAGTCTTGTTGAGCAGCGTCTTCAGTGATGTCTTGATCATCTTCACTCATGGAGTATTGACAAAGACTTTTCCTTTTCCACTGACAAAACTGTTTGTAAGAATTCTGGCGGTGCAATGGTTTTCTTCCACTGTCTCTACATCTTGAGCCTGTTGCTCTTCTGTCTGCCGAAACTGCGAAATTCCTGGGGCTCATGCTTGACAGGAAATTTTCTTAGTCCTCCCATGTCTTACTTGACTGCCTGCTATACTCTGTCCCTCAATGTCCCCTCAACAGCACTTCCTGGGGAGTGGGCTGGACTTCACTCCTCCAGTCCTACGGATCCCTTGCCTATTCAAAACTAGGCTATTGGTGTTCTTTTTATGCATCCATCTTACAGCATCATGGCATCTGTTTGGCTACTGAAGCCTTTTATGCTAGCCCATTGGAGAGTATGAATGCAGAAGCTGCTGAATTACCACAGTCATACTGGTGTGATGTTCTCCTCAACAGGTGCACATGTCGTTTGTCTGCCATGCCTGGCCACTCATCCTCTGCCCTCTTTTTTGATGATTCTTTTCACCACCAGTGTGAGGTGCATCCTTCTTCCGTTACTTCCCTTTTGGCTATTGCTCCAGCTGCTTAAACACATGCTACCTGCCACTTTGCCAACCTCGGCTTCATGCAGCAGCCTGTCTTCACAACAGACTTCATAAGAAATCCAATCCAGATTTGATCTATTGCATAAGTTTCTCAACCTTCACACGGAACGTAGCAATAGTACATTTGTGTACACTAATTGCATTTGGACTGACTGTGGTGTCGTGTGTGCCTTTGTCATTTGTATTGACAAATTTCAGTACCAGCTTCCAGAACACAGCTAAGTATTTACAGCAGAGCTCTTTGTTCTATATCAAGCCACACATTATATTTGGTGACACAGGCTTTTAAATTGTCATCTGCTCCAGTTCTCTCATACCCCTTCAGATCCTCTGTGTGCTGCACAAGATCCATCCCTTAGTGCAACTGGTTGAAGAAAGCTTCCCCTTGCTCACTCTTTATGGGGCTACTGTGATGTTTGTGGGTACCTGATCATGTCGGTTTGATAGGAAATGCAGCTTCTGTTGTTGCTGTCAAGGCAACAGACTACCTCAGCCTGCTAGCTCTTCCATACCATACGATGATCTCTGTGTTGCCATCGGTCATCAGGTGGTACCCTTGGGCATTGCCGCTGGTCTCCCCTTCATGGGAACAAGCTCCAGGAAAGTCCAGCTGCTTGTCATCAGCCTTTGACAATTCGCCATTTCCTGAACGAATTCCCTTTTTTGAATCACTTGTGTTCTCATTTATGTTTGTTGCCTGAGTTGTTACCCATTTTAGTGAAAGCTGCACAGTTTGGTTGACCCTGTTTTACCTTTCATCTATCGTAGCAGTTTGGAAAATGACATTTAATCTTTAGTTCACGACCTCTGTTGTCTCTATGGAAAATTTTATGCAACTTTCTCCACACGGAATTTTTTGGTTTTAACTGTCTCTCTTCTGTAGATTCAACTTAATGTGCACTTACTTTTAACTTCTTTTTTGTCTTAGTTTTCAGATGCTCTGACGTGGGCACATAGGAGCTTAGTTGTTCTTGTGCTCTAGAATAAAACAATCAAAGTGTTCAGAACATGTGGAACCCTTTTGCAGCTTTGACTGGACTCCCTTTATGAGTGCTGACAGGAAATGCACAATTGGGTTCTTTAGAAGTGAAGCAGTGTTTCTTCATATATACGGAACTATTTAACTCAAAGTGTCAATGACTTAGTGTGAAAAACTGAAGTTATTTGTGTAATATGATATAACAGAACCCTGGAAATGGGGTAAAAATAGTTAATGTAAATCAAATAAAGTAATTCCATTGCACCTTTTGATCTGTATTTTCAGAACCTTCTTGCTCCTTTGTGGCCATAATTTATGGCTTACAATCCTTTTACTATAACTATTCTTTAGGTGAAGAGTAAAGGAAAAATATGTGAAAGATGTACTTGGCTAAATGACATACTTAGAAAATTTAAAGGTAAAATAGTTCATAAATTTCGGTAAGATATTTATTCTATTACATTGTAGTGGTAAAATTGAACAAATTGGAATACATTTTAAATAAATATTTAATTATCGGTCCTTCGTATTTTAACAATGACAGCATTGCTGAACAGCATTGAATTCTCTGGGTAACAGTTCCTCTTGACATATGCACTGACGATTAAGAGTTTATTATAAATCAGCATTGCACTGTAAGTGACAGTTGCATGGCATGAGATTGTTAGCCATCTGCATCCTGGCCACCCCTCTTACAGACTTTCAGGAAAACCAAGCAGATCTATGCTTACCTAACTTACATCTTCATCATGTTGGACTTGTAGCAATATAACTGATTTTAATTCTGAATATTGTCTTTTTAATGAATAATATAAGATGATTTGAATTACAAGCACATTAGTAAATCCACAAACCATTAATTCTTACTGCAAAAATGCTTTTAGTTTGTATAAGTTGTTAAGCTTGGATATATTCATTCAATGGTGTCGTGTTTCTCTAACTAAGACTCAAGAAATTTAAATTCCTTTTCAAAATTAGTGAAGAGGCGGGACAGTGAAAGACAGCAAGTACCATCATATAAAATCTGTGTCACTGACAGGGTTTAGATCTTGTTTTCCTGCCAGATCTCTCACACTACCAGTTTCTTGTTTCACTTCTCCATTTGGCCTCCTGTCTCTCTTCTACATTCATGATTCTCATCTGAGATCATGAAAACTTTGTACTGCCCGTCCCAATTTGTCATTGGCATTCACTGAATTTTTAAAGATGATGTCAATATTTCATTTATATTTACTGATTTAGCCTGCAGGGTCGTCTTGTTGTCTTACTGACCCATAAAGTGGGAGACAGTGCCACTTTCTTCCAAGGTTGTCCTCAGTGTGGCTATTGTGTGAGGATGAACACTGTGAGCAGCAACATACCTTGCAGCAGCAGGTCAAACATGTTCTTTTATGCAATTCATATTGATGCTCAAGCTAACTGACTGTTAGATTCCCATGTGAAATGTATATCTAACAGATGAGCTTCATATGGTTGAATTTTGTTGCAAAAAGAATGAAATTGTCACCTACTGCTCCAGTGTAAACTTAGAGGTGGACTGTTTTGTGTCGTCCAAAATGTGGAGTTTCAATGGAGTAATGAAAACACAGTAGGATAGAAGAGCTCACGTCAAAGAATTGGATAAGTAGTTCACAGTGGCTTTTCATATTAGAGCACAGCATTGCACATACACCTAAAATTAAGTAGCTTGTCCCCAAGTTGCCCTGGAAAGGAAAGTTGCTACTCACCATATAGCAGAGATGTTTAGTCGCAGATAAGCACAACAAAAAGACTGTCACGAATATAACTGGTTGTAGTGGTTACAGGTACTCCTTTTAGGGTATGTAGTATTGTAGTCCAGTGTAACATAAATGAATATTGACAAATACTTAACACAGATTTGTGTTTGCTTGTACTTCCAGTTCCAAGAACAGCTACCAGCCAGGACAAGTAGCTGTTTTTTGTGCTGTGAACCGGTGGGAATTACAGGGACTCCCATGACTGCCCTCACCAGCACCAGCAGAATCAGCCTCAGCCAGAGGCTGGCTGAAATTATATACTTGTGGAACGTAGAAATTGACAAAAAAGGAATGCTCTGTGAAGCATGCTGTACACAAATTAATGAGGTGGATGAAAAGGAAATGCGGGTAAAGCAGCTCAAGAAACTAATTATACTCCGTGTGCTCCACAGGGACCCTGATTATGGTAAGCACAGCAGATGTTCCACAAATGAGTCACATTATCTGATTTTTAGTGTTTATGATAATTTTGTCTTCAAACAAATTATTGCTATTTCAGCACAACATGGTGAAGGGGGGTGGGGGGAATTAGTGTGATCATTGTAGTTGAGAGTGGTTTATGGCTGTTATGGAACACTGAGAACCCTGCTATTTTGGTGTAACACCTTGCTTATTTTGAAGGTTAATAAAAGTAAAAGACTGATAATCCTGTTTTATTCAGTGATTACTTTAATTTTAAATTATAACCAATAACACAGAGATCAGAACAAAGCAAGAAATCCTTTTGTGGTTTTCCAAAAGTTTTATTATTCTGGTACCCTGGTTGGAGAAAATAAGAAAATTATGAAACATGTCCAGTGAAATGTTGTAAACAGCATTACTCTCCTCTGATTTTCATAACATTTACTCATGTCCTCCTAAATCCAGAAATTTAGGTGTACAGAAAACCAAGTTCACAAGAGATGGCATGCCGTATGGCATCTGAACTACTGAATTCTTATACTGTGCACATAAATGTGTTAATCATTGGCCTACTTCTTTGCAACCTTCATCAGAAACAGCTTTATGAGGACCCCTGTCTTTGGCACACATTGCAACACACTTCCGTGTTATACTATTGTTTATTTCTTCCAGTATCTTTGAAGGAGCTGTGTCAGTGTGGGTTTTATCACAAATGTGTTGCTTTAAATGAGTGGTTCCTGACTGTAAACACAATAATGCAAGGCTGTATATGTGCAATATGTACCTACTAGACTTTATCTTACCATCCATAACCAATCAAAATGTACTATATACTTCACTGATTAGATCACCCTTATTTACTTCCTCAATGTGTACACATTGACTCCAGTCTTACTCCTCACTGCATTGGCTGTCTCATGTTGCAAGATTATTTACACATAAATGAGAAGACATTGTTGGATGTAGCCAAGCACTATAGACATGTTGAATGTCTTTGGAGTGAAACATTATTGAGGCCTGATGAAAGAAATTTGACTTCTATTGCAACAGGGCATTGAAAAAACTGATAAGAGACAGATGAAAATTTCTTTGATACTCTTGGTATCAGTCTGTTTCCTTCCTAACTCAAATCTCCACAGTAGTGTACCCTGTATATTAGCCTTCTTTGCTTGCAGGTCTACTGTATTTCTGTGGGATATCTGACATTGCAGTGCATTTGGACTGAAAGGCCAATATTACATCAGGCATGAATATTTATAAAAGTGTGGTGTCTGTTCCTTTGGATGTCTGTTTATTTATTTACTTTATTTATTTATTTATTTATTTAGCATCCAATAGATCACATATGTGATATAGGATTTGTCATTTGATTACACGTAACTCGTAACAACACTTACACAAAATAAATGGAAGAACATATACAAACAGCAAAACAAATTACATACACATAGTACATAAGTAGTGTACAAGAACTTATTACACAAAAACAAAAGTACGTGCTCATGATAAACAATTACAGATCATGAACTACGCCTTGTACACAAAACGTATTACAGATATTTAACAGATTTTTCATAAGTACCATAATTATGATGTTGAAAACACAATTAAATTAGTTTAAATTTTTTTAAAAATAAGTACAGGTTTCAATCCACAGTCTGAGACGGGTATCTGCTTACTCTAGTAGCATTTTTCCATCAAGTATTTTTTTACTTAATGCTTGAAATTATTTTTGCCTTTCAATTCTTTAATTGCCTAACATGTTTCTGACTTCTAGTTTTTGCTACATAGGGAATGTGGAAGTCTTTACAATGCCTTGTATTGTGATCATGGTAGCTTGAGTTGATTTGGAGATCGCAGTTATTTTTACTGATCTTTTCCAGGCATTTAAAGATACATATCAATGGTATTGTCAGTATCTTTAGTTGTCTGAATAAGGGTCTGCAGTGAGTTTGTGGTGGGCTGTGTGTCATGATACGAATAGCTCTTTTTCGCATAATAAAAATATAATTTAGTCTTGACCTGGTTTTCTCCCCAAAAGCTTATGCCACAGCTAGCAACTGATAGGAAATAACTACACCGCTCTAATACATTCCTTGCTACATACCTTGGATATTATTCTTAAGGCAAAACATGCTGAGCTAAGTTCCTGAGTAAGATATACACTGTATTCATTCGAGTTGAAATCTTGGTCAATTCGCATTCCCAGAAACTTCGTGGTGCACATTTTTTCTATTTCTTTGCTATCCAGGATAAGGCACATATTTTCCACTTGTCACTTGCTCTCTTACTGTATAAAGTTCGTTTTCTTTCTATTTAATGTCAGCTTATTTGAATAAAACCATGACTGTATGTATGAGAGCATTTTTTCTGCTGTAGTGCACAGTGATTCTTTTTTATCACTAATTATGATACTCGTGTCATCTGCAAATAGTAGAATTTTGGCTGAGCTGTCTGGAGCCTGTATGTCATTGATATAAATTAGAAATAACAATGGGCCCAGAATGCTGCCGTGAGGAAAACTTATTTAAATTTGTTTTGGTTCAGATATGGGTTTAAAATTGTGAAGATTGCTGGATGACCTCAGCTCAACAACTTGTGACCTGTTTTACAGATAGGATTCAAACCAATTTTTAACGGTACCCCTGATGCATATTGCTTAAAGTTTCCCTAGTAATATTACATTTTCACAGTATTGAAGGCTTTGGCTAAATCTAGATTAATTCCAACAACCTGTTTATTTGACTCGAACATTCTTACTATTTTTGTGCAATATGGCTGTTTCTGTAATGTGCCCTGCTCGAAAACCATGTTGACTGTTATTTATTAGTTTGTTTTTCTAGATATTTTGAAACCCTGATTTTCATTAATTCCTCAAGTATTTTGGAGAAGGATGGAAGGAGATATATAGGTTGGTAATTTTCTATATTATGTCTGTCACCATTTTTGTATAGAGGTATCACTTTAGAGATTTTAAGTTTATCCGGAAATATCTCTTCATTAAGGGACAAGTTTGCTATGTGCACTATAGGTTTGACAACACATGGAGCAATTTTCTTAATTATTGATACAGGTACATCATTCAAACCAGAGGACAATTTGGATTTCAAGCATTTAATGACTTTTAGAACTTCATGCTCGTCTGTTGGGATTGCCATCATGCTGGTATTTACCATTGGAGACATCACTGTTGGATGTTGCTTATATTTACTGCTTAAAGTAAGGGGAATATTAACAAAATAATTGTTTACATTAATTGCCATGGCATTTTTCCTATGGGGATATTTTCATTATTTTTAAGATGGATTTCCTGTTCTTTAGTTTGACCCAACTTTTTTTCCTTTTTTTTTTCTTTTACCACATCATTCTGGACTTGTTACTAGCCTGCCTTATTAATCTATCATTACTTAATAATTTTGCTTTTGATATTACTTTGCGGTAAGTCTGTTTGTATGTTCTCACATACTCAACAAACTGCTAATCATGACATGTTTTTAACTTTAAACTTAGTAATTTCATGGTTTCACTTGATGTTTTAATTCCGGGTGTACTCCAGGTCCCTTTGGATCCAGATGATCTGTAACTCAAAAGCTTTTTTGGGAAGCACATTTCAAAGTATGCCATAAAAGTGGAATCAAATGTATTGTAAGCATCATTTGTGTTTGTTTGTGCCAAGACCTCTGGCCAAACTGCATTTTTAACATTATTTTTGAACTGATTACAATTTTCAGTAGAGAAAAATCGTTTGTACTCCTTTTTATTTTCCCCTCCTTGGGAGTTGCAGTGTGATTAAAGGTTAGTGCATTATGATCTGATAATCCTATATTCACATTTGTAACTGCAACTTCATGGGTGACCACATTTGAGAAGATGTTATTTATTAGGCTTTCACTGGAATCTGTTGTTCTAGTGGGAGCTGATATGTGGGGAAACAAGTTGAAGCTTTTAGTATGTCTAAAAACTTGTATTTTACTGAACTCTGGACCAATAGATTAATATTAAAGTCACCACAAAAATTATGGTAGAGTTCTCATTTGAGAAAAATGTCGAGCATTTCTTCCAAATTGTTAAGAGAGACTTCAGTATTTCCAGATGGTGATCTGTAAATTGCTGCAACAATTACTTTCTTTTCTATGATTAATGGTTTAGCCTCATATCTTAACTTAAATTTAAGCTTGGGATTTAGATAAATGCATACACCACCACCTTTGACATTTTGCCTATAGTACTGACTGGCAAGTTTATAATATGTGTGACTAAAAGGACTTAAACTATATCTGTACATTGTATAAGGCTCAGTCACAACTTCTGTGCATGGCTATGACAGGTGGTGTGGGCAGCCTATCAAGTTAGGCTGTGGCCTCCTGATCTCACATTTTGTGCTCGCTTACTCAGTTGTGCAGAACTCTGACACTTGTCTCACTCCTCTGTCAGCACAGCTTCCCTTTCACGTCGTTTGTCTCCTAACACTGCAGTCAGGTGTCATGTGGTGTAACTATTTAATACAATGATGTATTATATTCTGTACCTTATCTTCTATACTTCTTCTCAAACTCTGTTATAATTACTTTAAAATTCAAAATTGATGCCTTTGATGCATCACATTTTTATAAATAACTTACTATGTCACTTTTGACTTAACAAATTATTTATTCCCTTCATCATCACACTCTTGAACTACACTAAAAGATCACCTTCATTCAGTATAAAAGAGACACTCACAATAATTTTGAAGGTTCCTCTTCTGTGTCTCACAACATACATCAGTTGTTGAAATAACTCCTTTGGCAGCCTATGGCTTTACAGGACAGTGTGGTGACCCCACAGAATACTTATTTTCACACATGTAGTTTGGCACCCAAAGCTGCTGTGATAGCTGTACAGTGCTGAAGGTGCATATTGTCCCCTGATGTAAGTCACCACACACAAAATAGAAATAACACTAATGAACAATATCTGTACGTTTATGTTTGACATGTTGTTTTCTATTGCTCGTTTCATGATGTGTACACAACACTTCTTTCAAAATGGCATTCATTGATAAGAAGTCATTGATATGTGCATCTCTCCTCTGGAGTGGTACGTACAAGCACAGTCTGTGAACATGGTGCCCAGTGAACACAGTCCAAAGTTTTTTAATTTTTTTTCCCATATGCCATGAATGTGGATTTCTTTTCGTAACTATGGCTTCTGAGATTGGTTATAGCCTCAGTACATCATTGTTCATGATAAAATTCGCAAATTTACCCTCAGTTGCAGCCATAATTTAAGAGCATGTCACTAAAGTGAACATAAAGTACTTGAAAGATGTTTTCCTCTCTGTGTGTGCAATAGTATCCAGTGCAGAACCGCAGCAGCTGCGGACACCAGAGGCTGGACCCAGTACTGGGGCTGGGGACATACGTGCAGCGAAGTCACCTGGTGAGTAAGAGTAAATTTACACGTAATTGTAGCCTTAACTAAAGCAGTACATAAAGTACTTAAAAGACGTTTTACTCTTTGTGTGTACAATAGTAGGCAGTGCAGAACAACAGCGGCTACGGTCACCAGAGGCTGGACCCAGTACTGGGGACATAGGTGCAGTGAAGTCACCTGGTGAGTAAGAGTAAGAGCCCACTGTGGGAGGCTTACATTCCTGCTCTGTACACTAGAGAATCAAATGTATCTGGACACTGTAATGGTCCGCCTGAGTCGTTGATATCGCTAATTGCTGTAATCGCACTATTTCACTCCAATTTACGGAGCTTGTTAGCACTTGATGTTAGGTTGGCGCCATTACAATGTATTGTATTGTAGTAATCGCTGCTGCTTGCTGGATCGCTGCTGTCTCTCGATGCTGATGCTGGCTCTAAATCTGGTTGTCTAGGGTAAACACATGAGGTCCCGTGTTTTTCATGTGCTTTTGATGATAAAGAACGAGCGAAACCAACACATATGTAAATATCAAATATTTATTACTTTAGTGGCCATATTAATTCCACTGTCCACCAAAGACCATAACACAACACAAAGTAGTACTTCCTTTACATGTTCTTTGCATTGTTTTTCCATCCCAAACAATAACACAGAAACACACTTCACCAAAGTGACATTCCGACTGCCCCTGACTGCCTCCGACTGGTTTTCGACCCTTCTCGCTGCTTGTATTTATAACATTGTCAAAGAACTACTAAAAAGAGATATAGTTTATAAGTCACATGTACATCTGTTATCATAATTTGTGCAGAAAAGTTATTAATTTGCATCGAGTGACATAATTTAACATGTTATTAAAATGACAGACAGATTAGTTGACTTGACAGAATAATTCTTCGTTACAAAAAGGTCGTTTTTTAGAAGTTTGTCAATTGACTTCTCTAATTTGCATAAATAAGTAAGTAACACGAATTATTAATAATTACATTGGTTTTCGTCTAAAATAGGATTGATTACGTGAATACTGAGTGAAAACGCTCCTAGTGAACAAATAGGTTTCACTGGGTGATTTTTATTTAAGGAGATCCCAAATACCTAAGTTGGTCACTATTTTTTGTACTTCATATTAATTATTTAAGATAAACTTAGTGTTTTTCATGATGACATTTGCTGTATCAGTGATCAAGTGATATAAACTTTTGTGTGGGTCAGTTATTCAGTATAATTTAATGGGTTGACTGTTTATGGAGACATGTTGTGCAATCATTGTTAACATACACAATAACTTTTCTATAATCATAAATACTCGTTAAACTGGTTGAATTTGGAAGGGATCTCATACTTCATTAAAGTAAAGCCTTTAATATGTACCGTTACAACACCTATTAGTGGACATTAAGATTTTGTGTTCTCCTTTATGAGGACTTCAACTCTTCTGGGGATGCTTTGACATTTCGAAATCTCTGTGGGTGGATGCCACCCCATTCTTCCTTGATAGCTGATAGCCGACAAGGTAGAAATGTTGGACACAGGGTATGGAGTGAAAATGCCATTTATAACTAATCCCTAAGACGATCCATTGCTTTCAGGTTGGAACATAGGCAGGCAAGCCTTCTTCAGGAATGCCACTGGTTATAAGCCTTTGCCTAACAATGCTGATCCATCAGAGGTACAAGTGTTGAGCTGATCAAATCGGTCGTTGTCTGTGAACTGTTCCTCTGCTGTTTATAGTACACAATACTGTCAAATATGTACTTACCCTTCTGCATTTATCATATCCTGAAGTACAATAAGGGGAGAACAAGTTAAAGAGGAGAAATTGCATATTGTTACACTGCCTGCTCTGCACTGCATTGTTGGCAGTAGAGGTAATGGCGGATAATGTTCACTCAGTAGTCAACACATCCAAATTCTTCAGTCAGATACCCACGGAGTATAGCACTGTTTGTCACTCCAAATCTCGTTTCCACACATCCACTCACCAGCAGTCATAGGTTTTTATGCTACAGTCAGTGTGACTTTATGTTGAACAGAAATATGTTGTTTCCAGAAGCTGCTCAGCCATTGTAACCAGTTTTTCTTACTCCCTGTACACAGCCATTTCCTTAGCTGGCTCCTAGCTGCACTTCAAAACTGAAGAGTGACTGCAGCAGCTAACTGCAAGCTGGTTTTTACTATTTCCTACCACAATGATAGAAGCACTTGTCCATCAGCATACTGTCTGTGCCTGGACTTCATGTAGCATTGGTTGTTCCTTCACATTTTCACTTAACTGTCACATCACTGACAGCTGACTTGGGCAAGTTTGGAAGGGCTGAAATGCATTCCTGTGTTAATTATTCAGGTGTAATGCAAAGAAAAGTCCATGTTCAGTGTACTCAGATCCCTGACTGATGAATTCTGCTTACAAAACACTATTACCTGCCACTTCCTATAATATATATGATGGTTGTATCTGTTCCCGAAAGAACAATTACCGTGGATAACCATGCAGCTTTGCTAGAAATGAAATGATAATTAAATGGATGGAGCGTCTGCCATGTAAGCAGGAGATCCCGGGTTAGAGTCCCGGTCGGGGCACACATTTTCAACATTACCCCAATGAAGTACATCACCGCCTGTTTGCAGCTAGGGTTCCCATTTAATTATCATTTCACTTTCTATAATAGTAGCTCCACCTCTCATTGAATTAAAGTGCTCAGTTGCCCGTTACATAAGGGTGCCCAGGTATTTTGATTGGATATTGTGTTTATAGTTCTTATCTATGTGATTTCTGCAACCCATTAGTCAGTCCACCATACACAATTGAATTAGAATCCAGAAATCACAATATATTTTATTATATTTATGTTTTTGAATACTGAGGACTTTGATTTGGGGCGAGTATTTACTGACTTACAGAAATACAAAGATGGCCTATATAGCTGTGGAAATATGTGTGCTGAGAATTACTGGGAGGGAAAAGGAAACAGAAAAACAGACAGGGAACAGGCAGGAGGTGGAGACGTAGTGGGGAGGTAGTGGAGATGAGTGATACATGTAGTCATGGAGTGAGTGACAGATAGGATAAGACAATTACATGCTCCTATCCTAGAGAGGTGAGTGGGGGGAACATTGAGGTGACAGTCTGGTGAGAGGCATTGAGTGGATATCAGGCTACATGGACTAAAAGCTGCAATGCCTGTAGCTTGAGACCAGAATACCAGGAGAAGCCAGGGAAGAGGCTTAATCAAACAGTGGGACTCCAATGAATGAATGATGTGAGTAGAAGAAACTGAGGATGATTTGTATTTCAAAACTGAACATTTTTGTACAACCTATTAGGGTAGTAACTTAAATGGAAATATTGGGGTGTGAATCTAGTTTATAAATGGTCATAGCTGATGCTTTCAGCACTACCATAAGTTATTTGATACTAACATTTTCAGGGGCTCCCTTAATCTTTCTGTGTTCAATCAGACATAAAGGTGCTGCCAAAATGTTTGTTTCAAAATCTGCACAACCATAGGAATGTCCCATTTCATTGTGTACTGTGATCTGTTATTCAGTTTATGTACAATTAGCACCCAGAAGCTGACAGGTGATGCTAGAATGAGTTTTTTCTTTGTTGGTAACGATGTGAGTACAGTATGTTTTGTGGAAGGAGCTTCCTATCTTTGGCTTAGTTGTGGATGGCAACGACAGTGTAGATATTATTTATCTTTGTTACATTATTTGCTAGGTATATACTATTTGACATATATTTTCACTGATAACTCATTCGTGAAGAAAACTGATGTCTGTGTCTTGTAACTAAAATTAATGCATGTCTTTATTAATGAAAATCATATCAAAATCGTGACTGTAGTTGGAAATCTACCACCACAAATGTACAGATACTGTTCTTTTGATGTACTGTTTTTCTTCTTTCTCATGAGATAGTGTACTGGAGAGATTTGTTTTCTTTTCCTTATTTTGTCTCGAATGTCTCAGTAGTTTCTTGGAATTAATTGTTTACAATTATTTATGGAGCTGTCTTTTGAATTATGGGTAGGGTGGTTATGAAGAATCCACTCAGCAGAAATAAGGCTTCTATGATCTACTTTATAACATATGAAAGCTGATCACCTCTGAAATGAAGGTGCTGGGAGTGTATAGTAGAGTGGAAACAACTGAAGCACGTGGGATGAATGTGTCAATACTTTTGGAGAGAATGGCTGATAATACAGTATCACTTCCTGTTCACTAAATTTGTCTCTGGTGCCAGTACCTTTGTTCATAAAATATTTCCCATCAAGACTTTCACTACAGTTTGATCCCAGACCAATCTGTTAGTCTTTCTGCCTCACCTCTCTGCAGGGAGTCCAGCAGGGAGCTGCCTTGCCTCATCTGCCGCCCACACTCGTGGTCATATGTCCCACCTAATGTGGATGATCCATGCACAAGGAGAGAGATGTGCTCAGGTAGCCATGAACATTAGAACTTCATTGCAACACAGAAAGCACATGATAATGTTGGGCAAGTGAAACAGCTTCCTAGTGCAAGCAACATAAAAATTCTCCTGAAATGCTGTAAGGTTGTCACTAATATGAGCTACGCTGAGCACTGCAAGCTGCACTGATGATGTCCTAGATTCCAATGTTGCTGTGCTCAGAGGAAAAGTTTCGACTGTAACAGCAGCCAAATGTATGAACTGTCATCCCCATGGAGGAGATGGCAGTGCCATCCATGAGGCACACACCTGGAAGAAAAATACAGAAATTGGGCCAAGACATCAGTAAGGAGGGATGATGATGTGGAATGGTGCAGGCAGAAAGATACCAGGATGAAAGAAAGAAGTGGCACAAGGCATTTGAACACGGACCAAAACCATTCAAACACTATGCAGAAGCACTTGAACACAGAGATGATGGCTACCTAATGGATCACAAGACACTGGTAAAAAGCTTCCAGAGACAAAAAAGAAATTATAAAAGCACAAGAAGAAAGATGTTCCTGAGTGGACAAGAGGAAGAGAGTTTCATTGCGGCACAGATGGTACATGCCAACATGAAGCAAATGAAACAACTTTCTGACGAAGGCAAGGTAGAGAATGCCCTGATGCATGAAAAGATTGCCACTAATATGAAAACTATTCTTGAAGCTTCCAGTTGAGCACTCTGTCTGTAACAACTGACAAACACTGCTGTAGGTTGCACTGGCAATGCCAATATTGTGGGCTGCATTCTTATTAATATAGTCATGCATTCCAAAGTAGATAGTTGATGTCGAGTCTGGAACTTGGGTTGGCTGGTGAGCCACTGTACATTCCCCTACAAAGGCTATGTAGTGGAGAAATACTGTTAAGTTGTCCAGTGTCGCATGGCTCCAGGGTGGAAACCATGCAGTGGCTGTCATTGGCAAGATCTGCTGCACTGAGGGTGAGTTTCAGTTTCAAGCCTGTTAAGATGCCAGCAACTGACATACCTCTGTTGTGTGGCATAAGGCAGGATTGTAAAGCACCAGCCAGATGCTACACCACCCACTTCCACCTCATTCCTATTATGTCTCCTAATCCATCCTGTTCCCATACGCATCAGATTTTCTTTCTGTCTCACCTCTACAAAAAATCCACCTGCGAAATAATCTGCCTCACCTGCCACTCATTCTTCTCACTACTTGTACCCATCTGTAAGTAAAGAAAGGAGTGTTACATTGAATGTGTTTGATGTGGCATTATTACTGCACAAACAGCAAAAATGTGGTAAGTGATAAACATTTTTGCTATTACTTTCTGTGGGGTATCTGTGAGAGAAATTCATGTTAATTTAAAATTATTGGTGAAGTTTTCTGCAAAACACTAAGTGCTCTCATTGCCAAATACTGGATGAATATAATGTCGGTACATGAATGCAATTAGTGAAGGTGCATAAACAAGCTTACACACAGTTCCTAAATGTTAAACATGACACAGTGTATTAACTGTGTAACATAAGATTGTATGTTTTATTAAGCAGATAACTACAGGATTTTAGATTTTAAAATTTGATCAATAATTATGTGAAATGATGACAATAAACATTTATTTGTCCCTGCCAGTCTTCAGATAGCCAGCGTGCAACTGGAATAAAGTTCTGGCTTTCTGGAATATTGATGGTTGTTTATAATTGAGTAGATTAGATGCTCAATTATACACTGATCCGTAGGTTTTCTAAAAGATAGAAACAGTTGATTCTGTTCTTTATCAGGTCATGTTGAAACAAACTTAGTTTATCACTAGTTTGTTTTACATGTGCAGATAAAGTATTTTTTATATTAACAAGCAAATTCTTTTTTTGTCAATCAGGCCCTGTTGAGGAGGAAGGCACGCGTCCCATCGCTCAGGTGAGTGAAAGTAGCGGCAGCACGTATGAGACTGGCAGTGAAAGTGAGATTTTCACCAGTAGCATATAAAGTTTGGTTGTGTGGCATGTAATGAACCCCACACTGCTTCCTGGCCTCCTCCCAGGGTGAGGACATATTTCATCAGCTCAGGGCTTTGAACCGTTAAAATACTTCCTCCGCTTCTGAGCTACTCTGCACACTACCCACTTGCTTAATCAAATAAACTCCTTTATTAATATCCTATTCATCTCCATTTCAGTCTCATTGTGTCTCCCATGGCAGTCTGTTTCCTGACATCACAAACTTTGCAACTTCTTTTGCACTGTTAACTGAAATGCTATCTCAAGTCTAAATTACCTGCTAAATGACGCAAAAAATATCTCAAAGACCACTCATCTACTGGCTCTTAATTTAAAACAAGTAACTCTCTTTAATTATTGTCAAGTCATGTGTCATTGGTTAGTGTACAGAATCTTACTGACAGCTCAACTTCATCTTCGTTCTCCTGATGTAATGGCAGTTGTCATGATGCTGACAGTTTTAGGGGGAAGGCACATTGCTGAACAAGAATGAGACAGCAAGGAATAAACCCATGGACTGGTTGTTTGTGTTGCCATCATCATTTGTGAAAGTGGCATGGCTGGACCATGTAAAATTTGGGAATTCGTGTGGATGCTGATAACCACGCCATTGAGTGCCCCCTAACCAGGTATCATCATCATCATCATCATGATAGAATAAAACACTGAAATCATCATGAACTGTGAAGAACGATAAACTAATTATCGTTATATCACCCTGCAGAAATGCTGCATCAATCTCCACTAGATTTTGTGTGTTGTGGTTGGCAGGTGTTACTAGAGGAGGCCAAAATGCATGCATTTTAACTCACGCAGGCTGGCGTGAGGTCTGGAACAGGACAAGGAAATTAGAATTTATAAATACGGACATAGCTGGTGGAATACTTAACTTTAATCCATTAATGATGAACGTCTGTCTTGACGGTACATGATTCACAATATCAATAGTAACTGATATGGGCGCCTTGCTAGGTCGTAGCAGATGAGGTAGCTGAAGGCTATGCTAAACTATCGTCTCGGCAAATGAGAGCGTATTTTGTCAGTGAACCATCACTACAAAGATGGTTGTACAACTGGGGCGAGTGCTAGGAAGTCTCTGTAGACCTGCCGTGTGGTGGCGCTCGGTCTGCAATCACTGATAGTGGCGACACGCTGGTCCGACGTATACTACCGGACCGCGGACGATTTAAAGGCTACCACCTAGCAAGTGTGGTGTCTGGCGGTGAAACCACATTATGCACAACAGAGAAGGGTATAAAAGTTTAAAGCCACCATTTGAATTTAAAAAAAAATCACTTTGTTGTGGTAACCATTGTTCATCGGTACTATAGACATTGTGAGATGTACACCTTTACCAAAGCGATGTGTTACACCATAGTTGATACTCATTAAACATGACAATAAATATTCCTTAAAATCGACACTTACCACTTACTGTTGTCTAAAATGCTTACTGATTGCAATTGGGAACTGAGATTTCCCCATTTTTGAGCAAATATCACAAACACAAATGACAGGTACTCGCAATCGCAAACACGTTTCAAAGTACCTTTCTAGAATGATATCAGACTCATTCTCCTCCATACATTCATGGCCTGTCAAACTTCCTAAACTCTTCTGAAAATACTTTCCTGCTTGTGAAATAACTATCAAGTGAACTACTTTGAGAGGTATACTTGTCATAGTGTTTGTTATGTTTGACATGTGTTGATTAGTAATTCAATAAAACTACCTTAGTGTACTTAGGCACGTGCATCACAAATTGTGCAGTGTGACTTCAAAGTAAGTGTTTAGTTACTTTTGTCGTTAGGGATTTGCTTTCAGTAATATTAATATAGGTCTCTGGTACATTAAACAGAATCGAATGATCATTCTTGTGATCTTTCAGATCTTGCATTGACTTACTTGCCAGCTCCCATGACCATGGCAAACAGTCCTTTATCCAGTAAGTGGTTTCTTTTTCATACATCTTGTTGTTTAGGACCAATATGTGGCACAAATCTTAAAGGTCATGGAATGTGTCAGATAAAATAAAATGTTTAAGAAACCAAAAAAGAGGAGCCATAAGTTTATGTAAATGCAGTCAAGAATGTAACACAGGAATGGCCGCTGAGGTGCCACCTCTCCATTTCTTCCCTCCTCCTCTTTCCTAATCATGACATTATTCCAATGGAATATTGGTGGCCTTCAATCCAAAAAGATGACTTGCGGCTGCTCTTGGAATCACAGCCTCTGCTAGTTCTCTGCCTGCAGGAAACAAAATTGCATCCTCAAGACTGATTTGAGCTTTTGTATTTCTTCCCAGTCTGCTTTGACTCCCTCTCTCCAAAGATGGCATTCCATATCGTAGGAGGAGAGAGGGGAGTCATGCTGCTCATATGGAAGGACGTTCAAAGTCAACCCTTCTCCCTGACTACCCAGCTTGAAGCTATTCCTGTCCGCATTTTACTTCCTCTCCTGAACTTTTCCATATGTACTGTTTACATCCCTCAGTCATTTGGTGTCATGGACACTCTTCTTCCAGCTTACTGGCCAACTCCCTCACCCCTTTCTGCTGCTCGTTGACTGTAATGCACACCATTCCCTTTGGAAATCTCCCAGAACCTGACAGAGAGGTGCCCTCTAGGCTGAACTTCTCAAGTCACCTTAACCTCATTTGCCTTATTGTGGGAGTACCCATCTTCCTTTTATACTACATGCACTCCTACCAATAACTGGAAATTTCCTGCACTGCCCAATTTGCCCATCATCTCATCACTGTCTCTAGTATGTACTTGAGCAACCATTTACCATTTGCTATCCATTTTCTGACTCCTACCCCACATATATGCACACCCAAATGGCAACTTTCTAGGGATGACTAGAGATTTACTGTTCCCTGGCACCCTTTGAGTAGCATAATTTCTCCAGTTGTGATGCCAGGTAGAATATCTTACAAATGCTATCATTACCACCACACAATATTCCATTCTCGCACTTCATCTTTACTGTGCCATGTCCCAGTGCCTTGATTGACTGTGCTGTGTTGTGACTCAACTCACATGCAGAGATGTGTTCTCCATGTTTTTAACCATCATTCTATGATGGCAAACTGCATTCATTATGAACAGTTGCATGCACAGTGTCGTTGCACCCCTCAGGATAGCAAAAATCTAGCTAGATTTCCTTAACTAGTTCTTCTAACAGTTCCAGTACCTCATCTGTTGCATGGGCCCTGCAGGACCAAGATCCATTGGGCTGCTATTCTGCGGAGATTTCAAGCTCCACCCACTATCATTCTGCCGTCCTCCACCAGAAACAAGTGGAGGAGGCTTGGGTAGTACCCTTATTTTGGCAGATTAGCGAGTGCTACAAGCTGCATTTAGTATGAGGGGGCGAGAACTTGCTCTCACTTTATATCGATCCTCCAACACAGTGCTGGACGATGTCTGCATTCAGATGTTGCTAAACCTTTCTTTTGTGGGCAAGCACTTGCTCTTTCTTATGTACAACTGAATCTGGGCAGAGGGCGCAGTTTGCCAGATGCCAGCATAAAGACACTGTCATTCCCTTACCCTTACCCATACCCAAGCCCAGTAAGGAAAAATACCTTCCTTCTAGTTACTGCCCCATTTCTCCCACAAGCTGTGTTTGCAAACTGATGAAACATGTAATTCATGCCTGGCTGGTATAGTGACTAGAGTGTGGCAATTCACTGACCATTGTACCGTGTGGATTTTGAGCAGGCCGTCCTGCAGCTGACCATCTCATCACTTTGTCAACTTTTGTCGCGAATGGTTTTCTGTGGATATATCAGACATTGGCAGTGTTTTTCAATTTGCAGAAAGCCTAAAACACCTTCTGAAGGATGGGTATTCTTGATCTCTCTACATGTGGCACTTCTGAGGCCACATGCCACATGTCCTTCAGGTATTTTTAAAGTATTGATTTTTCAAAGAATGTTGGTACTGCCTTGTCAGAAACCTTTACCAGGAAGTTGGTGTTCCTCAGGGTACTGTTTTGAGTGTGACCCTCTTTGCTATTGCCTTTAACCTTATGATGTCCTGTCTCCTGCAGGTCATCTCCAGCAGTCTACTGTTGTCCACCCCTACACTGTTACCGTCCCACACCCTGTCCCAGCCTCCTCCTTACCCCCACATGATTGCCTGTCTCATCATGTGCAACTGCTCGCAGCCTGGCTTCAGCTGCCAGACAGTGTGATCACATGTGTGAGAGTTGCATTTGCGTGAGTATGTGAGTGTATGTTATCTATATATAACAGAGGCCTTGTTCACTGAGAGCTCACTTTCTTACAGTTTTTTTGTCGCGCCTGTGTGCCTTCCTTGGTATTGTTAAATTCATTTCTGAACAGCCATTAAAGCTCTAATGAATGGGCAGGCAGCATTATCAAATTAGTTAAGCAACATTACTGGGTCAGCTACTTGTCAGAGAATATTAACTATAATCTATTAGATCTGTTATGAACTACCAGAAAAAAGAATGCCAACAATTGAAAGCTCCCAGATGCATTTGAACTCGGATGCTGGCATCTTAAGTACTCACTTATGTGCCTTTACTGATGTAGATGTAGAATGGGTGCCAAGTTTGATATAGCTATTTGAACACAAACCAGACCTCATGGAAAAGAATAGAAACAGTAAAACTAATGATTCACAGTATCATCCAGTTGCAGGCCTAGGTAAGCCACGTGTTGCAACAAAACATTTCATCACATTCCATCAGATCTCATCTGTCACATGTGCCAAACTATAACTTCACTTTCCATTACAGTGCTTGTGTGTAGTCCAGCACAATATCAACATTGTGAGTGCACTTCCACAAACAGTTCTACAGCAAAAAAGAAATCAAATTTCTTCACGGGGTTTACAATACTATTCAGGTTTTCATCACACGATGTTTGTCTTGTATGGGAGTCCTAGTGTACTGCGTATCGTGCTCGAAAAAGGGAACAGGGAGAAGGGGAAGATAAGGAAGATGATGGCGAGGTGAGTTGCAGTCTTGTGTTAGACCATCATAGCAACAATAGTTGCGGGCACAGATCAGTGGAAGATGTCATGGAAGGGCTTAGAACATCACTGAGACCCTAATTACTAGTAATAGACATAAGAAATAAATGAATACACCTTTGGTTGTCATTACCCATGCCCTGGCTGCAACTCAAACCATTAATGTTTGCTTGACTGTGATATTCCTGTGGTGCTGCTTGTGAGTGGATGACTGTAACTGAGGTATTGTCAGAGGTGTTAGTCATCAGAAATGGCATATTAGTCCAATGCTGATTTCTCTCTAAATGTCAAAAATGTTTAAGGAAATTTTGTTCAAATATGTGGCCTGTCCTCAGTGTAAGCTGTGCAAGGTTAAGCAAACGTCCGCAGTATGCGGATAATTTGACTTTCCATCCATGCATGTCACATATCTGGCAGAGTCATGAATTTCTATGTATCCTGTGTTGACATGACAAATATTAAGGGGTAGTAACGTGCATTTTTAAAGCTATACAAATTCACCTCAAGGGTGACTATGGGAATGTAAGTTGCCTGAGTATTGGGAACTTTGGATAAAATATCAATCTGTGTGATTGATGAATCTTTGGAATGTCAGAAGTCTACCCCTACTGTAAACAGAATATTAAACAATTTTGTTGAAGGAGGCACTATCAGCAGAATGCCTGGCTCAAGATACTGAACACACAGCAGGATGACACATAGCTTGCATGTAAGAGCCAACTAATCCCTCCCCTAGATATGAAGCAGTTGTAGTGAGTGACGAAATTCCCAGTTCCAATGATGCAGTTCACTGAGGGCCAAGGAAAGCTGTACTGCACTCACAATGATCGAATATAAAACAGGAAATCAGTGAGGAAATGTTACACTGGCTGGCAGCCACAGAGCTCCATCTGAATGCAGTGTGGAAAAATGTATTTTTCACAGATAAGGTGTATTCCCAAGACCAAACAGTAGTTCAACAGCCGCGAGGGTCCAGACATAATGGGGAATAAGTGGTGACAACAAGTAGTACTAGCCAATTGTCAGTTTCCTGGGGGCGTTGGTTTCCCCGTTGGGGGCGTTGGTTTCCCCGTTGGGGGCGTTGGTTTCCCCGTTGGGGGCGTTGGTTTCCCCGTTGGGGGCGTTGGTTTCCCCGTTGGGGGCGTTGGTTTCCCCGTTGGGGGCGTTGGTTTCCCCGTTGGGGGCAACAGATTTCTGTGAGAGGAGCAGGAATGCTTCCTCAGTAGCAGGCCGTATGCCCATATTTTGAAGAAAGTGGTGCTGCATTTAGTGTGAATGCTATATTGTGGAGGGGAATTATTGCTACAGGAATAATTTTCACTTGTGTATAGGTCCGCTCATTCAACTGCAGCTGTCCAACATAGACATTAATGTAATGGACTGCCTGTGAGAGACTGCTCACATGAGCACAATGGAAATTATGTGTAAGTAGCATGAACACACTGAGAACTGGCTATGAAACACACCATTTATAGCTGATGCACTTTTGGACTGCTTTCTTTGAAGCCTCGGTGGGGTTGCTTCTTCTGACAAATGGGTCCAATGCCTCACAGGTTCAGTGCCAGGGTGCATGAATGAAGTCAGAAATAATGGGGCATTCTGAATAAAATGTTACGGACTGAGAACATTTTACTTTCTTTCCTTGTTCTGCTGTGCAGTGTTCTGTCAGTGAGAGCCAGCACAAAATCTCTTGGTGACGGAAAAAATGGAAGATGAGAGAAGGAAATTTGAGCTAGTTCTAGTTGGCATTATCCTTGTACCTGAAATAAATTTATTTTAATTTAATATTTTGAGTATTACATTCTCTTTACTTGCTATCTGCCTACATACATGAAATGAATAAATCAAGAGTGCCCCTTTTTAGGGCTATTTTTTGTTATGTCAAATTCATCTCTCTCCCACTCTATTGCCACCCATCAGACTCGACGAAAAATGTGCAAAATATATCTTCTGTTTCTCTCTCTCTCTCTCTCTCTCTCTCTCTCTCTCTCTCTCTCTCTCTCTCTCTCTCTCTCTCACACACACACACACACACACACACACACACACACAAATTACAAATTGGAAAGTCTCTCGTGACCAAATAAGAAAACAGTGCAGTAGGATAATTTGTAGTTTCTAAATGGTGTTTATATATGGAAATAGGTCTGTATGCTGCATTTATTTGATGGAGTACATGTGTTTCCTCATGCTGTATGTAGAATAAGAAACAATATGACATTTAATTTCTGTTGGACAAAACGTGTTTATTTCTTGTCTGAATCCTGGGCTACAGCAATGAACTTTGTCCAGAGATTGTTCTTCCTTCATGTAATGGAGGAAAAATACGACTGTGGACACTGCATCATGTAATTTCCCCATGCATCCTCCACAGCCTGACTAAACACAGCTTTGTTAGAGGCCATCTGATCTTGACTGGCGGTCATTTGTCCCAATCAGTGCTACCTAACAATAGCAAGACTGTGCACTCTATTTCCTTACTAAATCACAATCTGTCTTACATCACTGCACCCTTCAGTAAGAGTGATAGATTTGGTGAGTGGGAAGTAACTATACTGCCACTCATCTCAGACACTTCATACTTGCAGAACTGAAGTGCGAAAGGAGGGAGGTAGGGCAGGTGGGAGGGAAGTCAGTATGGAAGTGATGTAGCAGAAAATCGGTTTGTAAAGTAAGCACCACTTGGTATTGGCTCATACTCACCCACTTTATGGACTGCAGTTGTTGTTGTTGTTGTTGTTGTTGTTGTTGTTATTGTCAGTCCGAAGGGGGTTTGATGCAGTTCTCCACTCTGGTCTACCTTGTGCAAGCAGCCTTGGCTCTCATTAACCATTATTAAATTCATTATCATGTGTTTAAATCTGGTAGGAGGCATGCAGTAATGATTGTAACACAGTACCACATGGAATGACTTCAGTGCAGTCACCGCCACCAACTTCGGTGCAAATGACTGGTCAGAGAATTCTGTACTGCCTTCACAGAGTGAATAAAAGTACTTGTTTCTCATGAGGTACTGCAGTGCTGGAAGTTAAGCCGCATCCTGTTAGCAGTTGACACAAGCTGAGTGGACCAAAATCCATTTAGTTCACTTTCAGAGGACTAATTCCAGACCACTGCTGTAGCCCCTCAATGAGCTATGGACATTTGTGGACGTGTTTAGTCAGATGTTTTTACCTATTTTTCCAGTTTTTGTTTCCATTTTAATTTCTTGTATTTTCTTTGTTTTGACTGCCATTGGGACCCTAGTTGTTGGGCTGCCCCTGTCCAATTATGCTCCTGCTCAATTCACTAGTCGACAAAAAATTCTTATTTACAGTTTTCTCTTTATTGGATGTGTTCACATTGTGTTGCTGCTGTCATAATGTCAGCATCCATCCCTGTTAGCCATGACCACAGAGATATGCATGGCCAAAATACAAAGTTGCTTCAAAATTGTCCACAGCAACTGCTCTAACAGCTTCCCAATTAAATGCTCGAATATACCAAAATGGGATAATGATGCATTGCCTGTAGTTCTGTCAAACTGTGCTCTTACAGATTACTTTAAAGACTTCAGTTTTGAAATTTCCTTTCCCCTCCAAGTGATGTAGGACTTGCCTTATGCGTGTCAAGGAATCCAAATTTACATTGCAGTTGGATTTTGTGTAAATGTTACATTAGTTTCTTGTAAAAGTTGTAACAGCAGTCCCTGAAAGGAATGCCTGATGTTAAGTCATTAGTACTGAGTACCACACTTGTTGATGATAGTTTTGTTGGTTAAGCTGTGTATCCAAATCGGCATATAGTTCCTTTAGTTGCTGGATATAAAATTTTCCAATTGTTTAAACTCCCACACCTTTATGCTGGTTCTTCATGCAGTCATTGTTGCTCTCTGCAGTGTTACTATGAATATGTGCTAGGCTGTTACAGTATTTGTGATTTATGATGCCATATATCATTGCTACCAATGTCACATAGTACACTTCAAGACACCTACACTATCTTCTTTGTAAATTAGATATACTTTTCTGCATATCACCTTAACACTGTCCACAGTATGAAGTGGCTTCCGCCTAGTCATTCACTATGAAACACACCAGTCTCCCTTGTTCTGTGTGTACAGGTACAAATCAGTGAGGCTGATACACTGATGCCAGTTGCCACTGATGCACTTTTACAGGAGAATGCCATCAATAGCGATTTGGATGCCTACAGTGCTATATTTCAATCACATTGCAGTCTGCTGTAGCAGTGTGAACAACAAGAGCTATTGAGTGTAGTTTGGGGGCTAGCTGAGCATGTGCTAATCAACACAAAATGCATAATTCACATAGAAAATAACTATCCAAACCCGAACCAACAATGTACCTTGAACAAACTGCTTGCATCTGTAAGAAGCTCCCAAACAGGGTAGTGTGACTCAATTGAAATGAAAACTTATGTGCTGGCCATGCATGTTAAGTATCTGTGGGCATACCCTCAACACATTAAACTTACTTACCTCTGGGGCAGCTATTAGCATGTTGGAATTCAAAATATGAACTTTGATGAAGAATTACTCTAACACAACAAAACTCTGGAACAGCTTAGTACACCCCTAACTAGACAAAGCTCATAAAATCATAATGTACTGTTGAGGCCAGTGTCCTCCAGTTTTGTAGGTATGCAGTCATTACAGTACTTGCAGATAGTTTAAAGTGTTTCGATCAGGATTCTCGGTATTCATGTGGCCTTTATGGCTTCCTATCAACACCACACTACTAATACAAAAGAAAGTGAGTCACATAGTTGTAAGCTGCCACAACTCTGCTACACTACATGGCATGTCATTTGCGACGTGTGCCATGTGAACTGCTGTGGCTCAACACTTTGGGATCTGCTGGTTCTCAGTAACTTGAAATCCAATGGAGACACTATCAGAATTGTACATGACATAATTTCTCTATCTCCTAACTGTGACAGTCTGTAATTTTATAATGGTCTGTTATTCCTTTCCCCTTTCATGAGGGGTGTTCATTCCAGCAAACTATGCTGTACCTTTATTTCAGTCACTGGCAGTGTCCTTACACCAGCCTCCAAACACCAATGTTGACTTGCTTTTTGTGGGCACCTTTGTCCTTCTCTGTGACAGTGGCTGTATATGGCAGCTGTAATGAATTCAGACAATTAAAATTAAAATATTTTGTAGTTCTCCACTTGGATCATTATGCAGTTTTCATCAATCTCACTTTTATAAAATTTCACATGTATGTACTTGCCACAGCACCTGATTCCTAATCTCCATCACTATTTTAGTTTAGCAACTTCTTGACATTAAAATGAGCATGTGCAGTGAGATGACAACCACTGCCACATTTCAAGATGTTTGATTTACACTCAAATTATGTTGATGTAAAGTTATTCAGATTCTTAATATTTTTGCAGATGCCGCAGAAGTTGAGAATGGAGGAGCTGTTGGCAGGTGAGATATTTGCTTTCTTCAGTAGCTTAATTACACATTAAAGTTACGACTTTAATATTTTATTTAGTGGTACTTTATTTTTTATTCTTTTTCTTTGACATTAATATTCCATTGGTGGTGTGCTAAATAATTTTTGTGAAACAGTTTTTCAAAATTCTATACTATAACTTAACACTGGATGTTAATTGTGTCATACGTAATTCATACTGAAAATTGGCGGTGTTATTGTAACTATGATAGATTGGTTAAAATGTGCAGTTGCATTGAAAATGTTACAAATGTGCAGTTGCATTGAAAATGTGTACTGTGGTAGATTGTGAGGGAAATGTGGTCAAAGAGAAAGAAGACAAATTTTTAAGTACCAAATTGACATTTAGAAATTTGTCATTGTAATGTTAAGCAAACATTACAAATAGGCACACTACGATAAGTAGTAATGAATTTTGCCACCTGACTGACGTGTGAAATAGCCTGACCCATCTGGGTGACACAGTTACTCTCAATCCCCCACCTGCCAAGAGTGTTATTGACTACCCGGTGACAACATGCTACTGAGTACAAGGTGGCTGACTTGTTGGTGGCTTCACAACTTGTGTACTGCATTCTCAAGACCCATCTCATACTCCTCTCACCCCCTCTACTCCCATACCAGCTTCCCTAATTTGAAAATTTTGGAGTTCCCCTTAACTTAAGTTTCACAATCCTTCCCTCAGTACTAGCTACCCCTACACTGCCCTTTCCCATGCCTAGCTCTGTACCTGTACCTGTACCTGTACCTGTACCTGTGTACCTGTGTACCTGTGTACCTGTACCTTCTATGTTACACCCTCTGCCACCCCATCCCCTCTATGACATTTGCATTAAATCTGTCCACCACAACTCCTCACGCAGTTGGCCTGCAGGTTTATGACAATTTATCTGATTGGCAGAGGGACAGAACGCAACAAATGTTATTCCAGGCTTAGCCTTTTACTGCTTATTTCCACATTAACCCTTTCATGGCCAATCGAACGTCTTAGGCTGATGCATAACACTGTAGTGTTACCTACAAGTTAAAAAAACTCAGACTATACATACTGGAGACTTAAATCATCATAAATAATATAATTTGTTTCGCTGTTCACTTCAGTCTGTTGGGATAACTTTCTGAATCCACAACTGTAGAAATCATGTGATTTTGTAGCAAAGAGCCATGTTCAAAGTGTATTTTCACCCCAAAGGAAGTATGTCAAGATCATTGAACAGAGAGCAGAGAAGATGAAATCTGAGGGTGCAAGATCAGGTGAAAAAGGTGGGTGCAAAAAGACTTCTCAACCCAGTTGTTCTATAGTGTTTGTTGCCAGTCCAGCAGAATGCTGGTGACTGTTACTGTGGAATAGCACCACTTCACACAGTCTTCCTGGTTGTTTTTCTGGGACTATATCTGCAAGATGTCTGTTGTTGACAATAAATACCAACAGGAAAGTTACACCTCATGCAAGCAACTCATAGTACACCACATGGTCACCTACATCTACATCTACATGATTACTCTGCAATTCACATTTAAGTGCTTGGCAGAGGGTTCATCCAACCACAATCGTACTATCTCTCTACCATTCCACTCCCGAAGAGCGCATGGGAAAAACGAACACCTAAACCTTTCTGTTGGAGCTCTGATTTCTCTTATTTTATTTTGATGATCATTCCTACCTATGTAGGTTGGTCTCAACAAAATATTTTCGCATTCAGAAGAGAAAGTTGATGATTTAAATTTCGTAAATAGATCTCGCCGCAATGAAGATCGTCTTCGTTTTAATGACTTCCATCCCAACTTTCTGAAAATGGAGGGTCAATAATGTCAAAACAATCTTCCTTTAAATTAGAAAAACTTTCCTAGCCATGCTCTGTCCCATGGCATTATCCCCATAGATGGTGAAAACGTTACCATTGAAACCACTTATTCATAAACACCACTGTTCTCATTTTGCCCATTTAGCCATTATAAATTAAAATGTAGCAGTGCTTTGTGTCAACATAATATTCATAGAATGACAATTTACCTAAATGAATGTGTCCACATTAAGTGAGAATAAGGTAATGTACTTTGTAATAATGGTGGAAAAGACCACTGTATCCTTTGATCCCTAGGCATATGAACTTGTCTTAGATCACATGTAATGCCCCCAACAACACAAAACACAATGATGGGAAAGGCTGACTTAAAGCATACATTGTGTACTCACTGTTACATTATTGGTATCGGCTGCATAAGTAACAATAACACAGTGCACAGTGTTCACTTAAGACGTCTCTCTTTTTTTGCTCCCAACATTTAATGTTCTAATGATGTACCAACATCATAATGCATTGATGATGGGTTGTTTAAAAAAAAAATATGTACAAATGAAATGAACTTCGTGACACGGCTGAAGATATATCGGTACATAGGACACTGCATAGAACTATATGGAACATTGTAGATGTAACTGTAGATGTGCTCCAAGGAAGTGTGTGGGGCCCTTGATATTGATGTTTTATCACAGACATTCTTCTTCTTTTTGTTTTTCTGTTTGGGGTATCTAATGACTACATACTAATTTCAATGCTTCCTCCTTTGTTCTTCTTCCAGGTTTCCTTCGTCTTCACTATCTATCCTTTTTTCTTCCTCAGACCATTCTGACCCTGTCTTCCTCTTCTTCTTCATGCCTTGGAATGCTTCCATTTGCAACCCTTTTGTCTTGAAATCCTTTCATTCTGCTGGGTCTTTTTCTTGTATTTCTTTCCAAATCTTTCCTAACTACTTGAATCTGTCCTGTTGTTGACATCTTGTCCCAAAGATGCTTAACAATCTGTTTGGTTAACCTGTTGCTGTTCACTCTGTATAAATGTCCAAAAAATAATAGTCAGCTCTTCTGCATCATTTCAATTGTTTTTCCTATGCTGCAATATACTTCATTACTTCTTAATATTCATACTTGTGGATTTCCTAGCAGCCTGAGTATTTTTCAAATGATTCTTAATTCTAGGACTTGAAGTTTGTATAATTCATAATTCAACATTAAACATTCACTTGCATGGAGACATTCTGGTTTTACTACTGTGCTGTAGTGCTGTATTTTCAAATTTTTAGACACACACATCTTGTTGTAAATGTTCATGTTTATATCATATGCTTTCTCTATTTTACATACTCTTTTGTCTACAGCAAATATTTTTGAAGCCATTGCCTTGAATCTTTCCTCCCAAATATTTAAATTTATAAACCCTCTTTATCTGTTCATTATCTGTTACTAGGATTTCTGGGACATTTTTTTATGTCTGTCCTAAAAAATTTTTTCTACAGAAACTTTTAAAGCTGTTTTGTTGGCTATTCCTTCTAAGAGGTTGATTTGTATTTCTGAATTTGTTATATTTTTTATAAAGAATGGCATAATCATTTGCAAATACTAGACACTGAATTTCAGTATCTCTTTCTCCTGAAGTCTCCAGTCTCATTGTGACAGCTTATGTTCTTTGCCTTTTGTTTCAATTATCTTACTATTTCCTCTATGATGCAGTTGAGAAGGTGTGTAAACATGTTGTCACCCTGCATTTCACCTGTTATTTTGAGTGCCTTAGGTGTTTCACACCAAAACTTTACTTATGCTTCAGTGTGTGGGTGTTTCACGAATAAGGTTTGCTAGTTTAGTGTAATGCCAAGTTCTCGAGTCACTTTACCCACTGTTTACCTGTCAATCAAATGCTTTTCTAAAACCTGTAAATGTTAAAACTATGTCTTTAGAATTCGTATGGACTTAAAGTTGAAATTCTGTTCTGAGCCAGATTTGATCTTTCTAAATCCACTCTGATATTCTCCCAAATGGCTGTCAAGTGTTACTTCTACCTTGTTTAGTAATATTGTTAAAAATATAATACAGCCCACTGGCAACAGATATATACCTGTGCAATAATTTAGATAATGCCTATGACTTTTTTGTGCACAGGATGGATAGGAGCCACTTTCCAGTCTTCTGGAATCTTTTCAGTTTCCCATATTTCTTCAGACATAATCTGAAGGTTAGTTGTCATTTCTGCTTGACACCAGTTATGGTTGAGATGATTTTATTTCTTCTCCACTGGCTTTGTTGTTTTTCAGGTTTGTTTGTTTGTTTGTTTGTTTGTTTGTTTGTTTGTTTGTTTGTTTGTTTGTTTGTTTGTTTGTTTGTTTGCTGTAGGTGGTAGATCTGCTTCCATGTTTTCAGCAAATATCTGGAAAATCTAGCTAACAATTCAGTTCTCTACAGTACAAGAGTTGATCAAAGTACTTTCTTAGCAATTTACAGGTGTGGTTATTGCTTGGACCTATTTTACCATTTTCATCTGTGATGTAAATACATTGGAGCATGGCAGCCCTTTATATGATTTTTAAATGTCTGACACAGGGTTTGGAAGGATAACAAAGATTCTCCAACTCATCCTTCCTGCAGACATTATTGGTATTGTAGTAGTAGTAGTACTAGTAGTTTTAGTAGTAGTAGTAGTAGTAGTAGTTGTTGTTGTTGTTTTGTAACAGTCATAGAAAACACACACACACACACACACACCCTAAAAGACCACTTTCATTCATTCAGTATAAAAGAAACAATTGTTATAATTCCAAATTCCTCTTCTGTGTCTCACTGCGTGTATAATTTATTGAAATAACTGCCCTTTGGAAGCCTATGCATCAGCAGGACAGTGTGGTGACCCACGGAGTACCTATTTACACAGCCAAGCTCATAGTTTCTCACTGAAAGCTGCTGTTAAAACTCTCCAGTGCTGAAGGTGCATATTGTTCCATGACGAAAATTCACCATACACAAAATGGAAATAAATCTAATGAACAATATGACAAGTTGTTTTAGGTTATTATTTTCATACTGTATTAATGACATTTTTTAAAATGTCATTCGTTAAGAAGGCATCACTCCTTTGAAGTGGTATGTACAAGCATATTCAATGAAAGTTGTATGCTAATTGACACTGTCTAAAAGTTTCCTTTTTACACAGACCATGAATGTGGCTTTCAGTTTCTTCGTAATGTCTTCTGAGATTGATTAGAGGTTCAGTATGGCAACGGTGTGTGTTAAAATTAACATATGTGCCATTCATTGCAGCCATAATGTGGGAATAGTAGAAGGAGCACATCACAAAAGCAGTAAATAAAGTTATTAAGAGATGCTTTCCTCTCTGTGTGTACAGTTGCAGCTGCTGGAAGACGGTGGCAACTCGAGGAAGATGCCGTACCCAGTACAGAAGCGAGAGCTGGAGGTGCCAGGCACTCAGTGGGTGAGTAGTAGTGAGAGCCCACAGTGGGAGGCTTGTGAATCAAATGTATCAGGACAACTATTAGTGGACATTACGATGGAGTGTGTCCACCCTTCTCCTTTATGGTGGCTTGAACTCTTCTGTTTGTACTTTCATTCAGACGTCTGAACCTCTGTGAAGGAATGGCAGCCCATTATTCCTCAAGAGCTAAGCCCAAAGAAGGTAGAGATGTTGGACATCAGGTTTGGAATGATGTCACCATTATGACTCATCCCTAAGATGATCCACTGCTTTCAGGTTGGAACATTGGTACGCAAGTTCACTTCAGGAATGTCATTGTCCATAAACCTTCGCCTCACAATGCTGCTCAGTGACAGGCGGTATTGTTGAGCTGATTGTCAGTCTTTGTGTCTGAACACTTCCTCTGCTGTAGACAGTACACTACCATCAAATACATAATTATCCTTCTGAATTTAGCATTTTCTAAAGTGCAATAAGAGGACAACAAGTTAACAATGAGGAATTGCATACTGTAACACTGCCTCCTCTTCACATGATTGTTGGCACTAAAGAAGATGGCAAGTAAAGTTTAGCCAGCATTCAGCTAACCCAAATCCTTCTGTCACATTGCCATGGAATATAGAATGATTTGTCACTTCACTCCTAGTCCCTTGCTTCCAGTTGTCCACTGTCCAGTGGACATTGCTTATTACGTGACCTTCAGTATTGTTTAGTGTTGAGAACAGGAGTGTGCGGTTTTGAGAAACTGCTCAGCCATTGCAACCAGGACTGCGGAGAGTGAGGGGTGGCCATGGGGCAAGACACATGAGCCCCACCTAAAAATATAGCAAACCAATTTTATTAGCATTGTAATGTAAGTGGAGTGGCTCCAAATGTTTGTATAAGTTAAACGTGCGTGCGTGCGTGCGTTTTTTTCTCATGCCACCACTTGGTAGCTTGGTAACCCCCCCCCCCCCCTCTGGGGGCTCGCCATTCCTTGGTGGGTTCATTCTTAGCTACCATGGGGACCCAGGCTTTGCAGCACCTTTTCCCTTTTGTGTTGTATGTCAATCATCTTACTGTTCTTTTTCCCCTTGGGGAACATGTCTGGGGTATTCTTGGGAATGTCCAGCATTCTGTCACTGATGTACAAACAATCTCACCTTTGTTTTCCGCTCCATTTTCCTTTCTCTGTTTCCCTTCTCTCTTTCCTCCGATTCTGTGTTCGAGGGTCCTCTTTTTCTCTTCTTGCACCCTGTGTGATCCTAAAGGCTGGCCCATGCATCTGTGCATAACAGGTAACTGGGTGACTCATAATTTCCAGCCCCGTGTTGACAGGTCGGATTCTCTCATTCCTCCTGCTGTAGGCCAGTCTCAGGGTGGGGTGTGTGCTTGAGCAGTAAACTTTCCAAATTGCCATACATTCCAAACCCAATGTGCTGCTACCAATGTCATCATTTTAACCACTCTAGAACATCTTGTCAACACCCAGCCACATGTCACCTGTGGTAGGGATGCGCACGAGGGCGATTGTCCACCTCTATCTCCCTGCTGTATCAACTGCAAATGCGGCCATGCGAATTCATCTTAGGAGTGACCAGTGTATCTTGGTGTGCATGTTGTTCAAGAGATCCAGTTAAAGGAAAAGGTGCCTTATCCAGTTACTGGGTAGTCACAAACCCTGTGTTCTCCTGTCTGGCATCTATTTCTGTTTTTGTTACCCCTTACTCCATGAAAGACGTGGCCAGGCAGACATACAACCTCCAATTCAACTCTGAGGACATGAAATTGCCCAGTGTCAAGGTAGCATCGCCATCCCTCCGTCCTGCTTTGCAAGAAACTGTCAAACTCTTGCCTCAAGGGCCCAAGCAACCAGCTACACAACTGGTAGGCCGGAAAGGCCAGAAGGAGTACTCCCATGAAGACTTACTCCGTCCCTCCAGCCAAACAACACTTGAATCATCAACTGGGAGGGCTCGAAGAAGTCCTCCAAAGGCAAACAGTCCTCCTTTTTCCACGCTGAAGATCCTCTTTGATGGTGTCGGCACGTAATACCTTAGCCCGGCCAGCCTCCATGATGCCGATGTTCACTAAAAACTGTTTTTCAGCACTGGACTCCACAGACTGCCTGCACAAGCGATCTGATGTTTCTGTCTGACTCCATGGAGCAGGATCCTCCTGTGTCTGCACTCTGTAGTAGCACCTCTTCCTAGGCTGTCACTCAGCATCTGCCGAGGTGACACCCAAACGTCTGTTCATCATGACTGTTCTCCAATGAAACATTCACCAGCTTCGGTCCCACAATGAGGATTTGCGACTGCTTTTAGTGTTGAAGCACCCCTTCCATGTTTTCATCAAATATCTGGAAATTCTAGCTAACAATTCAGTTCTCTATAGTTCAAGAGTTGATCAAAGTACTTTCTTAGTAATTTACAGGTGTGGTTATTGCTTGGACCTATTTTACCATTTTCATCTGTGATGTAAATACATTGAAGCATGGCAGCCCTTTTTGAATAAAACCATGACTGTATGTATGAGAGCATTTTTTCTGCTGTAGTGCACAGTGATTCTTTTTTATCACTAATTATGATACTCGTGTCATCTGCAAATAGTAGAATTTTGGCTGAGCTGTCTGGAGCCTGTATGTCATTGATATAAATTAGAAATAACAATGGGCCCAGAATGCTGCCCTGAGGAAAACTTATTTAAATTTGTTTTGGTTCAGATATGGGTTTAAAATTGTGAAGATTGTTGGATGACCTCAGCTCAACAACTTGTGACCTGTTTTACAGATAGGATTCAAACCAATTTTTAACGGTACCCCTGATGCATATTGCTTAAAGTTTCCCTAGTAATATTACATTTTCACAGTATTGAAGGCTTTGGCTAAATCTAGATTAATTCCAACAACCTGTTTATTTGACTCGAACATTCTTACTATTTCTGTGCAATATGGCTGTTTCTGTAATGTGCCCTGCTCGAAAACCATGTTGACTGTTATTTATTAGTTTGTTTTTCTAGATATTTTGAAACCCTGATTTTCATTAATTCCTCAAGTATTTTGGAGAAGGATGGAAGGAGATATATAGGTTGGTAATTTTCTATATTATGTCTGTCACCATTTTTGTATAGAGGTATCACTTTAGAGATTTTAAGTTTATCCGGAAATATCTCTTCATTAAGGGACAAGTTTGCTATGTGCACTATAGGTTTGACAACACATGGAGCAATTTTCTTAATTATTGATACAGGTACATCATTCAAACCAGAGGACAATTTGGATTTCAAGCATTTAATGACTTTTAGAACTTCATGCTCGTCTGTTGGGATTGCCATCATGCTGGTATTTACCATTGGAGACATCACTGTTGGATGTTGCTTATATTTACTGCTTAAAGTAAGGGGAATATTAACAAAATAATTGTTTACATTAATTGCCATGGCATTTTTCCTATGGGGATATTTTCATTATTTTTAAGATGGATTTCCTGTTCTTTAGTTTGACCCAACTTTTTTTCCTTTTTTTTTTTTCTTTTACCACATCATTCTGGACTTGTTACTAGCCTGCCTTATTAATCTATCATTACTTAATAATTTTGCTTTTGATATTACTTTGCGGTAAGTCTGTTTGTATGTTCTCACATACTCAACAAACTGCTAATCATGACATGTTTTTAACTTTAAACTTAGTAATTTCATGGTTTCACTTGATGTTTTAATTCCGGGTGTACTCGAGGTCCCTTTGGATCCAGATGATCTGTAACTCAAAAGCTTTTTTGGGAAGCACATTTCAAAGTATGCCATAAAAGTGGAATCAAATGTATTGTAAGCATCATTTGTGTTTGTTTGTGCCAAGACCTCTGGCCAAACTGCATTTTTAACATTATTTTTGAACTGATTACAATTTTTAGTAGAGAAAAATCGTTTGTACTCCTTTTTATTTTCCCCTCCTTGGGAGTTGCAGTGTGATTAAAGGTTAGTGCATTATGATCTGATAATCCTATATTCACATTTGTAACTGCAACTTCATGGGTGACCACATTTGAGAAGATGTTATTTATTAGGCTTTCACTGGAATCTGTTGTTCTAGTGGGAGCTGATATGTGGGGAAACAAGTTGAAGCTTTTAGTATGTCTAAAAACTTGTATTTTACTGAACTCTGGACCAATAGATTAATATTAAAGTCACCACAAAAATTATGGTAGAGTTCTCATTTGAGAAAAATGTCGAGCATTTCTTCCAAATTGTTAAGAGAGACTTCAGTATTTCCAGATGGTGATCTGTAAATTGCTGCAACAATTACTTTCTTTTCTATGATTAATGGTTTAGCCTCATATCTTAACTTAAATTTAAGCTTGGGATTTAGATAAATGCATACACCACCACCTTTGACATTTTGCCTATAGTACTGACTGGCAAGTTTATAATATGTGTGACTAAAAGGACTTAAACTATATCTGTACATTGTATAAGGCTCAGTCACAACTTCTGTGCATGGCTATGACAGGTGGTGTGGGCAGCCTATCAAGTTAGGCTGTGGCCTCCTGATCTCACATTTTGTGCTCGCTTACTCAGTTGTGCAGAACTCTGACACTTGTCTCACTCCTCTGTCAGCACAGCTTCCCTTTCACGTCGTTTGTCTCCTAACACTGCAGTCAGGTGTCATGTGGTGTAACTATTTAATACAATGATGTATTATATTCTGTACCTTATCTTCTATACTTCTTCTCAAACTCTGTTATAATTACTTTAAAATTCAAAATTGATGCCTTTGATGCATCACATTTTTATAAATAACTTACTATGTCACTTTTGACTTAACAAATTATTTATTCCCTTCATCATCACACTCTTGAACTACACTAAAAGATCACCTTCATTCAGTATAAAAGAGACACTCACAATAATTTTGAAGGTTCCTCTTCTGTGTCTCACAACATACATCAGTTGTTGAAATAACTCCTTTGGCAGCCTATGGCTTTACAGGACAGTGTGGTGACCCCACAGAATACTTATTTTCACACATGTAGTTTGGCACCCAAAGCTGCTGTGATAGCTGTACAGTGCTGAAGGTGCATATTGTCCCCTGATGTAAGTCACCACACACAAAATAGAAATAACACTAATGAACAATATCTGTACGTTTATGTTTGACATGTTGTTTTCTATTGCTCGTTTCATGATGTGTACACAACACTTCTTTCAAAATGGCATTCATTGATAAGAAGTCATTGGTATGTGCATCTCTCCTCTGGAGTGGTACGTACAAGCACAGTCTGTGAACATGGTGCCCAGTGAACACAGTCCAAAGTTTTTTAATTTTTTTTTTCCCATATGCCATGAATGTGGATTTCTTTTCGTAACTATGGCTTCTGAGATTGGTTATAGCCTCAGTACATCATTGTTCATGATAAAATTCGCAAATTTACCCTCAATTGCAGCCATAATTAAAGAGCATGTCACTAAAGTGTACATAAAGTACTTGAAAGATGTTTTCCTCTCTGTGTGTGCAATAGTATCCAGTGCAGAACCGCAGCAGCTGCGGACACCAGAGGCTGGACCCAGTACTGGGGCTGGGGACATACGTGCAGTGAAGTCACCTGGTGAGTAAGAGTAAATTTACATGTAATTGTAGCCTTAACTAAAGCAGTACATAAAGTACTTAAAAGACGTTTTACTCTTTGTGTGTACAATAGTAGGCAGTGCAGAACAACAGCGGCTACGGTCACCAGAGGCTGGACCCAGTACTGGGGACATAGGTGCAGCGAAGTCACCTGGTGAGTAAGAGTAAGAGCCCACTGTGGGAGGCTTACATTCCTGCTCTGTACACTAGAGAATCAAATGTATCTGGACACCTATTAGTGGACATTAAGATTTTGTGTTCTCCTTTATGAGGACTTGAACTCTTCTGGGGACACTTTGACATTTCGAAATCTCTGTGGGTGGATGCCACCCCCATTCTTCCTTGATAGCTGATAGCCGACAAGGTAGAAATGTTGGACACAGGGTATGGAGTGAAAATGCCATTTATAACTAATCCCTAAGACGATCCATTGCTTTCAGGTTGGAACATAGGCAGGCAAGCCTTCTTCAGGAATGCCACTGGTTATAAGCCTTTGCCTAACAATGCTGATCCATCAGAGGTACAAGTGTTGAGCTGATCAAATCGGTCGTTGTCTGTGAACTGTTCCTCTGCTGTTTATAGTACACAATACTGTCAAATATGTACTTACCCTTCTGCATTTATCATATCCTGAAGTACAATAAGGGGAGAACAAGTTAAAGAGGAGAAATTGCATATTGTTACACTGCCTGCTCTGCACTGCATTGTTGGCAGTAGAGGTAATGGCGGATAATGTTCACTCAGTAGTCAACACATCCAAATTCTTCAGTCAGATACCCACGGAGTATAGCACTGTTTGTCACTCCAAATCTCGTTTCCACACATCCACTCACCAGCAGTCATAGGTTTTTATGCTACAGTCAGTGTGACTTTATGTTGAACAGAAATATGTTGTTTCCAGAAGCTGCTCAGCCATTGTAACCAGTTTTTCTAACTCCCTGTACACAGCCATTTCCTTACCGGGCTCCTAGCAGCACTTCAAAACTGAAGAGTGACTGCAGCAGCTAACTGCAAGCTGGTTTTTACTATTTCCTACCACAATGATAGAAGCACTTGTCCATCAGCATACTGTGTGTGCCTGGACTTCATGTAGCATTGGTTGTTCCTTCACATTTTCACTTAACTGTCACATCACTGACAGCTGACTTGGGCAAGTTTGGAAGGGCTGAAATGCATTCCTGTGTTAATTATTCAGGTGTAATGCAAAGAAAAGTCCATGTTCAGTGTACTCAGATCCCTGACTGATGAATTCTGCTTACAAAACACTATTACCTGCCACTTCCTATAATATATATGACGGTAGTATCTGTTCCCGAAAGAACAATTACCGTGGATAACCATGCAGCTTTGCTAGAAATGAAATGATAATTAAATGGATGGAGCGTCTGCCATGTAAGCAGGAGATCCCGGGTTAGAGTCCCGGTTGGGGCACACATTTTCAACATTACCCCAATGAAGTACATCACCGCCTGTTTGCAGCTAGGGTTCCCATTTAATTATCATTTCACTTCCTATAATAGTAGCTCCACCTCTCATTGAATTAAAGTGCTCAGTTGCCCGTTACATAAGGGTGCCCAGGTATTTTGATTGGATATTGTGTTTATAGTTCTTATCTATGTGATTTCTGCAACCCATTAGTCAGTCCACCATACACAATTGAATTAGAATCCAGAAATCACAATATATTTTATTATATTTATGTTTTTGAATATTGAGGACTTTGATTTGGGGCGAGTATTTACTGACTTACAGAAATACAAAGATGGCCTATATAGCTGTGGAAATATGTGTGCTGAGAATTACTGGGAGGGAAAAGGAAACAGAAAAACAGACAGGGAACAGGCAGGAGGTGGAGACGTAGTGGGGAGGTAGTGGAGATGAGTGATACATGTAGTCATGGAGTGAGTGACAGATAGGATAAGACAATTACATGCTCCTATCCTAGAGAGGTGAGTGGGGGGAACATTGAGGTGACAGTCTGGTGAGAGGCATTGAGTGGATATCAGGCTACATGGACTAAAAGCTGCAATGCCTGTAGCTTGAGACCAGAATACCAGGAGAAGCCAGGGAAGAGGCTTAATCAAACAGTGGGACTCCAATGAATGAATGATGTGAGTAGAAGAAACTGAGGATGATTTGTATTTCAAAACTGAACATTTTTGTACAACCTATTAGGGTAGTAACTTAAATGGAAATATTGGGGTGTGAATCTAGTTTATAAATGGTCATAGCTGATGCGTTCAGCACTACCATAAGTTATTTGATACTAACATTTTCAGGGGCTCCCTTAATCTTTCTGTGTTCAATCAGACATAAAGGTGCTGCCAAAATGTTTGTTTCAGAATCTGCACAACCATAGGAATGTCCCATTTCATTGTGTACTGTGATCTGTTATTCAGTTTATGTACAATTAGCACCCAGAAGCTGACAGGTGATGCTAGAATGTGTTTTTTTCTTTGTTGGTAACGAAGTGAGTACAGTATGTTTTGTGGAAGGAGCTTCCTATCTTTGGCTTAGTTGTGGATGGCAACGACAGTGTAGATATTATTTATCTTTGTTACATTATTTGCTAGGTATATACTATTTGACATATATTTTCACTGATAACTCATTCGTGAAGAAAACTGATGTCTGTGTCTTGTAACTAAAATTAATGCATGTCTTTATTAATGAAAATCATATCAAAATCGTGACTGTAGTTGGAAATCTACCACCACAAATGTACAGATACTGTTCTTTTGATGTACTGTTTTTCTTCTTTCTCATGAGATAGTGTACTGGAGAGATTTGTTTTCTTTTCCTTATTTTGTCTCGAATGTCTCAGTAGTTTCTTGGAATTAATTGTTTACAATTATTTATGGAGGTGTCTTTTGAATTATGGGTAGGGTGGTTATGAAGAATCCACTCAGCAGAAATAAGGTTTCTATGATCTACTTTATAACATATGAAAGCTGATCACCTCTGAAATGAAGGTGCTGGGAGTGTATAGTAGAGTGGAAACAACTGAAGCACGTGGGATGAATGTGTCAATACTTTTGGAGAGAATGGCTGATAATACAGTATCACTTCCTGTTCACTAGATTTGTCTCTGGTGCCAGTACCTTTGTTCATAAAATATTTCCCATCAAGACTTTCACTACAGTTTGATCCCAGACCAATCTGTTAGTCTTTCTGCCTCACCTCTCTGCAGGGAGTCCAGCAGGGAGCTGCCTTGCCTCATCTGCCGCCCACACTCGTGGTCATATGTCCCACCTAATGTGGATGATCCATGCACAAGGAGAGAGATGTGCTCAGGTAGCCATGAACATTAGAACTTCATTGCAACACAGAAAGCACATGATAATGTTGGGCAAGTGAAACAGCTTCCTAGTGCGAGCAACATAAAAATACTCCTGAAATGCTGTAAGGTTGTCACTAATATGAGCTAAGCTGAGCACTGGAAGCTGCACTGATGATGTCCTAGATTCCAATGTTGCTGTGCTCAGAGGAAAAGTTTCGACTGTAACAGCAGCCAAAAGTATGAACTGTCATCCCCATGGAGGAGATGGCAGTGCCATCCATGAGGCACACACCTGGAAGAAAAATACAGAAATTGGGCCAAGACATCAGTAAGGAGGGATGATGATGTGGAATGGTGCAGGCAGAAAGATACCAGGATGAAAGAAAGAAGTGGCACAAGGCATTTGAACACGGACCAAAACCATTCAAACACTATGCAGAAGCACTTGAACACAGAGATGATGGCTACCTAATGGATCACAAGACACTGGTAAAAAGCTTCCAGAGACAAAAAAGAAATTATAAAAGCACAAGAAGAAAGATGTTCCTGAGTGGACAAGAGGAAGAGAGTTTCATTGCGGCACAGATGGTACATGCCAACATGAAGCAAATGAAACAACTTTCTGACGAAGGCAAGGTAGAGAATGCCCTGATGCATGAAAAGATTGCCACTAATATGAAAACTATTCTTGAAGCTTCCAGTTGAGCACTCTGTCTGTAACAACTGACAAACACTGCTGTAGGTTGCACTGGCAATGCCAATATTGTGGGCTGCATTCTTATTAATATAGTCATGCATTCCAAAGTAGATAGTTGATGTCGAGTCTGGAACTTGGGTTGGCTGGTGAGCCACTGTACATTCCCCTACAAAGGCTATGTAGTGGAGAAATACTGTTAAGTTGTCCAGTGTCGCATGGCTCCAGGGTGGAAACCATGCAGTGGCTGTCATTGGCAAGATCTGCTGCACTGAGGGTGAGTTTCAGTTTCAAGCCTGTTAAGATGCCAGCAACTGACATACCTCTGTTGTGTGGCATAAGGCAGGATTGTAAAGCACCAGCCAGATGCTACACCACCCACTTCCACCTCATTCCTATTATGTCTCCTAATCCATCCTGTTCCCATACGCATCAGATTTTCTTTCTGTCTCACCTCTACAAAAAATCCACCTGCGAAATAATCTGCCTCACCTGCCACTCATTCTTCTCACTACTTGTACCCATCTGTAAGTAAAGAAAGGAGTGTTACATTGAATGTGTTTGATGTGGCATTATTACTGCACAAACAGCAAAAATGTGGTAAGTGATAAACATTTTTGCTATTACTTTCTGTGGGGTATCTGTGAGAGAAATTCATGTTAATTTAAAATTATTGGTGAAGTTTTCTGCAAAACACTAAGTGCTCTCATTGCCAAATACTGGATGAATATAATGTCGGTACATGAATGCAATTAGTGAAGGTGCATAAACAAGCTTACACACAGTTCCTAAATGTTAAACGTGACACAGTGTGTTAACTGTGTAACATAAGATTGTATGTTTTATTAAGCAGATAACTACAGGATTTTAAATTTTAAAATTTGATCAATAATTATGTGAAATGATGACAATAAACATTTATTTGTCCCTGCCAGTCTTCAGATAGCCAGCGTGCAACTGGAATAAAGTTCTGGCTTTCTGGAACTCGGTAATATTGATGGTTGTTTATAATTGAGTAGATTAGATGCTCAATTATACACTGATCTGTAGGTTTTCTAAAAGATAGAAACAATTGATTCTGTTCTTTATCAGGTCATGTTGAAACACACTTAGTTTATCACTAGTTTGTTTTACTTGTGCAGATAAAGTATTTTTTATATTAACAAGCAAATTCTTTTTTTGTCAATCAGGCCCTGTTGAGGAGGAACGCACGCGTCCCATCGCTCAGGTGAGTGAAAGTAGCGGCAGCACGTATGAGACTGGCAGTGAAAGTGTGATTTTCACCAGTAGCATATAAAGTTTGGTTGTGTGGCATGTAATGAACCCCACACTGCTTCCTGGCTTCCTCCCAGGGTGAGGACATATTTCATCAGCTCAGGGCTTTGAACCGTTAAAATACTTCCTCCGCTTCTGAGCTACTCTGCACACTACCCACTTGCTTAATCAAATAAACTCCTTTATTAATATCCTATTCATCTCCATTTCAGTCTCATTGCGTCTCCCATGGCAGTCTGTTTCCTGACATCACAAACTTTGCAACTTCTTTTGCACTGTTAACTGAAATGCTATCTCAAGTCTAAATTACCTGCTAAATGACGCAAAAAATATCTCAAAGACCACTCATCTACTGGCTCTTAATTTAAAACAAGTAACTCTCTTTAGTTATTGTCAAGTCATGTGTCATTGGTTTGCGTACAGAATCTTACTGACAGTTCAACTTCATCTTCGTTCTCCTGATGTAATGGCAGTTGTCATGATGCTGACAGTTCTAGGGGGAAGGCACATTGCTGAACAAGAATGAGACAGCAAGGAATAAACCCATGGACTGGTTGTTTGTGTTGCCATCATCATTTGTGAAAGTGGCATGGCTGGACCATGTAAAATTTGGGAATTCGTGTGGATGCTGATAACCACGCCATTGAGTGCCCCCTAACCAGGTATCATCATCATCATCATCATGATAGAATAAAACACTGAAATCATCATGAACTGTGAAGAACGATAAACTAATTATCGTTATATCACCCTGCAGAAATGCTGCATCAATTTCCACTAGATTTTGTGTGTTGTGGTTGGCAGGTGTTACTAGAGGAGGCCAAAATGCATGCATTTTAACTCACGCAGGCTGGCGTGAGGTCTGGAACAGGACAAGGAAATTAGAATTTATAAATACGGACACAGCTGGTGGAATACTTAACTTTAATCCATTAATGATGAACGTCTGTCTTGACGGTACATGATTCACAATATCAATAGTAACTGATATGGGCGCCTTGCTAGGTCGTAGCAGATGAGGTAGCTGAAGGCTATGCTAAACTATCATCTCGGCAAATGAGAGCGTATTTTGTCAGTGAACCATCACTACAAAGATGGTTGTACAACTGGGGCGAGTGCTAGGAAGTCTCTGTAGACCTGCCGTGTGGTGGCGCTCGGTCTGCAATCACTGATAGTGGCGACACGCTGGTCCGACGTATACTACTGGACCGCGGACGATTTAAAGGCTACCACCTAGCAAGTGTGGTGTCTGGCGGTGAAACCACATTATGCACAACAGAGAAGGGTATAAAAGTTTAAAGCCACCATTTGAATTTTAAAAAAAATCACTTTGTTGTGGTGACCATTGTTCATCGGTACTATAGACATTGTGAGATGTACACCTTTACCAAAGCGATGTGTTACACCATAGTTGATACTCATTAAACATGACAATCAATATTCCTTAAAATCGACACTTACCACTTACTGTTGTCTAAAATGCTTACTGATTGCAGTTGGGAACTGAGATTTCCCCATTTTTGAGCAAATATCACAAACACAAATGACAGGTACTCGCAATCGCAAACACGTTTCAAAGTACCTTTCTAGAATGATATCAGACTCATTCTCCTCCATACATTCATGGCCTGTCAAACTTCCTAAACTCTTCTGAAAATACTTTCTTGCTTGTGAAATAAATACCAAGTGAACTACTTTGAGAGGTATACTTGTCATAGTGTTTGTTATGTTTGACATGTGTTGATTAGTAATTCAATAAAACTACCTTAGTGTACTTAGGCACGTGCATCACAAATTGTGCAGTGTGACTTCAAAGTAAGTGTTTAGTTACTTTTGTCGTTAGGGATTTGCTTTCAGTAATATTAATATAGGTCTCTGGTACATTAAACAGAATCGAATGATCATTCTTGTGATCTTTCAGATCTTGCATTGGCTTACTTGCCAGCTCCCATGACCATGGCAAACAGTCCTTTATCCAGTAAGTGGTTTCATTTTCATACATCTTGTTGTTTAGGACCAATATGTGGCACAAATCTTAAAGGTCATGGAATGTGTCAGATAAAATAAAATGTTTAAGAAACCAAAAAAGAGGAGCCATAAGTTTATGTAAATGCAGTCAAGAATGTAACACAGGAATGGCCACTGAGGTGCCACTTCTCCATTTCTTTCCCCCTCCTCTTTCCTAATCATGACATTATTCCAATGGAATATTGGTGGCCTTCAATCCAAAAAGATGACTTGCGGCTGCTCTTGGAATCACAGCCTCTGCTAGTTCTCTGCCTGCAGGAAACAAAATTGCATCCTCAAGACTGATTTGAGCTTTTGTATTTCTTCCCAGTCTGCTTTGACTCCCTCTCTCCAAAGATGGCATTCCATATCGTAGGAGGAGAGAGGGGAGTCATGCTGCTCATATGGAAGGACGTTCAAAGTCAACCCTTCTCCCTGACTACCCAGCTTGAAGCTATTCCTGTCCGCATTTTACTTCCTCTCCTGAACTTTTCCATATGTACTGTTTACATCCCTCAGTCATTTGGTGTCATGGACACTCTTCTTCCAGCTTACTGGCCAACTCCCTCACCCCTTTCTGCTGCTCGTTGACTGTAATGCACACCATTCCCTTTGGAAATCTCCCAGAACCTGACAGAGAGGTGCCCTCTAGGCTGAACTTCTCAAGTCACCTTAACCTCATTTGCCTTATTGTGGGAGTACCCATCTTCCTTTTATACTACATGCACTCCTACCAATAACTGGAAATTTCCTGCACTGCCCAATTTGCCCATCATCTCATCACTGTCTCTAGTATGTACTTGAGCAACCATTTACCATTTGCTATCCATTTTCTGACTCCTACCCCACATATATGCACACCCAAATGGCAACTTTCTAGGGATGACTAGAGATTTACTGTTCCCTGGCACCCTTTGAGTAGCATAATTTCTCCAGTTGTGATGCCAGGTAGAATATCTTACAAATGCTATCATTACCACCACACAATATTCCATTCTCGCACTTCATCTTTACTGTGCCATGTCCCAGTGCCTTGATTGACTGTGCTGTGTTGTGACTCAACTCACATGCAGAGATGTGTTCTCCATGTTTTTAACCATCATTCTATGATGGCAAACTGCATTCATTATGAACAGTTGCATGCACAGTGTCGTTGCACCCCTCAGGATAGCAAAAATCTAGCTAGATTTCCTTAACTAGTTCTTCTAACAGTTCCAGTACCTCATCTGTTGCATGGGCCCTGCAGGACCAAGATCCATTGGGCTGCTATTCTGCGGAGATTTCAAGCTCCACCCACTATCATTCTGCCGTCCTCCACCAGAAACAAGTGGAGGAGGCTTGGGTAGTACCCTTATTTTGGCAGATTAGCGAGTGCTACAAGCTGCATTTAGTATGAGGGGGCGAGAACTTGCTCTCACTTTATATCGATCCTCCAACACAGTGCTGGACGATGTCTGCATTCAGATGTTGCTAAACCTTTCTTTTGTGGGCAAGCACTTGCTCTTTCTTATGTACAACTGAATCTGGGCAGAGGGCGCAGTTTGCCAGATGCCAGCATAAAGACACTGTCATTCCCTTACCCTTACCCATACCCAAGCCCAGTAAGGAAAAATAACTTCCTTCTAGTTACTGCCCCATTTCTCCCACAAGCTGTGTTTGCAAACTGATGAAACATGTAATTCATGCCTGGCTGGTATAGTGACTAGAGTGTGGCAATTCACTGACCATTGTACCGTGTGGATTTTGAGCAGGCCGTCCTGCAGCTGACCATCTCATCACTTTGTCAACTTTTGTCGCGAATGGATTTCTGTGGATATATCAGACATTGGCAGTGTTTTTAAATTTGCGGAAAGCCTAAAACACCTTCTGAAGGATGGGTATTCTTGATCTCTCTACATGTGGCACTTCTGAGGCCACATGCCACATGTCCTTCAGGTATTTTTAAAGTATTGATTTTTCAAGGAATGTTGGTACTGCCTTGTCAGAAACCTTTACCAGGAAGTTGGTGTGCCTCAGGGTACATAATGGGGAATAAGTGGTGACAACAAGTAGTACTAGCCGATCGTCGGCTCCCCACCCGTTGGGGGCGTCGGTTCCCCCCCACCCCCCCCCCGTTGGGGGCGTCGGCTCGTCGGCTCCCCCCCCCCGTTGGGGGCGTCGGCTCGTCGGCTCCCCCCCCCGTTGGGGGCGTCGGCTCGTCGGCTCCCCCCCCCCCCGTTGGGGGCGTCGGCTCGTCGGCTCCCCCCCCCCCGTTGGGGGCGTCGGCTCGTCGGATACCCCCCCCCGTTGGGGGCGTCGGCTCGTCGGCTCCCCCCCCGTTGGGGGCGTCGGTTCCCCCCCCCACCCCCCCCGTTGGGGGCGTCGGCTCGTCGGCTCCCCCCCCTGTTGGGGGCGTCGGCTCGTCGGCTCCCCCCCCCGTTGGGGGCGTCGGCTCGTCGGATCCCCCCCCCCGTTGGGGGCGTCGGCTCGTCGGATCCCCCCCCCCGTTGGGGGCGTCGGCTCATCGGCTCCCCCCCCCCCGTTGGGGGCGTCGGCTCCCCCCCCCCCCGTTGGGGGCGTCAGCTCCCCCCCCCGTTGGGGGCGTCGGCGCCCCCCCCGTTGGGGGCGTCGGCTCCCCCCCCCCCGTTGGGAGCGTTTGCTCCCCCCCAGTTGGGGGCGTCGGCTCCCCCCCCCAGTTGGGGCGTCGGCTCCCCCCCCAGTTGGGGCGTCGGCTCCCCCCCCCCAGTTGGGGCGTCGGCTCCCCCCCCAGTTGGGGCGTCGGCTCCCCCCCCAGTTGGGGCGTCGGCTCCCCCCCCAGTTGGGGCGTCGGCTCCCCCCCAGTTGGGGGCGTCGGCTCCCCCCCCAGTTGGGGGCGTCGGCTCCCCCCCCCAGTTGGGGGCGTCGGCTCCCCCCCCCCGTTGGGGGCGTCGGCTCCCCCCCCCAGTTGGGGGCGTCGGCTCCCCCCCCCCGTTGGGGGCGTCGGCTCCCCCCCGTTGGGGGCGTCGGCTCCCCCCCGTTGGGGGCGTCGGCTCCCCCCCCCCCCCCCCCGTTGGGGGCGTCGGCTTTCTGTGAGAGGAGCAGGAATGCTTCCTCATTAGCAGGCCGTATGCCCACATTTTGAAGAAAGTGGTGCTGCATTTAATGTGAATGCTATATTGTGGAGGGGAATTCATGCTACAGGAAGAATATTCACTTGTGTATAGGTCTGCTCATTCAACTGCAGCTGTCCAACATAGACATTAATCTAATGGACTGGCCGTGAGAGACTGCTCACATGAACACAATGGAAATTATGTGTGTGTAAGTAGCATGAACACACAGAGATCTGTCTGTGAAACACACCGTTTATAGCTGATGCTCTTTTGGACTGCTTTTTTTGAAGCCTCAGCGGGGTTGCCTCTTCTGACAAATGGGTCCAATGCCTCACAGATTCAGTGCCAGGGTGCATGACTGAAGTCAGAAATAATGGGGCATTCTGGATAAAATGTTACGGACTGAAAACATTTTACTTGCTTTCCTTGTTCTGCTGTGCGGTGTTCTGTCAGTGAGAGCCAGCACAAAATCTCTTGGTGACGGAAAAATATCAAAAATGAGAGAAGGAAATTTGATCTAGTTCTAGTTGGCATTATCCTTGTACCTGAAATAAATTTGTTTTAATTTCATATTTTGAGTATTACATTCTCTTTACTTGCTCTCTGCCTACATACATGAAATGAATAAATCAAGAGTGCCCCTTTTTAGGGCTATTTTTTGTTATGTCTAATTCATCTCTCTCCCACTCTATTGCCACCCATCAGACTCGGCCAAAAATGTGCAAAACACATCTTCTCTCTCTCTCTCTCTCTCTCTCTCTCTCTCTCTCTCTCTCTCTCTCTCTCTCTCTCTCTCTCTCCCCCTCTCACACGCTCGCACGCACACGCACACGCATAGGCAAATTACAAATTGGAAAGTCTCTCATGACCAAATAAGAAAACAGGGCAGTAGGATAATTTGTAGTTTCTAAATGGTGTTTATATATAGAAATTGGTCTGTATGCTGCATTTATTTGATGGAGTACATGTGTTTCCTCATGCTGTATGTAGAATAAGAAACAATATGACATTTAATTTCTGTTGGACAAAACGTGTTTATTTCTTGTCTGAATCCTGGGCTACAGCAATGAACTTTGTCCAGAGATTGTTCTTCCTTCATGTAATGGAGGAAAAATGCAACTGTGGACACTGCATCATGTAATTTCCCCATGCATCCTCCACAGCCTGACTAAACACAGCTTTGTTAGAGGCCATCTGATCTTGACTGGCGGTCATTTGTCCCAATCAGTGCTACCTAACAATAGCAAGACTGTGCACTCTATTTCCTTACTAAATCACAATCTGTCTTACATCACTGCACCCTTCAGTAAGAGTGATAGATTTGGTGAGTGGGAAGTAACTATACTGCCACTCATCTCAGACACTTCATACTTGCAGAACTGCAGTGCGATAGCAGGGAGGTAGGGCAGGTGGGAGGGAGGTAGGAGGGAAGTCAGTATGGAACTGATGTAGCAGAAAATCAGTTTGTAAAGTAAGCACCACTTGGTATTAGGCTCATACTCACCCAGTTTATGGACTGCATTTGTTGTTGTTGTTGTTGTTGTTATTGCTATTGTCAGTCCGAATGGGGTTTGATGCAGTTCTCCACTCTGGTCTACCTTGTGCAAGCATCCTTGGCTCTCGGTAACCATTATTAAATTCATTATCATGTGTTTAAATCAGATAGGAGGCATACAGTAATGATTGTAACACAGTACCACATGGAATGACTTCAGTGCAGTCACCGCCACCAACTTCTGTGCAAATGACTGGTCAGAGAATTCTGTACTGCCTTCACAGAGTGAATAAAAGTACTTGTTTCTCATGAGGTACTGCAGTGCTGGAAGTTAAGCCGCATCCTGTTAGCAACTGACACAAGCTGAGTGGACCAAAATCCATTTAGTTCACTTCCAGAGGACTAATTCCAGACCACTGCTGTAGCCCCTCAATGAGCTATGGACATTTGTGGACGTGTTTAGTCAGATGTTTTACCTACTTTGCCACTTTTTGTTTCCATTTTAATTTCTTGTATTTCCTTTGTTTTGACTGCCATTGGGACCCTAGTTGTTGGGCTTCCCCAGTCCAATTATGCTCCTGCTCAAGTCACTACTCGACAAAAAATTCTTATTTGCAGTTTCCTCTTTATTGGATGTATTCACATTAGTCACATTCTGTTGCTGCTGTCATAATTTCAGCTTCCATCCCTGTTAGCCATGACCACAGAGATATGCATGGCCTAAATACAAAGTTGCTCCAAAATTGTCCACAGCAACTGCTCTAACAGCTTCCCAATTAAATGCTCGAATATACCAAAATGGGATAATGATGCATTGCCTGTAGTTCTGTCAAACTGTGCTCTTACAGATTACTTTAAGACTTCAGTTTTGAAATTTCCTTTCCCCTCCAAGTGATGTAGGACTTGCCTTATGCGTGTGAAGGAATCCAAATTTACATTGTAGTTGGATTTTGTGTAAATGTTACATTAGTTTCTTGTAAAAGTTTTAACAGCAGTCCCTGAAAGGAATGCCTGATGTTAAGTCATCAGTACTGAGTACCACACTTGTTGATGATAGTTTTGTTGGTTAAGCTGTGTATCCAAATCGGCATATAGTTCCTTTAGTTGCTGGATATAAAATTTTCCAATTGTTTAAACTCCCACACCTTTATGCTGGTTCTTCATGCAGTCACTGTTGCTCTCTGCAGTGTTATTATGAATATATGCTAGGCTGTTACAGTATTTGTGATTTATGATGCCATATATCATTGCTACCAATGTCACATAGTACACTTCAAGACACCCACACTATCTTCTTTGAAATTAGATATACTTTTCTGCATATCACCTTAACAGTGTCCACAATATGAAGTGGCGTCTGCCTAGTCATTCACTATGAAACACACCAGTCTCACTTGTTCTGTGTGTACAGGTACAAATCAGTGAGGCTGATACACTGATGCCATTTGCCACTGATGCATTTTTACAGGAGAATGCCAATGATAGCGATTTGGATGCCTACAGTGCTATATTTCAATCACATTGCAGTCCGCTGTAGCAGTGTGAACAAGAGCTATTGAGTGTAGTTTGGGGGCTAACTGAGCATGTGCTAATCAACACAAAATACATAATTCACATAGAAAATAACTATCCAAACCCTAACCAACAATGTACCTTGAACAAACTGCTTGCATCTGTAAGAAGCTCCCTAACAGGGTAGTGTGACTCAATTGAAATGAAAACTTATGTGCTGGCCACGCATGTTAAGTATCTGTGGGCATACCCTCAACACATTAAACTTCCTTACCTCTGGGGCAGCTATTAGCATGTTGGAATGGAAAATATGAACTTTGATGAAGAATTACTCTAACACAACAACACTCTGGAACAGGTTAGTACACCCCTAAGTAGACAAAGCTCATAAAATCATAATGTATTGTTGAGGCCAGTGTCCTCCAGTTTTGTAGGTATGCAGTCATTACAGTACTTGCAGATGGTTTAAAGTGTTTCGATCAGGATTCTCGGTATTCATGTGGCATTTATGGCTTCCTACAGGGTGTTTCAAAAATGACCGGTATATTTGAAACGGCAATAAAAACTAAACGAGCAGCGATAGAAATACACTGTTTGTTGCAATATGCTTGGGACAACAGTACATATTCAGGCGGACAAACTTTTGAAATTACAGTAGTTACAATTTTCAACAACAGATTGCGCTGCAAGTGATGTGAAAGATATACACTCCTGCAAATGGAAAAAAGAACACATTGACACCGGTGTGTCAGACCCACCATACTTGCTCTGGACACTGCGAGAGAGCTGTACAAGCAATGATCACACGCACGGCACAGCGGACACACCAGGAACCGCAGTGTTGGCCGTCGAATGGCGCTAGCTGCGCAGCAATTGTGCACCGCCGCCGTCAGTGTCAGCCAGTTTGCCGTGGCATACGGAGCTCCATCGCAGTCTTTAACACTGGTAGCATGCCGCGACAGCATGGACGTGAACCGTATGTGCAGTTGACGGACTTTGAGCGAGGGCGTATAGTGGGCATGCGGAAGGCCGGGGGGACGTACCACCGAATTGCTCAACACGTGGGGCGTGAGGTCTCCACAGTACATCGATGTTGTCGCCAGTGGTCGCCGGAAGGTGCACGTGCCCGTCGACCTGGGACCGGACCTCAGCAACGCACGGATGCACGCCAACACCGTAGGATCCTACGCAGTGCCGTAGGGGACCGCACCGCCACTTCCCAGCAAATTAGGGACACTGTTGCTCCTGGGGTATTGGCGAGGACCATTCGCAACCATCTCCATGAAACTGGGCTATGGTCCCGCACACCGTTAGGCTGTCAGCCGCTCACGCCCCAACATCGTGCAGCCCGCCTCCAGTGGTGTCGCGACAGGCGTGAATGGAGGGACGAATGGAGACGTGTCATCTTCAACGATGAGAGTCGCTTCTGCCTTGGTGCCAATGATGGTCGTATGCGTGTTTGGCACCATGCAGGTGAGCGCCACAATCAGGACTGCATACGACCGAGGCACACAGGGCCAACACCCAGCATCATGGTGTGGGGAGCGATCTCCTACACTGGCCGTACACCACTGGTGTTCGTCGAGGGGACACTGAATAGTGCGCGGTACATCCAAACCGTCATCGAACCCATCGTTCTACCATTCCTAGACCGGCAAGGGAACTTGCTGTTCCAACAGGACAATGCACGTCCACATGTATCCCGTGCCACCCAACGTGCTCTAGAAGGTGTAAGTCAACTACCCTGGCCAGCAAGATCTCCGGATCTGTCCCCCATTGAGCATGTTTGGGACTGGATGAAGCATCGTCTCACGCGGTCTGCAGGTCCAGCACGAACGCTGGTCCAACTGAGGTGCCAGGTGGAAATGGCATGGCAAGCCGTTCCACAGGACTACATCCAGCATCTCTACGATCGTCTCCATGGGAGAATAGCAGCCTGCATTGCTGCGAAAGGTGGATATACACTGTACTAGTGCCGACATTGTGCATGCTCTGTTGCCTGTGTCTATGTGCCTTTGGTTCTGTCAGTGTGATCATGTGATGTATCTGACCCCAGGAATGTGTCAATAAAGTTTCCCCTTCCTGGGACAATGAATTCACGGTATTCTTATTTCAGTTTCCAGGAGTGTAGAAGACAACGCAGTCTGTGGGTGCGCCATTCTGTACGTCGTCTTTCTGCTGTAAGCGTGTGCTGTTCACAACATGCAAGTGTGCTGTAGACAACATGGTTTATTCCTTAGAACAGAGGATTTTTCTGGTGTTGGAATTCTACCGCCTAGAACACAGTGTTGTTGCAACAAGACGAGGTTTTCAACGGAGGTTTAATGTAACCAAAGGACCGAAAAGCGATACAATAAAGGATCTGTTTGAAAAATTTCAACGGACTGGGAACGTGATGGATGAACGTACTGGAAATGTAGGGCGACCGCGTACGGCAACCACAAAGGGCAACGCGCTGCTAGTGCAGCAGGTGATCCAACAGCGGCCTTGGGTTTCCGTTCGCCGTGTTGCAGCTGCGGTCCAAATGACACCAACGTCCACGTATCGTCTCATGCGCCAGAGTTTACACCTCTATCCATACAAAATTCAAACGCGGCAACCCCTCAGCGCCGCTACCATTGCTGCACGAGAGACATTCGCTAACGATATAGTGCACAGGATTGATGACGGCGATATGCTTGTGGGCAGCATTTGGTTTACTGACGAAGCTTATTTTTACCTGGACGGCTTCATCAATAAACAGAACTGGCGCATATGGGGAACCGAAAAGCCCCATGTTGCAGTCCCATCGTCCCTGCATCCTCAAAAAGTACTGGTCTGGGCCGCCATTTCTTCCAAAGGAATCATTGGCCCATCTTTCAGATCCGAAACAATTACTGCATCACGCTATCTGGAGATTCTTCATGAATTTGTGGTGGTACAAACTGCCTTAGACGACACTGCGAACACCTCGTGGTTTATGCAAGATGTTGCCCGGCCACATCGCATGGCCGACGTCTTTAATTTCCTGAATGAATATTTCGATGATCGTGTGATTGCTTTGGGCTATCCGAAACATACAGGAGGCGGCGTGGATTGGCCTCCCTATTTGCCAGACACGAACCCCTGTGACTTCTTTCTGTGGGGACACTTGAAAGACCAGGTGTACTGCCAGAATCCAGAAACAATTGAACAGCTGAAGCAGTACATCTCATCTGTATGTGAAGCTATTCCGCAGACACGTTGTCAAAGGTTTCAGGTAATTTCATTCAGAGACTACGCCATATTATTGCTACGCATGGTGGATATGTGGAAAATATCGTACTATAGAGTTTCCCAGACCGCAGCGCCATCTGTTGTTGAAAATTGTAACTACTGTAATTTCGAAAGTTTGTCTGCCTGAAAATGTACTGTTGTCCCAAGCATATTGCAACAAACGGTGTATTTCTATTGTTGCTCGTTTAGTTTTTATTGCCGTTTCAAATATACCGGTCATTTTTGAAACACCCTGTATCAACATCACACTACTAATACAAAAGAAAGTGAGTCACATAGTTGTAAGCTGCCACAACTCTGCTACACTACATGGCATGTCATTTGCGACGTGTGCCACGTGAACTGCTGTGGCTCAACACTTTGGGATCTGCTGGTTCTCAGTAACTTGAAATCCAATGGAGACACTATCGGAATTGTACATGACATAAATTCTCTATCTCCTAACTGTGACAGTCTGTAATTTTATAATGGTCTGTTATTCATTTCCCCTTTCATGAGGGGTGTTCATTCCAGCAAACTATGCTGTACCTTTATTTCGGTCACTGGCAGTGTCCTTACACCAGCCTCCAAACACCAATGTTGACTTGCATTTTGTGGGCACCTTTGTCCTTCTCTGTGACAGTGGCTGTATATGGCAGCTGTAATGAATTCAGACAATTAAAATTAAAATATTTTGTGGTTCTCCACTTGGATCGTTATGCAGTTTTGATCAATCTCACTTTTATAAAATTTCACACGTATGTACTTGCCACAGCACCTGATTCCTAATCTCCATCACTATTTTAGTTTAGCAACTTCTTGACATTAAAATGAGCATGTGCAGTGAGAAGACAACCACTGCCACATTTCAAGATGTTTGATAATCACTCAAATTCTGTTGATGTAAAGTTATTCAGCTTCTTAATATTTTTGCAGATGCCGCAGAAGTTGAATATGGAGGAGCTGTTGGCAGGTGAGATATTTGCTTTCTTCAGTAGCTTAATTGCACATTTAAGTTACGACTTTAATATTTTATTATGTGGTACTTTATTTTTCCTCTTTTTCTTTGACATTAATATTCCATTGGTGGTGTGCTAAATAATTTTTGTGAAACAGTTTTTCAAAATTCTATACTATAACTTAACACTGGATGTTAATTATGTCATACATAATTCATACTGAAAATTGGCGGTGTTATTGTAACTATGAAAGATTGGTTACAAATGTGCAGTTGCATTGAAAATGTGTACTGTGGTAGATTGTGAGGGAAATGTGGTCAAAGAGAAAAGACAAATTTTTAAGTACCAAATTGACATTTAGAAATTTGTCATTGTAATGTTAAGCAAACATTACAAATAGGCACACTACGATAAGTAGTAATGAATTTTGCCACCTGACTGATGTGTGAAATAGCCTGACCCATCTGGGTGCCACAGTTACTCTCAATCCCTCACCTGCCAAGAGTGTTATTGACTACCCAGTGACAACATGCTACTGAGTACAAGGTGGCTGACTTGTTAGTGGTTTCACAACTTGTGTACTGCATTCTCAAGACCCATCTCATACTCCTCTCACCCCCTACTCCCATACCAGCTTCCCTAATTTGAAAATTTTGGAATTCCCCTTAACTTAAGTTTCACAATCCTTCCCTCAGTACTAGCTACCCCTACACTGCCCTTTCCCATGCCTAGCTCTGTACCTGTACCTGTACCTGTACCTGTACCTGTACCTGTGTACCTGTGTACCTGTGTACCTGTACCTTCTATGTTACACCCTCTGCCACCCCATCCCCTCTATGACATTTGCATTAAATCTGTCCACCACAACTCCTCACGCAGTTGGCCTGCAGGTTTATGACAATTTATCTGATTGGCAGAGGGACAGAACGCAACAAATGTTATTCCAGGCTTAGCCTTTTACTGCTTATTTCCACATTAACCCTTTCATGGCCAATCGAACGTCTTAGGCTGATGCATAACACTGTAGTGTTACCTACAAGTTAAAAAAACTCAGACTATACATACTGGAGACTTAAATCATCATAAATAATATAATTTGTTTCGCTGTTCACTTCAGTCTGTTGGGATAACTTTCTGAATCCACAACTGTAGAAATCATGTGATTTTGTAGCAAAGAGCCATGTTCAAAGTGTATTTTCACCCCAAAGGAAGTATGTCAAGATCATTGAACAGAGAGCAGAGAAGATGAAATCTGAGGGTGCAAGATCAGGTGAAAAAGGTTGGTGCAAAATGACTTCTCAACCCAGTTGTTCTATAGTGTTTGTTGCCAGTCTAGCAGAATGCTGGTGACTGTTACTGTGGAATAGCACCACTTCACACAGTCTTCCTGGTTGTTTTTCTGGGACTACATCTGCAAGATGTCTGTTGTTGGCAATAAATACCAACAGGAAAGTTACACCTCATGCAAGCAACTCGTAGTACACCACATGGTCACCTACATCTACATCTACATGATTACTCTGCAATTGACATTTATGTGCTTGGCAGAGGGTTCATCCAACCACAATCATACTATCTCTCTACCATTCCACTCCCGAACAGCGCATGGGAAAAACGAACACCTAAACCTTTCTGTTGGAGCTCTGATTTCTCTTACTTTATTTTGATGATCATTCCTACCTATGTAGGTTGGGCTCAACAAAATATTTTCGCATTCAGAAGAGAAAGTTGGTGATTGAAATTTCGTAAATAGATCTCGCCGCAATGAAAAACGTCTTTGTTTTAATGACTTCCATCCCAACTCGCATATCATATCTGCTACACTCTCTCCCCTATTACGTGATAATACAAAACGAGCTGCCCTTTTTTGCACCCTTTCGATGTCCTCCGTCAATCCCACCTGGTAAGGCTCCCACACCCTGCAGCAATATTCTAACACCGGACCTCTCCACAATATCCATAAAATTATCTTGTGTGGATGCTCAAAAGTCTATGTGGCACTGCTGATTTGTTTGGACTAAAGCATTCCTTTCCGTTCTTTCTCTTACATTAGCATAAAAACAAAATTTCTAGTCATCAGTAACAATACAGGTTAGAAATGGTCAGTGGTATTCACCCACTAATCAAGAACAAGCAAGAGGGTAATGTACATACAGCCAACCACTGATTTATATGGTTTGGCATGTGGTACCCATATTCTTTATTGTTGAACCTTCTCCTTTGTATTCAAATGCTGCACAGTGACGGAATGGTCATACTTCATCACATTTTCTGGTTCTTGAGCGCAATGATGTGCATCATCGTGGATTAATGCATTCAGATGATCTTCATCAAATGCTGAAGGTCTTTCTGAAAATGGAGGGTCAATAATGTCAAAACAATCATCCTTTAAATTAGAAAATCTTTCCTTGCCATGCTCTGTCCCATGGCATTATCCCCATACATGGTGAAATCGTTACCATTGAAACCACTTATTCATAAACACCACTGTTCTCATTTTGCCCATTTAGCCATTATAAATTAAAATGTAGCAGTGCTTTGTGTCAACTTAATATTCATAGAATGACAATTTACCTAAAAGAATGTGTCCACATTAAGTGAGAACAAGGTAATGTACTTCGGAGAAATGGTGGAAAAGACCACTGTATCCTTTGATCCCTAGGCATATGAACTTGTCTTGGATCACATGTAATGCCCCCAACAACACAAAATACAATGATGGGAAAGGCTGACTTAAAGCATACATTGTGTGCTCACTGTTACATTATTGGTACCGGCTGCATAAGTAACAATAACACAGTGCTCAGTGTTCACTTAAGACGTCTCTCTTTTTTTGCTCCCAACATTTAATGTTCTAATGATGTACCAACATCATAATGCATTGATGATGGGTTGTTTAAAAAAAATGTACAAATGAAATGAACTTCGTGACAAGGCTGAAGATATATCAGTACATAGGTCACTGCATAGAACTATATGGAACATTGTAGATGTAACTGTAGATGTGCTCCAAGAAAGTGTGTGGGGCCCTTGATATTGATGTTCTATATTAATGACATCACAGACATCCTTCTTTTTGTTTTTCTGTTTGGGGTATCTAATGACCACATACTAATTTCAATGCTTCCTCCTTTGTTCTTCTTCCAGGTTTCCTTCGTCTTCACTATCTATCCTTTTTTCTTCCTCAGACCATTCTGACCCTGTCTTCCTCGTCTTCCTCTTCTTCTTCCTGCCTTGGAATGCTTCCATTTGCAACACTTCCTTCTTGAAAGCCTGTCATTCTGCTGGGTCTTTTTCTTGTATTTCTTTCCAAATCTTTCCTAACTACTTGAATCTGTCCTGTTGTTGACATCTTGTCCCAAAGATGCTTATCATTACTTCTTAATATTCATACTTATGGATTTCCTAGCAGCCTGAGTATTTTTCAAATGATTCTTAATTCTAGGACTTGAAGTTTGTATAATTCATAATTCAACATTAAACATTCACTTGCATAAAGACATTCTGGTTTTACTACTGTGCTGTGGTGCTGTATTTTCAAATTTTTAGACACACACATCTTGTTGTAAATGTTCATGTTTATATCATATGCTTTCTCCATTTTACATACTCTTTTGTCTACAGCAAATATTTTTGAAGCCATTGCCTTGAATCTTTCCTCCCAAATATTTAAATTTATAAACCCTCTTTATCTGTTCATTATCTGTTACTAGGATTTCTGGGTCATTTTTTTATGTTTGTCCAAAAAAATTTTTTCTACAGAGACTTTTAAAGCTGCTTTGTTAGCTATTCCTTCTAAGAGGTTGATTTGTATTTCTGAATTTGTTATATTTTTATAAAGAATGGCATAATCATTTGCAAATACTAGACACTGAATTTCAGTATCTCTTTTTCCTGAAGTCTCCAGTCTCATTGTGACAGCTTATGTTCTTTGCCTTTTGTTTCAATTATCTTACTATTTCCTCTAAGATGCAGTTGAGAAGGTGTGGAAACATGTTGTCACCCTGCATTTCACCTGTTGTTTTGAGTGCCTTAGGTGTTTCACACCAAAACTTTACTTATGCTTCAGTGTGTGGGTGTTTCACGAATAAGGTTAGCTAGTTTAGTGTAATGCCAAGTTCTCGAGTCACTTTACACACTGTTTACCTGTCAATCAAATGCTTTTCTAAAACCTGTAAATGTTAAAACTATGTCTTTAGAATTCGTATGGACTTAAAGTTGAAATTCTGTTCTGAGCCGGATTTGATCTTTCTAAATCCACTCTGATATTCTCCCAAATGGCTGTCCAGTGTTACTTCTCTCTTGTTTAGTAATATTGGTAAAAATATAATACAGCCCACTGGCAACAGATATATACCTGTGCAATTATTTAGATAATGCCTATGACTTTTTTGTGCACAGGATGCATAGGAGCCACTTTCCAGTCTTCTGGAATCTTTTCATTTTCCCATATTTCTTCAGACATAATCTGAAGGTTAGTTGTCATTTCTGCTTGACACCAGTTCTGGTTGAGATGATTTTATTTCTTCTCCACTGGCTTTCTTGTTTTTCAGGGTTTTTCTTGTTTGTTTGTTTGCTGTAGGTGGTAGATCTGCTTCCATGTTTTCATCAAATATCTGGAAATTCTAGATAACAATTCAGTTCTCTACAGTTCAAGAGTTGATCAAAGTACTTTCTTAGTAATTTACATGTGTGGTTATTGTTTAGACCTATTTTACCATTTTCGTCTCTGATGTAAATACATTGGAGCATGGTGGCATGGTGACCCTTTTTGAATAAAACCATGACTGTATGTATGAGACCATTTTTTCATCTGTAGTACACAGTGATTCTTTTTGATGACTAATTATGATACTCGTGTCATCTGCAAATAGTAGAATTTTGGCTGAGCTGTCTGGAGCCTGTATATCATTGATATAAATTAGAAACAACAACAGGCACAGAATGCTGCCCTGAAGAACACCTATTTAAATTTGTTTTGGTTCAGATATGGGTTTATAATTGTGAAGATTGTTGGATGACCTTAGCTCAACAATTCTTCTTGCAATATTTCGGAGAAATGGCTATTCGCAACAGCAGATTAAGAAAGCCCTGCAAATAAAAACTGCAGAAAAATCACAGGAAAAGGATGAGGAAGTGGAAAGTGAAGTGAAATCTACGGCCTTTCTCCATTACGTGGGTGATATTTCTTCTAAAATTGCTGGAATCTTGAAGAAACATAAAGTGGATGTGATATTCCGCCCACCCGCTAAGACTGCAGCCTTGTTGGGATCTGTTATGGATGATCTGCTCTTGCAAAAGGCGGGAGTTTATGAAATCCCTTGTGAGTGTGCAAAATGTTACATAGGGCAAACCACGTGCACTGTACAGGAACGATGCGTCGAACACCAGCGGTACACATGTCTTCTTCAGTCCAACAAATCAGCAGTTGCTGAACATTGCATTTCTACTGGCCATGCCGTGGATTATATAGATGTTAAGATTTTAACTACTGCTTCATCTTTCTGGGACTCAGTTGTTAAGGAAGCTGTAGAAATACAACTAGCCGACAACCTGCTAAACCATGACGAAGGATTTCATCTTGACAATGCTTGGAAACCACTTATTTCACACCTTCGTTCAGAAAGAATTTCTGCATCTTCACTTCTGACAGATGTTACCTCTTTTAAAGATTAATTATTTATTTACAAGCACGGTGGATTCGCAGCAGCACTATTTTGTTTGCACTCTGTGCTTATATGTGTATCTTTGCTATATAAATCTTAACTATGACTTGTGCAGTAGTGGCGACTTTGATATCTTTGACGCATGGGCTTTCGAATCTCAGCAGCTTTGTATCACATGACTCTCCATATAAATAGGCATGCGCAAATGCTATGAACTCAGTCTCCGACTCGTCTTGAAGATTGCTGGGAGGTTTCTAGCTGAAATATTACAAGAAGAATTGTCGCTGTCCCAAGTGCACACCCGAAAGATGATGGAACAATTCAGTTGTTTACAGTTCAAGAGTTGATCAAAGTACTTTATTAGTAATTTACAGGTGTGGTTATTGCTTCTACCTATTTTACCATTTTCATCTGTGATGTAAATACATTGGAGCATGGCAGCCCTTTATATGATTTTTGAATGTCTGACACAGAGTTTGGAAGGATAACAAAGATTCTCCAACTCATCCTTCCTGCAGACATTATTGGTATTGTTGTAGTAGTAGTAGTTGTTGTTGTTGTTTTTCAACAGTCATAGAAAACACACTCACACCCTAAAAGACCACTTTCATTCATTCAGTATAGAAGAGAGAATTGTTATAATTCCAACATTCCTCTTCTGTGTCTCACTGCATGTATAATTTATTGAAATAACTGCCCTTTGGAAGCCTATGCATCAGCAGGACAGTGTGGTGACCCACGGAGTACCTATTTCCACAGCCAAGCACATAGTTTCTCACTGAAAGCTGCTGCTAAAACTCTCCAGTGCTGAAGATGCATATTGTTCCATGTCGAAAATTCACCATCTACAAAATGGAAATAAATCTAATGAACAATATGACAAGTTGTTTTATGTTATTATTTTCATACTGTATTAATGACATTTTTTAAAATGTCATTCATTACGAAGGCATCACTGCTTTGAAGTTTTATGTACAAGCATATTCAATGAAAGTTGTATGCTAATTGACACTGTCTAAAAGTTTCCTTTTTACACAGACCATGAATGTGGCTTTCAGTTTCTTCGTAATGTCTTCTGAGATTGATTAGAGGTTCAGTATGGCAACGGTGTGTGTTAAAATTAACATATGTTCCAGTCATTGCAGCCATAATGTGGGAATAGTAGAAGGAGCACATCACTAAAGCAGTAAATAAAGTTATTAAGAGATGCTTTCCTCTCTGTGTGTACAGTTGCAGCTGCTGGAAGACGGTGGCAACTCGAGGAAGATGCCGTACCCAGTACAGAAGCGAGAGCTGGAGGTGCCAGGCACTCAGTGGGTGAGTAGTAGTGAGAGCCCACAGTGGGAGGCTTGTGAATCAAATGTATCAGGACAACTATTAGTGGACATTACGATGGAGTGTGTCCACCCTTCTCCTTTATGGTGGCTTGAACTCTTCTGTTTGTACTTTCATTCAGACGTCTGAACCTCTGTGAAGGAATGGCAGCCCATTCTTCCTCGAGAGCTAAACCCAAAGAAGGTGAGATGTTGGACATCAGGTTTGGAATGATGTCACCATTATTACTCATCCCTAAGATGATCCATTGCTTTCAGGTTGGAACATTGGCACGCAAGTTCACTTCAGGAATGTCATTGTCCATAAACCTTCGCCTCACAATGCTGCTCAGTGACAGGCGGCATTATTGAGCTGATTGTCAGTCTTTGTGTCTGAACACTTCCTCTGCTGTAGACAGTACACTACCATCAAATACATAATTATCCTTCTGAATTTAGCATTTTCTAAAGTGCAATAAGAGGACAACAAGTTAACGATGAGGAATTGCATACTGTAACACTGCCTCCTCTTCACATGATTGTTGGTACTAAAGATGATGGCAGGTAAAGTTCAGCCAGCATTCAGCTAACCCAAATCCTTCAGTCACATTGCCATGGAATATAGAATGATTTGTCACTTCACTCCTAGTCCCTTGCTTCCAGTTGTCCACTGTCCAGTGGACATTGCTCATTACGTGACCCTCAGTACGTGACCCTCAGTATTGTTTAGTGTTGAGAACAGGAGTGTGCGGTTTTGAGAAACTGCTCAGCCATTGCAACCAGGACTGCAGAGAGTGAGGGGTGGCCATGGGGCAAGACACATGAGCCCCACCTAAAAATATAGCAAACCAATTTTATTAGCAATGTAATGTAAGTGGAGTGGCTCCAAATGTTTGTACAAGTTAAACGTACGTGTGTGTGTGTGTGTGTGTGTGTGTGTGTGTGTGTGTGTGTGTGTGTGTGTGTGTGTGTGTGTGTATGTATTTTTTTCTCATGCCACCACTTGGTAGCTTGGTAACACCGCCCCCCCCCCCCCCCTTTCCGGGGGCACGCCATTCCTTGGTGGGTTCATTCTTGGCTACCATGGGGCTCCAGGCTTTGCAGCACCTTTTCCCTCTTGTGTTCTATGTCAATCATCTTGCTGTTCTTTTTCCCCTTGGGGAACATGTCTGGGGTATTCTTGGGAATGTCCAGCATTCTCTCACTGATGTACAAACAATCTCACCTTTGTGTTCCGCTCCATTTTCCCTTCTCTCGTTCCTCCGCTTCTGCGTTCGAGGGTCCTCTTTTTCTCTTCTTGCTCGCTGTGTGCTCCTAAAGGCTGGCCCATGCATCTGTGCATAACAGGTAACTGGGTGACTCATAATTCCCAGCCCCGTGTTGACAGGTCAGATTCTCTCGTTCCTCCTGCTGTAGGCCAGTCTCAGTGTGGGGTGTGTGCTTGAGCAGTAAACTTTCCAAATTGCCATACATTCCAAACCCAATGTGCTGCTACCAATGTCATCATTTTAACCACTCTAGAACATCTTGTCAACACCCAGCCACATGTCACCTGTGGTAGGGATGAGCACGAGGGCGATCGTCCACCTCTATCTCCCTGCTGTATCAACTGCAAATGCGGCCATGCGAATTCATATTAGGAGTGACCAGTGTATCTTGGTGTGCATGGTGTTCAAGAGATCCAGTTAAAGGAAAAGGTGCCTTATCCAGTTACTGGGTAGTCACAAACCCTGTGTTCTCCTGTCTGGCATCTATTTCTGTTTTTGTTACCCCTTACTCCATGAAAGACGTGGCCAGGCAGACATACAACCTCCAATTCAACTCTGAGGACATGAAATTGCCCAGTGTCAAGGTAGCATCGCCATCCCTCTGTCCTGCTTTGCAAGAAACCGCCAAACTCTTGCCTCAAGGGCCCAAGCAACCAGCTACACAACCGGTAGGCCGGAAAGGCCAGAAGGAGTACTCCCATGAAGACTTACTCCGTCCCTCCAGCCAAACAACACTTGAATCATCAACTGGGAGGGCTCGAAGAAGTCCTCCAAAGGCAAACAGTCCTCCTTTTGCCACCCTGAAGATCCTCTTTGATGGTGTCGGCACGTAATACCTTAGCCCGGCCAGCCTCCATGATGCCGATGTTCACTAAAAACTGTTTTTCGGCACTGGACTCCACAGACTGCCCGCACAAGCGATCTGATGTTTCTGTCTGACTCCATGGAGCAGGATCCTCCTGTGTCTGCACTCTGTAGTAGCACCTCTTCCTAGGCTGTCACTCAGCATCTGCCGAGGTGACACTCCAACGTCTGTTCATCATGACTGTTCTCCAATGAAACATTCACCACCTTCAGTCCCACAGTGAGGATTTGCGACTGCTTTTAGTGTTGAAGTGCCCCCTTGTACTGTGCTTTCAGGAAACGAAATTGTGCCCTCATGACCGCTTTGAGCTTTCGAATTTCTTACTGATTTGCTTTGATCTTCCCCCTGAGGCCAGTATTACCTCTCATAGGGGCATCATGCTGCTCATATGGGATGACATTCATAGTCAGCCCATCTCGCTGACTACCTGTTGTAACCATGACCAGAATGGCTGCAGGTATGCTGTCAATGAAAGTGCAGTGGTACCGAATGGGAGCAGCCCACAAACAAACAAGACAGATGAACAGGAAAGGAAAAACAGACGCAACGACAGATGACTGAGCAAGATACTGAGACACAAAGACCAACAACAAGCAATAAGCAATGGGGTCACAAGTGAAAACCTCATAAATCGACAAAGGCCACTCGTACATGGAAAGGACGTCTGAGGTGTTCATGATGGCCAACCCAGAGGTCATGGCAGCTGAGGGAGCTGCCGATCCATCTGGGGGCGGGGAGGGCTGGTGTCAGGCTGGCCGGGAGGCAACAATTGGGGCAGTGGCGGTGACTCAAGGACCACATGTGTACCTGAAGGAGGTAGTGGTTGAGGAGGTGGTGGCGGGAGTCCCACAGGGGAACGTGGGCGGAGCTGATTATGATGGCGGCACTCCATCCCTTTCAGCGTGTGCACTGATGTCTCATGCCACCCATGGGTTGCAATGACTGGCAGGTGTCCAACTCGCCTTGCTCCTGTAAACGTGGGCCCACACTACCGTGCTGGGGCCGTAATGCTGAGAGGGCCAAGAGCGGGGGCAGGAAGAGGATGGCATCAGCAAATGCAGCAGGGTCTGTGGCTGTCACCCATGGAGTATTTCCTCCGAACTATGTCCGTCAAGTGGCGTGGTGTGATAGGTGCTCAAGAACAGGGTGAGGGTCGATGTGGTTGGAGATGTTCAGACTGCATTTGTCAGCTGTATAAACGTGTGGCCAAGCCTCTCTGCTGCGCCATTGGAGGATATGTTTGATACCATTGGCCAGACAGAAGTCATGGAAGGAGGACACCATGTATTGGTGGGCCATTATGGTAGACCAATGTGTCAGGCAGGCCCTCAGTGGTGAGAACCTGGGCCAGGGCCATGAGTGTGGCCTCCTTGGCGGTGGCCGCCACACGGTCAACATATGGGTATTTGGAGTAGGTGTCAATGATAAGTAACCACACAGACCCCAAAAACGGGCACTCAGAATCAAGATGGGTGCGATGCCATGGCTGCTGAGGTACAAGCCAGGGTGCAAATGACTGAGGAGGGGCTTGCCTGGTGACGCGCACACAAAGTGCACCCACGGATGAGCTGGTCAACATCATCATTGCTGTCTGGCCAATGCATGTGCGAACGAGCCAAAAATTTCATGTGGGACATACCCCAGTGCCCACAGTGTAACAAACTGAGCACTTGATGCCACAAATCTGGAGGGATGTCTACCTGATGGGATCAGACTCCATGGCTAACAGAAGGACATCATCGGCCATGGAGAGACTGTGGTACAGTGGGTGCCAGGGGCTGAAGTTGGTCCACATCCAATGAGTAAAATAGATGGGCTACCAGTGGACCACATAGCGGAGGACCTGCCACAAGACAGGGTCTCGGCATGTAGCCGTGGCAATGTGAGCAGCCATAAGAAGCAGAGCATTCAGCGTGTCCTGGTGGGTGGAATCAATGTGGAAACAGAGGACCATTTGTTCATCAAACACAGGTTCTGGACCTGCTGGGAGATGTGACAAAGCGTCTGCATTAGCATCACAGGCGGTTGGCTTATACTGGATGGTGTAAGTGTAATTCCATAAAAATAATGCCCAGTGCTGGATATGATGAGCCGTCCACTCTGGAATGTGGGAGTGGAGCCCAAAAAGCATAACTAAGGGTTTATGGTCTGTCAGGAAAGTGAACTTTGCTCCAAAGAGATAGTTGTGAAACTTTTGGATGCCGAACACTATTGCCAGGGCCTCCTTCCAATCTGGGAGTAGTTCTGTTGTGCTGGGGTAAACATCTTAGAATCATAAGTGATGGGCTGTTCAGAGCCATTGACATTCTGATGCATGAGGAGGTCCCCAGTGCCGTATGCCGATGCATCAGCTGCCACAACCAAGGGGTGGTCCGTAAAGAAGGAAGTAAGGCAAGGGGCAGAGTTAAGCATCACCTTTAAACATAGAAAAGCCTGGTCACAATCAAAAGGTATCCCTTTGTGACACAAGTGAATTAGGGGTTGAGCTACAGAGGCAGTCTGGGGTAAGAGCTTCAAGTGATAAGTAACCTTGCCCAAAAACACCTGGAGTTCAGATAAGTCCTTGGGATGAGGGGGCCTTCAATGGCCACAACATTATGACCTGAAGGGCAAATGCCATCTTTGCTAAGCCAGTGGCCTAAGTATTCCACTTCTGGTTGAAAGAAAAACATCACATGTCTAGGTAACAGCGTAGGCCTGCAGACTGCTGAGTGTGAAGTAAGGCACTGAGGTTTTGCAAGTATTCCTGGCAGGAATGACCTGTACCCAAGACGTCATTCAGACAATTCCTGCAGGGCTGCCTAAGCTGCTCCAGGAACTGCTGGAAAATGGCTGGCACCGAATAGTCACCAAATGGTAGGTGCTTGTATGTGTACAATCAGAAAGGTATGTTGATAATCATGATGATCCACGAATTGGCATCTGAGGGTAACTGGTGGTATGCCTCAGCCAGGTCGATCTTTGAAAAGTTCTCTCCCTCGGCAAGCTTGGTGAGAAGGTCTTCCTGTCAGGGAATGGGGTAAGTGTCTATGAGGGACTGAGCATTGACAGTAGCGCAATGTCCCCACTCAGCCGAAGGGACCCATTGGGTTTCTGTATGACCACCAAAGGTTTCGCCCAGGCACTACAAGTCACAGGCTCCAGAATGCCAGTAACCTGGAGCCGATACCGTTCCTGCTTGACCGGAAGAGGTGGGGCCCAGAAAAAGTGAGGCTGCACTTCCAGCCGAAGTGTGATGTGTGCCTGAAAATCTGAATCACATCCGAGATCTGTGACAAACAGTGACACAGAAGCTGAGCGCAGATTGCCCAGGTCCTGAAAAGGAACAGCTGTGGAAACGACCTCAACTTCATCAGAAATTGAGAAGTTAAACAGTTGAAATGCATCCAGGTCAACAATATTCGAAGCCAATAGATAGTAGATGACAAATAGGGTAAGGAGCTGGGGAACGTGTTTGTAAATTGCCTGGACAATGAACTGCCCATGAAGGGGAATTGAACCATCTCTGGAGGTGACCAACTGCCGAGAGGTAGGTGACAACTCAAGAGAACCCAGTCGCATGTATGTTGCCATGTTAATCAGGGAGACAGTGGCCCCAGTGTTGACCTGAAAATTGTCATCCTCCGTGAAAAGGCTGAATGTGAGGGAAAGCTAAAAGCTACCGCACAGATGGGTCATCCAGTGGGACAACCAATTGCAGAGCATGTATGGTATCTTGAGGCCCAGGAGGGGCAGGACTGAAGCGAGTCGAGCAACTGCAACATGCCGATTGGATGTGGCCCTCGTTGTCACACAGCATACACGTTTTTGAGTGGTGGGGACATTCAGCTCGAGAATGTGTGGTAAAGGACTGTGGGCAAGATGGAAGTGGACCACCCGACCGGCGACTGGAGACACAGATGCCATACACACATCAGGCAAAGAGGAGTCCCAACAGAACTGGCCTCTGTTGGCTGGGTCACAACTCACGAGGGTGGTTGTGGCATTGGCCGTGAAGGAAAGTGCGGTGGAACTGAAAGGGAGCTGCCCGTGACAAACAAAATGGAGGAACGGGACAGGAAGGGCAAGCATGACGACAGATGACCGAGAAAGACACCAAGAACAACAAGCAATAAGCAACGGGGTCACAAGTGAAAGCCTTACAAAAAACAACAATGTTCACTGGTACATGGAAGTAAGCCAAGTAAACGTGATGTCTGTAAGCCAGATATCGAGAGACTTAGGTGAATATCAGACTGCTTCATTGAGTGAGAGGCAGGCACTTAAATACATGATAGGGTATGTCACTATTGGCCGCTACCTACCCAATTTTTGCTGCTTGGTGACTTGAATGCAAATTATCCCTTTTGGGGTTCCCCCAGGACCTGTCAGAGAGGTGCCATCTTGGCTGACCTGCTTAACGAACGTAACCTCTCCTGTGCCTTAATACTGGAGCACCCACTTCCCTGTCCAACTCCTCGCGCACCTATTCCCATTTGGACCTATCCTTCTACACTGCCCAGCTTGCCCATCACAGCTTTCTAGGGCTAACTGCCAGCTTTACTCCTCCCTTGCTCCCTGGCGACCTTCAAAGAATGAGATTTCCCAGTTGTGATGACTAGGTCGAATATCCCACATTTGTGGGATATGTTATCCTTACTGGGATATGTTATCCTTACTGCTGAAGAATGTTCCATCCCCCACACTTCCTCTCTACCATGTCGTGTCCCAATCCCTTAATGGACTGAGGCATGCTGCGATGCAATTTGCACATGTAGATGTGCTCTCCACATTTAAACCCCCACCCTAGTGTGGAAACCTTCATTCATTATAAACACATGCGTGCAAAGAGTCATCTTGTTCTTCAGGATAGCAAAAGAGCTAGCTGGATTTCATTCACTAGTTCTTTTATCAGTACCACACATTGCTCTGTCATGTGGGCCAACATCAGACGGCTCTCTGGAACAAAGATCCATTCCCAGTTTTCTGGTTTCACCGTAGCTGATGATCTCATTGTGGACGCTATTGCTATCTTCAACACATTGGGATGCCATTTTGCAGAAGTTTCCAGCTCTTCCTACCACCACCCTACCTTCCTGCATCAGAAACGAGTGGAGGGGGCTCGGGTGAGACCCTTCCCTTCTCTGAATCATGAGTGCTACAAACATGTCTTCACTATGACAGAGCTAGATCATACTCTCAGCTCATCCTGATCCTCCGCCTCAGGGCCAGACACCATCCACATTCAGATGTTGCAGCACCTTTCTGTTGTGGGCAAGTGCTTTCCACTAAAAACCTCCCTTCTGGCTACCCCCCCTCCCATATATCTTACCAGATGCATTTGCAAGGTGATGGAATTTGTATGATCCATGACTGGCTGGTGTGGTGGCTTGAATCTCACAATTTACTGATAGATGCTCAGTGTGGATTTAGAGTGTGGCATTCTGCAGTTGACCATCTCATTACGTTGTCCACCCATTTTATGAATGGTTTTCTGTGAAAATCCTAGACACTGCTGTGTTTTTTGATTTGGAGAAGGCCTAAAACACCTGCTAGAGAACTGGTATCCTCAGTACTCATAAAATGTTGGGCTTCCGTAGGCACCAACCCTGATTTCTTCGGGTATTTTTACAAGACCGGGTTTTCAAGTTGCATGTGGGTTCTGCCTTGTTGGACATCTTTATCCAGGAAAATGGTGTGCCTCAGGATTCCACCCTGAGTGTCATCCTCTTTCTTATCGCCATTAACCCTGCAATGGCCCGTATCCCGCCAGGCATCTCCTGTTCTCTTTTTGTAGATGACCTTGCCATCTATTGCAGTTCTCCACAGACCTGTCTCACTGAGCAGTGTCTTCAGCACTGTCTTGATAGTCTTTACTACTAGAGCATTGACAATGGCTTATGCTTTTCCCCTGATAAAACCATCTGTATGAATTTCTGGTGGCAAAAATGATTTCTCCCACCATCTCTACACCTTCGTCCTGTTGCTCTTCCATTCATTGAAACTATGAAATTTTTGGGGCTCATGATCAATAGGAAACTCTATTGGTCCTCCCATGAGTCTTACCTGGCAGCCCGCAGCTGTACGAGGTTCCCCAGTCTCCTACATGTCCTCAATGATACTTCGTGGGGTGCCGATCAAACCACTCTCCTCAGTTTGTTACGGACCCTTGTCCATTCGAAACTAGACTATGGGTGCTTTGTTTAGGAGTTTGCACACCCATCCTTCTTATGCTGTCTCAACACTATCCACCATCATGGCATCTGTTTGGCCAAGGACACCTTTTACACCAGCCCAGTTTAGGATCTGTATGCTGACACTGCTGAACTACAACTGTCCTACTGTCATTACTTTCTCCTCAGCAATTATGCATGCCATTTGTCTGCCAAGCATGGCCACTCTGCCTATGCATCCTTCTTCGATGATACCTTTGATCATCAGTACGGGACTTGTCCCTCTTCTGTTACCTCCTGGAGTCCACTTTCGCCACATGCTATGGTGATTTAACTTCACACTACTGGCAACTTTCCTAGTGGGTATGAACTGTTCATCACCTTTCCTTTGCAAAGTGGCCCATGTTAATCTTGGCCTTCCTTCATTTCCAAAGAACACTACTCCAGCCTTGATCTGTTGCCTTCAGTTTCATGATCTTTGCATGGAATGTCGCTATAGTACTTTTGTATACACTGATGGGTCTCAGACTAATCGTGGGGTCAGGTATGCCTTCGTCATTGGCACCCGTGTCTTTTGATATCAGCTGCCAGCACACTCCTCAGTATTTACAGCCAAACTTTTCACCTTGTATCAGGCCACGGAGTACATAGGGGACACAGCCTTCACAATTGTGTCCTTCGCCCAGCCTCACTCACTGCCTTCCAAAGTCTATGTGCACTGTACACTGCTCATCTCTTAGTGCAGCAGTTCCAGGTAAACTGTCACTTGCTCACTATTGGTGGAACCAGTGTCATGTTCCTGTGGGTCCCTGGTCATGTCAGTCTGCCAGGAAACAAGGCTGCTGATGCTGCTGCCAAGGTTGCAGTCCTTGTACCTCAGCCTGCAATTACCTATATGCTTTCCAATGATCTCTGCATTGCCACCTGTCAGGAGGTGCTGTCCCTTTGGCATCGCCAGTGTTCCTCCCTTCACAAGAATAAGCTTTGGCTTATTAAGCCTCTGCCAGTGCCTTGAATGACCGCCTCCCACCAGGTGGAGATTATTTTAATTGGGCTGCATATTGGGCACTGCCTTTTTAGCCATTGTAATTTGCTAAGTGGAGCTACTGCACCACTTTGTACTCATCACCCCCAAATTTTAACTGTCCACCACTTCCTGCTGGAATGCCCTTTTTAACAATTTACATTCCAGCCTGGGTTTGCCATCTGATTTATCAACCATTTTAGAGAATGATGCGAGAGCTGTCAACTGTGTTTTACTTTTCATCCGCCGAAGCACTATGACAAAGGCCAATTAATTTTTAGTTTCGGACCTCCATTTCTGTATGTTTTTTTTTGCCCTGTTTCCATGTGCCTGGTTTTAGCTGTCTCCTATTCTGTCAATTGGGACAGATTTGAAGTTGTTTAACTCCTCTCTGTGTTCGTGGTCTATAGTCTTGACTTGGGTGCATATGACCCCAGTTGTTTTTTGTGTCCTAAAGCCAAATGAAACAAACAAAACAAAACTGCTTGGTGAGTAGATTTTTTCCTATCCAATTACATTATGTTGTAAAAATGGATTATTTTTTGTTGTTATTCTAATTCAATTTAATTTTTATCTTACAGAAAGTTTGACATGAAACATAGCATAGTCAGGAATGGTGATACAGAAAAAATACTCATTGAGATAGAATGTAGAGTAAACTTATCTTAACATTTTGTTCTCTTGATTTATCTCTGGTGCCAGTGCCTTGCTCATAAAATATTTCCCATCAGGACTTTCACTACAGTCTGTTCCCAGACCAATCTGTTTGTGTTCCTGCCTCACCTCTTTGCAGGGAGTCCAGCAGGGAACTCCCTTGCCCCGTCTACCACCCACACTCGTGGTCATACATCTCACCTATTGTGGATGATCTATGTACAAGGAGAGAAATGTGCTGAGTTTGTCACAAACATAAGAACCTCACTGCTACAAAGAAGACGCATGATAATGTTGGGCAAGTGCAACAGATTTCCAGTGAAAGCAACCTAAAAACAGTGCTGATATACTTTCAGGTTCTCACTAATATGAGACCCACTCTGTAAGGTGTAAGTTGAGCACTGCAAGCTACGTTGGTGATGTCCTAGATTCCAATGATGTTGCACTCAGAGGAAAAATTGATACTGTAACAACAGCAAAAATATGACAACTCTCATCCCCATGGAGGAGATAGCAATGCCATCCAGGAGGCACAGACCTGGAAGAAAAATACAGGAAATGGCCAGGACATCATTAGGGAGGAGCGGTGTGGTGGAATGGTGCAGGCAGAAAAACATGAGAATGAAGGAATGAAGTGACACAAGACAGAGACAAGTTAGAACAAGTAATTATAAGGCAAATAATCCCAGAAGATGAGAGAACAATTGTGCAGAGTCATCTGCAACCCAAAGGAAATGTGAAGAATGTTTTTTGAACATAGATCAAAACCATTCAAGCACTGTCAAGAAGCACTTGAACACGGAGATGAATTCAACCTAATGAAACACAAGACACCGGTAAGAAGTTTCCAGAGACAAAAAGTAATTAAAAAAAAGCCAAAAAGAGAGATGTTCCTGAATAGCCAAAATGAATAGTCTTTCATTGCGACACAGATTGCACATGCCAACATGCAGCAAATGAAACATCTCTCTGGTGAAGGCAAGGTAGAGAATGCCCTGATCCACTAAAAGATGTCGCTAATATGAAAACTATTCTTTAAGCTTTCATTTGAGCCCTCTGTCTGTAATAAGTCACAAACACTCCTGTTGGCACCTACAGTGTAGGTTGGACTGGCAATGCCAATACTGTGGGCTGCATTCTTATTAATATAGTGATGGCACTCAGAAACAGATAGTTGATATCGAGTCTGGAACTTTGAATGGCAAGTGAGCCACTGTGAATTGACCTACAAAGTCTGTGCAATGGAGAAATGCTGTAAAGCCCAGTGTCACATGGCTCAAATGTGGCAAGTATGCAGTGGCTGTAATGGGAAAGATGAGCTGCACTGAGTGTGAGTTTCAGTTTCAGCCCTGTTAGCATGCCAGCAACTGAAAGCCGTCCATTGTGGGGCATAAGGCGGGATTGTGAAGCACCAGCCAGATGCTACACCACACATTTCAACCTCATTCCTGTTATGTCTCCTTCTCCATTCTGTTGACATACTCATCATCTTTCCTTTCTGACTCACCTCTACAAAGAATCCTCCTGAGAAGTACCCCACCTCATCTGCTACTCATTCTCCTGGCTACTTGAAGTAAAGAAAGGCGTGTTACATTGTATGCATTTGATGTGGCAATTTTAATGTAGAACAATGCAAATATAGTAATTGGTAAGCATTTTTGCTATTGCTTTCTGTGGGCTCTCTCTCTGAGAAAAATTAATGATAATTTGAAATTATGGGTGAAGTTTTTTGGAAGTCACTAAGTGCTCTCATTGTCAAATACCAGGTGAATATAATGTTGCTATATGCCTGCAATGAGTGAAGCTGCATACACAGGCATATACACAGTTCGTAACTGTTAAACTTGCCACAGTGTGTTAACCATGTAACATAAGATTATATGTTTTAAGTAGCAGATTATTACAGCATTTTAAATTTTGATCAGCAATTATGTGAAATGTTGACAATGAAAGTTCATTTTCCCCTGATGGTCTTCAGATAGCAGCCTGCAACTTCACTAACTGAGTTCCAGAAAGACAGGGATTTATTAATGTTCACTGTTGTACATAATTGAGTAGATTAGATGCTCAGTTATTTACTGATTAGTAGGCACTCTACAAGACTGAAATAATTGATTCTGTTCTTTATCATGCCATGTTGAAACACTATTAGTTAATCACTTATTTGTTTTACTTTTGCAGATTGAGTTTTTTTATATTAACTCAAAATGTTTTCTGTCAATCAGGTACAATTCAAAGCGTTCTATCTCCTATTGCTGAGGAGGGTGAAAGTGGAAAGAGCACCGGTACAACTGATGGAGCCATGGTATGTTTCACCAGTAGCAGAAAGTTCGATTTTGTGGCCTGTAATTAACACCACACTACTTCCTGGCCTCCTTTCAGGTGCTCACAAAGTTAATTACATTTGGGCTTTTAGCCATTACAATACTTCCTCCTCTTCTGTGCTGCCATGCACTCTACACACTTACTTAAATAAAAAAAAAAACTTCTTCCTTCATATCCTATTCATTTCCATTTCAATCTCATTACATCTCCCATGCCAGTTTGTTTCCTGACACGACAAACATCACAACTTCTTTTCCAATGGAAACTGAAATGCTATCTCAAGTCTAAATTATCTGCTGAATGATCCAAAACATTTCTCAAAGACCAATCATATACTGGCTCTTAATTTAAAACAAGTAACTCTCTTTAATAATTAATGTCAAGTCGTGTGTCATTGGTTAGTATACAGAATCTTAATGACAGCTCAACTTCATCTTTGTTCTCCTGTGTAATGGTAGTTGCGACCACTACGGTCACAGGTTCGAATCCTGCCTCGGGCATGGAAGTGTGTGATGTCCTTAGGTTAGTTAGGTTTAGGTAGTTCTAAGTTCTAGGGGACTGATGACCGCAGAAGTTAAGTCCCATAGTGCTCAGAGCCATTTGAACCATTTTTGTAATGGTAGTTGTCACGGTGCTCACAGATTTAGGGGGAATCCACAATGCTGAACCAGAATGAAACGGCAAGGAATTAACCCAAGGAGAGATATCATCAGTATGGAGTCAACCACTCAAATCATCATGTACTGTTAAGAATGACAAAGCAACGATTGTCATCTCACCCTGCAGAAATCCTACATCAATCTGCACCAGTTCTCATGTGCAGCACAGAAAGCTCCTAAAGTGTATAAAAGTTTAAAGCCACCATTTGAACTAAAAAAAGACTTTATGGTGGTGACCACTATTCATCAGTACTATAGACATGGTGAGGTAAACAATTTACCAAATCAATAGGTCACATCATAGTTGTTACTCATTAAATATGACAATTAATATTCTTCCAGAATGACAACTACCACTTACTGTTGTCTAAAATACTTACTTATTCCTGTTGGGAAGTGAGTTTTCCTCATTTTTGAGCAAATATCATAAACACAAATGATAAGTGACTCATTCTCCTCCATATAATCATGGCATGACAAACTTCCTGAAGTCTTCTGAAAATACTTTCCTGGTTGCTAAATAAGTACCAAGAGCACTACTTCGAGAGATCTACTTGTCTTAGTGGTTGTTGTGTTTGACCCGTGTTGGTTAGTAATTCAATGGAACTACCTTAATGTACTTCAACACATGTGTTACAGATTGTTCAGTGTGATGTAAAAGTAACTGTTTAGCTACTTTTGTCCTATGGGATTTGCTGTCAGTGATATTAAGATAGGTCTTGGTACCTGAAATAAAATCAAAAGATAACTCTTGTGATGGTGTTTCAGATCTTGCATTGACCATGGCAAACAGTCTTTCATCCAGTAAGTGCTTTAATTTTCATACACCTTGTTTTCTAGGACCAATATTTGGTACAAATCTTAAAGGTCATGGAATGTGCCAGATAAAATAAAATGTTTAAGAAACCAAAAAAGAGGAGCTATAAGTTTATGTAAATGCGATCAAGAATGTAACACAGGAATCAGCTTAATTTTTCAAGGAAATCCTCAACACGATAAGAAACTCTTCAATTTTGATTTGAAACTACATGGATTCCTGCTAAGAGGTTTGAATTCCTGTGGTAACTTAATGCAAATGGATGCCGCAGTGTACTGCACGCATTTCTGCTCAAGAGTCAAGAAAATGTGCCCCATAGGCAGATTGAATTTCTTCCTAGTGTTAACTGAGTGAAAGCTGCTAATTCTTGGGAGTAAGCTGACACTGTTAACAAGAAATGACAGCAAAGAATGTGTGTTTATTGAGAGGCCTATGTCAGATTACCCAGACTAATTAACATGGGTCAGCAGGAGTTACATGAGCTTATACAACTTAATGCCTGAACCGCCCATTTCTGAGCCAAAACATCCTTTGGGAAATGGAAGAATTACCCCAAAATATACCACCATACCTCATAAGCGAATGATAATAAACAAAGTAGACTAATTTTTGTGTCACACTGTCATTTACTTCATATACCATTAAAATAGTATAAATGCCAGCATTAAGTCTTTGAACAAGTTCCTGAACATGAGTTTTCCACAACAGTTCACTATCCATCTGAACATATAGAAATCTGAACTGTTGAGTTTCACTAATTGTACGGCCATTCTGTGAAATTACAATGGCTGGTTTTGTTGAATTTTTTGTTAGAAATTGTAAAAACTTATTCTTGCTGTGATTTAGCATTAGTTTACTTTCTACAAGCCATGAACCTATATCTCAAACTGCACTACTTGAAACAATACCAACATTCCACAAAACATTCTTTACTACCAAGCTAGTGTCATCAGCAAACAGAGGGCATACCATTTATATAAATTAGTAAAAAATAGATATATTGCAGAAAACACACACCACTCTTACGAGGTATGTTGGCCTCAATGAATGTGTTTTGTTACAGCTGAATTCGCTCCCAAAGATAACATGTAAATATATAAACACGGAGCCATTAACTTTGTTCATTAAACATTATACTAGTACAGACGACAGTTTTGCATTGGTGACTGAACAGCAGGAGGATGATCCGTGAAAATTCTAGAAGCACTTTGAGTCTCATGTTGTTACATATTCCCTCCAGTGAGTGGATGCCCAATGGTGCACTAAATTTTCTCACAATACATTGAGAACATCTGAAATATCCCAGCAATTACAGTAAAATATGCATTTTTAAAGTTTTTAATGGTGTATGTTGAGAAGGAGATGTTCTCTCCCAGGAGTTGAATAAGGTTAGGCTTGAAACCTATTCAGTACCCTCATCCTCAGGACATTGGAATGTGCAAACTATTCAAAGGAAAAGGGAGGGTGAACTGATACTACTTAAATTCTATGGATATTTATACCAGTACCAGTGTGACTTTAGGCTGTACATGGATGCAGACAATGCAAGCTCCTGGGAACTATTGAAATCCCTCAAGGTTGGCAGCAGAAAAAGCGGATCCAGTTTATCTTCATAGAAATGTATTCCATGACCTTCTGTGGCCTCTAGAATAGGCATCATTACTCATTTAAGAGACAGTTTTTCCAAGTTCCTATTTTTATTGCAGGTGAAAGTTACGTAAATTCTAAGAACCTTGAAAAAGTATCTTCCCTTTGTTCCATTAGATGATGATAGAGAGAGCTGTGTAGGTCAAACAGAGGTAAGGCCAAAAATGTCTTAAATTCTGTAGTCATTGTGATGTGTTAAATAACTTTATCAAATCAGCAGTTTCCCTGGACTTTTTATCTGATGAGCCTAAATATAAAGTCCCTCCAGCACATATAAACTTCACAGAGCCCTATTAAGTATGGTGTATCCATTTGTTCCCTTCTTGTGCTAAGTTCATCCTTGCTACTTTTCACATATGCTGCAGATGCTCTCCTATTACGGTGCCCAGAATGATACTTCTGCTTAATTCCAAAGTTGCACCTCCCCTGGCTTAAAGAATGTTTCTTCCTGCTTGGTGTGCAGATTTTGACTGAATATGCATGCTGTTTCATTCCAGTATGGCACAGAACTTTTCTTGAACAAATTTGGCACAGTGACAAATTTCTTATCGCCTATAAACTTCTTACTTTTATAAACTTCTTACTTTTATAAATTTTTGGCTTTCTGGAATACACACAGGACATCTTGTGACTGAAATATGTTATTTGAAATGAAAAGAAAACAGTGACTGACAAACAGAAAAAGCCTGTTTGTATAAAGTTCATGGATAACCTTTTTATTTATTTATTTATTTATTTATTTATTTTTTTCTCCTGTGAATAGTTCATCTGAGGAACACATTCCAATTTTAGATCCTCACGGTTTGTTGTTTCCTTTTCTTCCACTATGATTTCATTTGTTCACTATATTCTGTCTCTTTGTAGACCATTTTGAACCAGTCTTTTTAGCTACCCTGCCTTGGAATAATTTGATTTTCAATACTTCTTCCTAAAAGATTTCTGTTAGCATCTTCTGTCCTTATATAGTTTCTTTCTAAATCTCTCTTTTTTTTTTTTTTTACTTCACTGACCCAGCTATTTCTGTACTGCTTATCCCACAGCTATTTTAAAATCTTATTTGTAAATCTACTCTCTTGTGTTTGTGATGAAGCAAGCTGGGATAGTTTTACTCCCACTCTTGTTTTGCCACCTGCCTCCTTTAAATTCTTTTTGTCACTTTTGAATTAAGTACTATTAACATATGACAATATAATCTGCATTTTCATAAGAGAGAAACGTTGGCCCTCAGTTTTAAAGAACTTAACATCAGATCAAATTTTGTGCTTAACTTTATGTATGTAATTGAATTCCCAGTTAATTTTGACTATTCCTTGTCGGTATCTTCCATTATTATGTGAAATCAGTAATTGTTTCATAACTTAAATTCTATTGTTGATGTATAAACAAATCTAAATTCTGTACTAATTATAAACATTTGGGAGACAAAATAATAGTAATCTTAAAGTATCTATTTGGCTCTATTCAGAAATATGTTAGCAAAATTATCTGTTATTTAATCCCAAAGTAATTAATAGCTTTGTCCAAAGTATTGTTTGCATACATACATTTGTCAATTTGATTATTTAAACAAAGAATTCTGTCTAACTCTTGTAGTAGAAGAAACTGTTAAAAAGACGGAAGTTTTCGATGTAATCAGTCAATTTAACGAGTTAAGATTTAATTGTAATTTCTGTAAATTAAACTTCAAACAATGTGTAGTTTCAGTACCTATCATTGTGGTAATGTATAAGGGCCTGATTTCTGGTCCTGAGACAGTCAGTCCAGGGCCAAGTTTGAGACGTGGAACCTGTGTTGGTTATAGCGACAACAATGTATCAACTTAACAGTGAACCTATCTATTTGGACCGCATCGGTTTTAAAGGATTTTCTAGCATTCTTAACATCCCCCCCCCTCCTCACCCCTCATGCTGTATAAATCCTTAAGCCACTTCTACTGGCTATTTCCTCCAGGAAATTCGTTTGTGTTACAGCAGATGCCACATTTTCGGCAGGTATAACAAAATCACCTCCAAATTGATTTTGACCTTTTTTCTTCCTCCTCCTAATCTTATTGACAAAATGCTGAGTTCAATACATTCTTTGTAAGAAATTCTTACAATTTTCCCTAATACAGTATTAAAAAGAATGGGTACAGGCCATCACCTTGTGATACATGTGTTTTTATTTTGAAGGCTGTGAAATTTCTCCCATAAGATTTACTTTACAGAGCGGTATCTGTAAGTGTTCCATGGATTAGGTTTGTCAGTTTAGACCTTATACCAAATCCTCAAATTATTTTATCTGTAGTTTTTCTGTCAAAATATTCAAAAGCCTTCTTGTTATCCACAAACATAATACAATATCCTTTGAATTTAGTAATTGGTGATGAATTAGTGACTTGAGATTCAATATTTGATCTGATCATGACCTTCCCTTCATCTAAAGCAAGCTTGATATTCACATTAATGGCTGTCTAGTGTTGTTCTTTATTCTGCTTGATAAAATTTTGGAAAATACTTAGATGCTACTGACAGTAGAGAGGTTACTATGTAGTTGTTTACATCCTGTTTATTATCTTTCTTATGCAGTGGATGTATCAAGGTAACTTTCCACTCCTCTGGGATATTTTTTTTCTGTTTTTCAGATTTCATCAAAGAGTAAATTTAGCTAATTTGCCTTATTTGGCAAGGACCACATCAAAAGTTAAGCTAAAATACAATCTTCTCCACAATCTTTCTTATTTCTGAGGGTGTTAATTCCTTCTTCAGTTTGTTGTATAGCTTGTGGTAAATCTTCTTCACAATTTTCATTACTAACTGAGGTTTGAAATTCATGAAAAATCTTGAAAGCATTATTTAACCCAATTTGGCCGTTTTTATTTTAGAAACATATTTGCGGTTTGAAACCTCTTCAATTTGTTCTTCACAGTTTGATAAGAAACAGGGGAATTATTTTTGTCTATTTGCAAAAGTTTCTCTTTCTCAAAGGCTTATTTGGTATTTATGATTAATCTGGTAGTTTTCTTTCTTTGTTGTTTAGATTGATCATGATCTAGAATTTTCTTTGAGCATTTTTGCCTTATTCATCTTCTATCCCTCTCTGGTATGGTTTATTTGCATATTTCATTCCACCACATTTTACCTTTATTTTTTATTATTTTTGGTGCTGTGAATATCTTTTTGCAAGCTGCCATGCTTAGTCACTTTAATTTCATGTTGATAGCCTTTACCTGATTCCTTAGTTAGTGAGTCTATCTGCATTATGTTTTAGTAACCTTTGTGAGTTTCTTTGTTAGACAGAAGTTTTACTTCAAACTCACCTTTCCTTACTATTTTCAAATTCACAACTTCCATTGTACTTCTTTGTGAAATAGGTACATGACCTAACTGATTTTTTTTCTGATATTTTGTTGCGAGATATCCATGTTTTAGCTTCCCTTGGGAGCTTCCTAAGGTGGGTTGACATCAATTTCAAGAGAGAGCTTTGACACAAAATGATTGACCTCAAATGTGTTGGTTCTTCTGTGAGGTGGGTGATATCCTACTTGATTTATGAATTTCTTTACTTTCTGTTTATTTCATTGCTATCATGATTTTGGCTTCAAGCCCTTAATGAGCACAGAAAAATATGTGGCAGAGCGGTGAACAACATATTCTTCGAGCCACAGAATTGACAATACATTCGTTACACGTGCTGTTTCTCTGAATATGTTAAGAAATCACTGGGCAGTTTGAGGCCAGTTTGGTTTCAACATTGTAGTAGTTACAAGAAAAATATCTCCCTCCATCATTTGGAAAGTGCTCATTTGTCTGAGGTGGTCCATTAGCAGTTCGTCTCCTCCTTAAATTACTTTCAGTTACATTTGTGGAAATTCTAAAAGGCCTTGAATTTTTGTGGTGGTTCTTCATTTACAGACCTGCATATCAATGTAGTCTGGCAGCCTTGGCAGAATTGCCAAAGCCTAACCCCTCCTCTTGTCCAGGCCAAGTAGGAGTGTCGTAAATATTGCATGAAAATTTTGATATTTAGATAAACATCTCTTAGCCCGTACTTCAAAATGTCTAATGGAGAAGCCTTGTCAGTGTTTAGTTCTGTGCTTCCAGGAGTCCTGGTGAGTTTTCAACATTTTATGCACAATATTTTGATGACATATTGTGCAGGCTCTTTGAGGTACTGCAAGTCTGGAGTTACACGAAATTGGTGCTAGGTATTCAATCTCTCAAGGAACCATTTATTGTATGTCATGCACCAGTGTATATAACAGAGTTTGATTGCTGGTACCCACTGTGCAATTTCATGCTTTTTTGTTGGTTGGGGCACTCACTGATATTCTGTAACACGCAAATACTGTGTGTTTTTCTGCAGCTCCTATCTCATACCCTTGTAATAGATCTAGATGCAGACACATCCCACACATCCTCCCCCCACCACCTCCACCTACTGAAGTCCAGCCAGAAACATTACCTATCCCTTCAGTGGTGGGCAACCTGTGAAACACGTCATGTGATCTAAATGCTAGGCCGCAGCCAACCACTGTACTGCATACTAGGAGGGCAGGACAAACAAGCAGTTACTGTCTACATAAATGGCACACCACCAAACCCAATGCACTGCTACCAGTGTCATCATTATGACCACAGTCAAATGTCATGGCGACGCCCAGCCAACTGTGTAACCTGGCTACCTTGCCCTCTCGGCTGCACAAGCTGCAATGGTGATCATGCCACCTCCTTCCAAGATTGTCTCGTGTATCTCAATGACTGGGTGTCCAGGAGATATGGGTCAAGGAAAAAGATGCCTTACCAGATCACTCACAAATTGTTGGCTAGTCAGTGACCCTGTGTTCTACCATCAGGCAGTTACAGTACCATTGCTGCTACATCTCACTCCATGAAGGATGTGGACATCCAGATGTGTGATGTGAAATACAGCACTGTGGTTGTTAAATCACCCAGTGTCATAGCAGCTGTGTCGTCGTCGTTGTCCTCCTCCTCCTCCTCCTCCTCCTCCTCCTCCTCTCCAGCTGTGCAAGAAGCCTCAAACTTTAGTCTCATGGGACAAAATCACCTGCTACACAACTGAAAGCCCAGGAGGGATGGAATTCATACTCCCACAAAGACTTTCTATGTCCCTTCAGCCAACAAACATTTCAGTCTTCCTATGCCAACCAGAAAGGATCCAAGAAATCAAACAAAGGCAAACAATGTGCTTCTGTATCAGCTCACAGTTCCTCCTCGATGGTGTGGCCACATGATACCCTTTGCTGACTGACCACCTTGTAGCTGGTATGCATCTCCAGGTGTTTTTCTGCTCTGGACCTCAAGGACAGACAGAATGAGAATGCCAACACCTCTGTAGATCTTACAGAGGCTGATTCTCCAGCCCTTCTGCCCTGTAGCAGTGAGTCTTCAAAAGCTGCCACTCAATAGTCATTGAGGTGTCACCCCCTGCATTTTTCCCTTCTCCCCTCTCCTAATCATGACAATCCACCAATGGAATGTTCGCTGCCTTTGAACCTACAAATAGGATTTATGGCTGCTCTTGTAATCACAGCCTCTGCTTGTTCTCTGCCTCAAGGAAACAAAATTGAATCCTCATGACCTGCTTTGAGCTCTCGCGTGTATTTCCAGTCGACTGTGACATCCCCCCAACCTCACACCATCATCCAAGGACTGATTCAATGTAATTGGGTGGAGTGATGCTACTCATCAAGGATGATGTTCATAGTCTTCTTGGCAACCCGGCTTCAAGCTATTCCAGTCCGCATTTTACTTCCTATCCTTAACTTTTCCGTATGTAAACAGTACATACCTCAGTCATTCTGTGTCACTGGACAGTCTTCTACATGCTTACTGCCCAACTCCCTCACCCCTTTTGGCTGCTCGTTGACTGTAATGCACACCATTTCCTTTGGGACTCTCCCAGAACCTGTTGGAGAGGTGCCTCTTGGCTGACCTTCTCAGTCACCATAACCTCATTTGCTTTATTGTTGGAGTACCCACCTGCCTTTCACACTCCATGCACTCCTACCCCCATCTGGACCTCTCGTGCACTGCCCAATTTACCCATCATCTCATCATTGTGTTTGTTATGCACTCAAGCGACCATTTCCCATTAGCTATCCATTTTCTGACTCCTACCCCACCTACGTGCCCACCCAAATGGCAGCTTTCTAAGGATGTCTAGAGATTTGCTGTTCCCTGGCACCCTTCAGGAAACATTGTTTCCCCAGTTGTGAAGCCCAAGTAGAAAATCTTAAAAATTCTATCATTACCACCACACAATATTCCATTCTCGCACTTCATCTTTACCGTGCTGTCTCCCAGACCCTTTTTTGACTGAGCCATGTTGCGACTCAACTCATATGCAGAGATGTGCTCTACATGTTTTAAAAATTCTATGAAAGCAAACTGCAGACATTGCAAACTGTTGCTTCAACAGTGTCATTACACCCTTCAGGATAGCAAGAAATTGGCTGGATTAAATTAACTAGTTCTTTTAACTGTTCCACTCCCTCTTCTGTTGTGTGGGCTAACCTCAGGTGACTCTCTGGGACCAAGAATCATTTTCAAACTTCTGCCCTGGTAGCAGCAGATACAGTCATAATGGACCCTATCACTATCTCTATAGTCTGTAATTTTATAATGGTCTGTTATTCATTTCCCCTTCCATGATGGGATGGTTCCTCTCAAATGGCACGGCCGACTTACTTCCCCATCCTTCCCTAATCCGATGAGACCGATGACCTTGCTTGTCTGGTCTCCTTCCCCAAACAACCCAACCCTTCCATGCTGCTTTAGACTACTCCACCAGGTCATAGTTGAGGGGTGTTCATTCCAGCAAACCATGCTGTACTTCTATTTCAGTCACTGGCATTATCCTTACACCAGCCTTCATGCATCTAGCAGCTGTAGTCTACATATCCACCATGTTGACTTGTGTTTTGTGGGCTTCTTTGTCCTGCTCTGTAGCAGTGGCTGTAAGTGGCAGCTGGCAGCTCTAGTGAATTCAGACAGTTAGGCTCAATTGAAATAGAAATATTTTGTGATTCTTCATTTGTATTATTATGCAGTTTTCGTCAATTGCACTAAAATAAAATTTCACATGTATCTACTTGTCACTGCACCTGATTCGTAATCTGTCATTATATAATTTACCAACTTACTAACACTGAGATGAGCATGTGCAGTGAGATAACATACCACTGACACACTTGAAGGTGTTTGATTTATGCTTAAATTCAGTTCATGTAAAGTTACTCAGTGTTTTAATTTTTTTTTGCAGGAGCAGGAAGAGGTACACCCAGAGGAGGTACTGGCAGGTGAGATTTTTGCTTTATTCAGTAGCTTAATTACATACTAAAGTTATCACTTTAATATTTTCTTATGTGGTATATTTTTCCATATTTTTCTTGCTAAACTATTTCAGTGAAACAGTTGTTCAAAATTTTATACTTGAATTTGACACTGGATGTTAATTACATGGTACATAATTCATACTGAAAATTGGCAGTGCCTTTGTAACTACAAAAGATTGGTCACAAATGTGCAGTTGTGTTTAAAATGTATGCGGTGGTTGATTGTGAGGGAAATGTGATGAAAGAGAAAGAAGACAAATTTCTAAGTACCAAATTGACATTTAAAAATAAGTCATTGTAAAGGTGAGCTAACATTACAAATTGGCACACTACAATAAGTAGTAATGTTAAGATCACAGTCCCCTTATTCTGTAGTCATGGCTCATATTAAAATAATGACCTTGAGATAAATATATTTATGTATAAAACAATCACTCAGCATAGTTGAGCTTCTTAGAGAGAAAAATTGCCAATGTTATTGGGGACTGGATCAAGTTAACCACATTCATGTCCAGTGATTTGAAACCTCATCATGATGTCTCGAAATGAAGAATATTGTCCCTGTAATCCTTCTTCTCTCCCAAAGCAGTATTTTGCAACCTCACTGACGTGACGTGTGAAGTAGCCTGGGTGCCTCAGTTATCCCTCACCTGCCAAGAGGGTTATTGACTACACATTGACAATATGCTACCGAGTACAAAATGCCTGACTTGGTCGTAGCTTCACAACCTGTGTACTGCATTCTCGATACCCATCTCCAATTCTGTCACCCCATCCACTCCCATATCAGCTTCCCTAACTTAAACATATGGGAGTTCCCCTTAACTCATCCTTAAGTTCCACAATACTCATTCCCTCAGTACTCATTACCCGTATGCTGCCCTTCCCCAAGCATAGCTCCGTCCATATCCCCGTATCTGTCCCTGTGCCTCCTATATTACACCCTGTGCCACCCGATCCCCTCACTGACATTCTCACTCAATCTGTCCATCACAACTCCTCACACAGTTGTCCTGCAGGTTTAAGAAAATCTATCTGATTGAGAAAGGGACAGAGTGTGGCAAATGTTATTCAAGGCTTAGCCTTTCACTGCTTATTTCCATAGTAACCCTTTCATGAGAAACAGAACATCTTAGGCTGGTGCATAAGACTGTAATGTTTTCTGTAAGTTCAAAAAACACACACTATACATAATGGAGACTTAAGTCATCATAAATAATATAATCTGCTCCACTAATCACTGCAGTCTGCCAATGTTGGGGTAACTTCCTGAATCCACAACAGTAGAAATCACATGGTTTTGTAGCATTGCTGCCTTGTTTAGACTAAAGCATTCCATTCTATTCCTTCCCTTAAATGAGCACAAAGCACATTTTCTAGTCATCAGTAACGGTGCAGGATAGGAATGATCAGTGGTGTTCACACACTAATCGATGACAAGCAAGTGGATGATGCACATAAGGCCAACCAGTAATTTTTCTGATTTGGCTTGTGGTTCTCATATTCTTCATTGTTGAACCTTCTCCATTGCATTCAAATGCTCCATAATGAGGGAATGAGCATGAGGGACACAATCGCGGGGGTGGGGGATGTTTTAAAACCAATTTCCATCAATTGATTTAAGAGTGTGCTTTTATTTTGCACAATAATGCCATTGGCTTCATAGCCATTCTTGAATGCCTGTTGAAATGTTAATATGTGTGTCATGCTGTGTTGTTCTGTTATTGAAGGGAAAAAAAAACATGTTTCTAACTTTATAGACCCATTTGTAGTTTTCAACTGTGCAAAATATCAGCCACATCACATATCTTTCACACATACTCACATCCTGCAATAGAACACACCTTACAATTCCAAAAATATATTTTTTCGGTAACTCAGACTAGTCAAACAATCTTAATATTTCAACATGATCTTCAGAATGGGTATAAAGCTGAAATCATGACTGTGTAAACAAATGAACAAGTAATATTCAAATCATGGAAATTTCTTTAAAAAGAAAGGTAAATGAGATACTGGTAGTCAGTGAGACAGTGTTAGTAAAAGAGGAGGAGAGATTTGTGAAGATAGAATCAGTGGGAGGAAAAGAGACAGGAGCCTGTGTAGACAAAAAGGAAGACTTAGGGACACCATAAATCAGCTTCTTGGTATACATGAACACATAGGTGTGGGAGAGAGAAAATTTTGGTCTGAAGTCTTACACTCTAGTGTATAAGGAAAAACAACTTGGATGCCCCAGAATTATTTTTGAGCTGTTAAGGAGTTGTGGAGTCAGTGAGCTTATCAAAGAGAGACAAAAACAGACAGTGTAATTGAGAGAGGTGACATTGTCAGTGGGATATACTGTAAATCAGTGGGAGAAAAATGAGACAGTGGGGAACAGCCATATACATAGACAGTGACAGTGACAGTGAGGGGGAGGTGCTGAGTATGAAGGCTTCACTAGAGGGAGAGACCAGATGAATGAATTTAGGTAATTGTGTGTTAAAACAGTGGGAATATGTTCACATTGCAAAAACGTTTGGTGAGGAAGGCAAAATGTAGACTGGGGCAGCTGGTTCCTCACTCTACTGTCAGTATTTTAAAGAGGAACATGTTCATCTTTCATGTGCTCCAACAGGGGCATTTTACCAGTTGTTTGCCCTATGGTACTATGTGTTGCATGAGATACTGCTGGTGGAACTAGAGTTTGTTTGTTTGTTGTTGGTGATGTAGTAGGTTGAATGAGAGAATGTGGTAGTTTAAAAAAGCGTATTGTCGAGCCACTATTGACTGCACTACCTTCGGTTGCATGTTGCATGGAAAGCTAACCTGTATTGTGGAACATGTGGACACTGAAGTGCATAATCATCTCATTGAGTAGAGGACAGGGATGTAATAAACATTACTTATCAATAATACAGTGCCTGCTAATGCTTCATTTTCTGTACAAAAGGTAATGTTCATCACTCTGATTTTAGATGTTTTTGCTTCATCTGTATTTCTTCCCACAGGAACAAAGCATCAGGTAAATTAGTATCTTGTGTAAAATTTGCTTATTTCATTTCAGGCATAAAAATACATAAGTGTTTTTCTATGAGAGTGTGGAAAGACAAAAATCCAGGATGGAATGTAACAGTATTATGGGAAGGGAGGTCACTACTCACCATATAGCAGAGATGCTGAGTTGCAGATAGGCACAACAAAAAGACTGCCATTAAGACCTTCATCAACAATAGTCACTGCGTTGTGTCTATCTGTGACTCAGCATCTCCGCTACATGGTGAGTAGCAACTTTCCTTTTCATAGTATGGAAGGACAGGCTTCCTAATTACAGAACTGACACTGAAAGCTAAATTTGCTGCCTCCAATAGGTATTGTTTTTTTTTTTCAAAGCACATTTTCTGAATCCATGCTACTGGTACCAACACACATTTTCAGTCAGAATTAGATTTTGCTATTACCTACAGATTTGAATAACATTTAAAAATGTATTGGCCAATTCCACTGTAATTAATTATGATAATTTCACAGAAAGAAAACATAAGCATGCCCATGTGATGAGCCCTTGCTAAGTTCACACTCTTGTCAAACAGTGTAATTTAATTGTATAGATAAAAACATCTAATCACCCATCACATTCTTTCGTGTGTGTGTGTGTGTGTGTGTGTGTGTGTGTGTGTGTGTGTGTGTGTGTGTGTGTGTGTGTGTGTTTCTGCTGCTGCTAGGCAAGTAGATTTTTTAATCTATAAAATAAATAAATTATAAAGAAGAAATAGCTCATTTAAAATTAAACACAAAATAGAATTAGACGCAACTGAGGTGAATGACTCATAAAACTGAAGAACTGAATTGAAACAAAGAATATCATGGAACAAAGTCGCTACTCACTATATAGTAGAGTTGAAATGAAGGATGTCGTGTTGGGCAGCATGCTTAGCAGCAGGGTATCAACTTGTTTCTTGCCACAGTTTGTAGGTGGCCATTTATGTGGACAGACAGTTTGTTTGTTGTCATGCCCACATATAATGCAGCACAATGGCTGCATCGTAGCTTATATAGCACAAGACTGGTTTCACAGGTAGCGCTGCCTTCAATGGGATAAGTGATCTTTGTGACCAGGCTGGCGTAGGTGGTGGTGGTGGTGGTGGTGGTGGTGGTGGTGGTGGTGGTGGTATGTATGGGACAGGTCTTGCATCCAGGTCTATTACAGGGATATGAGTGATTAAGTATGGGTTAAAAGTTCTTCCTAAACACCCAGAATCGCAAAACCCCTCCCCTCATTCAGATTCATTGAAGACATCTTTGTGATCTGAATCGAGAGTGAGGACACCCTATACGCATTCCCTCCAGAACCTCAACAGCTTCTCCTCCTTTGCTTCGCCAGGACCTTCTCAAGCCAACAAGCCACCTTCGTAGGTGTTGATGTACACTTCAAAGATGGCTACATCACTGTTTGTGCCTATATCAAACCTACTAACTACAAGTAATACCTCCATTTTGACAACTACCACCCAGTCCATACCAAGAAGTCCCTCCCATACAGCCTATCCACCCATGGTTGTCACATCTGCAGTGATGAGGGGCCCTCCTCGAAATATACCAGGGGACTCAATGAAGTGTTCAGACAATAATTATCCTCCAAGCCTTGTACAAAAACAAATCTTCAGTGCCTTATCTTTGCAGTTTCCCATGACCCCCAAAGTCGCATAATCTGGCCACAGAGGATTATTCCCCTCGTAACTCAGTACCACCCAGGACTGGAACAACTGAATTACATCCTCTGCCAGGGTTCTTACAAACTGTCATTGTGCTCTGAAATCAGAAATGTCCTGCCTACTATCCTTCACACCCGTCCCACAGTGGTATTCCTCTGTCCACCAAACCTACACAATATACTCGTCCAAACCAGCACAATCACTGCTCACAAACCCATACTTCACGGCTCATATCACTGTAATAGAAGTAAATGCAAGACCTGTCCCATACATCCTTCCACCACCATCCACTCCAGTCTGGTCACAAACATCTTACATCCCACCAAAGGCAGGGATATGTGGGAAACCAGTCATGTGATATACAAGCTGAGTTCCAACCAATTTGCTGATTTCAGCATGGGAATGACAAGCAACAAACTGTCTGCATGAATGACCAGTGATAAACTGTGGCCAGAAACTCTCCCTGCAGTATATCCTTTGCTCCTGTAACCCTCCTTGCTACAACCTTGATTAGTCAAATTTCTCACCCATTCAGACTCTTCCCTGTCTCCATTCCAGTGCTACATAGCCCTCATATCACCAACACAAGAAGACTTCTTAACTACTTTTGTAGAAATAACTTCCAGGATTTTGCTTTTTTGTGGGTGGCAAAGTCAGTGAAGATATTATTTATATTTATTACATTATTTGCTAGGTATATACTATTAGATATATATTTTCACTGATAACTTATTCTTGAAGAGAAGTGATGTCTTTGTCTTGTAACTAGTGTGTTCAGAAAAATTAGTGTTTTTATCACTCCTTTTATATTCAAAGCTACGTTTTTACATTTATAATAGCTACCACAGCTAAGGCTAAGTATCTATGGCTGGATGACATGTCTGGTATTGCAGTAATAGAGCTTACAAAACAACTTTGCTAATTAATGCATGTATCTATTAATCCTGACTCTGTCAAAATCCTGACTGTAGTTGGAGATTAGCCATCACAAATGTACAGATACTGTTTTTTGATGTACTATTTTTCTTGCTTCCCATGAGATAATGTACTGGAGACAATTGCATTGTTTTCTTTATTTTGTCTTGGCTGTCTTAGTAGTTTCTTGGCATAATTAAGTGTTTACAATTATTTGTGGACCTGTGTTTTGAATACTGGGGGAGAGGGGGATTTATGAAGAATAGAGTCAGCAAGAATAAGGTTTCTATGCTTTACTTTATGACACATGAGAGCTGATTACCTCTGAAATGAAGAGGCTAGGAGTAAATAGTGTAGTAGAAACAACTGAAACACTTAGGAGAAATGTGCACACACATTTGGAGAGAATTTCTAATAAGTATCTGAAGATAATGTACGTACAGTATCACTGTCCATTTGCTCTTAATATATTTCCCATTAAGACGTTAACTACAGTCTGTTCACAGACCAATGTGTTTGTCTTCCTGCCTCACCTCTCTACAGGGAGTCCAGTAGGGAGCTGCATTGCCCCATCTGCCACCCACTCTCATGGCCATTCATCCCACGTATTGTGGATGATCCATGCACAAGGTGAGAAATGTGCTCAGGTTGTCATGAACATTAGAACTTCATTGCAACACAGAAGACACATTATAATGTTGGGCATGGTTAAATGGCTTCCTAGTGGAAAAAAACATAACAATAGTCCTGTTACGCTGTAAGGTTGTCACTAATATGAGCTAAGCTGAGCACTGCATGCTGCACTGGCGATTTCCTATATTCCAATGTTGTTGTGCTCAGAGGAATAGTTGTGAACATTATAGCAAGGCAAGGTAAAGAATGTCCTGATCCACTGAAAGATGTTTGACAATATGAGAACTATTCTTGAAGCTCCAGTTCAGCACTCTGTTTGTAACAACTGAGAGGTGCTGCTGTAGGTATCTAAAGAGTAGGTTGCACTAATGATGCCAATATTGTGAGCTGCATTCTTACTAATATAGACATGGCACTCGGAAGTAGATAGTGGATGTCAAGTCTGGGACTTGGGTTGGCTGGTGAGCCATTGTGCAGTGGTCTATGAAGGCTGTGAAGAGCACAGGAATACTGGAAAATTGTCCAGTGTCATGTGGTCCCTATACAGAAACTATGCAATGGCTGTCATGGGAAAGATGATCTGCTCTGACTTTGTTTCAGGTTTATTAACATGCCAGCAACAGGCAGCACTCTGTTGAATGTCTCAAGACAGCATTGTAAGGTACCAGTCAAATGGTACACTTCCACCTCATTCCTATGATGTCTTCTACTCCATCCTGTTCCCATACTCATCAAATTTCTTCCTGCCTCACCTTTATGGAGATTGCACCTGAGAAATAACCCACATAATCTGCCACACCGTCTCCTGGCTATGTGTATCCATCTGTAAGTAAAGAGAGGAGGATTACATTGTATGTGTTTGATGAGCAATTTTACTGCATGAACAGCAAAAATGTGGTAAGTGATAACATTTTTGCTACTACCTTGTGTGGGGAATCCCTGATAAAAGTTAATGATAATCTGAAATACTTGGTGAAGATTTCTGCAAGTCACAAAGTGCTCTCATTGTCAAATACTGGATGAATAGAATGTCAGCATATGCTTGCAGTGAGTGAGGCTGCATATACAGTCATACACACAGTTCCTAACATTTAAACTTGCCACAGTGAGTTAACCCTGTAAAATAAAATTGTATGTTTTAATAAGCAGATTACTACAGGATTTTACATGATAAAATTTCGTCAATAATTATTTGAAATGTTGACAATAAAAGTTTATTTGCCCCTGGCAGTATTCAGATAGCCAGCTTGCAACTGGAATAAAGTTCCGGCTTTGTGGAACTCGGTTAGTAATGTTCAATGTTGTACATAATTCAGTAGATTAGATGCTCAGTTATTCACTGATCACTAGGCACTCTAATAGATTGAAATAATTGATTCTGTTCTTTATAATGTCATGTTGAATCAGTCTTCATTTATCAACTGTTTGTTTGACTTTTGCAGATTAAATATTTTTTATATTAACACAAAATTTCCTTTTTTGTCAATCAGGCCCTGTTGTTGGGGAAGCCCCGCGTCCTATTGCTCAGGTGAGTGAAAGTAGAGGCAGCACCACTGAGACTGACAGACAGATGGTGAGTTTCACCAGCAGCAAAAGAAGTTTGGCTTTGTGGCATGTAATGAACCCCCCCCCCTCCCCCGTTTCCTGGCCTCCTTCCAGGGTGCTAACAAATTTCATCAGCCCATGGTTTTTAGCCCTTCTGTGGGCTGCCCTGCACACCCGATTTTAATTAATCAACACCTCTCTACATATCATATTCATCTTCACTTCATACTTATTATTTTTTGCACTCCAATCTTTCCTGACACCATAACCTTCGCAACTCCATTTGCACTTGCACTGGTAACTCAAGTGTTATTTCAAGTCTATTATTACAATGTAATTACCTACTGAACAGTCACAAAAATTTATCAAAGAATACTTGCATACTGGCTAATGACAGTAATGGAACTTGTCACAGTGCAACAGATCTATGGCACGGCACTTCACTGAGCAAGAATGAGATAGCATGGAATGAACCACTCAAATCAGCAGGTACATTGAAGCCTGATGAAGGAACTATCATTGTCACACTCTGCAGAAACTGTTCATATATTTGCAGCAGATTTCATGCAAGAGAAAAAATTCTGAAAGTGAATAAAAGTTCAAACCCACTATTTGAACTGGAATATGATTTTCTGGCAGCAACCATCATTCATTGGTACTACAGACATTGAGAAATATGTAACATTACCCAAGAGATCGGTTACACCACAGTTGATATTCAGTAAACATGATAATTACCACCTACAGTTGTCTAAAATATTTAGTTAATGCAATTACATGTCAATTACCTTTTTAAACCGATAATGGAGTCACTCTTCTTGCTATTATCATTGCCAGATGAACTTGAAAAAAATCTTATTAGAATATTATCCAAACCATTAAATAGATTTTTCGTGCACTTCATAGAGAGGTCTTCTTGTCTTAGGGTATCATATGTTTAACTTGTGTCGCTTAGTAATTCAATAAACCTAACGTCATCTTTGATAGCTCATATATCACAGGTTGTGCTGTGAGAAGTAAGACATTTAATAAACATACATTTGTCAAAAATTCAGAGCAGGCTGAGAGCTAGAGCATAGAGAGCTATCACACTCAACTAGGAATGAGCAGCCAAATTCCCCAAGTGGAGTTAGCTAATGACTATGCACCAGGGTAAATGTCGACAGTTTACACTGGTAACTAACAGGTTTTAAACTTAATGTATTTAGAATTGGTAATAAGAATGCAGCGTTTAAGCGAGTAGTTACTTATAATGAGCAGGAACCTCCGGCTCGATAAATGTACCTTATCCTCCCGAGCTCAATAAATTCACCGAATAGAACAGACTACTGGTTCCTGCCCAAATTGTGGCACTCTGCCATGGAGCATGTCAAATGAGCAACTACGCTTCACTCGAGTGACTGGTAGGGGCAACAGACTGCCAGTCAACTCAGACGCCGTGCGACGACAGAGGTGCCACCATGGCAAAAGCAAACATGACTCTGCTCTGGGCACAGGGAACAAGAACACATCATTACCTGCCAAGCTACCCTGCCAACACACACCAATGGGAACAGAATTCTGCACAAATAAAGCTTCACACAAGAAGGGGCAGGAAGTAGAAAATGTGATCGAAAGGCACAAGTGACTAGCAATGTAATTGACACTGTTTAAAATTTCTGTTATTCAGAATTGAAAATATCAGCACCTGCTGATTAAATAACTCAAGTGTACCCATGTACCAAAATCACTTTGCCTCTGACATAGATCACGTTACAATTGATTCTCTTCCTGAGACTTTAACAGGGAATACTCTTACACTTGCATGACATATTACCTGGAACACAAATTGCAATTAATAACCCTGACTGATGATCATGCACTCAGTCACTCATAGGTGCATTAATATAACAGATGCAATTTTAGATAACACAGACATGACCTCACTCAAATATAAAAGAACAACACTTTACTCCACTCAGTTGTGAAGAACCCATGCATTGCAGGATTCGAGCCAGGGTATTATTGCATCCTACCCACTTGGGCGATCATTGAGGAGACACAAAATTTAAGCTTGTAGAGTAAGACAGTAACTTGCCAATCAGGTTGTACGCAATGTCCGTATGTCTCCATGCAGCTCACAGCTATCTGGCCTTATGTGAGCCAGCCGAGCTTGCCCTGACTGATTCAACCTTCAGCGGCATCTCAGGACCTGCACCGGACAGTGGGAGTCTGCCAAAAGCAACAACTTGCGAGCCACATGCCCACAGGCCAATTGTTCTCCACGACCAACCAAACCCACACACACGTGCAAGTGTTGCTATGACTCAGACATGATTTAATCCTTCTGTCTTCCACAGTTTGTTCAAGAAAGTCGGTGTCAGTTTTCACAAAGCGTAATATGAATGGCCACCTTTAAAACATTTTGTGCTCTACCATTTGATTCTCCTTCACATACATAATCCAACACAGTTCTGTCTCTTAAAGCACTGGATGATCAGTTCATATTGAGATAGTCCTTGCCTTCCGAATGTACAGAGAAACTTTTTCTCCCAGAAACTTGTCGATCTTGCCAGGTGACCATAATTCTAGATCGATAAGTTTTATACGTGTCAAATCCAACACACTGTTTAATTTTGCTGAAGGTAACTGACATCTTTTCTTGATCCCAGACAGAAGGTGAAATGAAGAAGTTTATGCAGAAGTCAACTTGAACAGAGACGTGCTGCTTCGTTTCTGATATGATTCCACCAGTTCCTTGAATGTATACTCTACTGTGCCATCCGTGAAGTCAGAGCCACTTCTATCTATCAACCATGTTGTCACTGTTGTAAGCAGCACTTGTTTGTCTCGGATGATTATAAGTGAGCAGTAATGCAATGTACTTGATGGATGTATACCATTTTTTGTGTTTCATGTCACTAGGACAATCCTTCCTTGTTCCATCTTGTGTGTTTTATTTCTGTGTGTAGCAATGTGTGGTGCCCTTTTTGACAAGTATGATGGCATACATAAGTGCAACTAGAAGCCATACAATCACCCTTTGGACAATTGTTGAACAATTTGTTTGGCATCACTATAGGTTTGTGTTCACTACACGTGGCTTGCCTGAATTTTCTGCACTTCAGCAAAGCTTGAGTAAAGTGACGCATGACATACGCAACACTAGCAGCGAATAGAGTCATCTCAAACGCCCTAAGTGCTTGACATTGCATGTGGTCTGCTGTTTGTTCCCACATGTGCTGTGTCGTGGTAGTACTGTAGCCTTGATAATTTCAGATTTGCATTTATTTTTGAGAAAAGCACATCTCCATTCTAATGTCAGAAAGCTGTTGAAACTGATTCAGGTTTTAAATTCTGTTACAGACTGGTCAACTTTTTCTATAAAGAGCAGTGATGTAATTACATCTTGAAAGGATACATTTAGTTGTAATGCCATCAGCACATGAATATTGCTTGAAGTAGTGCATGAAGTTCACTTGCACCTTCCCCAGTCGCTGACAGAAACGTTAGCAGCTTCTTCAGATGTGTTGATGCAATCAGTCTAGGGTTATTGTATGTGTTGCAAACTGTATCAAATGGTTATTTAGCAGTGTCCTGTAATTCATAATTATTTACCACAAGACTCAAAAATGTCACTAAAATGCCTGAACTACTTTACATTCTGATTCCTCCAAGGCGGACAATACCCCCCCCCCCCTCCCCCTTCCCATGGGGGTTACGGTTCGTTCATGTTAGTTCACGCTTGGTGCACATGTGGATCTGAGCTAATGCAGCCAATTCTTCCTTACTGTCCGCATTTATCACCCTGCCCTCCCTCCCTATCCTTGCTCACTCCCAGTTGCCCCTCCTTCACCTTTCTTCGTGCTCTGATTCATCTCGACATGGCTATCCACCTGGTTTCCTTTATTGTTTACAATTTGCTTCCCTCTGCCTGTTCATTCATCTTTTTTGGTTTTTAGGTCCCCAATTGAGTTTTACCCCCACTTCAAAATTTCCTGTTTTCGTTTAGTGTGAGCCGTTTGGGGAACAACTCGCTCCCTGGCATCTGCAGTGTGGATTCCTCTTGCCTTCCCCCTGTTGCCCCCTTCAACCCAGGTAGGTCACCAGCACACACAGCCAGTCTGTGTGAGGGGTCTGTTAAGTACCCATCTGGCTGAGCTCCCTGACAACACTGGAATCTCACTCCTGATTACTGAACTGTTCACTCCCCATGTATGCCATGGAGTGGTTGCTTGTCTTCTTGGAGCATCAGAACTCCCACCTATAGCCACCATGCTAGGTGGCCCTTGGTTTGGGTGGGTGGCACCCTTCGGGAGAGCCCATGGTCAGAATGGCTGGTATTTGGGGGATGCTTGATGCATGAAGCGTATGGAGCTGCAAAAATCTGGCCGATCTCAAATGGCTGCTTCTTTGAATGGTGAACAATCATTGAATGGTGCTTCATGTTACCCAGCAACCTCTGCTTCCCTGGCTACACCATGGGAGGATGGCCAGGCTAGCCATCTTTGGATGATACACTTCCCCCATTACCTCATCTGTACGAGGACAGAGGGGGACACATTCATTGCCACAATGTCATTGTTTTTGTGGAAAATATTGAGGAAAACTTTCTTGATCAGAGCATCTTCTGCCGTCCAATCGGCAGCTCTTTGCACCTGTGATCATATTGGCAATGTCCCAGTGTCTTTTATCCCTCAACAATCTCTGAATATGGTGTAGAGAGTGATTTTTCATTGGGATCTCACCCTGCAAAATGATGATGAACTGTGGGCTAATCTGGAGAAGTGTGCGTTAATTTTGTTTGGCATGTGGAGAAGGGCCACAAAGACAACCGCATCCATACTGGTGCCTTCATTCTAGCTTTTCTGGAGGATACCCTCCCAGAGAAAGTCAAGGTTATGTGCTCAAGTTGTGACGTGAAACCATACACCCCACCACCTATGCGGTGTTTCTGGTGGCTGCAATTTGGGCATATGTTTTCCTGGTGTATGGTAGGCCCTCTGTACACTCACTGTGGACACCCATTCCATGAGGGAAGCCCCTGTGTTCTGACACCTGTGTGTGACAAATGTACTGAAAGCCACTCCCCTCACTCGACAAATTTGCCCGGCGTAAAAGAGATGAAGAAGATCCAAGAATACAAGTCATCGAATTGCCTGTCTTATACTGAGGGTTACCAAAAGTATGAGACACTCCATCCAGTGTCACTATCTTCAACTTATCTCTCTTTTACTTCATTTCCTCCTCCTACCTTTCCCATGCCCAGCCCCATCCCCCTACCGCTCTCCCTCCCCCTATCCCTGCAGTTGCCACAACCTCCTGTCTGGGTCTGCTCACTCTACCCAGCCGAAGAAGTGTACCCCCCTTCTTTGGCACCTGCCAGTGATTGGGCTCCCTGGCAAGGCCCCTTTGCACAGCTCAGCTCAGGCTGGAAGACTCCTACCATCACTCAGACAGTGCGTTTGTTCATCCGAAAGTCACCCGCTCTCTTTCAGTCACCTGTACTCCCTCTGTGCTGTACCCTCCTCCAGCTCTGAAATAGGAGGAGGAGGAGGAGGAAGAAGAGGAGGAGGAGGAGGAGGAGGAGGAGGAGGAGAAAACGAACAGGAAGAAACATAAATCCTAAGACAAGGTGCCCCCGCCCCCCCCCCCCCCCCAACCGCTGTCCACAGTAATGCCACCTCCTGCCTTGCCACCTGTGCCTGAGATCTTATCTTATTTATGGATGTCACCTCACCCTTGTAGGTGAAGGCTACTGACCAAGTGACATGGTATCCTCATTTTTTTTGTGTAATTTGGATTCTGGCCACACAGTCATGTACTGGAATTGCCAAAGATACTATCATCACCTACCAGAAATGCAACCTTCTGTCGGAACTGTACTGGCCCCAGGGAAGCATCTGGTGGGATCTGCACTTTGGTTCACTCCAATGTCGTAGTGACCGGATCCCACTAAGTACCTACCTGGAAGCTATAGTGGTTAGAGTGCAAATGTCTCTGGCAATCACCATTTGCAGTGTCGACCTCCCTCCAGGTACAATAATTCCTTACTTTGCACTGTCTACCTTAATCCAGCAATTCACACCCCGTTTGTCATCCTTGGGACATCAATGGCCACCACCCAGTGTGAGAGAGTGACACTTCAATGGGTAGGGGTCTCCTAATTGACCAGCTTATTACGGACCTGAATTTGTGTCTCCTCAATGAGGGTTCCCCTACCCAATTCAATGCTCTTAATGGCACCTTTACCACTATCAATCTCACGATCACCTCTCCTGCTCTCATTGCTTCCCTACATTTGTCAGCCCATGATGATGTTTGTGACAGTGACCACTTTCCAGTGGTTCTATTGTTCCCCTGCCGCCGCCAGGCAGACAGGCCCCCAAGTTAAGAATTCCGCAGGGCCAATTGCCCTTTGTATACATCTGCTGTGCACCTATACACCTCCCTGACGTATTACATTGATGCGGTCTGCAAGGCATCTCTGCCACTTTCCTCACACTGCTGCCACCCCCCCCCCCCCTATCAACATGTCCCCTCATCATTGATGGGTACTTCTGTGGGCCAAGGATGTCACAGTCACTGTCTATAACTGCTGACATGCACTGCAGCATTTTAAGCAACACATTTCAAAGACGAACCTCTCTGCTTTTAAGTGTGTTCATGTGAAGGCTCATTACCTTACTAAGCAGTGTAAAAAGGAATGCTGGGAGCACTATCTGCCCCTCTGGGGACATACACCTCTTCATTGCAGGTTCGGTCCAAGCTCCGTACTGTTCTTGGCTGCCAGCGACAGTCAGTATTCCATAGCCTTAACCTTAACGGTGATTTGTGCACTGATCCATCGGTCCTCGCAGAACACCTTGCTACACACTTCGGGATGGTATTGGCATCATCTTTCTGTCCTCCTACATTTCTCCAGCAGAAATGCAGTGTTGACTATGGGCCCCCCCCCCACCCCCCACCCGCCAAACCAATCTGTTCATAACACGTAACACTGAGTGAGTGCTATAGTCAAGCAGGCTCTTACCTCTTCATGCGACATGGCAGCTGGCCCATATTCTGTCCGCAACCAGATGGTCTATTATCTTCAACTGCATTAGGTTCAAAGCTTCTTTTCTGTCACAATGATGAAACAGTATAGTTCTCCCTGTCCTTAAGGCCAGGACGAAACCAATGGCCTCGACAGCTACCACCCAATTAACCTGACAAATGTACTACGTAAACGTCTCGAGATGATAGTTAGCTACACATTATGTTGGGTACTAGAATCTCCAGGCCTTTTGTCCCTGTATCTCTGTGGCTTCTAAGTGAGATGATCTCCAACTGACCATTTACTTGGATTGGAAAAAGCCATCTGACATGCTTTTACTCACTGTCAGCACCTTGTCATGGTCTTCTTTTCTCCTACATAAGGCACACAACATGTCTTGGTCCCATCACACTTTAGTTACCAACCATGACTGGGGCTTCCATGTTCCCCTTCAGATTCTTATCCGTGAGTTTTTCTCTCAGCAGCTCTTTCGGGTTCAAGTTGGCACTCCCCTCAGCACCCCTGGAATTCAGGAGAATGGTATCCCACAGGGTTCTGTGGTAAGTGTCACACTCTTCCTCCTTGCAGTCCACGGGCTTGGGACCTCTGTTGGGCCTCTGGTTACTCTGGCGTTGTACGTCGACGATGTTTGGATCAGATGCAGCTCCCACTAAGTAGCATCTGGTGAGTGTCTGCTCTAAGATGCCATCCTATGGGCCTCTGCATGTGCCACCTCCTAATTGCTTCCAGGTTTCTCCCTCAAAAATATGGGTAATGCACTTTTATCGCTGATTCACAGTACACCCCAACTCAGAATTTTCTTTAGGTGAACAGCTTCTTGATGTTGTAGCACAGTCCTGTTTCTTGGGCCTTACTTTTGATAACCAGCTGACATGGCTGCCCTTCATTTGCCACCTAAATACTGTATGTATATGGAAGCTTAATGCTCTCCACCTCCTGGCCCTTGCATCTTGGGGTGCAGACTGTGTCACTCTTCTCCATCTTTACTGTGGCCTGGTCTTCTCCAGACTGTTGTGGTGGTCAGGTTTATGGCTCAGCAGCTCCTTCCACTTTGAAACTGCTTGACCCTCTTCACCATTGTGGGGATCATCTGGCTATTGGTGGCTTTCTCAGTACTCCCATTGATAGTCTCCTCACAGAAGTGGGGATTCCCCCTCTACACATATGACTGAGCCAACTACTACTTTCTTATGCAGTTGTCAATTGCCAATTCCCTGACCATCCGATGTATCCTGCACTCTTCGCCAATGAGGACTGTCTCCCTCCTGACACCCGTTCTTGTGTGGGATTGCCGGTTGGCATTCGTATCACTTCCTTATGTCGGGATCCCCATCTCCACTCGCTGTAATGTACCTCACATCTTTCCTCCCATTCCCCTCCCACCCATGGATGGTAACTAGACCATGAATTAGGACTGATCTATCTCAGGGTCCTAAGATCTCAGTCGACCCTTTGGTTCTCCACCGTCTTGTATGTGCCATCCTTGGAGTGTTCTAGGATGCCACAATCTTTCACACTGATAGTTCTAAGGCAGTAGATAAGGTGGGATACACTTTCATGTCTCCTACTGCCTTAGAACACCATTTTTTGCCAGGATCAATTAGTGTGTTCACAGCAGAGTTTCTGGAAATTCACAGAGCCCTCCTTTTTTATCTCAGGCCTCCCTCCACAGTGTTCTAATCTGTTCAGACCCAACGAGCAGCCTGCTGGCCATCGAACTCGTCCTTTGGTCTCTGCTATATGTACCCTCCTCTTGGCCCAGGAGTGTGCCACCTGTTCACATGTCTTTCTCTGGGTCCCAAGTCATTTGAGCAACCCAAGGAATGGACTGGCTGACCGTTTGGCTACAGAAGCAGATACTTACTGCCATTTCCTTTCATTATTCCAACTGTGGATGTGTGGATCTATGCCAAATCTCTCTTTGCCCAAAATCTGAATGACATCTGGTGTGCTACTGCTCATGGTAATAACTCCCCACAATCAAGTAGTCTGCCCCCTGTGGGTCTGGGGTAAGAATAGGCCCGAGGTATTCCTGCCTGTCGTAAGAGGCGACTGAAAGGAGTTTAAACCGTTTCGGCCTTCCATGTGATGGCCCCCTTGGGGTTTGACCTCCATTTTCCAAATTCTACAGAAGTACGAGCCTTTTGGGGAAGGACGCCTTACGTGGTGTATCACTGGTCCTCAGTGCACTAAGACCTTGGCACTCAGCATTGTAACGGCGTTGTAACCACACCCACTATTCCTCAAATCTGGCCTAAATGCCTGATGGGTTGCACAAATTATGCACATAGTGCATCCACATCTGCACCTATGATCATGATGGACTTTCCATGGCACCCAAAATCCAGCTTGGTAGCCAGCCCGGTGTGGTGGGGTCGTCATGTACCCTCTAGGTTGTGTAGCCCCCTGACAACAGAGGGAACGTACTGCCGATACCTGAACTGTACCCTCCCCACATCGGCCAAGGAGTAGATGCCCGTCTCCTTGGGGCATCAGGACTCCCGGCAACAGTCATCCTGCCAGGTGGCCCTTGCTGAGTTTGGGTGGCGCCCGTGGGGCGAGCCCCTGGTCGGAGTGGGTGGTATTGGGGCGGACGTTTCGCAGATGAAACGTCAACATGTATCAGGTCGATCTGCGGCCGAGTCTTTTGAAAAGAAAGGTACTGTCTCTGGTTCTTGTTCTCCTGCCCTTTCCCCCTTGGCCACTCCCTGGGAGGTAGGACAGGCCCGCCGGCTTGGGGTGATATACTTCCCCTGCTATTTAGTCTGTTCTCGGAACAATGGGGGGACGTTCGCCACATCCAAGCCCATGTTCTTTGTCCAGCACATCGAGAACATCTTCGGGGAAATCGAGGCTCTCAGTAAAATGTGTTCGGGGTCCGTTCTTATAAAGACCACCTCCGCCACACAGTCGGCGGCGCTCCAGGCGTGCGACTGACTATGGGACATCCCAGTATTCATTGTCCCGCATCTGGCACTGAATAGGACGCAGGGGTTATTTTTCATCAGGACCTCCTGCTGCAATCTGATGAGGAGCTCAGGGCCAACCTGGAGCGCTGAGGCATGCATTTCATCCGGCGAGTCCAGCGCAGCCCCGAAGACTGTCGCATCGACACCGGGGCCTTTATCCTCGCCTTCGAGGGGGACGTTCTCCCGGAGAAGGTAAAGGTGATGTGCTACTGGTGCGACGTGTGACCTTAGGTCCCACCTCCTATGCGCTGCTTTCGGTGTTTGCGCTTTAGGCACATGTCGTCACGGTGTGAGGCTGAGCCCCTTTGTGGCGATTGTGGACGTCCTGTTTGTGAGGAACATACTTGCACCCCACCACTTTGGTGCGTCAATTGTCCTGGCATCCACTTGCCTAGATCTTTAGACTGCCCTGCGTATCAGATGGAGAAGAAGATTCAAGAATTAAAAACTTTGGATCGTCTCTCTTATTCTGAGGCCAGGAAGAAGTATGACCGCCTCCATCCCGTGACGTTGACAATATCGTTCGCCTCAGTCATGTCTCCTCCTTCCACAGTATCCTCACCCCTATCCTGTCCCCCCTCCACCTCCTCACCCCATCCGGGGTCTATGCCTCCGCCTCCCAAATCCCTCCCTTCCAAATCCTCCTCCCTCGCAGCTCCTGCCCCCTCTGCCCCAGTGGCCACCCTTCCTCCTCGTCCCCCTCCGCCGCCTGAGAAGCGATCCCCTTCTCAGGCGTCCATCAGGGAAACGTTCCGGACCCCTGCTTCTGAGGTCCAGCATTCGAAAAAGGACCCCGCGCATGAGGACCTTCTTCGGGTCCAGCCCACCATCCCCGTGCCTCATCGGACTTCCAAGAAGGCCTCCAAGAAGAAGTCTTTATCCCCATCTCCACTCCTGCGCATTTCGTCTGACGCTCCATCCATGAGTCGCTGCTCCCAGCCATCCTCAGTTTCGCAGGGACGCTCTGCTGCCAGGCGCTCAGCTGGCCACTTGTCGGCGAATGATGCTGCCCCTCCTATGCAACCCGAGACAGCGGCCGCAGCTGGTGACGACTCGATGGAACAGGATCCGCCTCCCGCCGGTTGTAGCGTTGTTCCCTCGAAACCTGGCCCTCCATGGCCGTCGAGGTGACCAGCTCTTTCCACGTTTCGTTCCCCCTTTTTTCTGACTAGCGATGGCTTTGTTACATTGGAACATAATAGGTATTCGATCTAATTGGGAGGAATTAAAACTGCTCCTCCACCTGCACTGTCCACTCGTCCTTGGTCTCCAGGAAACCAAGTTGCGCCCAACTGACCGTACTGCTTTTCCCCACTATACCTCGGAGCGGTATGACCTCAGCCCTGTGGACAGTATTCCAGCTCATGGTGGGGTCATGTTGCTCGTTCGGGACGATGTCTATTACCATCCCATCCCATTGACCACCCCACTCCAAGCAATAGCTGTCCGTATAACTCTTTCTGCCTTTACTTTTTCTGTTTGTACCGTCTACACTCCATTGTCATGCGCAGTTAGTCGGGCTGACATGATGCACCTGATTGTTCAGCTTCCTCCGCCATTTTTATTGTTTGGCGACTTCAATGCCCATCATCCCCTTTGGGGCTCTCCTACATCCTATCAGAGAGGCTCCCTCTTGGCGGATGTCTCTAACCATCTCAATCTTGTCTGCCTCAATACTGGCGCCCCGACTTTCCTCTCGGACTCTACTCATACCTACTCCCACTTGGACCTCTCGATCTGTTCTACCACTCTTGCCCGTCGGTTCGAGTGGTATGTCCTTTCTGACACCTATTCGAGTGACCACTTCCCCTGTGTCATTCGTCTCCTGCACCACACCCCATCCCCACGTCCTTTGAGCAGGAACATACCGAAAGCTGACTGGGGACTTTACTCCTCCCTGGCGACCTTTCCGGACCACGATTTTCTCAGTTGTGACAGTCAGGTCGAATACCTCACGGCTGTTCTCATCAATGCTGCCGAATGTTCCAATCCTCGTACTACCTCTTCTTCACGTTGCATTTGTAGAGACGCTATCCGTGCTCGACGACGTGCTTTACGCAGTTTTCACCGCCGTCCTAAGTTGGCGAATTGTATTGGATACAAACGACTCAGATCGCAATGCCATAGAGTCATCAAAGACAGCAAAAAAGCTTGTTGGGCCTCTTTCACCAGCTCCTTTAATAGTTTTACTACCTCTTCTGTCGTCTGGGGTGGCCTGTGCCGGCTGTCGGGCATTAAGGCCCACTCCTCGGTACCTGGCCTGACCTCAGGTAATGAGGTCCTTGTTGATCCTGTGGCTGTCTCCAACGCCTTCGGCCACTTTTTCGCGGAGGTTTCAAGCTCCGCCCATTACCACCCTGCCTTTCTTCCCAGGAAAGAGGCAGAAGAGGCTCGGCGACCTTCCTTCCACTCGCTGAATCTGGAAACTTATAGTGCCCCCTTTACTATGCGGGAACTCGAACGTGCACTTGCACTGTCCCGTTCCTATGCTCCGGGGCCAGATGCCATTCACGTTCAGATGCTGGCACACCTTTCTCCGGCAGGCAAAAGCTTCCTTCTTCGTACCTACAATCACGTCTGGACCGAAGGTGAAGTCCCCATGCGTTGGTGTGACGTCGTTGTTGTTCCTATACCCAAACCCGGGAAGGATACACACCTTCCTTCTAGTTTCCGCCCCATTTCTCTTACAAGCTGTGTCTGTAAGGTGATGGAGCGCATGGTTAACGTTCGGTTAGTTTAGATTCTTGAATCTCGACGGCTACTTACCAATGTTCAATGCGGCTTTTGTTGCCGCCGCTCCGCTGTTGACCACCTTGTGATCTTGTCGACATTCATCATGACCAACTTTTTGCGAAAGTGCCAAACGGTAGTCGTGTTCTTCGATTTGGAGAAGGCTTATGATACCTGTTGGAGAGGAGGTATCCTCCGCACAATGCACAGGTGTGGTCTACGCGGTCGCCTGCCCCTTTTTATTGATTCCTTTTTAACAGATCGAAAGTTTAGTGTATCTGTGGGTTCCGTATTGTCCGACGTCTTCCTCCAGGAGAACGGAGTGCCTCAGGGCTCCATCTTGAGAGTAGCCCTTTTTGCCATAGTGATCAATCCAATTATGGATTGCATTCCACCTAATGTCTCAGGATCTCTCTTTGTCGATGACTTCGCGATCTACTGCAGTACCCAGAGAACATGCCTCCTGGAGCGCTGCCTTCAGCATTGTCTAGACAGCCTATACTCATGGAGTGTGGCAAATGGCTTCCGGTTCTCTGAAGAGAAGACGGTGTGCATCAACTTTTGGTGATATAAAGCGTTCCTTCCGCAATCCTTACATCTCGATCCCGTTGTTCTCCCATTCGTGGAAACAACAAAGTTTCTAGGGCTCACATTGGACAGGAAACTTTGTTGGTCTCCACACGTCTCTTATTTGGCTGCCCATTGTACACGTTCCCTTAATGTCCTCGGAGTGCTTAGTGGTTCATCTTGGGGAGCGGATCGCACTGTCCTGCTTTGCTTGTATCGGTCCATAGTCCGATCAAAGCTGGATTATGGGAGCCTCGTCTGCTCGTCTGCTCGGCCATCCCTCTCACACCGTCTCAACTTCATCCACCATTGTGGGTTACATCTTGCGACTGGAGCATTCTACACTAGTTCCGTCAAGAGTCTTTATGCTGAAGCTGCCGAATTACCATGGACCTACCGGTGCGACGTACTGCTATGTCAGTATGCCTGCCGGCTGTTGTCAATGCCCAACCACCCTCATATCAGTCCTCCTCCGCCGATTCTCTCGACCGTCAGTATGGGTTGTATGTGTCTGCCCTGCTGCCACCTGGAGTCCGCTTTCGTCGCCTGCTTCGACAACTGGATTTTGCCCTCCCTACCACCTTCAGAGAGGGTGAGAGCCCGACACCACCTTGGCTGCAGGCTCCGGTTCATATTTATCGCGACCTCAGCCTGCTCCTGAAGGAGGGTACTCCGGCTGTAGTGTATTGCTCATGGTTTGTCGAACTTTGTGCGCGAATTGCCAGTCACACCTTTATTTACACTGATGGCTCCAAAACTGACGATGGTGTCGGCTGTGCCTTTGTCGTTGGGGCCGTCACCTTTAAATACCGGCTCCTGGAATGGTGTTCCAGCTTTACGGCTGAGCTTTTTGCTCTCCATCAGGCCGTTCAGTATGCCCGCCGCCACCGCCATTCTTTGTATGTACTCTGCTCTGATCCACTCGGTGTTCTTCAGAGCCTTGGAGCTCCATACCTGGTCCATCCCTTGGTGCAACGGAACCAGCTGTCCCTCCATTCTTTTGCTGATGATGGCTCTCCTGTCAGCTTTCTGTGGGTTCCCGGCCATGTAGGAGTGCCTGGGAATGAGGCCGCTGATGCAGCAGCCAAGGCTGCAGTCCTCCTGCCTTGGCCAGCCTCCCATTGTGTCCCACCATCTGACGTTAGTGGGGTTGTTTGTAAGAGGCTTGTGTCGTTGTGGTGGGATACTTGGTGATCACTTCAAGGAAACAAGCTCCGGGCAGTAAAACCGTTCCCAACTGCATGGACAACCTCCTCCCGACCATCTCGGCAAGAATAGGTCCTTCTGACCAGGTTGCCAATTGGGCATTGCCGGTTTAACCACCACTACCTGCTCTCCGGTGACCCAGCCCTGCAGTGCCCTTGTGGTCAAACATTAACAGTGCGCCATGTTTTATTGTCATGTCCCCGTTTTAGTCAATCTCGTGTTGTCCTGTCTCTGCCATCTACTTTACAGGATATTTTAGCTAACGACGCTCAAGCAGCTGCTCGTGTTCTTCGTTTCATTACTTTGACTGGCTTGTCCAAAGACATCTAACTCTTTCACTTATTTTATCTACATCTTTGTAAGAACTTTCTGGTGTCCCCCCCCCCACCCCCTATGAGTTTTACTAGATTCTATGTGCTCTAACAATTGTGACTGGGCGCTAATGACCTCGGTAGTTGAGCGCCCATAAACCCCAAACAAAAAAAAAAAAAAAAAATCAAGTAGTCTACGGCTGTTTGGTGCTCTTCCTTCCACTCTGCTCAGAGGGAGTCCAATGTTTTTAGCCATCTATGCATTGGTCCTAACAGGCTCACCCATTGTCACCTCCAATGCAATAACCCTCCCCCACAATGTGGTTGTTGAGCCAGACTGATGGTATCCCACATATTGGTGGAATGTCCCCTTCCTTTGGCCCTTTGAGACAAGTATAGTATTCCTGTTTCCTTAATTTTAATATTAGCAGACGAATCTCGGATGGTTGAAGTGGTCCTCAGTTTCCCCTGTGAAAGTGGTTTTTATTTCCAGATACAAGGTTGTACTTCAGTCTAGGAGCCAGGGTTGGGACCTCTTTTTCCAGCCTTCTTAGTTTGGGTTCCCATGAACACTCCCCCATGGAAAGATCACCCCCACTTTTTTGCTTTTTTTCTGTCTTTTCCCGGTTTTTATATTTGGTCAAACCTTTTATGCCTTTTACTGTGGGTATTTAATCTTCGTTTTTTTTATTATTTGACTCCCCTGACATCTCTTGCAGTTTACAGAAGTTGTTCATCTGTTCAAATTGTGATACTGTAGTAAATGGAGGTTCTGTAAAAATATATTTCGGGAAAATGTCGTTTGAGTACTGTATCCAATGAAATGTGTAACTTCATCATTCTTAAATTTTTCAGCCAGTGTCTTGTTACATAAACTGAAATGAAATGCCTCATCTTCCATTTCAGTTCCTTCTCTCAAATTTTTACCTACCTCTCATCCTCCATTTGCCTTTCAGTTTGCTCCTTTGTTACTGTAGCCATGTTTATGAATTATGATACTGCTTCTTTCACTACGTTTAGTTGTTGTGTCAATGTACAACATGAACTGTAGAGACACTGCTGTTATATAACTACTGGGAGCTCTCTCTTTTGTATGGTACAAAAATGTGCATGTAAAGTTGTTGAAAATCAGTGGTTCACATCTGGATCACCTGTCTCATGCCACGGGTCACAAAAAGTATGAGTCACTCCATCCAGTGTCACTATTTTGGATTCCAATGATTATAACTTGATTACTGTGAATAATTTATTATTATGAATGAATGTGGCATAATGAAATGTTTCCAGTTTCAAATGAGACCCACAGCTCTATTCTGAAAGTATGAGAGAGACGTGGAAGGTTGCAGCTTGTATTGAATCTTCTGCTAGCAAGTGCTTGAGGCACTAGTAATGTATTTCAGCTGTGATTCTGCCCCCTCCTAAAGTGCTACATTTTACCAGCTTCAAAGAATGTGAATTCTTTAGATATCCAAAGTGATTTGTAAGAAATCTTTCATTATATATGCTTCAAAAACTCATTTCTTTGTTACTAGAACACAGTTATTGAATACGCAAATTTATTAGTTGTATGAAGCTAGTGAGTAACTGAATGGGGAAAAGTCAGTCTCTAATAAAACCTTAGCAACGCTTGCTTCATACATTTGCTGTAATAAGGACTTTAGATTATTGCTCATGTACATACTGAGAATGTAAGTGTAGTTGAACATGTAAATGCTGTAGTTGAAAGTATTTCTCCCATGATTCTGTTCAGAGGAAAGATGTATAAAGGCGAAAATCATATCAATTTACCTGATGACACTTAGTTTTCAAGTAACAGATAAGGCTCAGTGATAGCCATTATCCTCACAAAATTTACCTCATTGTTAATGGAGGTAAATGACATCTTTGATGCCTCTTATTGTCTCTGCTGCTCAAGGAAACTACAGATTCTAAATTGCTTCTAAAGGAATTACAAATGTGAATGTTTGCTACTTGACAAGGGTATTTTCAAACAATTTGAATATTCTGGGACATTGCTGACGTAAGTACTGGACAATTGGAAGAGTTAAAACAGTCACAGGTGTGATTTTTGGAAGTGCCTGGCTGAAAGAAATGACACAAGCTGAGCTGACTGTTTCAAAGAAACGGGAATATTTCCTTCAAAACCTCAAGCAATTCCCAAATCTAGATTTACACCTTCAGGATTTACAGTGCATCCAATTGACACAAATTTCCCCCATGATTGCTATATCTTATTATCCAGCAGTTAAGTTATCCCTAAGTTCCTCATCTAATGTAGGGAGAATTGATCAGGAACATTCACAGAACACTGCCATAGAATCACAGATAAATGGCCACAGTATCTAATACACATGCCATAGCATTTCATGGTATTTTACCTACAACACAACTATGGCCAAAAACCACCTCCTCACTGCAGGTACCAAAATATTGATGACAAATGATTTAGAATTTTTTGTTAGCAAAAAAAGGAACACCAACAAAATGTTTTGGTTGACAACAATACCAAAAATATTTGCCAAGCACAGAAACAAAACTTTGCAGCCTAATGAGGCAACCTGCTTGGAAAACCCACCTGGAGTTAACGGCATCCATGAGACAATAGCAGCAAAAGTTAAAGATTAATTGTGTTCTGAAGATAAACAAACTTCATTTGTCCAGATTATGTGGGTTACCTGTAAAGTGATAGTTGAACATTTCAATATCATTTGGAAATTTTCATTTATTTTGCTTGCTTCATTATTTCTGTCTGAAAATGCTTACTGAATTTTGTATTAAATTCTATAAGGGTGACTTCATGAATAACTCTTTGTAATTTACACTAGAAAAACTATGAAGTTCATAAATTACATTTCTTCCCCTTTACAGAGGAATAAATTGACTGTATATCATCACAGAAGCATTTACTTGAATACCTTAACTAAAGATTTGGAATCTACTGGCCTAGAAGTTACTTACTTCATAATGTCAACTGTTGTGAAGTATAGGCTGACAGTCACGAGATTAGTTATGAAGACTCGATACACAAAGTGTGGTGCAGACATGCTATGGAGTAAGATGCGCTTAAAGTTCTTAAAGGCTCTAGGTAAAGCAATAAGAAATAACTCATTATGCAGTACTGTTGAGGAGGAACACACGTCTCTAAAAATGGCAACCACAGATCAATAAAAGAAGGAAGTACAAAACTGTTTAGGGCAATTCGGGTATATGAAAATAGGTTGCTGAGGCATGAAATAAATAGGAACAGGGAAGCTATGATGGAATAACTGCACGAAAAATGTGAAGAAATCGAAAAAGAAATGATGGTCAGAAAGACTAATTCAGTGTGTAGGAAAGTCAAAACAATGTTTGCTGAAATTAAAAGTGGGGATGGGTACATTAAGAATGCAATGGAAAGTCCAGTGATTAATTCAGGGAAGAGAGTAGATAGGTGGAAAAACTATTTTGAAGGCCTTTATGGAGGGGTATATTTGCCAGATGTGGTACAAGAAGCAGGAGTCTAGTTTAAAAAAGATAGTGGATCCAGTAATAGAATCAGAATTTAAAAGAGCTTTGGAAGACTTAAGATGAAATAAGGCACAATGGGTAGATAACATTCCATCAGAATATCTAAAATCATTGGGGGAAGTGGCAACAAAACAATAATTCATGTTGGTGTGTAGAATGTACTCGTATGAGTCCGGCAATATACTGTCTGACTTTTGGAGAAATATCATCCGTGCAGTTCCAAAGACTCCAAGAGTTGAGAAGTGTGTGAATTATCACACAATCAGTGTAACAGGTCATGCATCCAACTTATTGACAAAAGTAAGAATGGTAAAGAAAATTGAGGATGTATTACTTATGATCAGTTTGGCTTTAGGAATGGTAAATGCGCAAGGGCGGCATCTCTGATGTTGTTGTTCATAATGGAAGCAACACTAAAGAAAAAAGAAGACCCATTCATATGATTTGTTGACCCAGAAAATGTGTTCAACAATGTAAAATGGTGCAAGATATTTAAAATTCTGAGGAAAATAGGGGTAAACTATAGCAAGAGAGTGCTTGTATACAATATTTACAACTGCAAAGAGGGAATAATAAGTGAATAACCAAGAACAAATTGCTTGGAATAAAAACAGTGTAAGACAGGGATGTGGTCTTTTGCCCCCTACAGTTCAATCTGTACAGCATAGCAGCAATGATGAAAATTCAGGAATTTGATTAAAATTGAAGGTGAAGGTGAAAGTATATCAGAGATACAGATTGCTGTTGACATTTCTGTTGCAACTGATCTGCTGAATGCAGTGATCAGTCTAATGAGTACAGAATATGAATTGTGAGTAAATCTAAGAAAAGATGAAATTAGTGAAAAGTTGAAGAAATGAAAAGTGTGAGAATCTTGAGATTGAAATTGATGGTCATGAGGTTGATGAAGTTAAGTAATTCTACTACGTAGGCAGCAAAACAACCAATAATAGAAGGAGCAAAAAGACATCAAAAGGAGACTAGCTCTGGCTAAAAGGTGTTCTCTGGCCAAGAGGAGTCTACTGGTATCAAACATAGTCCTTCATTTGAGGAAGAAAATTCTGGGAATGTATGTTTGGAGCTCAGCCTTGTATGATATTGAAACATGAGCTGCAGAAAAACCAGAAAAAAGAGAATTGATGCATTTGAGATTGTGCTGTAGATAAATGTTGAAAATTATGTGAGCCCATAAGCTAAGGAATGAGGAGGATTTGCCTGGAATCGAAGAGGAAAGGAATATGTGGAAAAAAAGGGTCAGGTTGATAGAACGTGGGTTAAGACATCAGGGTATGACTTCTGTGATACTAGAGGGAGCTGTAGAGGGCAAAAACTGTAGGGGAAGTTCGAATACATCCTGTAAATAATTGAAAAATAGGTTGCAACTGCTAATCTGAGATTAAGAGTTTGGATCAGAAGAGGAATTCATGGTGGGCCACATCAAACCAGTCAGAAAACTGATGACAAAAAAAAGCCAACAGTTACAGAAAGGATAGATTGATGCTCATCATAAAAATTACACATGGCCAAGAGCAAAATGGAGCAGCATGCACAGCATGCAGATGAATATAACCTACCAAATTTCAATGGATGCTTCACAGCCGAGGCCACCTTGTTTATCCCCGCTGCCACCTCCACCGCCGCTACCACCACCACCACCACCACCACCACCACCACCAGCTTTCCTGAATTGTGACTCTGGGTGCTATCCTTAATACACATTCACTGCTCCAGAAATCAACCTGACCTCAACCTATGGTAATCATTTGTCCCTACATCCTTCACCCAAATTTTCACGCAGCATGCATGATCAGAATCTTTGTGGGTTTGCATCTAGTAGGTAATTCTGTTGAAATATTGATTTCAGAGTCTGTTCTGAGGTTCTGTAATGCATGGATGTCAATGAGATAGTATGGTCAGTCTGTTAAACAGTTCTGGTACCCTTTTTGTAGATACGTATGTCCTGTCCTTCCTTCCAATCACTGGGTACAATTCGTTAGCTCAAGGTATCTACAGTGTAATGTATTACAGTGAAAACAAGCTCTAACTGAGGTGGAAATTGTATATAGGATATGACAAGGATTTCTTCATGCCCTTAATCCTTGTTCAATGTCGACGATTTTAGCTGTTTCTCAATGAAAATGACACTAATATCTAAATCACTCATCTTTGCCGTCGTGTGAAATGGAAACAAAAGCATTTCTTCTGTATTTTCCTTTGTAATGGAAAGATATATGTAGTGAGAATTATTAAAACACTGTGGAAGGAAGAACAGGATATCTGGTCAGGGCATTTCAGAGCTGTCAACACAGAATTAAATAGGGGTAATCCCAGAATATGTTAAAAAATGAACAATAATAAGAATAAGAGGAAGAAGAAAAAGAAGAAATGTAAGTTACCATAAAGAATGGTTGTATCTGGGAACACTGAAAAGTTCCAATTTATCTAATGGTGAGATAGATATTTTGACACCTCATTTTAAACTGACATTTCCAGTGACAGATATGATAGCAGACCAGAATTTGTTATGAAATGTAGATTAAAACTGCAAAATCATACAGAATCAATAAACAGATAGAACATTATCTCTGTAAGGTTAGTTTTTATTCTGCAGAAATGTCGGTAATGACTTTAGAATTTTCCCATCCAAATAGTGTGAAGAAAAGCAAACCCATATTTATATCATTTATAGATTTTGAGGAAGATGAATTAAGAGGTTATTCTTTCCAAGATCTACACATGAATGGAATATGAAAATATCCCAAACAATTCTTAGAATGGAAACTGCACTATACCATGCACTACACCACAGTTTGCAGAGAGTGTAACTGTAGATGTAAATGTATTCTGAGAAACACTGGGGATAGCTTATAATACTGTCTCCCTCTCTCCTCAACTACAACACCCATCTTTATCTGTTTTTTCTCTTACAATTACAGTTGGTTTCTGAAGTTGCAAACAATTTTTTGCTCACTGTATTTCATCCTTGCCACCTTCAAGATTTCAGAGTGACTAGTGTAACCCATGTTGTTTCAAGACTCTTGCAGGGAGATGGTGAGGGGAGGGTAGGACAGTAAGGTGCAATGTGGAGTTATGACGATCTGTGGGATGAGCATTGGGGAAAGGATGGTAGGGTAAAGACTATGGGTGCATTTGAGGAATATAAGATTGTGTGATGCTGGACTGGGGACAGGGAAAGCGTTAAGTAGGTGCAGGACACACCTGGAGGTTTATGGGAACATAGGAACGCACCCTGCAATATATCCTATCACTACAGTTCTAAAAAGCTGATGTTGGTAGGAAGCACATCGGTGGATGCCGTCATTAAGACACAATTTTGGACAGTGCTCTCAACAACTGTGAGGCCCTGTTGTTTTTTCAGGACACTTTGTTGGTGGCCATTCATGCAAACAGACAGCTTGTCTGTTGTTTGCCCAAGTGGAAAGCAGCACAGTGTTTGCAGCTTATATTCTATTTCACATAGCTTGTTTCACAGGTAGCCCTGCCTTTTATGGGATAGTTGTTGCTTCATACAGGACGTGGTGGTGGTGGTGGTGGTGGTGTATGGGACATATTGGTCTGTTATAGGAATATGAGCCATCAGACAAGGGGTTGGGAACAGGGGTTGTGTAAGATGGTTGAAGTTATTGTGTAGTTTTAGTGGGTGGCAGAATACCACTGTGGGAAGGGTGGGAGGGATAGCGGGTAGGACATTGCTCATTTCCAACCATGATGAGAGGTCCTCGTGGAGAATGTGATTCAGTTGTTCCATTCCTGGGTGGTAGTAAGAAGGAGAACACTCCTTTGTGGCTGGATGGTGGGGCTAACTGGGGGTGATGGGATGACAGGAGAGATGAGTCTCCTGTCACCCACCATCTCCGAAAGTCCCACTGTCCAGCTGCAGAGGTCATTTCCCCTCATGATTCATTATGATCCAGGACTGTAGCATTCCAGTCACATTCTCTGCTAGGGTTTCAACTAGCTCTCGTTGTGGCCTGAAATGAAATGAAGAATGTCCTAACCACTATTGTTCCCACTCCATAAACAGTGTCATGCTGCTGTCCACCGAACCTACACAACATCGTTGTTCATCCTTACAAAACCCCTGCTCCCAATCCCAATCTTGGGCAGCTCTTTTATGGAATTACAGTGGCAGCAGCAGCATTTTATTCGGTACTTAATTTCCTGTCCTGAAGACCTTTTCAAAAATGTATCACAGTTTGCCATTCACTGAAACACAAAATTATTAATTACATAACACAACACTGATGATGTCACTCCCAGAGCTTAGTGGAGATACTCAGGGTAATGGAACACATCCACATGCTGACGTTAACAGAGGTCAAATGTAAAAATAAGTAAAATGCACACCCATCATTCCATCAGCCATTGTCAGTTGGAGTTGTGCGAGTAGAATATACTCAACAAAGAGAAGTTAGAAATGCTACTCATTGATGGGAAGTGTAAGTTAGCAGAACAGTAATTGCAATAATGTTCTCTTTTGTAAGGGTATATTTAGTATGGTACTTTAATCCTTTTAAATACTGATGTGTAGAGTACACATACAGTAAAGGCTGTTCTTCGTACAGACTGCATTGTCATAACATTTGTTTTATTGTTGTCATTGTTGTCGAAGGTAGGCAAAATGCTACACAGGCAGCAGAACTGCACAGGTAGCGATATCCTGATAAGAACACACCTTCCTGACGTATATTTTCTCGTCTTGTTGTGATGCTTCAGGAAATTGGAAGTTTAAACCCACAACAATGCAGTCATCATTGAATTTCCACATAGGAAGCTGCCTAAGTCACTGTTCTCACTTTCATTGCTATGAATCCACATGTGAACACACAACAGCTTGAACATGAGATTGGGATTCCTAAAACCAGTGTAAATCGTATTCTTACACATCACCAGTTCCATCCTTACCATGCACACCTACGTCAGGAACTACATGGGAATGATTTCCAGAATCATGTACAGTTCTGTCAGTGGGCACAGCAGCAAATCGTCAACAAACCAAACTCTTTCTCCAATATTCTATTTACCGATGAATGTTCCTTCTCAAAAAAAGGACATGTAAATACAGGGAACATGCATTATTGATCCAGCATCAACCCACAATGGCTTAGATAGGTGGAACATCAGTGTGAATGGAGAGTTAATGTCTGGTGTGGAATGCTTGGTACTACAATTATTGGCCCTTATTTCATTAATGGTAGTCTAAATGGAACAGCTTATACCAGCTTCCTGAGATGAATTCTTCCTCCACTTCTGGATGAAGTGCTGCTAAGTACCAGAATGCGTATGTGGTATGAACATGATGGATGTCTAGCACATAATGTCTTGCATGCACGTAGTGTTCTGAATCGAAGGTATCTTGCCAGATGGATTGGTCGAGGAGGAACAGTTACTTGGCATGCTAGGTCTCCTGATTTAAATCGTCCAGACGTTTTCTTTGGTGATGCATTAAGGACATTGTCTATGGCTATATTCAAACAACTCCAGAGAATAGCAAGGAACGTATTGAGCTTGCTTGTAATTCTCTTTAGCACCAATACTGGAAGCAGTAAATAATTCTTCCATTCAATGAGTGTGCCAGTGTATTGGTGTCCAGGGTCACCACTTTGAGCACCTCTGAATGTTCTCCTCCTGAGCAATGGTACGGGAGAGTCAAAGCGAATTATCTGTTATGTGTTTACTTGGTTTTCATTTGTTTTCTGACAACTCCAGGAAGTGGAAGAGTTTGTGATCCTTGGCGCAGTCATTGTTGTGTTACGTAATTAATAACTTTGTGTTCCAATGAATGGTATAATGTGATACATTTTTGAATAGCTCTTTAGGAGAGGAAGTGAATTACTGAATAAAAAATACAGAGTGCCATTTAAAAAAGTCATACTGCTGTACATATCCTTGTAAAAAAAAAAAAAAAAAAAAAAAAAGCTACAATGAAGGCAATCACATTAATTGATGTCCCCCTGCAGGCTAAAGAACATTTGCTTAAAACATTATGTTATTTGCATCTGGACAAAACATTAATGTAGGTTGTCCAAGATAAATAGGACACCCTATATGAGAGTGCAGACCTCCTACCTCCTAGTCCCCTTCTGTGTAATTTGGTGTGAAAGGCTTGTCTACTTCATTGAAATTTGGTGATTAGTGTACGGCAATGACTGTAAATGTTGAGTGTAAATTGCAAGTTTTTGGCAATGCAGCTTAATTTAAGTCGGCTAAAAAACGGGATGAATAGTGGATAGCAGAATTACAGGGTATGTCTAGAGATTGTAAGTTTGAATGTCATCAGTGTGACATGTCTTATGTAGATGCCATTATCTGTGACATAATTACAAGGTTTGCTTTGGATCAGTTGTTGCAAGTGAACCCTTCAGGTAACTGATCTTTCTCTCGGTGATATGGCACAGTCAGTATGATCATATGAGCTGTCTGCACTGACCCAGGAAGCATTTCTTGAAGAGTGCCACATGGCGTAAGAGGATTGTAGTTCTTCCTGTAATACACTGTCAGACGACACAGCAGCTTCTCGTTCCTTGGGGCTGATCTGCATGTGCCACCATTAGTTCTCAAAAAGCAGTCTTGCTGCAGCTCTGTTAAGCAACTTAATAAGACTTAATAAAACAGATGGTAGGAATAGACTTTGTCCATTAGTGGCCATGTCTTCATATGAAAGGTTCAGTGGTATCACAATTCGTGGTCCAGTACAGGAGAAGATCCTGACCACCTCCTTGGCACTGGTAAGCTTCTTAGATTGTGGGGCATGCCTCAGTTGCCCCACACAACGTATGTGGTGGAAATGTCTGCATTTAAATGAGGGTGGTCTCAGGTGCAACCACAGTAGCAGCATCACTGATGTCTACGCTACAGAGTGTAGTGTTAACAATGCTGACTAGTTGTCAATTAACACATTTTCCATGCCTAGCTCACAAATCTGGTAAACAGCTCACAATCTAGTACATTTTGAGATACTAGGTTGTGTTTCAGCTTGATATTGGTGCTGTGGCCATGTTGGTAAATGTGCTAATGTATCACAAGCTGTGTAGAATTTAACAAGAAAAGTGTCTCCTATAGTTGCCAAAGAGTTAAGAGGTCAACTGGTTATGGCAGCAGAATATGAGAATCTGGACCACTAAGTAACATTCTTGGTGGTCAATTCCTCTTTGGCAACAAATAATTGTGGATTTGATGCTTTTACAGCATTTTGACATCAAACAATTTAATGTCACCAGTCATTTCCTTTCACGACATTGAATCACTCTCACAGTTCCACAAACAGCCAAGCAAACACTTGGTATAGCAAGGGATTTGCTGTCCCACATTCAGCTTAAGTGGCCTGTGAACACAAAGTTTTCCTGTGCTTGCACTTTCTCATTTGCTATGAGAGATGTAGTTGACACTGAATTAGGCAAATGACAGGAATTAAGGGTTATTTTGATTGCAGCATTGAGTGAGTGGGCAATGCCATTAATTTTGGCTAAAGAAACTCAATGCAGGAATTGGGTTGTATGGAAGTTTTAAAGCCACAATTAAAACACAGAGGTGGAAGTTCATCCCTTCCCTGTCATTGAGGAGATACTAATGAAGGTGGGTGGTGGACATTATTTTTCAAACATTGGGTGGGAATTATTTTTCAAACATTGATTTGAGAGACACGTATTTGCAGTTGCTCGTTATTAATGTATAAGTTTAGCAGATTGCCTTTGGTATTCCTACTGTTAGTGAATTTCATCAAGCAGAGAGTTCGCCATACCCTGAAGTGTGCATCTTATCTGGATGATTTAATTTTCAGACATGCCACCCACATTCTCAGAACTTACAGTGGATGTTTCAGGTGTGGAGGACAATGGTGTGCATTGTAGGTTGGGAAATTGTACTTTTTTGCACCCAGTGTCAAGTATGAAGACCATACCTTAAGTAATGACTACTTTGTAACAATTGATTAGCTGCCCACACATCAGAACTTGAAGGAACTGTTGTTCCTTTCCAAGGGGAACTAGTATAACAAATCCAAACCAAATGCGTTTGTGATCTCTCACCCTCTGTCAGCTCCATAAGAAAGATGCAAAATTAGTTTGGTCAGGCACCTGTCAGAATGACTTTTTGTGGTTAAAACACAGTTTATGTTCCTTGCCGTACTACCTTTAATCCCAAGAAAACCTTAATACTGGCTGCTGTTGCATTGCAGCAGGTAATTATCTTTGGACCTAAAGCCCCCTAAAAGAATTACTCCCTGATAGAGGTGGTGTTAAAAAATCTTTGTTTGCCTGTATGTCTCTAAATTTGTTTGTCATGTATCATAAACAGTTAGTACCATTGAGCAATATTTCTCAACAATTATTTTGATGATATCTGGTTTTGGCCCTACGTCCAGCATGCTAATGCCTATTCATTGTCCCAGTTGCCTGTGAGTCCTGATGTGGAGTTTTATAGGGAAGAAACAATTTGTTTTGTCACTTACAATATTTTAGAAACAACACTGAAAGATCAGTCATGATTACCTGCTCACCTTTCCACAGATGCCCATCTCAATTTTTGACCTTATTCAGTATGAAAGAGAGGCTCAGTCTGCCAGGCAATGTTGTCGCTTAAAATGCATGACAAACGAAATGTTGTAGTTCCACCTCCACCTCGTCCACACACCCTCTGATTGCTGCAGCCTTCTCACTGGGGCACGTCTTGCATGAAAGCATTAAGTTGATGGCATATATAATGGCTTGAGATAAACTCCACGTTGAATGTCTGGTGAGGCTGTGTCGTGCCTTGTCACGGAACTGAGTAGCCACTCACCAGAAGTTTTCCCCTCACCCTCCAATGGCTTAGACAGGGGGGTAGAGTACGTGCGGATTTTGTCAGTCCCTTTAATGGGGAAATGTGGTTGATACTGGTGGACCTCGGGTTCCACTTTCCCTACTAGCATGGATGTCAACAACAATGAGATCCACCAGCAGCGAGAGGGTGCACCAGCCATGCTGGTCTCTCTCAACTGCCAGGTCACTGCTTCATGGTTTGATGCATTTTGTCACAGTAGTGGTATGTAGCACGTGATCACCACTATTGAACTTAAAGGTGGAGTGGAAGGTCAGGATATTTATGACCTAAGTGTGGAAAGTGGTGCAAAAGATGCTGGTAAATGATGTTCTTCCACAATTCTTAGCCACATACTGTGTTATCCTGGTGAATGGCTATAGTCAGACAGAATTTCTAATGGGGACTGGGTGTTGGAAACACAGACTGACACTTTCACATTTTTATTGAAATTAAATACTCATAATAAAGTAATTAATCACTATCTCTCCTTTGGTTCCACCTTCTGTGGATTATATGTCCCAGTGGACATTTAGCATAATTGCTTCTTTCTAAAATTTTAATGTGCTTAAAGTTATTTAATCAAAAACGTGTAAAAGTGTAATGAATATTTACACAGTTAAAATGTACTTGAAACTGCTTGAACAGAAAAATTTTCTATTAATCATGAAATAGTGATTAAGGAACTTTTCTCATAAATTTGTGCCCTCCCCTCACACACTAGACAATATAAGCATCTCGTGTACTTTTACAAACAAGATAGACTTTAACAACACTTAATTACCAACACTTGAAAAGGCTTAGTAAACTTCTTTTAATCATTTGTCATTTGGCAACCCAGGTTCTGCTACACAACCAGCCACTTTGCAGCTTACAGCGGCAAATGGCAATGGACTGGAACTACTGGCAATATTGACTAGTGGTCCACAAACATTACATTTTATTATGTAATCTGAAAACAACCTTAATTAGTTCCTGGAAACCAATATCAGTGTGGGAAAACGTCCACAGGATTTTACCAAGTTGTGAGAAAATTAGTTACATCACTAACAGTCTAGACCCCTAAACATAATTTTTTCTACAGTGACTCAGTGCTCGCATATTATAATTTTGCCAATCATTTACATCACTAGAACTTTACACCTGACACACAAGTACCTCAAACATCATGTGCTAATAGCATGCATAAAACAACCACCTTTTTTGTGTGGATACTGCTTCCGCATATTTAAATATCAAATTGGACCTACATCTATATTTGATTGTTTGTCACTGTAACGTGAACCTGTAAAATCACTCTGCTTATATCATGCAGGAACACCTCATTCGAAATTCATCTGCTCAGATGTTGCATTCACATACATATAATGAGATCCCCCAGGGGGTCCACAACTCTTTTGTGGATATGTGCGTGGCGAGCACGGGACCCCGAGCCATTGCAGCCTTCTTTCTCTCCAGGGCTGAATTTCCCTTCCCTTACCCTCCTTGCTCCTTTCCCCTCGCCCTCTCCTCTCCCTCTCTTAGTGTCCTTGCTTATGTTGGCCCAGCTATCCTCCTGGTGTTGTTGGTTTTCCGGTTCGGCTTTGTTTCATAATCATCTCCTCCTTTTGGCATTCCTTGGTCCCCCTCTGGGGTTTGACCTCCATTACAAAATTTCTCCTCCGTAGTGTGAGCCATTTGGGGAAGAGCACCTTACCTAGTGTCTCCGACGTGCGCCGTCCTAGTACATTCCACCTTTTCTTTCACATCGTTGTCTGATACTAGGGAGCATAGCCAGCACGGTAGCCAGCCCGTGTGGTGGGGTCGCTATGTACTCTTTTGGTTGAGCCCCCTGAACACACAGGCATCACACTGATACCTGAGCTGTGATATCCTCATGCATGCCTTGGAGTAGTTGCTCGTCATCCTGGAGCATCGGAACTCCCGGCAATGGCCGCCGTAGTGGGTGGTATCAGGGCAGACGCTATGCAAATGACACGCATGCAGGTCCAGAATTCTGGCTGCTCTTCTGTGGCCGTCTCTCTGCTTGGAACTGATTCCTCAAGTGCTGCTTCTCTTGCTCCTTCAGCCTTCCCTTCCATGGCTACCCCCTGGGAAGAGGGCCAGGCCCGTCGTCTAGGGGCAAAACCTTTCCCCCGTTATCTAGTTTGCACCAGGAGTGATGGAGATACTTTCACCAGTGTCAAACCTTTATTCTTTGTGGAACACCTTGAAGACAAGTTTGGCAAAGTGGATTCCCTGAGCAAGATGCTTCAGCTGCCCAATCTGCGGCCCTTCGTGCCTGTACCCATCTTGGCACAATTCCTGTGTCCATTACCCCCCACCAGTCTCTAAATATGGTTCAAGGTGTGATATTTCACAGGGACCTCATCCTTCAAAAGTGATGAGGAACTTCGGAACAATCTCGGACGGCGGGGTGTTCACGTTGTTCGGCGTGTTCAGAAGGGTCCTAAAGATAATCGTATTGATACTGGTGCCTTTATCCTGGCCTTTGAAGGGGATACCCTCCCTGAGAAAGTTAAGATTATGGTCTATCGCTGTGATGTGAAACCGTACATCCCACCTCCTATGAGGTGTTTTAAGTGCTTGCGTTTTGGCCACATGTCTTCCCACTGTTCCCAGGCCCCTCTCTGTGGTGACTGTGGACGTCCACTCCATGAGGGGAGTCCCTGTGTTCCCCCTCCTGTATGTGTAAATTGTCATGGCAGTCATTCTCCACGTTCACCAGATTGCACAGTATATAAGAAAGAAAAAAAGATACAGGAGCATAAGTCCCTCGATCATTTAACCTACACAGAGGCCCGTAAGAAATATGCACGACTTCACCCTGTGTCCATGATATCTAGTTTCGCCTTGGTTACATCTTCACCCCTTCCTCCCCCTTCCTTACCCGCATCCCGGACCCCCCGCCCCCTCCCCTGCGGCTCCCACACCTTCTCCTATGGGCGCTGCTCCACCTTCCCAGTCGGAGAAGTGTCCCACTCCTTCGGTGTCTGCGGGTCAAGGGCGCCTCTCCCGGGATGCCCCTTCCCGGCACCTTCCAGGCCAAAGGTCTGCTGCCACACGATGACCGCGAGAGCCACGGTCTGTCGGCCCCCAGCTCGCCCAGTCTCTTTCTGTTCCTGATCTTGCTGCAGCTGGCTCCTTTATGCCACACAGCCCTCCTCGATCTCAGCCTGAAAAGAAGAAGAAACATAACTCCCGGGACAAAGAGCCTCTGGTGTCACCGGAGGTCCCTTTCCCGACATCCCAACCGGACTCTGACCTGTCGTTCATGAATGTCGCCCCGTCCCTGTCGGTGATGGGTGGGGACCCAGCGGTATGACTGGATTTAGCATGTTCAGCCCCCATTTAAACCATCGTTCTGTGGTTCTCCAATGGAATTGTAATGGATACTATCATCACCTTTCGGAATTGAAATCCCTTCTTTTGTCCTACTCTGCAGCTTGTGTGGTTCTCAAGGAATCTCATTTTACTGATGCTCACTCACCGACCCTCCGTGGGTTCCGTGTTTTCTGTCGAAATCGGGTCGGATCCCTGCGGGCTTCTGGTGGCGTTTGTACGTTGATCCGTACAGACATGCTAGCACGTGGATTCCTCTTCAGACTGCATTGGAAGCGGTGGCTGTTAGTGTCCACTTAGACTCTGCAGTCACAGTTTGCAATCTTTATCTCCCTCCTGACAGGACTCTTTCACCTGCTGCCTTAACCGCACTTCTTCAGCAACTTCCTCCTCCCTTCCTCCTCCTTGGGGATTTTAATGCTCAACATCCTCTGTGAGGCAGTGCCTTTCCATCTAGACAAGGTCTTCTTATAGACAAATTTATTGCAGACCACGACCTGTGCCTTCTTAATGATGGCTCCCCTACTCATTTCAGTGCTGGTCATGGTACCTTTTCTGCCATTGATCTTTCTTCTCCCTCTCTCCTCCCTTCATTACACTGGTCGCCACATGACGACCTTTGTGATAGTGACCATATCCCGTTGATTATCACGCTCCCTTCCTGCTCCCCGATGTACGGGTTACCTCGTTGGTCTTTCCAACGTGCCGATTGGCCTCTATACACTGCACAGGTCGTGTTTTCTCCCTCCTTGTCGGGTTGTATTGATGACATCCTACGTGACGTGTCTGGCGCGATTGTTCGCACTGCTACCCTTGCTGTCCCGCGCTCATCTGGACCATTTCGTCACCGGCAAGTCCCGTGGTGGAGTACGGCCATCGCCATTGCCATCCGTGATCGCCGTCGAGCTTTGCAACACTTTAAGAGGCACCCATCCGTAGCCAGCCTTACTACCTTAAAACGCCTCCGTGCTAAAGCCCGTTATTTAATCAAACAGAGTAAGCAGATATGTTCAGAACGATTCGTTTCTTCCCTTGGTTCTGCTATCCCTCTGTCACGGGTATGGGCTACACTTCACTCTCTCCAAGGTTGCCATCGGCAGTCCACCCTCCCAGGCCTTCCCCTCCCAGATGGCATTTGTACGGACCCATTAGTTCTTGCAGAACATATTGCGACCAATTTTGCAGTGGCATCAGCGTCAGCCTCCTATCCAATTGCTTTCCTTAATCAGAAACAGTGGTCTGATGCTTCCACCTTATGTTTCATCCCTTGTGAGTCAGAATCTTACAACGAACCTTTTACTGAATGGGAATTTCTTTCTGCTCTATCTTCTTCTCATGATACGGCCCCTGGCCCAGATTCCATTCATAACCAACTGCTTCAACACCTCAGTGCTCCACAACGGCAATATCTTCTTCGGGTGTTTAAGCGTGTCTGGCTCCAGGGTGACTTCCCTTCTCAGTGGAGGGATAGCATTGTGGTTCCTGTCCTTAAGCCTGCTAAGAACCCCCTATCTGTTGACAGCTATCGGCCAATTAGTTTGACCAATGTTGTTTGTAAGTTACTTGAACGGATGGTAGCCCGTCGGCTCAATTGGGTCCTCGAATCTTGGGATCTATTGTCCCCTTACCAGTGTGGCTTTCGAGAGAGACGGTCTCCAATTGATCATATACTTCGCTTGGAATCCGCAGTTCGGCAGGCCTTTTCCCAGCGCCGCCATTTGGTTGCAGTGTTTTTTGACCTTCACAAGGCCTATGACATGGCCTGGTGCCATCACATCTTACATACCCTTCATCAGTGGGGGTCTTTGGGGCCCACTCCCGATTTTTATCGGCCAGTTATTGATCCATCAGTCATTCAGAGTTCGAGTTGGTACTGCTTTTAGTTCTCCACGGACCAAGGAGACGGGCATCCCACAGGGCTCTGTTTTGAGTGTCCTTCTTTTCCTCATTGCTATCGATGGACTTGTGGCCTCTGTCGGTCCCTTGGTCGTCCCTGCCCTGTATGTGGATGATTTCTGCATTTGGGTTAGTTCCTCCGCGATGGCATCTGCAGAACGGCAGCTCCAGGTAGCTATACGGCGTGCCTCTGCATGGACCCTCTCACATGAGTTTCAATTCTCTCCTTTCAAATCGCGAGTGGTTCACTTCTGTTGCCGTACTATGATCCACCCTGATCCAGAGCTCTACCTTGATGCACAACGATTGCCTGTGGTCCCACAGTTTCGTTTCCTGGTTCTTCTTTTCGACAACAAGCTCACTTGGCTGCCCCATATCAGACTCCTGAAGGTAGGATGTTTCCGTAAACTCAATGTCCTTTGTTTCCTTGCCCACTCCTCTTGGGGTGTGGACTGTTCCCTCCTCCTCCATCTTCATCATGCTCTAGTTCTGTCTTGCTTGGACTATGGTTGTCAAGTTTATGGTTCAGCTGCTCCTTCCACACTGCACGTGCTGGATCCAGTCCACCATCGTGGTATCCGTTTGGCCACTGGTGCCTTCCCTACTAGCCCTGTTGATAGTCTCCTGGTTGAAGCTGGGATCTCCCCCCCTTTCTGTTTGGCAGTCCCAGCTTCTGGTGTCTTATGCACTCACTATTCGTTCCTCTCCCACTCATCCTTCCTATTCTATCCTGTTCCCAGACAATGGACGTCGCCCACCTGACTCCCGCCCTCGGGCGGGTTTACCGGTTGGGCTGCACCTTGCGTCTCTTTGCTGTGATTTTCAGCTTCCTTCTTTGTCCTGTCTTCCTCGCTCCCTCCCCTCCACCCTCCTTGGTTAGTTCCTCGGCCTCGAATTCGGATGGATCTCTGCCGAGGTCCGAAAGATGCCATCCCCCCGGTGGTGTTCCGTTCCTTTTTCCGCCAAATTTTATGGGAGTTTCGGGATGCTGTTGTTTTTTACACTGATGGCTCTAAATCTGCTGATCATGTTGGGTAAGCCTTCACATCCTCTGTTGGAACGGAAAGTCATCTGCTGCCACCTACATGTGGGGTGTTTCCTGCGGAATTGATGGCAATTTCCTGGGCCCTTACCTTTATTAAACAATCCCAACGCAACTGCGTTTCGTTATGTACGGACCCGATGAGTGGCCTTCTTGCTATTGACCAGTGTTTTTCGCACCATCCCTTGGTCTCTGCCATCCATGACCATCTCGCTGATATTCACCATGTTGCTTGTTCCATTGACTTCCTTTGGGTCCCTGGCCATGTGGGTATCCCAGGTAATGAGCTCGCTGATCTTTTGACTGGGGGAGCAGTTACTTACCCCCCGTTTTCTGTAACCCCTCGTGCAGCGGATTTACGGCTTCACATCAAATCCCACTTCACACAGTCATGGGTCAATTCTTGCGAGGCTACTCCCCTGTCTAATAAACTTCGTGCAATTAAGGTGACACCAGGCCCGTGGAGTTCTTCCTTTCGCCTCTCCCGAAAGGACTCGACCACACTGTGTCGTCTCCGCATTGGCCATACCAGGCTGACCCATGGTTTTCTTTTGCGTGATGAGCCACCCCCACTATGTGGTTGTGGAGCCTTCCAGTCAGTAGCCTACATTTTGGTTGAATGCCCCCTTCTTTTGGATCTGCATGCTAAGTGTAGACTCCCCCACACTTTACCTTTGATGTTGGCTGACGATTCCCAGATGGTCTCTCTGGTTCTCGGTTTCCTCTGGGAAAGTGTTTTATATTCTCAGTTTTAAGGTTTTTAATCTCTCTCTGGTGTTGGGGCAGGGCGGTGAGTGTTTGGGTGTCTCCCACTGTAAGCAGTGTTGGGAGATTCCCGATTCACCTCCCTGACCAAAATCCTCTTTTCTTCCCCTTTTACTCTGTTTCTACCCGCTTTTCTTTTTAGGGTTGTTTAGTCTTTCTATTCCCATACGTACTTTCTACATTATAGCAGTTGTACCTTTTAAGTCACAGGTGGTCTTGCCTATGCTGCTTCAGCATAGTATTGGCTTCGTTCTCTTGCCAACTGCCCTCATTTTGTTTTTACCAATGACAACATGACTGCCCTTTTACGTTTTTCCCTTTTTCTGTTTCATTGTTCTGACGTTACTGCGATGTCCCATTAGCAGAATGGAGCATATTTGAAACAAGGGACTGATGACCTTGCTGTTTGGTCCCTTAAACCTCAACCAACCAACCAACCATATAATGAGAAAGGTTATGGTGAATTGAGAAACAGCTCAATGTAACATAAGAATTACACCTGTTCCTAAAAAGAGTAAATTTTGTTACGGAATCACAACAGTTAGCAGCAAAATGATGACAGAATGCTGATTTGTCACCACTAGTATACATGTAGGCTGCATAACCAGAAATGTAGACATACGTTGTACGGTAGTAATATAGGTGTAGAACACACTGTTAGAGGTAATTCCTTTATCCTGTGCTGTCCACATGTCACCCAGCAGTCTACTGTCATACAAAATCCAACCACCTGCATCTCAGGCCACAGTCGTAAGGTATCTCCATACACATACCTCACCTGGAAATCTGAATAAACACCGATCTCTCCCAAGCTCCAATGATTATGAGCATGCCCAGAAGCAACCTGCTGTCTCCTCACGCCAACTTACGCAGATTTCCACTCTGTGAATCTAGCTCCAGTTTCTGGCCCAGTATAGCACCACCCCAAATGTCAAAGATGCTTGCTATCACAAATCTGCCACTCTGTGGCACACTGTTGGAGACAGTAGGTGTAAAATACACAGGAACCCATTACAACAGTGACACAAGCATTGCCAACTGCTACCTGAGCTAACTCTAGGGCCTACAACCTGTACAGAGAATGTTGGTGTTTCATTTTAGTGTATTGGGCTATGGGACCTGGGACCCCACACCACAATTATTACTTAATGTCACAGCAGCATTCATTGTACACGGTGCAGTAATTGCAACTGACAGCATTTGCTTTGCTACCTCTGTTGCCACATCAGCAACCCACTGATCCAGGCAAATAAGAGTTGTCACATTCGAAGCTGCATTTCGGGGCAGCAGCTACATCTGATTATACTGACGTCCAGACAGAAATGTTGACTGGGCTTCTGGCAAATCTCTCTCTCCCCCTCAACCCCCGCCTGCCAAATACTTAAGACAGAGGTATGGCCATCTTTGGCTTTATATCTCCATTAACGGGGGAGGGGTTGGTCATCCACACCTGCAGATCATGGAATAGCAATAAAGAACATGGAACTAGTGATGCTGGAATACAACGAACTGATTGTGGTGGCTCCCGATATGGTGCATCCTGGCTGTGTGTACTGAAAAAAAGCCTCTGCTGTCTGAGGCAAGACCACTGACACTCTGTAATTTTGTATTCATGAGCTTAGAAACCAGACTGATATTTTGCCACACATGAAAGGTTGCTTCCTTGGGGAATCTCTCCTTGGTTTGCACTCTTGACAAGTTAAGTGTACTTCAGGTGTTTATGGACTGTGTAAAGTTTTAGTTGGTTTAGTTCTGTGGACATTAGAACACCTGTTGCGAGAACTTGATACAGCCTCGAGAGTGTGCGGTGTTTTCCCTCAGTTCACAAGTTAATGCTTTTTTAAACATTACCCCAGGACTGAATTGTAAAGCAGGTTCACAAGCACATCCAAAGGTGTCCTGTGCAATGCTTGATGAAATATTATGAACAAAAGTTGTGTGTGCCATGACCTTACAACCCAGAAGGTTTACTAACAGCTAAGACATCCGGTCATGAAAGCCTTCAGTATACGATCTGTAGAGGAACTTACAAAGAAACAGACTTGTGCATAATAGGTATATATCAAAGCATAGATCTATTGATATAGAGATGTTAGTTTGCTGTGGATGGCTGCCAAAAGATTAATGTTTGATGTTTTTAATGGCTACTGTAACAAAATTTTATTGAAAGATGTTTCACAAATGTCAAAGAAATTCCAGTCAGTTGTAAAAGGTGGTCAGACACACTACAGCATTGCAGAAATCTGTTGTGTTAGCTCATACTAAGGTCTCTTAGACAGAATGAACTTTAATGACGCCAGTAAGAATTTTGAGAACATTAGTCCTGTGAAATGTAGTGTATGTTCCTCCTCAACACCACCATGAAAGCTATGGATCGAGACAGTCTGCTAAGTCCAATATTTATTAACTTCTGGAAGCATTTGATTTGGTGCCGTACCAATGCCTACTAACGAAAGTTCAGCTGTATATGGTACTGACTGAATCTTGCGACTCAGTTGAAGGTTTTTCAAAAGGGAGGATGCAGCATGTTATCTCAAATAGTCTGTAATCAATAGGTAGGTCCCCAGGGGCTCACCACACTTTGTTGAGTTTTTGCTTGGCTGTCATTAGGCCCTAGCCTTTGCAGCACCTCTTCCCTTCATGCTGCATGTCTATCTTCCTGTTATTATTTTTCCCCTCCCTTGGGAAACATGTTTCTGCTACTTTTGAAATTGTTTTCGGAAGTTTTGGTAGTCCGGCATCAGAACAGTCCTCCATCTAGAATGAGATTTTCACTCTCCAGCGGAGTGTGCACTGATACGAAACTTCCTGGCAGATTAAAACTGTTTGTCAGACCGAGACTCAAGTCGAGTCTCAGTCCAGCACACAGTTTTAATCTGCCAGGAAGTTTCAGTCTGCCATCTGTTTTTTTCCTCTGTTCTATGTTCACTGTCTCTTCCCCTCCCTCAACTTGAGCATTTGACGTCTTTCTTTCTTCTTCCTCCGTGCATGCTTCTGAAGGCCAGTCGATGTACATGGCACATATCAGGTAATGTGCAATTCCCTGCCCAAGGTTAACAGGTAGGGTTTGCACGTACCCCATGGTATAGGCCAGACCCTAGGAGGGGTGATTGCAAGAGCTCTTACGATCCCAATTGCCAATTGGTCCCTCAGCCTGGAGTTTGACGCATGACCTGAGGTATAAACAGTTACCGAAGGTGGCTGAGTCCCCGTGAGAGGCCTCCAAAGGATGTGCACCATTGGATATGCTACCAATCAAGGCAGATTTTCTTGCAGTGGGCCAGACATCTTGCCCTCAGTCCATATCTAGTAAATGTAAATGGATCCAGTATGTCTCCCATCTGCACCTCCATTCCTTGTGTCATGTACTGAAGGACAACATTCAGCTACAGTTCATTCATTAACTACTCAGAAATGCCTGCTCTCATGCACTTTGCCTTTGGAGACAAGCTGTGATTTTTCGAGCCCAACAACTGCGTACAACCTCACTCTCCCACAGCAGTCCCATTTATGTCAAGGCTCATTGTGCAAAGAATTCTACAGACAGTGTTATTTACAACTGGCTGCTTCATAAACTGGTGTGGGGGGGATCCAACATTATCTCTCTGCTCAAAGCACCAGTGCACACCTTTGGGTAATGAGAGGTCAAAGCAAATTTACTGCCTACATGCTCTCTTTTTCTCACATTTTCTCAATTAGTGCTTCTATCAAAGATTAAAATGAGCTATGGAGTTATCACAGTTTGACTGTACATTCTAAAACCACTGCATCGTAACCACACTTGCATGTCCTCTTGATACACAGGCAAATGTGTTACTTGTGGTAGAGATACTCAGAAGTTCATTTGCCACCTCCTCCTCCCATCTGTATCAATTGAAATGACAACGATGCCACCTCATCCCACAAGTGTCCCATGTATCTCAATGAAAGGGCTGTTTTGGATACCCAGGAGAAGGAAAAAGTATTTGACCCCATTGCTACAAGTTGTTGGCTAGTCATAAGCCCTGCATTTTACCAATTGGCACTTACAGGGTTTCTCTTGCAGGGTGTCGCTCCCCAGAGGACATGGCCATACAGACTTGCAACCTCTAATTTAGCACTGCTCTTCTGAAATTGCCTGGTATCATGGTAGTGTCCCCATCTCCTTCACCCAGAGCTGTGCAGCAATCCACCAAATCTTCACTCCTGGCAGCAAAATCAATTTCTACCCAACTGGTAGGCCAGAAAGACCAGAAGAAACACTCCCATTGAACACTCAGGAGCAAGCTGTTGCAGTCCACATTTTCCTTCCTTATTTCACCTTTTCTCTTAGCAAGGTCTACATCCTTCCATCATTAGCTGTCACAATTGCAGGCATAGTGGTCAGCTCCCTCGCCCCTCTTCTCCTGTTCAGTGGCTTTAATGTCCACCATCTCAATTGAAGCTCTTTGAAAACCTGTCAGATAGGTTCCCTCTTGAGTGACCTTCTCAATCCACTCAACCTCATCTGCCTTAGTACAACAACATCAATGTTCCTTTCAGTCACCATACACACCGATTCCCATTCGGACCTCTTGTTCTTTCAAATGCATGTGATAGACCCACTGATTCAGCTCATCCATGACTGCTTACTGTGGCTCGAATGTCGTGGCAAGGTGGTGATCTTTTGCTGGGTACCTGTCCATGTTGGGATACACGGAAACAACACGGCTGGTAAAGCTACCGAGGAAGCATGTTGGGATGGTGCTGTCCATCAATGACTCATCCCATTGCATGCCATTATCTCATTTTCTGACAGATGCATCATACGTCATTGGGAGACTGAATGGTAGCAGATGTTGGACAACTAACTGCAGTCACTGAAACAGACCACAAAAGCTTGGCAGACTTTGTGTCAGCCTCGCTGCTGGAAGGATGTTTTGCTTATCAGACTGCACGTCGGGCATAGCCCTTTCACACATGGCTTCCTCTTCCAGCGTGAGGTTCCACCTCTCTGTGAAGTTTTTCTGCCACTTCCAGTTCAGCATATTGTGGTTATGTGTGTTCTGTATACTGTTATTATTCCACCCCTTGGTCTCTTGGAGATCTGCCCACCATACTCGCAGATACAGATACAGATACAGATACAGATACAAGTGTAAACAGAGTGGTGATACGTTGCGAACTGTTAGGCCTCATCCCTAAAGTGGTGGGGAGGGCGGCAGACTTTAGTACGCTATAAACTGCTCTGATTGTGTGGACAGCCATTGTCACCACCCATGAGATTTCATGTTGACTTTTTGTCAGGGTGGTGATGACCGTGATGTCGAGCACCACCTCAACCCAACTCATCATCATCACTCTTGTTCTCCACTGCCCAGCTTGCCCATAAGTTTTAGCGAAATTGAAGATGGGACTGTAGTACGGATCGAAACTGACTCAAAGGCTGAGCAGTCCCCAGCACTAATATCTATGCCATGGGAACAACTGACTCTAAATATAAGTGGCGGACCACTTGAATTTGTGCATGCAACAGCCCGATAAGCTAACGTCAATGCTAAGTAACTTGGAAATGGCCCAACGTATCTTATCTTTTTCTTCAAACTCTTTCTCAGCACAGCTTACCCTTCAACCCAATTACAGTCTTTTCACACTGCTTCTGACAACTGTGTATATTTGACCTACATAGGACTACTTCAGATGTTATAATGTGTGAATTTGCTAATTGCAGAGAAACTATTGCAAATTGTCTGTTACGAGAAGAGTAAAGTGGGCCATATGAAAGGGGGATCATGCATCAGTAATGTCTTCACCATTAGGCAAATAATGGTACAAACAAGAGAAAGTGATTTGGAAGCAAATTTCACTTTCATAGATTTTTCAGGAGGCGTTTGTTAGTGTAATCGAATGAAATTATGGCAAATGCTAGAAAATAGGGACTACCCTATATGCACCTAATTTTGATAGAAATGAGTCGACATAGAACTACTGGCTTTACCATAGATACAGGAATTAAAAGAAGTGAGCGGATTGTCTTTTTAATACCTGTATTGATGACAATTTGAAGAAACTGAAATTGCTAGTAGAACCTGAAATAGGGCTGTCAGATAGTGTTCAGTTAAATACTTTTCCTTTTGAAGATGATCAAATAATGATTAAGGTGAATGAGACACACATACCCACTAATGTTGTAAGTAACCTACAGAAATCATATAATTGTAAAACTGTAGTTAATAAAATGAAAATTATGTATTTTTGAGCAAAGGATCCAGCCAGATCAAAATTTGTACCAGAAAACAACATTTTAGATAAACTATCAAATTTCAAATATCTTGGCTGTGGCACAAGTTTATAAAATGAAAATGACATTGATCAGAAATTTAGACAATTTCAAGCTGTATGTGGCACCATTCAAAGAATGATTAAAAATAAAACTGGGAAAGAAATGAAAATGAAATTAGAAAGTAATGGCTATAGCCACACTGCTTTATAAAATGTGGGTGTCAACTCAAAACCAACTGAGAAAAATACAGGCGGCAGAAATGAGATCCTAAAGGAGTATTAATGGTGGTGTGAGGGTGGATACAATCCGAAATGAAGATATTAGGAAACACTAAATATAGGATCAATACATAATAAAACATTTAAAAAGATACAAAACCAGACATTTACACAGGTAATGTAGGAGTACACGCTGAGCGGCAGAAGAGTTGGAGGACAGCCCAGGAGATTGTGGAGACAACTGTAAAACCAGAGTGGGCAAGAATCCATGACTCATAAAGTGAAAAAGAAGTAGTAGTAGTAGAAGAAGAAGAAGAAGAAGAAGAAGAAGAAGGGAAGAAACTGCAGCAAACCACCCCTTAGAGAATAATGAGCAAAGAGGATCGTACAGACTCAAGGCCGGAAATCCTGTACAGTACATTACAGCACTCAACATGCTGCGGCTAGACAACCGATAGAGAACCTGTCCAAAGTGGCTCCCACAGGTCTCTAAGCAAGTGCGGACATGATGAAGCTGCATCTGACACCAATTTTCAAATGTCCATTTACTAGCTCTCTTAACTGTTCCACTCCCTCTTCTGTTGTGTGGGCCAACCTCAGATGGCTCTCTGGGACCAAGAATCAATTTCAAATTTCTGCCCTGGTAGCAGCAGATATAGGCATAATAAACTCTGTCACTATCTCTATGATCTGTAATTTTGTAATGGTCTGTTATTCATTTCCCCTTCCATGATCCTTCAGACTACTCCACTAGGTCATATTTGAGGGGTGTTCTTTCCAGCAAACTATGCTGTACTTCTATTTCAGTCACTGGCATTATCCTTGCACCAGCCTTCATGGTTCTAGCAGCTGTAGTCTACATATCCACCATGTTGACTTGTGTTTTGTGGGCTTCTTTGTCCTGCTCTGTGACAGTGGCTGTAAGTGGCAGCTGGCAACTCTAGTGAATTCAGACAGTTAGGCTCAATTGAAATAGAAATATTTTGTGATTCTTCATTTGTATTATTATGCAGTTTTCATCAATTGCACTAAAATAAAATTTCACATGTATCTACTTGTCACTGCACCTGATTCGTAATCTGTCATTATATAATTTACCAACTTACTAACACTGAGATGAGCATGTGCAGTGAGATAACATACCACTGCCACATTTGAAGGTGTTTGATTTATGCTTAAATTCAGTTCTTGTAAAGTTATTCAGCTTTTTTATTTTATTGCAGGAGCAGGAAGAGGTACACACAGAGGAGGTACTGGCAGGTGAGATTTTTGCTTTCTTCAGTAGCTTAATTACATGTTAAAGTTATCACTTTAATATTTTGTTATTTGGTATTCTTTCCATATTTTTCTTGCTAAACTATTTTAGTGAAACAGTTGTTCAAAATTTTTTACTTATACTTGAACTTGGCACTGGATGTTAATTACATGGTACATAATTCATACTGAAAATTGGCAGTGCCTTTGTAACTAAAAAAGGTTGGTCACAAATGTGCAGTTGTGTTTAAAATGTATACTGTGGTAGTGTGTGAGGGAAACATGACGAAAGAGTAAGAAGACAAATTTTTAACTACCAAATTGATATTTAAAAATAAGTCATTAGAAAGCTGAGCTAACATTAAAAATTGGCACACTACGATAAGTAGTAATGTTTAGATCACAGTTCCCTTATTCTGTAGTCGTGGCTCATATTAAAATCATCATCTTGAGATAAATATATTTACATATACAACTATTATTCAGCATAGTTGAGCTTCTTAAAGAGAAAAATTGCCTATGTTATCGGGGACTGGATCAAGTTAACCACATTTATGGTCAGTGATTTGAAAACTCATCATCATGTCTTGAAATGAAGAATATTGCCCCTGTAATCCCTCTTGTTTCACAAAGCTGTATTTCGCCACCTGACTTACGTGTGAAGTAGCCTGGGTGCCATGGTTATCCCTCGCCTGCCAAGAGGGTAATTGACTACGCAATGACAACATGCTACTGAGTACAAGATGCCTGACTTGATCGTAGCTTCACAACCAGTGTACTACATTCTCGAGACACATCTCCAATTCTGTCACCCCGTCCACTTCCATATCAACTTCCCTAATTTAAACATATGGGAGTTCCCCTTAACTCATCCTTAAGTTCCACAATCCTCCTTACCTTAGTACTCGTTACCCCTATGCTGCCCTATCCAATGCAGTAACTCCATCCATATCCCTGTATCTGCCCCTGTGCCTCTTACATTACACCCTGTTCCAACCCATCCCCTCACTGACATTCTCAATCAATCAGTCCACCACAACTCCTCATGCAGTTGGCCTGCAGGTTTAAAAAAATTTATGTGACTGACAGAGGGACAGACTGTGGCAAATGTTATTCCAGACTTAGCCTTTGATTGTTTATTTCTACATTAACCCTTTTATGACCAACAGAACATCTTAGGCTGGTGCATAAGGCTGTAATGTTTTCTATAAGTACAGAAAACACACACTATACATAATGGAGACTAAAGTCGTCATAAATAATATAATCTGCTTCACTGATCACTGAAATCTGCAAATGTTGGGGTAACTTTCTAAATCCATAACTGTAAAAATCATGTGGTTTTGTAGCAAAGAACTTATTGAGCCATGTTCAACATGTATTTTCACCCCAAAAGGAAGACTGGGATGCATCCACATAAGATAGTGTCAGACATCTGGTGGAACAGTGGATATGTGGTGTAGAAAGAGTAGCTCGCATGAGGTGTAACTATCCTGTTGGCATTTATTGTCGTCAACAGATATCTTCCAGATGAAATCCCAGAACAACAACCAGGAAGACTGTGTGAAGTGATGATATTCCACAATAACAGCAACCGGCATTCTGCTACACTTGCAAGAAATACTATACAACAACTGGGTTGGGATGTCAATCAGCACCCACTTTTTCACCTGACATTTCACCCTCAGATTTAATCCTTTCTGCTCTCTGTTCAATGATCTGTCTTTTGTTGGCAAGCCTACCTAATCGTAATGTTGTTTTACATCTGCCAATGTGTACATTTGTTGGGGAAATGTGATAGAATTTACAAGAATATTTGAAGAAAGCATTTGTTTAATTCCATCACAATGTGGATTTAGTGCACAATATTTAAAGAAGAAATAGAATAATATAACAGTTAATACAACAACTTTGCCAAAATAACACTATTCTACAAAGATAACTTCTTTTGTATTTCTAAAAAAATACATTGTGATCCTCTTTGTACTTTGATAGCTGAATTAAAAACTGTTCTTAGTTTTTTTCTGTCAGGGATTGTTTATGAATAATCACAATTTTCTTTTTCTCTTCTGTTTCTGATATATTGCAGCAAACATGAGGTGAAATTCAATAGAGAAATTCACATATTTATGATGTTATAATTTCATCACATTAATGGAGGGTGAGTTCTAACATATAACACAGAAATATTTTTGGATACACCTTGTAGCATTTATTTGATATGAGAAATAAGAGGAAATCGACAAGAAAATGAACCACTCTATTCTAATGCACATCACTTTCTTCTCTTGTATTGTGACTCTTTCTTCTCTTGAATGATATTCTAGCAATAATCTGCTAATATAGAAGGTACCCACTTCCCTTCATAATGCCTTTCTATGGTAGAAATGTCTTTATGGTATTTTTCGCCATGTTTGTTTAATACACCACTACAACTCTCTATGAAGTAGTCCAGATTACAGTCCATCATATGTATCTTCAAAGACATACTGCACCCCCGATCTCGATATGCTTTGATCACATCATTCACCATTGCTTTGTAATTAATAGCCTTTCTTCTTCTGAGGAAGTTCTCTGAAACCCTTTTGAATCAAACCCATGCTGTCTTTTCTGTGTCATTTAAAAATGCTCCAAAATTTGCGTCTTTCTGTAGATCCTTTATTTGCGGGCCCACAAATACACCTTCATTTGCTTATGCATCTGAAAGATGAGGGAATCTGGTAGCTAGATATGCCAATCCAATGCCTGTTTAATCCATGGCCTATACAAATTGTTTCATTGGGCCAAGTTTGACGTGAAGCAGTGGAAGTAGCATATCTTCAGGAGCTACCTGACATTAATGTTGTACATTCTTTTCGGCCACTTTCCATCTCTGCCTAGGCCCTTTCCTTATCTTGTAGTGACAATTTCTGTCTCAACTATCCCATTCACAAAGAAAACAGGTATACTCCACGTACCCTTGTTACATTCTCTGTACCATCGCAATTACTTTGAAATCTGCAAATATTTTCCATTTGTATCAATGGTATAGTAATGAATTTAACACCCATTCTACTAATTGGTAATTCTCTTTGGTCAAGTTGGCATAAGCTAATGGCACAGAGGGAACTTCATTTCCTTTATGCAGCAAAACACCCCTGAGACTTGTTTTTGATGCATCAATCGGCTGTCAATGTTAGAGATAATGGGCTATTGCAGGTGGTCTCAGTGACATACATATGGCAAGGGATAACTCAATGACATCTGATTCTTCCCACTTGCTGTTGAACAAGAAATTGTTATGTTCCATCACTATCGGATGTGGTAACATACCCGTATTTCTCTATAATCTCCCTATGTTTACCGTGAATTGTGGATATGTAAATATACATACATACTACAAAAAACATATCCCTGAGAATGATATTTTGTTTACATATTACAATTTCCCATGGTAAACTGGGTTAGAAGCACAGAGTTTAATATCAGAAATAGAACTCTTGTCGAACAGTGTAATTTAATTGGATAGATAAAAACATCTAATCACCAATCCCATTCTTTCATGTGTGTGTGTGTGTGTGTGTGTGTGTGTGTGTGTGTGTGTGTGTGTGTGTGTGTGTGTTGAATGACTCATAAAACTTAAGAAGTGAATTGAAATAAAGAATATTATGATACAGAAAGTTGCGACTCACTATATAGTAGACTTAAAATGAAGGATGTCGTGTTGGGCAGCATGCTTCGCAGCAGAGTATCAACTTGTTTCTTGCCACAGTTTGTAGGTGGCCATTTATGTGGACAGTCAGTTTGTTTCTTGTCATGCCCACATATAATGCAGCACAATAGCTGCATCTTAGCTTATATAGCACTTGACTGGTTTCACAGGTAGCACTGCCTTCCAGTGGATAGGTGATATTTGTGACCAGACTGGAGAAGAAGTGGTGGTGGTGGTGGTGGTGGTGGTGGTGGTGGTGGTGGTGGTGGTGGTAGGATGTATGGGACAGGTTTTGCACCTAAGTCTTTTACAGGGATACAACTGATGAGGTTATAGGTTAAAATTCCTTCCTAAACACAAAGAATCCTAAACCCCCTCCTCTCGTTCAGATTCATTGAAGACATCTTTGTGATCTGGATCGAGAATGAGGATGTCCTACCACATTCCTCAAGAACCTCAGCAGCTTCTCCTCCTTTGTCTCACCAGGACCTTCTCAAGCCAGCAAGCCACATTCCTAGGTGTTGATCTCCACTTCAAAGATGACTACATCACTGCCTCTGTCCATATCCAACCTACTAACTACAAGTAATATCTCCATTTTGACAACTGCTACCCAGTCCATACCAAGAAGTCCCTCCCATACAGCCTATCCACCCACGGTTGTCACATCTGCAGTGATGAGGGGTCCTCCTCGAAATATACCGGGGGTTTCAATGAAGTGTTCAGACAATAATTATCCTCCAAACCTTGTACAAGAACAAATCTTGTGTGTCTTATCTTTGCAGTTCTCCACTACCCCCAAATTCTCACCATCTGGCCACAGAGGAGCATTCTCCTCATAACTCGGTGCCACTGAGGACTGGAAGAACTGAATTACATCCTCTGCCAGTGTTCTGACTATCATTGTGCTCTGAAATCAGAAATGTCCTGCCTACTATCCTTCACACCTGTCCCACAGTGGTATTCCTCCGTCCACCAAACCTGCACAATATACTCGCCCAAACCAGCACAATCCCCTCTCCCAACCCTTACTTAATGGCTCATATCGCTGTAATAGAACTAAATGCAAGACCTGTCCCATACATCCTTCCACCACCATCTACTCCAGTCTGGTCACAAACATCATATATCCCACCAAAGGCAGGGATATGTGGGAAACCAGTCATGTGATATTCAAGCTGAGTTGCAACCAATGTGCTGCTTTCTGCATGGGAATGACAAGAAACAAGCTGTCTTTCTGCATGAATGACCACTGATAAACTGTGGCCAGGAAACAAGTGGACCACCCTGTTGCTGAGCATGCTGCCCAACATGACATCCTTAATTTCATTGACTGTTTGACAGCCCGTGCCATATGGATCCTTCTGACCAACCCCAGCTTTCTGAATTGCACAAGTGTGATCTCTCCCTGCAGTATATCCTATGTTCCTGTAACCCTCCTGACTTCAACCTTAATTAGTCAGTTCTCTCATCCATTTAGACCCTTCCCTGTCTCCATTCCAGTGCTACATAGCCCTCATATCACCAACACAAGAAGGCTTCTTAACTACTTTTGTAGAAATAACTTCCAGGATTTTGCTTTTTTGTGGGTGGCAAAGTCAGTGAAGATATTATTTATATTTATTACATTATTTGCTAGGTATATACTATTAGACATATATTTTCACTGATAACTTATTCTTGAAGAGAAGTGATGTCTTTGTCTTGTAACTAGTGTGTTCAGAAAAATTAGTGTTTTTATCACTCCTTTTATATTCAAAGCTACGTTTTTACATTTATAATAGCTACCACAGCTAAGGCTAAGTATCTATGGCTGGATGACATGTCTGGCATTGCAGTAATAGAGCTTACAAAACAACTTTGCTAATTAATGCATGTATCTATTAATCCTGACCCTGTCAAAATCCTGACTGTAGTTGGAGATTAACTATCACAAATGTACAGATACTGTTTTTTGATGTACTCTTTTTCCTCCTCCTCATGAGATAGTGTACTGGAAACAATTGCATTGTTTTGCTTATTTTGTCTTGGCTGTCTTAGTAGTTTCTTGGCATAATTTAAGTGTTTACAATTATTTGTGGATCTGTGTTTTGAATACTGGGGGAGAGGGGGATTTATGATGAATAGAGTCAGCAAGAATAAGGTTTCTATGCTTTACTTTATGACACATGAGAGCTGATTACCTCTGAAATGAAGAGGCTAGGAGTAAATAGTGTAGTAGAAACAACTGAAACACATAGGAGAAATGTGCACACACGTTTGGAGAGAATTTCTGATAAGTATCTGAAGATAATGTACATACAGTATCACTGTCCCTTTGCTCTTAATATATTTCCCATTCAGACTTTCACTACAGTCTGTTCCCAGACCAATGTGTTTGTCTTCCTGCCTCACCTCTCTACAGGGAGTCCAGTAGGGAGCTGCATTGCCCCATCTGCCACCCACTCTCATGGTCATTCATCCCACCTATTGTGGATGAGCCATGCACAAGGTGAGAAATGTGCTCAGGTTGTCATGAACATTAGAACTTCATTGCAACACAGAAGGCACATTACAATGTTGGGCATGTTAAATGGCTTCCTAGTGCAGAAAAACATAACAATAGTCCTGTTACGCTGTAAGGTTGTCTCTAATATGAGTTTAGCTGAGCACTGCAAGCAGCACTGGTAATTTCCTATATTCCAATATTGTAGTGCTCAGAGGAATAGTTGTGACTGTTACAGCAGCCAAAAATATGACAACTGTCATCCCCATGGAGGAGATGGCAGTGCCATCCAGGATGTACGGTTCTGAAAGAAAAATACCAGGCCACATCATCATCAAGGAGGGATGAAAACAGATGCAAGATAAAACATCTAATAAGAAGACAATCAATCAGAGAACATCACAATACAAAGGTGTAGAGTACTATCCAACTCAAAGGAAATGGTAAGAGTGTTTTTTGAACATGGAGCAAAACCATTCAAACCCTGTGTAGAAGCACTTGAACACAGAGATGAAGGCTGCCCAATGGAATACAAGACACTGGTAATTAGTTTCCAGAGACAAGGTAGTAATGAAAAAACCACAAGAAGAGAGGTGTTTCTAAGTAGCCAAGAGGAATAGAGCTTCATAGAAACACAGATTGTATGTAACAACATGCAGCAAAGGAAACAGATTTCTATTTAAGGCAAGGTAGAGAATGACCTGATCCACTACAAGATATCTGATAACATGATAACTATTCTTGAAGCTCCAGTTCAGCACTCTGTGTGTAACAACTGAGAGGCACTGCTCTAGGTATCTAAAGAGTAGTTTGCACTAGTGATGTCAATATTGTGGGCTACATTCTTATTAATATAGTAATGGCACTCGGAAGTGGATTGTGGATGTCAAGTCTGGGACTTGGGTTGGCTGGTGAGCCATTGTGCAGTGGTCTGTGAAGGCTGTGAAGAGCACAGGAATACCGGAAAATTGTCCAGTGTCATGTGGTCCCTATACAGAAACTATACAATGGCTGTCATGGGCAAGATGAGCTGCTCTGAGTTTGTTTCAGGTTTATTAACATGCCAGCAACAGGCAGCACTCTGTTGAATGTCTCAAGACAGCATTGTAAGGTACCAGTCATATGGTACACCACACACTTCCACCTCATTCCTATTATGTCTTCTAATCCACCCTGTTCCCATACCCAACAAATTTCATCCTACCTCACATCTACAAAGAAAGCACCTGAGAAATACTCCGGATAATCTACTACACCCCCTCCTGGCTATGTGTATCATCTGTAAGTAAAGAAAGGAGGATTACATAGTATTTGTTTGATGTGCAATTTTACTGCATGAAAACAAAAATGTGGTAAGTGATAACATTCTTGCTATTACTTTCTGTGGGGTATCCCTGATAAAAGTTAATGATAATTTGAAATTCTTGGTGAAGTTTTCTGCAAGTCACCAAGTGCTCTCATTGTCAAATACTGGATGAATAAAATGTCAGCATATGCTTGCAGTGAGTGAGGCTGCATATACAGTCATACACTCAGTTCCCAATTGTTAAATTAACCCTGTAACATAAAATTGTATGTTTTAATAAGCAGATTACTACAGGATTTTAAATAATAAAATTTTGTTAATTATTATTTGAAATGTTGACAATAAAAGTTTATTTGCCCCGGGTGGTATTCAGATAGCCAGCTTGCAACTGGAATAAAGTTCTGACTTTATGGAACTCGGTTAGTAATGTTCACTGTTGTACATAAATGACTAGATTAGATGCTCAGTTATTCGCTGATCACTAGGGTCTCTAAAAGATTGAAATAATTGATTCTGTTCTTTATAATGTCATATTGAAACAGTCTTCATTTATCAACTGTTTGTTTGACTTTTGCAGATTAAGTATTTTTTATATTAACACACAATTTCCTTTTTTGTCAATCAGGCCCTGTTGTGGGGGAAGCCCCGCGTCCTATTGCTCAGGTGAGTGAAAGTAGAGGCAGCACCACTGAGACTGACAGAGAGATGGTGAGTTTCACCAGCAGCAAAGGAAGTTTGGCTTTGTGGCATGTAATGAACCCCCCCACTGTTTCCTAGCCTCCTTCCAGGGTTCTAACAAATTTCATTAGCCCATGGTTTTTAGCCTTCTGTGGGCTGCCCTGCACACCCGATTTTAATTAATCAACACCTTTCTACATATCCTATTCATCTTCACTTCATGCTTATTATTTTTTGCACTCCAATCTTTCCTGACACCACAACCTTTGCAACTTCATTTGCACTGGTAAGTGAAGTGTTGTCTCAAGTCTTATATTACAATGTAATTACCTACTGAACAATTACAAAAATATAACAAAGAATACTTGCATACTGGCTAATGACATCGTAACTTCATTTTTTGTCTCCTGGTGTAATGGCGTTGTCACAGTGCAACAGATCTAGGGCAAGGCACTTCACTGAATGAGAATGAGACAGCATGGAATAAAACACTCAAATCAGCAAGTACAGTGAAGCCTGATGAAGCAACTATTGCTGTCCCACTCTGCAGAAACTCTTCACACATTTGCAGCAGATTTCATGCGCAAGAGAAAAAATTCCTGAAGTGAATAAAAGTTTAAACCCATTATTTGAACTAGAATGTGACTTTATGGCAGCGACCATCATTCATTGGTACTATAGACATCGCAAAATATGTAACTTTACCCCAGAGCTAGGTTACACCACATTTGATATTCATTAAACATGATATTTACCACCTACAGTTGTCTAAAATATTTAGTTATTGCAATTATACGTCATTCACCATTTTTAAAATGGTAATGGAGTCACTCTTTTTGCTATTATCATAGCCAGACGAACTTGAAAAAAACCCTTTTTAGAATATTATCATGGTCATTAAATTGATTTCTCGTGCACTTCATAGAGAGGTCTTCTTGTCTTTGGGTATCACAAGTTTATCTTGGGTTGCATAGTAATTCAATAAATCTAACTTCATGTTTGGTAGCTCATCTATCACCGGTTGTGCTGTGTGAAGTAAAAGTAACTGTGTAGCTACGTTCTGTAGCTATGTTCGCTGTTTGGGATTTGCTTCCAGTAATATTCAGGTATGTCTCTGATACATGAAACAGAATCAAATGATCAACCTTTGGATGATCAACCAGATCTTGTACTGACTCCTGTATACAGGTAGCTATCCCTCCTGCAGTGACCATATGATCAACACGCATGCTGTCTGTCATATGAATCTCAATGTATAGTGTCTGCCACAAGGTGTGCAACTCTGAGGACAAGGGCCCATTCCACATTAACTTATGCTGCCATAGACATTGCAAAAATATCTTAAATGTGATCACAATGGGACTAATTAATCCAAATGGATCAAATATGTATGATGTGGCACACAGTACAGTGCATTTTGTGAAGCTGTAGATATTAGGTGCTGGTTTGAAATTGTTCACACTTTCAAAATGTTGAGCAGCTGGATGCTAGAATAAACCTCAAATTCTAACATCCTCATCATTATCAAGCAGTAAAAGTAGTTGTGTTTCTTGCACCACTGAGGGGATATTTTTGAATAGTTCATCTGTGTTGCTGTACCATTTCCATAGTGAAGCTCCACCTCTTATCAATATCTTAATGAGATCTTACTGGAGCTTGATTTCACCCCTTACTGTATTGCATCCTGAGATACAATGGTCGATATTGAAATGATTAGTGAGATTGTTTGCTGCCTCACTCTGCTCACTCTCTTTGTGAGCTAACTTTAACAGACCACTGGCTGCAAGAAAGGGCGCACAAGTCATTCTGTATGTGATTGTCTTTCATTGGTATCCCAGAGGTGGTGCAGATCTGTCACTCCTCCACAATATTCTTTGGAAACTGCAATCTTCATCTACTACCAGAACTTGTCAATGCATATTCTCCATGTCTACTGTGAAGGCAATGCGATGTATGTGGAATCATAATGTTATGGATTACAAATAATGTTGAATGGTTGGTCATATCATTGGAAGACTGTTTAGTGACAAATTTGTGTTTGATTTGGCAAGACAATCAAATGCTGCTCTTATTTAGTAGTTGAGCTGAAGTGGCATGTACTATGAAATGGCTTCTGTCATGACTACTACTACCATGTGTCGTAATCCTTCATACTTCCTTATAAACTCTGTGTAGCTTTCCACAAACTTTGATTGTCTTGTTAGTTTCTGTTCAGTCTGGGAGAAGCATTTTGCTGCATTGTGGAAAGAATTGCATAACAAACTTTGCTCTTCCTGAAATGGAAGATGAACTATGAACCTATCTGTTGAATCTTTAGTTGTGTGTTCCACGAAGTGCGAGTCACATTGCTGCTCTTCTTCCATCATTAAGACATTGATACCACACAACTAGTGTTTGGACAGCTTTAAGGAAAAGAAGTGGAATGTGGACTCACATATTTTTTCATTTGTTGTTTTATGTAATACAATTTATTACTTAACAACATTCATATTATTACAATTTAAAAGCGTATTAAAACAGTCATGAGCCTCGCAGTAAAAACTTTAGCAGGCTTAATTAATTAGAATCCATATTTTGGCAATTGTACCATTATGAAAAGGGCATGAAATTGGAAGTACACAGTTCACAAAACAAGGAAAGGTCACACGAATTGGGCAGGTTCAACAAACAATTTTATCAATCAAATTAATTGCAGTGACTGACATTAGATGCATTAACAATTTGCAAACGTAAGTTACTGTTGCACAATTGAAAAACATTCATCCAAATACAGGAAGATTCGCAAGCCACACCACTGATTGTATTTGCTGGAAGGCCTCTTAGTAATGTACAACACATAACAAAAAGAAAGGAAAACCAGTAAGCAGTAAAATACACAGTGCCTCATACCAGAGATGCCATGGGAAGGTATGAATTTTAAGTATGAATCCCAAACCATGCATTGCAAACAAACATTAAAACTGACATTTAATAAACGTACAGTTGTCAAAAATTCAGAGCAGATCGAGAGCTACAGCAGAGAGCTATCACAGTCAACAAAGAATGAGCAGCTAAATTCCCCAAGTGGACTAATGATTATGCACCAAGGTAAAGATCGACAGTTTACACTGATAACTAACAGGTTTTAAACTTAACGTATTGAGAATTGTTAATAAGGGTGCAACATTTAAGTGAGTAGTTAGTTATAAGGAGGAGGAACCTCAGGCTTGGTAAATGTACCTTAGCCTTCTGAGCTAAATAAATTCACCGAATAGAGCAGACTACTGGTTCCTGCCCAAACTGTGACACACTGCCATGGAACATGTCAGATGAGCAACTCCGCTTCACTCGAGTGACTGGCAGGGGCAGCAGACTGCCAGTCAACTCAGACGCCGTGCGACGACAGAGGTGCCACCATGGCAAAAGGCAAACATGCCTCTGCTCTGGGCACAGGGAACAAGAACACATCATTTCCTGCCAAAGCTACCCTGCCAACACACACCAATGGGAACAGAATTCTGCATAAATGAAGCTTCACACAAGAAGGTGCAGGAAGTAGAAAATGTGAACAAATGGCACAAGTGTCTAGCAATGTAATTAACACTGTTCAAAATTTCTGTTATTCAGAATTGAAAATATCAGCACCTGCTGATTAAATAACTCAAGTGTACCCATGTACCAAGATCACTTTGCCTCTGACATAGATCATGTTACAATTGATTCTCTTCCTGAGACTTTAACAGGGAATACTCTTACACTTGCATGACATATTACCTGGAACACAAATTGTAATTAATAACACTGACTGATGATCATGCACTCAGTCACTCATAGGTGCATTAATATAACAGATGCAATTTTAGATAACACAGACATGACCTCACTCAAATATAAAAGAACAACACTTTACTGCACTCAGTTGTGAAGGGCCCGTGCATTGCAGGATTCGAGCCAGGATATTATTGCATCCTACACACTCAGGTGATCATTGAGGAGCCATAAAATTTAAGCTTGTAGAGTAAGCCAGTTACTTGCCAATCAGGTTGCTTGCAATGGCCGTATGTCTTCATGCAGCTCACCGCTATCTGGCCTTGTGAGAGCCAGCCCAGCTTGATGTGACTGATTCAGCCTTCAGCAGCATCTCGGGACCTGCACCAGGCAGCGGGAGTCCCCCAAAAGCAACATCTTGCCAGCCACATTCCCTACAGCCAACTGTTCTCCAGGCCCCACCAAACCAACACACACGTGCAAATGTTGCTATGGCTCAGACATGATTCAATCCTTCTGTCTTCCACAGTTTGTTCAAGAAAGTCGGTGTCAGTTTTCACAAAGCATAACATGAATGGCCACCTTGACAAAATTTTGTGTTCTACCATTTGATACTCCTTTGACATACATAACCCAACACAGTTCTGTCTCTTAAAGCACTGGATGATAAGTTCTTATGGAGATAGTCCTTGCCTTCTGAATGTACAGAGAAACTTTTGCTCCCAGCAACTTGTCGATCTTGGCAGGTGACCAAAATTCTAGATCGATTAGTTTTATACGTGTCAAATCCAACACACTGTTTAATTTTGCTGAAGGTAACTGACATCTTGTCTTGATCCCAGACAGAAGGTGAAATGAAGATGTTTATACAGGATTCAACTTGAACCGAGATGTGCTTTTTCGTTTCTGATATGATTCCACCTGTTCCTTGCATGTATACTTTACTGTGCCATCTGTGAAGTGAGAGGCACTGTGCACATGCTTCAGATATGAATCATGACTGTGAGTCAGAAACTAAGGGAGCATAAGTTTGCCATGTGCCACTGCTATCTGTCAACTGTGTTGTCACTGTCGTAAGCAGCATTTGTTTGTCTCTGATGACTTTAAGTGAGCAATAACGCAATGTATTTGATGAATGTATACCATTGTTTTTGTGTTTCATGTCACTAGGACAGTCCTTCCTTGTTCCATCATTGTTGTTTTATTTCTGTCTGTAGCAGTGTGTGGTGCCATTTTCAACAAGCATGACAGCATACAGATGTGCAACTAGAAGCCCTACGATCACCCTTGGGACAGTTGTTGATCAGTTTGTTGGGCATCACTATAGGTTTGTGTTTGCTACTTGTGGCTTGCCTTAATTTGCTGCACTTGACCAATGCAGCACTAGCAGGGACTAGATTCATCTCAAATGCCCAATGTGCTTGGCGTTGCAGGTGATCTGCTGTTTGTTCCAATATGTGCTCTGTCTTGATAGTACTGTAGCCTTAACGATTTCGGATTTGCATTTATTTGTGAGTAAAGCACATCTATATTCTAATGTCAGAAAGCTATTGAAACTCAGGCAGATTTTAAATTCTGTTCTTACAGACGGGTCAACATTTTCTATAAAGAACAGTGATAAGTCTTGAAAGGATACATTTAGTTGTAATCCAATCAGCAAATGAACATTGCTTGAAGTAGTGCACAAAGTTCATTTGCACTTTCCCCGGTCACTGACAGGAACATTAACATCATTCTTCAGATGTGCTGATGCAATCAGCCTAGGATTATTGTATGTGTTGCAAACTGTATCAAAAGCTACATTAAAATTGGTGGTAGTCACAAGAAGATTGGCAGTGAGCTGCACATGTTACTGAACTAAGCAAGTGGTTATTTAGCAGTGTCCTCTAATTCCTCGTCATTTACCACAAGACTCACAAATGATGCCTGAACCGCTTTACATCACATTTGAATGATGGAAGTTTTATGGTGGGCAACTTTATGGTACACTCTGATGCCCTCAAGTCAGAACCCCCTCCTCCTGCAGGGGGCTCGCAATTCTTTCTTCTTTCGTGAGTTCACACATGGCGCACGTGGGACTCTGAGCTATTGCAGCCAATTCTTCCATACTGGCCACATTTGTCACCCTGCCCTCCCTCCCTATCCTTGCCGACTCCCAGTTGCCCCCTCCTTCCCCAATCTTTGTACTCCGGTTCATCTCGACATGGCTATGCTCCCAGGGTGGTCCACAACTCTTTTTTTGGATATGTGCGTGGCGAGCACAGGGCCCCGAGCTAGTGCAGTTCTCCTTCCTTTCCTGTCTGCCCTACCCCCCTACCCCATGCCGCCTCGTTCCCACTCTCTCTTTTTGGGAGTAATGTATCGAGCCTTCGCCCGGACATGGATGTTTGAAAAATCCGGTATCCTGTTTCCTTTGTTTTTCTCCATCCCCACACTTTCTTCCTCTATTGGTGTTTCCCTACGTTCACTCTTCTCCTTGTTTTCATGCCCTTACTTCTCTCTCTTCCTCATTCTCCTTGCCTTCTTTTCCATGTCTTATTCTCGGCTTCGGTGTTTGAGATTCTTTCTTCCATCCCTCTCTCTCTTTCCTCTCTTCTTTCTACCATGTGCATGTCTGAAGGCCAATGTGTTCGCACGCATAGCCGGTGATGCGGGGTAACGCGTAATTCCCCGCCCTGGTTAGACAAGTAAGGCACTCATGTACCGCTGGTAAAGACCAGGCTCAGGGAGGGGTGATTGCCTGAGCTGTACCTTCAGAACGTGCTGATTAGTCCCTCTGTCTGTTTCTTGAGAGGTATGACCTCAGGTGTGCACAATCACCTAAGGCGGGAGTGCCCTCTGAGAGGGCCCCGACGAGGTAGGAGCACGCCATCGGAGATGCTGGCAATCATGAGGGATTCGTCCATCTGCAATGGATTTCTCTTCTTCTTCTTCTTCTTCTTCTTCTGTCTTCTGTCTTCTGTCTTCTGTCCAAAAAAGAAAGCTAGATGAAACTCCTGTTCCGAAAATTCTACCACCAGCACTGAAGGTTCTTGTTGTCACAAGATCTGGCGGTCACGATTTCTCAACAGTCAACCCTTTCGTCATTCAGAATGGTGTAGATGCGATTGCAGGACCAGTGAAATCATGTACTCAGTTGTGCAGCGGTACCTTGCTGTTGGAGACAGAGCACCTTCCAGGCCCAAAAATTACTTCTAGCCACTCCCTTACACATAGATCCTGTAGGTGTGGAGGCCCACCACACCTTGAATTTGTCGCGTGGCATGTTGTATACCAGGTCACCTGACAGACTAACTGATGAGGAGATTGTCTTTCCTCTTTGATCAGGGAGTGACAGCCGTCCATCGGGTCATAAAAAGGGTCGGCAAGGACCTCATACTGACCCAAAAAATATTCCTGACATTCGACAATGTGCACTTGCCTTCACGAATTATAGCGGGTTACGAGGTCATTTCTGTTCGGCTGTATGTACCCAGCCCTACAAAGTGTTACCAATGTTAGTGGTTTAACCACACATGGCATTCTTGATAAAGTGCAGCTAAATGCATTACCTGTGGCAGGGATGCCCATGAGGGTGACTGTCCACCTCCATCCCCTCATTGTATCAACTGCATGGGCAACCATGCTGCCTCCTCTCGTGACTGCCCCCTCTACAAAGATAAAAAAAGTATACAGGAAATTCGAGTGAACGAGAAGGTGTCGACGTCAGCTGCTTGCAAGTTATTCATTAGCAGGAAGCCCACTGTGCTTCCTTCAGGCAAATACAGTATCATTCTCGGCTCTCCTTGGCCTACCAGGGAGGTGGCTACACAGACATGTGATCTAACATTTAGCAATTTGATCATCAGATCAGCCAGTGCTAAGATCACCTGATCAATGTCTCCTCTTCCTCCCACCAACCCTAACTCTCAAACATCTTCATCAGCTACTCCTAAGACAAGGACCTCTAAATCAGGGGCTCAGACCTTCAAAAAAGAACTGACACGCGCAGGTTTCTTGTGTACACAAACTTCACAGAAATCAACTGTTCTATCGGCAAAAGGTAATTCTTCAATGAAGGCTCATAGAAAAAAAAGAGTTCTCCATGTCTGCAGAGGCGCAAATTGCCGTCCCCGGCCATCTTCAGTTTCGCCAGGCCGCACCACTGGTAGCCGATCATCTGGCCTTTAACCGGCGGAGGAAGCCACCACTCCCGACCAGCTCAGGAAGGGGGCAGACGCAATTGTTGAGTTTATGCCTGCTTGTCGTAGGTCTCCAAGAAACGAAGTTACGCCCATGCGATCGTATTGACCTGACACACTATACCTCCATGCATTTTGACCTACTCCCTGTGGCATGTATTCAGGCTCATGGAGGGATCATGTTGCTGGTTCTTGATGAGGTCTACTATAATCCAATCACATTGCACACAGATCTGTAGGTAGTTGCCTTCCGGATTACTCTCTCCACTTTCACATTCTCCATTCTTGCTGTTTACACTTCATCATTGTCTGCTTTCACTAGGGCAGACATGATACAACTGATTACTCAGCTTCCTACACCATTTTTGTTGATTGGAGACTTTAATGCCCACCATCCCCTTTAGGGCTCTCCAGCATCCTGCCTGAGAGGCTCCCTCTTGGCAGACCTTTTCAACCATCTCAATTTTGTCTGCTTAAATACCGGTGCACCTACCTTCCTTTCGGACACAATGCATACCTATTCCCACCTGGACCTCTCAACATCCACAATCCAACTTGCATGTCGGTTGGAATGGTATGCTCTGTCTGACACATACTCGAGCGACCATTTCCCCTGCATAATCCATCTCCTGCATGACACCTTTTCTCCACATACCACTAGCTGGAACATCTCCAAAGCTGACTGGGGGGCTTGTCAACCTCCCTGGCGACCTTCCATGATCAAAACTTCTCCAGCTGTAATAGTCTGGTCGCATACTTCATGGACGTTATTCTCACTGCTGCTGAATATTCCACCCCTCATACTTCCTTTTCTCCACATCGAGTCCCAGTCCCCTGGTGGACTACCACATGCAGCGATGCTATTCATGCTCGGCGACATGCTTTACGCACAGTGTCACCCTAAGTTGGCAATCTGTATCAGTTACAAACGACTCCGTGCACAATGTCATCGTGTTATCAAAGAAAGCAAAAAGGCTTGCTGGGTGTCTTTCACCAGCTCATCCAACAGTTTTACCTTTTCTTCGGTATTCTGGGGGGGCCTGTGTCGGCTGTCTGGCACCAAGGTCCACTCCCTGATTTCTGGCCTGACTGTAGTGAATGAAGTCCTTGTGGACGCTGAGGATGTCTCAAATGCCTTCAGCCGCTTTTTCATGGAGGTTTCAAGCTCTGCCCATTACCACCCAGCCTTCTTCCCCTGAAAACCAGCAGTGGATGCACGGCCTCCTTCTTTCCAGTCTTTGAATCATCAAAGTTACAATGCCACCTTCACCGTGCGGTAACTCGAAAGTGCACTCGCCTGGTCCCGATCCTCTGCTCCAGGGCCCGATGGTATCCGTATTCAGATGCTGAAGAACCTTTCTCGCGCAGGTAAAGGCTGTCTTCTTCACGCCTATAATCGCATCTGGACTGAAGGTCATGTTCCCACACACTGGCGTGAAGCAGTTGTTGTTCCCATACCCAAACCAGGAAAGGACAATCACCTTCCTTCCAGTTACCACCCCATCTCCCTTACCAACTGCGTCTGCAAGGTGATGGAGAACATGGTAAATTCTCGATTGGTTTGGCTCCGTGAATCTTGACGCCTCCTTACCAATGTCCAATGTGGCTTTCGTAGGCACTGCTCTGCTGTTGACCACCTAGCTACCTTGTCAACCTTCATTATGAACAACTTCTTGCGTAAGCGCCAGAAGGTGGCCGTTTTCTTTGATTTGGAGAAGGCTTATGACACCTGTTTGAGGGCAGGAATTCTCCACACCATGTACATTTCGGGCCTTCGCAGTTGCCTCCCTCTTTTTATTAATGCATTTTTAATGGATCAAATAGTCAGGGTACGTGTGGGTTCTGTTCTGTCACATGCCTTTCGCCAGTAGAATGGGATGCCACAGGGCTCCGTTTTGAGTGTGGCCCTTTTTGCCATAGCTATCAATCCATTAATGGATTGCCTTCCATCTGAGGTTTCGGGCTCCCATTTCGTGGATGACTTTACGATCTACTGCAGTGCTTTGAGAACATGTCTCCTGGAGCGCTGTCTTCAGCATTGTCTAAACCGTCTACATTCCTGGACTGTCGCTAACGGTTTTCGTTTTTCTGGTGAGAAAATGGTGTGTATGAACTTCTGGCATTACAAACAGTTTCTTCCACCATTCTTACATCTCAGTCCTGTTGCTCTCCCATTCGTGGAGACAAAAAAATTTTTAGGTCTTACATTTGACAGGAAACTTTGCTGGTCTCCACATGGGCCTTTTTTGGCTGCTTGTTGTACCCATTCCCTAAATGTCCTCCGTATTCTCAGTGGAACGTCATGGGGAGCAGATCGAGTGGTCCTGCTTTGCTTATATCAGTCCATTGTCCGATCAAAGGTGGATTATGGGAGCATTGTCTACTCTTCTGCTCGGCTGTCCATCTTACACCGTCTAAACTCTATCCACCATCGGGGGTTAAGTCTGGTGACTGGAGCATTCTACAACAGCCCTTTTGAGAGTCTGAATGCCAAAGCTCCTGCATTAGCACTTAACTACCGGCACGATATGTTGCTTTGTCGGTACGCCTGCTGACTGATGTCAATGCCCGACCACCCATCATATTTTTGCTTCTTTGACGACTCTTTCGATCCCCCCCAGGGGGTCCACAACTCTTTTGTGGACACGTGCGTAGCGAGCACGGGACCCCGAGCTAATGTGGCCCTCCTTCCTTTCCGGGCTGCATACCTTCCCTATCCGCATCCTTCCCCATCCCCCATCTTCGCCCCCCCCCCCCCCTCTCACCACTGGCTTTTTCCTTCCCTTTCTCCCCCTCTGGGAATATGGTTTGTGCCTACGTCTGGACACGGACGCCCAAAACTGTTCCAAATTCCTTGCTTTCTACACTCGCAAGTCCTCGTACTTCCTCCGTCCATCTCTTTGCCCTCTTCTCCGCTGCGGCGTTTGAGACCCCCTCTTCTTTCCTTTCCCTTTCTCTTTTTTCCTCCCTGTGCATGTCTGAAGGCCAACCCACGCACTTCCATGCGTAGCCGGTGATGGGGTAACGCGTAATTCCCCACCCCGGGTAGACAGGTAGGACACGTACGTACCCCCTGGTAACGGCCAGGCCCAGGGAGGGGTGATTACCCAAGCTGATACCTTCCGAAAGTGCCGATTCGTCCCTCCGTCCGTTTGTCGGGAGGTGTGACCTGAGGTGTGAACAATCACCTAAGGCGGGAGTGCCCTCAATGAGGGCCCCCACAAGGGAGGAGCGCGCCATCGGAGACGCCGGTAATCATGGGGGATTCTTCCGCAATGGTTTCCTCACTTTCCACTATGTCTGCTCACAAACGTAAGTTCACTGAGTCTCAGCCACAGACGGTTCTTCCATCATTGCCACAGTTACTTGTTGTTTCTCGGTCTGAGGAAGGTCACGACTTCTCCACGGTCAACTCTTTCATTGTTCAGAAAGGTGTCGACGCAGTTGCAGGTCCTGTAAAGTCTTGTTCCCGATTACGGAATGGCAACCTGTTGTTAGAAACAGTCAGTGCCCTCCAGGCACAAAAATTGCTGCGTACTTCTCTGCTCCACACCTTCCCTGTCCGGGTGGAACCGCACCGTACCTTAAATTCCTCGCATGGAGTCGTTTATACACGCTCCCTCGATGGATTGTCTGACGAAGAAATTCAGCACTACCTGTCTGACCAGGGCGTAACGGCTGTTCATAGGGTTATGAAAAGGGTTGACATGAACATCATTCCAACCCGCACTGTCTTCTTGACATTTGACCAAGTTCAACTCCCATCGAAAATCAAAGCAGGCTATGAGATAATTTCCGTTCGCCCTTACGTCCCGAACCCTACGCGTTGCTATCGATGTCAGCGGTTCAATCACACCAGCCAGTCCTGTTCCAATCCGGCCAAATGTGTTACTTGTGGCAAGGATGCCCATGAGGGTGCTTGTCCACCTTCATCCCCTCGCTGCATCAACTGTATTGGTGACCACGCTGCTTCCTCTCAAGATTGCCCCGTTTTTAAGGACGAAAAGCTCATCCAGGAAATAAGAGTGAAGGAAAAGGTGTCGACCTTTGCTGCTCGAAAATTGTTCGCCAGTCGACAGCCCACCGTGCCTCAGACAGGAAAATACAGCACTGTCCTTGCTTCTCCTCGGCCAACAAAGGAGGCGGCCATGCAGACTTGCGACCTCACCTTTAGTACCACGGTCGTCAGATTGGCCAGCGCAAAGATCGCCCGTTCAACCTCACCACTTTCGCCTGTCCACTCTATGGCTCACCCTTCATCGGGTTCTGCTAAATCTCGAGCCCAAAAGTCAGACGCCAAGTCTTCGAAAAAAGAGCATACTCGTGAAGAGTTTTTACGTACCGCAACTTCACAACCATCGGTTCATCCATCTAAACATCATACTTCCAAGAAGGCTACAAAGAAACACAGTTCCTCTCCTTCTCTGCCAAGGCGATTCCCATCTACAGCACCCCCTGGGGGAAATCGCCATCGGCCGTCTTCTGTGTCGCCGAGGCGCACTGCTGGTTGCCGGTCAACCGGCCGATCGCTGGTGGCAGGGGCTGCTACTGACCAACCTATGGATCAGGATCTTCTGCCTTCGGCTGAATGCCATTCCATGCTGTCAGTCGCAAGCTCTGAGCAGTCGTTGAGTTGACAGCATCCTTGCTCACACTCCTCCATTTTCTGTTCACCCTATGTCCACTATCCACTGGAATATCGGCGGCATTCGAGCCAATCGGGATGAATTGTCGGTCCTCTTACGATCCTACTCGCCGGTCATCTTCTGTCTTCCAGAAACAAAGCTGCGTCCCCATGACCGCTTTGTTCTCCCTCATTTTCAGTCCGTCCTATATGACCTCCCCTCTGTTGAAGTCACTCCAGCCCATGGAGGACTCATGATTCATCTCCATGATACTCTCCATTATCACCCAATCCCCTTAAACAGTTCCTTCCAAGCTGTCGCCGTCCGTCTTTCCATTTCTGGATACACGTTCTCTCTTTGTACTGTATACATTCCATCATCCACACCAATGGCACGAGCTGATCTCCTTCATCTTCTTGGTCAGCTTCCACCCCCCTATTTGCTGGTTGGGGACTTCAATGCCCACCACCTGCTTTGGGGATCTCCACATCCTTGTCCACGTGGCTCTCTATTGCTAGACGTCTTCCACCAAGCGGATCTACGTAGTTTGCCTCAACACTGGGGTCCCCACATTTTTGTCTGCCTCTACGACAAATTTATCTCATTTGGACCTTGCAGTCGGTACTGTTCCGCTAGCTCGGCACTTCGAATGGTTCACCCCTGATGATACACACTCGAGTGACCACTTTCCATGTGTCCTTAGACTGCTGCCTCAGCTGCCATATATGCGCTCGCGACACTGGAAGTTTGGCCAAGGCGATTGGACACTTTTTTCGTCTCTAGCGACATTCGATGACCGTCGCTTTCCCAGCGTCGACGATGAGGTCACACATATTACTGATGTTATTCTTACAGCTGCGGAACGTTCAATAACACGCACCTCCGAATTGCCCCGGCGCCACCCAGTTCTTTGGTGGAACGAGGCATGCCGTGACGCAATACGTGAGCGGCGACGAGCTCTTCGCATTTTCCGTCACCATCATACTTTGGCCAACTGTATCCGCTATAAGCAGCTCCGTGCGCGATGCCGTCGCATCATCCGTGATAGCAAGAAGGCAAGCTGGAAATTCTTTATTAGCTCATTTAACACCTTCACTCCCTCCTCGGAAGTTTGGAGTCGGCTTCGACGGTTCTCAGGCGCGCCTAGTTTCTCCCCGGTCTCTGGGCTCACTGTCGCGCATGATACCTTAGTGGACCCCGTCGTAATTTCTAACTCATTGGGTCAGCACTTTGCTGAGATTTCGAATTCTTCAAATTACCCGCCAGCGTTTCTCCCGAAGAAACGTGCAGCGGAAGTGCGACATCTTGCTTGCTCCTCTCAAAATCACGAAAGCTACAATACTGTTTTCTCCATGCGGGAACTCCAACATGCCCTCTCTTCTTCTCGCTCCTCCGCCCCAGGACCGGATGGTATCTGTGTCCAAATGTTGCTGCATTTATCAACCCATAGTCTGCGTTACGTCCTTTGCCTTTATAATCGAATTTGGACCGACAGTACGTTTCCCAGATGGTGGCGGGAAGCTATTGTCGTTCCCGTTCCGAAACCTGGATAGGACAAACATCTCCCCTCTAGCTATCGCCCCATTTCTCTCACGAGTAGTGTCTGTAAGGTTTTTTAGCATAAGATGAATTACCGTTTAGCTTGGTGGCTGGAATCCCACAGTCTTTTAACACCAGCCCAATGCGGATTCCGGAAGCATTGTTCTGCAGTTGACCATCTTGTTGCTCTCTCCACTTATATCATGAACAATTTTCTCCGGAAACGCCAAACGGTAGCAATATTTTTTGACCTGGAGAGAGCATACGATACCTGTTGGAGGACAGGCATCCTCCGCACACTGTTCTCTTGGGGCTTTCGAGGCTGGCTGCTCCTTTTTCTTCGCGAATTTATGGCAGAGCGCACATTTAGGGTACGAGTGAACACTACTCTCTCCTGTACTTTCTCCCAAGAAAACGGGGTACCCCAGGGCTCCGTGCTGAGTGTTGTACTGTTTGCCATCGCCATAAATCCAATTATGGATTGTCTCCTTCCTGATGTCTCGGGCTCCCTCTTTGTGGACGATTTTGCGATCTACTACAGCTCTCAACGGACCAGCCTTCTTGAACGACGTCTTCAAGGATGTCTCGATCGCCTCCACTCGTGGAGCATTGAAACTGGCTTCTGTTTCACACCCAGTAAGACCGTTTGTGTTAATATTTGGCATCGTACGGAGTTTCTTCCGCCTTCCTTACATTTAGGACCTGTCAAACTTCCATTTTCGGACGTCGCTAAATTCTTGGGTCTTACCAAAATGGCTTTGTTGTGCTGTTATTGTGAATGGCTGAAAGCAAGGGGAAACTACGGCCGTAATTTTTTCCGAGGGCATGCAGCTTTTACTTTACGTTTAAATGATAATGGTGTCCTCTTGGGTAAAATATTCTGGAGGTAAAGTAGTCCCCCATTCGGATCTCCGGGAGGGGACTACTCAAGAGGATATCGTTATCAGGAGAAAGAAAACTGGCGTTCTACGGATCGGAGCGTGGAATGTCAGATCCCTTAATAGGGCAGGTAGATTAAAAAATTTAAAAAGGGAAATGGATAGCTTAAAGTTAGATATAGTGGGAATTAGTGAAGTTCAGTGGCAGGAGGGACAAGACTTTTGGTCAGGTGATTACAGGGTTATAAATACAAAATCAAATAGGGGTAATGCAGGAGTAGGTTTATTAATGAATAAAAAAATAGGAGTGCGGGTTAGCTACTACAAGCAGCATAGTGAACGCATTATTGTGGCCAAGATAGACACAAAGCCCATGCCTACTACAGTTGTTGTTGTTGTTGTTGTGGTCTTCAGTCCTGAGACTGGTTTGATGCAGCTCTCCATGCTACTCTATCCTGTGCAAGCTTCTTCATCTCCCAGTACCTACTGCAACCTACATCCTTCTGAATTTGCTTAGTGTATGCATCTCTTGGTCTCCCCCTACGATTTTTACCCTCCACGCTGCCCTCCAATACTAAATTGGTGATCCCTTGATGCCTCAGAACATGTCCTACAAACCGATCCCTTCTTCTGGTCAAGTTGTGCCACAAACTCCTCTTCTCCCCAATCCTGTTCAGTACCTCCTCATTAGTTATGTGATCTACCCATCTAATCTTCAGCATTCTTCTGTAGCACCACATTTTGAAAGCTTCTATTCTCTTCTTGTCCAAACTATTTATCGTCCATGTTTCACTTCCATACATGGCTACACTCCATACAAATACTTTCAGAAAAGACTTCCTGATACTTAAATCTATACTCGATGCTAACAAATTTCTCTTCTTCAGAAACGCTTTCCTTGCCATTGCCAGTCTACATTTTATATCCTCTCTACTGCGACCATCATCAGTTATTTTGCTCCCCAAATAGCAAAACTCCTTTACTACTTTAAGTGTCTCATTTCCTAATCTAATACCCTCAACATCACCCGACTTAATTCGACTACATTCCATTATCCTCGTTTTGCTTTTGTTGATGTTCATCTTATATCCTCCCTTCAAGACACCATCCATTCCATTCAACTGCTCTTCCAAGTCCTTTGCTGTCTCTGACAGAATTACAATGTCATCGGCGAACCTCAAAGTTTTTATTTCTTCTCCCTGGATTTTAATACCTATTCCGAATTTTTCTTTTGTTTCCTTTACTGCTTGCTCAATATACAGATTGAATAACATCGGGGAGAGGCTACAACCCTGTCTTACTCCCTTCCCAGCCACTGCTTCCCTCGACTCTTATAACTGCCATCTGGTTTCTGTACAAATTGTAAATAGCCTTTCGCTCCCTGTATTTTACCCCTGCCACCTTTAGAATTTGAAAGAGAGTATTCCAGTCAACATTGTCAAAAGCTTTCTCTAAGTCTACAAATGCTAGAAACGTAGGTTTGCCTTTCCTTAATCTTTCTTCTAAGATAAGTCGTAAGGTCAGTATTGCCTCACGTGTCCCAGTATTTCTACGGAATCCAAACTGATCTTCCCCGAGGTCGGCTTCTACCAGTTTTTCCATTCGTCTGTAAAGAATTCGTGTTAGTATTTTGCAGCTGTGGCTTATTAAACTGATTGTTCGGTAATTCTCACATCTGTCAACACCTGCTTTCTTTGGGATTGGAATTATTATATTCTTCTTGAAGTCTGTGGGTATTTCGCCTGTTTCATACATCTTGCTCACCAGATGGTAGAGTTTTGTCAGGACTGGCTCTCCCAAGGCCGTCAGTAGTTCCAATGGAATGTTGTCTACTCCGGGGGCCTTGTTTCGACTCAGGTCTTTCAGTGCTCTGTCAAACTCTTCACGCAGTATCGTATCTCCCATTTCATCTTCATCTACATCCTCTTCCATTTCCATAATATTGTCCTCAAGTACATCGCCCTTGTATAGACCCTCTACATACTCCTTCCACCTTTCTGCTTTCCCTTCTTTACTACTACAGTAGTAAAAGTTTATATGCCAACTAGCTCTGCAGATGATGAAGAAATTGATGAAATGTATGACGAGTTAAAAGAAATTATTCAGGTAGTGAAGGGAGACGAAAATTTAAAAGTCATGGGTGACTGGAATTCGTCAGTAGGAAAAGGGAGAGAAGGAAACATAGTAGGTGAATATGGATTGGGGGGAAGAAATCAAAGAGGCAGCCGCCTTGTAGAATTTTGCACAGAGCATAACTTAATCATAGCTAACACTTGGTTCAAGAATCATAAAAGAAGGTTGTATACCTGGAAGAATCCTGGAGATACTAAAAGGTATCAGATAGATTATATAATGGTAAGACAGAGATTTAGGAACCAAGTTTTAAATTGTAAGACATTTCCAGGGGCAGATGTGGATTCTGACCACAATCTATTGGTTATGAACTGCAGATTGAAACTGAAGAAACTGCAAAAAGGTGGGAATTTAAGGAGATGGGACCTGGATAAACTGAAAGAACCAGAGGTTGTAGATAGTTTCAGGGAGAGCATAAGGGAACAATTGACAGGAATTGGGGAAAGAAATACAGTAGAAGAAGAATGGGTAGCTCTAAGGGATGAAGTAGTGAAGGCAGCAGACGATCAAGTAGGTAAAAAGACGAGGACTAATAGAAATCCTTGGTTAACAGAAGAAATATTGAATTGAATTGATGAAAGGAGAAAATATAAAAATGCAGTAAATGAAGCAGGCAAAAAGGAATAGAAACGTCTCAAAAATGAGATCGACAGGAAGTGCAAAATGGCTAAGCAGGGATGGCTAGAGGACAAATGTAAGGATGTAGAGGCCTGTCTCAATAGGGGTGAGATAGATACTGCCTACAGGAAAATTAAAGAGACCTTTGGAGAGAAGAGAACCACTTGTATGAATATCAAGAGCTCAGATGGCAACCCAGTTCTAAGCAAAGAAGGGAAGGCAGAAAGGTGGAAGGAGTATATAGAGGGTTTATACAAGTGTGATGTACTTGAGGACAATATTATGCAAATGGAAGAGGATGTAGATGAAGACGAAATGGGAGATAAGATACTGCGTGAAGAGTTTGACAGAGCACTGAAAGACCTGAGTCAAAACAAGGCCCCGGGAGTAGACAACTTTCCATTAGAACTACTGATGGCCTTGGGAGAGCCAGTCCTGACAAAACTCTACCATCTGGTGAGCAAGATGTATGAGACAGGCGAAATGCCCTCAGACTTCAAGAAGAATATAATAATTCCAATCCCAAAGAAAGCAGGTGTTGACAGATGTGAAAATTACCGAACTATCAGTTTAATAAGTCACAGCTGCAAAATACTAACGTGAATTCTTTACAGACAAATGGAAAAACTGGTAGAAGTGGACCTCGGGAAACATCAGTTTGGATTCCGTAGAAATGTTGGAACACGTGGGGCAATACTGACCTTACGACTTATCTTATAAGAAAGATTAAGAAAAGGCAAACCTTCGTTTCTAGCATTTGTAGACTTAGAGATAGTTTTTGACAATGTTAACTGGAATACTCTCTTTCAAATTCTGAAGGTGGCAGCGGTAAAATACAGGGAGCGAAAGACTATTTACAATTTGTACAGAAACCAGATGGCAGTTGTAAGAGTCGAGGGGCATGAAAGGGAAGCAGTGGTTGGGAAAGGAGTGAGACAGGGTTGTAGCCTCTCCCCGATGTTATTCAATCTGTATACTGAGCAAGCAGTAAAAGAAACAAAAGAAAAATTCGGAGTAGGTATTAAAATTCATGGAGAAGATGTAAAAACTTTGAGGTTCGCCGATGGCATTGTAATTCTGTCAGAGACAGCAAAGGACTTGGAAGGGCAGTTGAACGGAATGGACAGTGTCTTGAAAGGAGGATATAAGACGAACATCAACAAAAGCAAAACGAGGATAATGGAATGTAGTCAAATAAAATCGGGTGATGCTGAGGAATTAGATTAGGAAATGAGACACTTAAAGTAGTAAAGGAGTTTTGCTATTTAGGGAGTAAAATAACTGATGATGGTCGAAGTAGAGAGGATATAAAATGTAGACTCGCAATGGCAAGGAAATCGTTTCTGAAGAAGAAAAATTTGTTAACATCGAGTATAGATGTAAGTGTCAGGAAGTCGTTTCTGAAAGTATTTCTATGGAGTGTAGCCATGTATGGAAGTGAAACATTGACGATAAATAGTTTGGACAAGAAGAGAATAGAAGCTTTCGAAATGTGGTACTACAGAAGAATGCTGAATATTAGGTGGGTAGATCACATAACTAATGAAGAAGTACTGAAAAGGATCGGGGAGAAGAGAAGTTTGTGGCACAACTTGACTAGAAGAAGGGATTGGTTGGTAGGACATGTTCTGAGGCATCAAGGGGTCACCAATTTAGTATTGGAGGGCAGCGTGGAGGGTAAAAATTGTAGAGGGAAGCCAAGAGATGAATAGACTAAGCAGATTCAGAAGGATGTAGGTTGCGGAAAGTACTGGGAGATGAAGAGGCTTGTACAGGAAAGAGTAGCATGGAGAGCTGCATCAAACCAGTCTCAGGGCTGAAGACCACAACAACAACATGTTTGACAGAAAACTGTGCTGGTCCTCCCACATTTCCTATCTGACGGCTCGCTATCTGCGATCTCTCAACACCCTCCATGTCCTGAATGGTACCTCCTGGGGAGCGGACCGAGTGGTCCTTCTCCACCTCTATCATGCCTTAGTGCACTCGAAATTGGACTATAGAAGCATAGTTTACTCCTCTGTTTAGCCGCCTATTTTTCGGCGTCTCGACTCTATCCACCACCGTGGATTACGTTTAGTATCTAGAGCTTTTTACACCAGCCCTGTGGAAAGCCTTTATGCTGAGACTGCTGAACCTCCGCTGTCCAATCGGCGAGCGGTCCTTCTGAGCCGTTATGCTAGCCATCTGTCTTCCATGGCTGCTAATCCAGCCCATGACATTTTCTTCGATGCCTTCTTGGATTTAGGGTATGCAGGCCGCCCTCCCTCCCTCCCTACTACCACCTCTTCCATCAACTGCTCCATTCTCTTTCCTTCCACTTTCCTAAAACTTTCTTGAGGACTTGGGGTACAGCACCACCTTGGCTCTGTCCCCAGACCTGTTTGCTCCATGATGTTTGTCAGTTTCCGAAGGATGGTACCCCTTCACTTGTTTACTGTCGGGCATTTTCTGCTCAATGCGCACAAATGAAGGATGCCACATTTATTTACACTGATGGCTCAAATACATCATTTTGTATAGGGAGTGCCTATATTGTTGGAGACACCCCAAATCGATTTCGGCTTCCCGACCAGTGTTCCGTTTATACTGCAGAGCTTTACGCTGTTCTCCAGGCTGTCCAAAATATCCGTCGCCATCAGCGGATACAGTATGTTATCTGTTCAGATTCTCTCAGCTCTCTCCTCAGTCTCAAAGCTCTCGACCCTGTCCACCCACTGGTCCACCGGATTCAGGACTGTCTCTGCTTGCTCCACTTTGGGGGCATCTCGGTGGCATTCATCTGGATCCCAGGACACGTTGGTATCTGTGGAAATGAGGCGGCCGATATAGCAACCAAGGCTGCAGGCTCTCTTCTTTGGCCAGCTATTCGCACGATTCCCTTCACCGATCTATGGAGTGTTTTATGTCGTCGTGTTGTTCTTTTATGGCACACACATTGGTCGACACTTCCCCATAATACATTGCGGGACTTGAAAGCTCTTCCCTGTGCTTCAACCTCTTCCTCCTGAACGCGTCGTCGGGAGGAGGTAATTTTAACTAGACTCCGGATAAGGCACTGTCTTTTTAGCCATTGACATTTTTTAAGCGGCGATCCTCCCCCACTCTGTCCCCACTGCTCTCAGCTGTGAATGGTAAGACACCTTTTAATTGAGTACCCCTATTTTACTCCGTTACCTGCCCGTCTACAGCTGTCGCCTGATATATCGTCAATTTTAGCAGATAACGCGCTCAGCCGATTGCGATCTTGAGTTTATTAGTGCCAGTGAGATGACGTGAGGGACAACCAAAACCTTTCTGTAGCGGTTTTTATGCTTTACTCCTGCTTTTAGTTTTGCAATATTTTGAGTTTTGCTCCCTTAGCTGCTAGTTCCATTTTCGGTTTTTACCTTTTCCTAAGTCACAGACTGGGCGCTAATGACCATTGCAGTTTTGCGCCCTAAAAAAAAAGAAAGAAAAGAAAAAAAGAAAAACCAACTTAGTAAAATACAGGCGGCAGAAATGAGATCCTAAAGGAGTATTAATGGTGGTTTGAGGGTGGATACAATCCAAAATGAAGATATTAGGAAAGACTGAATGTAGGATCAATACATAATAAAACATTTAAATAGATACAAAACCAGACATTTACACAGGTAATGTAGGAGTACACGCTGAGTGGCAGAAGAGATGGAGGACAGCCCAGGAGATTGTGGAGACAACTGTAAAACCAGAGTGGGCAGGAATCCCTGACTCATAAAGTGAAAAAGAAGTAGAAGAAGAAAGGAAGAAACTGCAGCAAACTACCCCTTAGAGAATAACGAGCAAAAAGGTTCTACAGACTCAAGGCCCGAAATCCTGTACAACACATTACAGCACTCAACATGCTGCGGCAAGACAACCGATAGAGAACCTGTCCAAAGTGGCTCCAAACAGGTCTCTAAGCAAGTGCGGACATGATGAAGCTGCATCTGACACCAATTTTCAAATGTCCATTTACTAGTTCTCTTAACTGTCCCACTCCCTCTTCTGTTGTGTGGGCCAACCTCAGATGGCTCTCTGGGACCAAGAATCAATTTCAAATTTCTGCCCTGGTAGCAGCAGATATAGGCATAATAAACTCTGTCACTATCTCTATGATCTGTAATTTTGTAATGGTCTGTTATTCATTTCCCCTTCCATGATCCTTCAGACTACTCCACTAGGTCATATTTGAGGGGTGTTCTTTCCAGCAAACTATGCTGTACTTCTATTTCAGTCACTGGCATTATCCTTGCACCAGCCTTCGTGGTTCTAGCAGCTGTAGTCTACATATCCACCATGTTGACTTGCGTTTTGTGGGCTTCTTTGTCCTGCTCTGTAGCAGTGGCTGTAAGTGGCAGCTGGCAGCTCTAGTGAATTCAGACAGTTAAGCTCAATTGAAATAGAAATATTTTGTGATTCTTCATTTGTATTATTATGCAGTTTTCGTCAATTGGACTTTAATGAAATTTCACATGTATCTACTTGTCACTGCACCTGATTCGTAATCTCTGTCATTATATAATTCACCAACTTACTAACACTGAGATGAGCATGTGCAGTGAGATGACATTCCGCTGACACTTTTGAAGGTGTTTGATTTATGCTTAAATTCAGTTCATGTAAAGTTATTCAGCTTTTTAATTTTATTGCAGGAGCAGGAAGAGGTACACCCAGAGGAGGTACTGGCAGGTGAGATTTTTGCTTTCTTCAGTAGCTTAATTACATGTTAAAGTTATCACTTTAATATTTTATTATTTGGTATTTTTTCCATATTATTTTTGCTAAACTATTTTAGTGAAACAGTTGTTCAAAATTTTATACCTGAACTTGACACAGGATGTTAATTACATGGTACATAATTCATACTGAAAATTAGCAGTGCCTTTGTAACTACAAAAGATTGGTCACAAATGTGCAGTTGCGTTTAAAATTATACAGTGGTAGATTGTGAGGGAAACATGATGAAAGAGAAAGAAGACAAATTTTTAACTATCAAATTGACATTTAAAAATTAGTCATTGTAAAGGTGAGCTAACATTACAAATTGGCCCACTACAATAAGTAGTAATGTTTAGATCACAGTTCCCTTATTCTGTAGTCATGGCTCATATTAAAATCATCATCTTGAGTTAAATATATTTACGTATACAACTATCACTCAGCACAGTTGAGCTTCTTAAAGAGGAAAATTGCCAATGTTATTGGGGACTGGATCAAGTTAACCACATTCATGGCCAGTGATTTGAAAACTCATCATCATGTCTTGAAACGAAGAGTATTGTCCCTGTAATCCTGCTTGTCTCCCAAAGCTGTATTTCGCCACCTGACTGATGTGTGAAATAGCCTGGGTGCCACCCAGGGTGCGATTTGTGCTTTTACCAGTGGGGGGGATGTCTTGGGGGGTTAGTAGAGTTATACGAGGTGTGGCTAGAAAAGAACCGGACTATTACTGGTGAAACAATAAAACGAATGCAATAAGGCTGAAAGTCGCGTGGCCTGTCAAGTGACTCTCACTCCGCCTACTGCTAGAGTTTCATCTGCTTCCTGCACTCAGTCTGCCCGTGGCGTCTGTTTTAAGTAGTTGACGTTTTGTCTGTGCGTCGGAAAATGTTGAGTGTACAGAAATAACAGCGTGTTAACATCAAATTTTGTTTCAAACTAGGAAAATCGGCAAGTGGAACGTTTGTAATGTTACAACAAGTGTACGGCGATGATTGTTTATCGCGAACACAAGTGTTTGAGTGGTTTAAACGATTTAAAGATGGCCGCGAAGACACCAGTGATGACACTCGCACTGGCAGACCATTGTCAGCAAAAACTGATGCAAACATTGAAAAAACCGGTAAACTTGTTCGACAAGATCGCCGTTTAACAATCAGAGCAGTGTCCGAGTTAACAGGAGTTGACAAGGATTACCGATTTACCGATTTTTTCAATGTTTGCATCAGTTTTTGATGACAATGGTCTGCCAGTGCGAGTGTCATCACTGGTGTCTTCGTGGCCATCTTTAAATCGTTTAAACCACTCAAACACTTGTGTTTGTGATAAACAATGATCGCCGTACACTTGTTGTAACATTACAAACGTTTCACTTGCAGATTTTCCTAGTTTGAAACAAAATTTGATGTTAACACGCTGTTCTTTCTGTACACTCAACATTTTCCGACGCACAGACAAAACGTCAACTACTTAAAACAGACGCCACGGGCAGACTGAGTGCAGGAAGCAGATGAAACTCGAGCAGTAGGCGGAGCGAGAGTCACTTGACAGGCCACGCGACTTTCAGCCTTATTGCATTCGTTTTATTGTTTCACCAGTACTAGTCCGGTTTTTTTCTAGCCACACCTCGTATATGTTACTAGCTTGGACCGTGGTGTTACGCATGGTTAAACAGCTATTTATAAATATATGTTAATGCCGAAACTCACTATTGACGCGTATGCACTATCAGAAAAGCCATCCCTTGTTATATCTGGAAAAGTACATTATAGATAAAGCTTATTTACAAAATCATCTACGTACGGATACAGATATACAAGGGGAATTCGAAAAGAAGAGGCACATTAGTGAAAAGTTGTACTTATTCTAATGATAGAAAACTGTAACATATTAATAGTATTAATAGTAAGACTTATTAATAACATTCATTATTTGGCTCCACAAATTTATATGTAAAGTTTTACTCCAGTGCATGGGAAATAAGCATCCCAGGTTGGGATGCAAAACTAAAACCAGAGGAGGGGATGGTCTGATGCAGAGTGGAGGAAATCCCCCCATCCCCCCCTGCAAATCGCACACTGGTGCCACAGTTATCCCTCGCCTGCCAAGAGGGTAATTGACTACGCAATTACAACATGCTACTGAGTACAAGATGCCTGACTTGATCGTAGCTTCACAACCTGTGTACTACATTCTCGAGACCCATCTCCAATTCTGTCACCCCTTCCACTCCCATATCAGCTTCCCTAATTTAAACATATGGGAGTTCCCCTTCGCTCATGCTTAAGTTCCACAATCCTCCTTCCCTCAGTACCTGTATGTGTCCCTGTGCCTCTTAGCCTCTTATATTACACCCTGTTCCAACTCATCCCATCACTGACATTCTCAATCAATCAGTCCACCACAACTCCTCATGCAGTTGGCCTGCAGGTTTAAAAAAATTTATGTGACTGACAGAGGGACAGACTGTGGCAAATGTTATTCCAGACTTAGCCTTTGATTGTTTATTTCTACATTAACCCTTTTATGACCAACAGAACATCTTAGGCTGGTGCATAAGACTGTAATGTTTTCTATAAGTACAAATAACACACACTATACATAATGGAGACTAAAGTCGTCATAAATAATATAATCTGCTTCACTGATCACTGAAATCTGCAAATGTTGGGGTAACTTTCTGAATCCATAACTGTAAAAATCATGTGGTTTTGTAGCAAAGAACTTGTAGAGCCATGTTCAAAGTGTATTTTCACCCCAAAAGCAAGTTTGTGAAGATCATTCAACAGAGAGCAGAAAAGGTGAAATCTGTGGGTGCAATGTCAGGTGAAAAGGTGGTTGCAGATTGACTTCCCAAACCAGTTGTTGTATAGTGTTACTGGCCAGTGTCGCAGAATTCCGGTTGCTGTTATTGTGGAATAGCATCACTTCACACAGTCTTCCTAGTTGTTGTTCTGGGATTTCATCTGGAAGATGTCTGTTGATGACAATAAATGCCAACAGGAGAGTTACATCTCATGCGAGCTACTCTTGGTACACCACATGGCCACTGTTCCACCAGATGCATAACACTATCTTATGTGGATGCATGCAGGTCTTTTTATGTGGCATTACTGCTTTGTTTGGACTAAACCATTTCTTTCTTTTCTTTCCCTTGCATTAGCACAAAGACAAATTTTCTAGTCATCAGTAATGGTGCAGGATAGGAATGATGGGTGGTGTTCACAAACAAATCGATGACAAGCAAGTGGATAATGCACATATGGCCAACCAGTAATTTTTCTCATTTGGCTTGTGTTTCTCATATGCTTCATTGTTGAACCTTCTCCATTGCATTCAAGTGCTCCACAATGATGGAATGAGCATGAGGGACTCAGTCGAGGGGAAATTTTACAAAACTATTTCACTGAAGATAATGTTAGTGTTCCTTTATATGACCCTATAATATTCTTTCCCCTATTGTAACCATGTCTGTGGCATTCACTAAGAGAAGCAGAATGTTTCACAAGTGTCAGTCACATTGAGTGTGGGATAGCATTTCACATTTCCTGATTACAATCTCTGAATTCCAAAGACAAGTCATGTTTCATATTTATCAGTCCCCTTATCATAGTAAATACAATGCAGGGTGAATGTTGTGTGTTTGGTATGATTTGAACTGGAAGTTGCAGCAACAATGAATGAATAATGCTTCTGATTTTCTCTCTGTTGCAATAAGTCACCACTGACATGACAACTAGAAAAAAGTTCATTCTGAGTGTCACATGACAGATAATGCATGTGCAAACGCTTTCCAGACTATTGTTGGTCTTCTACCTTGCTTATGTGTTCAACTGTTATAGACAGAAGAGTTCGAATATTCACAGGAAATTTTCATTAGTTGAACCTGCAATTTTCTGAGCTGAACCTCTGAATGCCAAGCCTCTTTGACAAAGAAATAATATCACATCAAATAACATGAGAGCTCAAATGCAAGTTGGCTATTATATGGATGAACAGAAAAATTACCTTTTTTACTTCCAACCATCAGCATACTTCTTTCATGTCATTTTATTTCTTTGCTATTATGATTCTCCTGTGAGATATTTTTACAAATGTAAATATTTCGTTTGGTGTCTGTCATTGGATGAAAAATATATTGCATATACTGGTTTTTAATGTAAATCACCTTAAGATGTAATCAGAAATGTGTTACTTCTGGATGTTATTGGCAAGCCTACCAAATTGTAATATTGTTTTACTTCTGCCATTGTGTACATTTGTTGGGGAAATGTGATAGAATTTACAAGAATATTTGAAGAAAGCATTTTTTTAACTCCATCACAATGTGGGTTTAGTGCACAATATCTAAAGAAGAAATAGAATAATATAAATGTTAATACAATCAACTTTGCCAAAATAACACTATTCTACAAAGATAACTTCTTTTCTATTTCTGAAAAAATACATTGTGATCCTATTTGTACATAGATAGCTTAATTCAAAACTGTTTTTATTTTTTTTCTGTCAGGGATTGTTTATGTATAATCACAATTTTCTTTTTCTCTTCTGTTTCTGATATATTGCAGCAAACATGAGGTGAAATTCAATAGAGAAATTCACATATTTATGATGTTATAATTTCATCACATTAATGGAGGGTGAGTTCTAACATATAACACAGAAATCTCTTTGGATACACCTTGTAGCATTTATTTGATAAGAGAAATAAAAGGAAATCGACAAGAAAATGAACCACTCTATTCTAATGCACATCACTTTCTTCTCTTGTATTGTGAATCTTTTTTCTCTTGAATGATATTCCAGCAATAATCTGCTAACATAGAAGGTACCCACTTCCCTTCATAACTCCTTTCTATGGTAGAAATGTTCCTATGGTATTTTTCGCCATGGTCGTTCAATTCATCACTACACTCTCTATGAAGTAGTCCAGGTGAGAGTCCATCATATGTATCTTCAAAGACACACTGCACATTGTTTCATTAGTCCAAGTTTGATGTGAAGTATTGTAAGTAGTACATCCCCAGGAGCTATCTGACATTAATGTTCTACATTCTTTTCGCCCACTTTCCATCTCCGACTGGGCCATTTGTTTTTCATGTAGTGACAATTTCCGTCTCGACTATCCCATTCACAAAGAAAACAGGCATATGGGACGTACCTTTGTTACATTCTCTGTACCATTGCAATTACTTTGAAATCTGCAAATATTTTCCATTTGTATTCATGGTATAGTAATGAATTTAACACCCATTCTACTAATTGGTAATTCTCTTTGGTCAAGTTGGCATAAGGTACTGGAATGGAGGGTATTTTATTTTCGTTATGCAGCAAAACACCATTGAGACTTGGTTTTGATGCAGCAACTGGCTGTCACTGTTAGAGATAATGGGCTATTGCAGGTGGTCTCAGTGACATACATATGGCAAGGGATAACTCAATGACATCTGATTCTTCCCACTTGCTGTTGAACAAGAAATTGTTATGTTCCATCACTATCGGATGTGGTAACATACCTGTATCTCTCTATAATGTCCCTATGTTTACCGTGAATTGTGGATATGTATATATACATACATACATACCCCATAAAACGTATCCCTGACAATGATATTTTGTTTACATATTAGAATTTCCCATGGTAAACTGGGTTAGAAGCACACACTTTGATGTCAGAAATAGAACTCTTGTCAAACAGTGTAATTTAATTGGATAGATAAAAACATATAATCACCAGTCACATACTTCCTTGCCCGCACGCACGCTTGTGTGTGTCTTTTTGAGTGTGTGTGTCTTTTTGAGTGTGTGTGTGTGTGTGTGTGTGTGTGTGTGTGTGTGTGTGTGTGTGTGTGTGTGTGTGTGTGTGTCTCTTTTGGAGTGTGTGTGTGTCTCTTTTGGAGTGTGTGTGTGTCTCTTTTGGAGTGTGTGTGTGTCTCTTTTGGAGTGTGTGTGTGTCTCTTTTGGAGTGTGTGTGTGTGTCTCTTTTGGAGTGTGTGTGTGTGTGTCTCTTTTGGAGTGTGTGTGTGTGTGTCTCTTTTGGAGTGTGTGTGTGTGTGTCTCTTTTGGAGTGTGTGTGTGTGTGTCTCTTTTGGAGTGTGTGTGTGTGTGTCTCTTTTGGAGTGTGTGTGTGTGTCTCTTTTGGAGTGTGTGTGTGTGTCTTTTGGAGTGTGTGTGTGTGTGTCTTTTGGAGTGTGTGTGTGTGTGTCTTTTGGAGTGTGTGTGTGTGTGTCTTTTGGAGTGTGTGTGTGTGTGTCTTTTGGAGTGTGTGTGTGTGTGTCTTTTGGAGTGTGTGTGTGTGTGTCTTTTGGAGTGTGTGTGTGTGTGTGTGTGTGTGTGTGTGTGTGTGTGTGTGTGTGTGTGTGTGTGTGTGTGTGTGTGTGTGTGTGTGTTTTTGTGTGTGTGTGTGTGTTTTTGTGTGTGTGTGTGTTTTTGTGTGTGTGTTTTTGTGTGTGTGTTTTTGTGTGTGTGTGTGTTTTTGTGTGTGTGTGTGTTTTTGTGTGTGTGTGTGTTTTTGTGTGTGTGTGTGTTTTTGTGTGTGTGTGTGTTTTTGTGTGTGTGTGTGTTTTTGTGTGTGTGTGTGTTTTTGTGTGTGTGTGTGTTTTTGTGTGTGTGTTTTTGTGTGTGTGTTTTTGTGTGTGTGTTTTTGTGTGTGTGTGTGTGTTTTTGTGTGTGTGTTTTTGTGTGTGTGTGTTTTTGTGTGTGTGTGTTTTTGTGTGTGTGTGTTTTTGTGTGTGTGTGTTTTTGTGTGTGTGTGTTTTTGTGTGTGTGTGTTTTTGTGTGTGTGTGTTTTTGTGTGTGTGTGTTTTTGTGTGTGTGTGTTTTTGTGTGTGTGTGTTTTTGTGTGTGTGTGTTTTTGTGTGTGTGTGTTTTTGTGTGTGTGTTTTTGTGTGTGTGTGTTTTTGTGTGTGTGTGTTTTTGTGTGTGTGTGTTTTTGTGTGTGTGTGTTTTTGTGTGTGTGTGTTTTTGTGTGTGTGTGTTTTTGTGTGTGTGTGTTTTTGTGTGTGTGTGTTTTTGTGCTTTTTTTGCTGCTTTAATGTATCAAATTAAATTATAAAGAAGAAATAGTTCATTTAAAATTAAACACGAAATACAATTAGATGCAGCTGGGGTGAATGACTCATAAACCGGAAGAAGTAAATTGAAACAAAAATATTATGAAACAAAGTTGCTACTCACTATATAGTAGAGTTGAAATGAAGGATGTCGTGTTGGGCAGCGTGCTTAGCAGCAGGGTATCAACTTGTTTCTTGCCACAGCTTGTAGGTGGCCATTTATGTGGACAGACAGCTTGTTTGTTGTCATGCCCACATATAATGCAGCACAGTGGTTGCACCTTAGGTTATATAGCACATGACTGGTTTCACAGGTAGCACTGCCTTCAATGGGATAGGTGATATTTGTGGTGGTGGTGGTGGTGGTGGTGGTGGTGGTGGTGGTGGTGGGATGTATGGGACAGGACTTGCACCTAGTTCTTTTACAGGGATACGACTGATGAGGTAATAGGTTAAAAGTACTTCCTAAACACCAAGAATCCTAAACCCCCCCCCGTTGAGATTCATTGAAGACATCTTTGTGATCTGGAACGAGAATGTGGATGCCCTATCCACATTCCTCAAGAACCTCAACAGCTTCTCCTCCTTTGTCTCACCAGGACCTTCTCAAGCCAACAATCCACGTTCCTAGGTGTTGATCTCCACTTCAAAGATGACTACATCACTGCCTCTGTCCATATCCAACCTACTAACTACAATTAATACCTCCATTTTGACAACTGCTACCCAGTCCATAGCAAGAAGTCTCTCACATCTGCAGTGATGAGAGACCGTCCTCGAAATATACCGGGGGACTCAATGAAGTGTTCAGACAACAATTATCCTCCAAACCTTGCACAAAAACAAATCTTCTGTGCTTTATTTTTGCAGTTTCCCATGACCCCCAAAAGTCTCACCATCTGGCCACAGAGGAGCATTCCCCTCTTAACTCAGTACCACCCAGGACTGGAACAACTGAATTACATCCTCTGCCAGTGTTCTGACTAACTATCATTGTGCTCTGAAATCAGAAATGCCCTGCCTACTAACCTCCTCACGTGTCCCACAGTGGTATTCCTCCGTCCACCAAACCTACACAATACACTCGTCCATCCCAGCGCAATCCCTGCTCCCAACCCTTGCTTAATGGCTCAGATCACTGTAATAGAACTAAATACAAGAGCTGTCCCATACATCCTTCATTCACCATCTACTCCAGGCTGGTCACAAACAACATATATCCCACCAAAGGCAGCGCTACATGTGAAACCAGTCATCTGATATAGAGGCTGAGCTTCAACCAATGTGCTGATTTCTGCATGAGAATGACAAGCAACAAGCTGTCTGTCTGCATGAATTACTGTGGCCAGGAACTCCCCCTGCAGTATATCCCATGTTCCTGTTACCCTCCTGTATTCAACCTTGATTAGTCAGTTTTCTCACCCATTCAAACCCTTCCCTGTCTCCATTCCAGTGCTACATAGCCCTCATATCACTAACACAAGAAGTCTTCTTAACTCCTTTTGTAGAAAGAGCTTCAAGGATTTTGCTTTTTTTTTGTGGGTGGCATCGTCAGTGAAGATATTATTTATCTTTATTACATTATTTGCTAGTTATATACTATTAGACTTATATTTTCATCGTTAACTTATTCTTGAAGAAAAGTGATGTCTGTGTCTTGTAACTAGTGTGTTCAGCAAAGTTATTGTTTTGATCACTTCTTCTATTTTTAAAGCTACATTTTTACATTTATAATAGCTACCAGAGCTAAGGCTAAGTATCTATGGCTGGATGACATGTCTGGCATTGCAATAATAGAGCATACAAACAAACTTTCCTAATTAATGCATGTATCTATTAGTCATGACTGTCAAAAACCTGAACGTAGTTGGAGATGAGCCATCACAAATGTACAGACACTGTTTTTCGCTGTACTATTTTTCTTCCTCCTCATGAGATAGTGTACTGGAGACAATTGCATTGTTTTCCTTATTTTGTTTTGGCTGTCTTAGTAGTTTCTTCATATAATTTAAGTGTTTACATTTATTTATGGAGCTGTGTTTTTTTATTAATGGGGAGGGGGTTTGTGAGGAATCCAGTCAGCAATAATGTTTTTATGATTTACCATATGACACATGAGAGCTGATTACCTCTGAAATGAAGAGGCTGGGAGTAAATAGTGTAGTAGAAACAACTGAAACACATAGGAGAAATGTGCACACACATTTGGAGGGAATTTGTGATAAGTACCCAAAGATAATGTATGTACAGTATCACTGTCCCTTTGCTCATAAAATATTTCCCATCAAGACTTTCACTACAGTCTGTTCCCAGACAAAATTGTTTCTCTTCCTGCCTCACCCCTCTACATGGAGTCCAGTAGGGAGCTGCATTTCCCCATCTGTGTTCCACTCGTGGTCATTTATCCCACCTGTTGCGGATGATCCATACACAAGGTGAGAAATGTGCTTAGGTTGTCATGAACATTAGAACTTCATTGCAACACAGAAGGCACATTATAATGTTGGGCATGTGAAATGGCTTCCTAGTGTTAAAAACATAACAATAGTCCTGTTATGCTGTAAGGTTGTCACTAATATGAGTTAAGCTGAGCACTGCAAGCTGCACTGGTGTTTTCCTAGATTCCAATGTTGTTGTGCTCAGAGGAATAGTTGGGAAAGTTACAGCAAGGCAAGGTATAGAATGCCCTGAATCACTGAAAGATGTTTGATAATATGAGAACTATTCTTGAAGCTCCAGTTCAGCACTCTGTTTGTAAAAACTGAGAGGCACTGCTGTAGGTATCTAAAGAGTAGGTTGCACTAGTGATGTCAATATTGTGGGCTACATTCTTATTAAAATAGTCATGGCACTCGGAAGTAGATAGTGGATGTAAAGTCTGGGACTTGGGTTGGCTGGTGAGCCATTGTGCAGTGGTCTATGAAGGCTGTGAAGAGCACAGGAATACCGGAAAATTGTCCAGTGTCATGTGGTCCCTATACAGAAACTATGCAATGGCTGTCATGGGCAAGATGAGCTGCTCAGAGTTTGTTTCAGATTTATTAACATGTTAGCAACAGGCAGCACTCTGTTGAATTTCACAAGACAGCATTTTAAGGTACCAGTCATATGGTACACCACACACTTTCACCTCATTCCTATTATGTCTTCTACTCAATCCTGTTCCCATACCCAACAAATTTCTTCCTGCCTCACCTTTACGAAGAATGCACCTGAGAAACAACCCACGTCATCTACTACACCCCCTCCTGGCTATGTGTATCCATCTGTAAGTAAAGAAAGGAGGATTACATTGTATGTGTTTGATGTGCAATTTTACTGCATGAACAGCAAAAATGTGGTAAGTGATAACATTTTTGCTATTCCCTTATGTGGGGTATCCCTGATAAAAGTTAATGATAATTTGAAATTCTTGGTGAAGTTTTCTGCGAGTCACCAAGTGCTCTCATTGTCAAATACTGGATGAATAAAATGTCAGCATATGCTTGCAGTGAGTGAGGCTGCATATACAGTCATACACTCAGTTCCCAATTGTTAAATTAACCCTGTAACATAAAATTGTATGTTTTAATAAGCAGATAACTACAGGATTTTAAATAATAAAATTTTGTTAATTATTATTTGAAATGTTGACAATAAAAGTTTATTTGCCCCTGGTGGTATTCAGATAGCCAGCTTGCAACTGGAATAAAGTTCTGACTTTATGGAACTCGGTTAGTAATGTTCACTGTTGTACATAAATGACTAGATTAGATGCTCAGTTATTCGCTGATCACTAGGGTCTCTAAAAGATTGAAATAATTGATTCTGTTCTTTATAATGTCATATTGAAACAGTCTTCATTTATCAACTGTTTGTTTGACTTTTGCAGATTAAGTATTTTTTATATTAACACACAATTTCCTTTTTTGTCAATCAGGCCCTGTTGTGGGGGAAGCCCCGCGTCCTATTGCTCAGGTGAGTGAAAGTAGAGGCAGCACCACTGAGACTGACAGAGAGATGGTGAGTTTCACCAGCAGCAAAAGAAGTTTGGCTTTGTGGCATGTAATGAACCCCCCCGCTGTTTCCTAGCCTCCTTCCAGGGTTCTAACAAATTTCATTAGCCCATGGTTTTTAGCCCTTCTGTGGGCTGCCCTGCACACCCGATTTTAATTAATCAACACCTTTCTACATATCCTATTCATCTTCACTTCATGCTTATTATTTTTTGCACTCCAATCTTTCCTGACACCACAACCTTTGCAACTTCATTTGCACTGGTAAGTGAAGTGTTGTCTCAAGTCTTATATTACAATGTAATTACCTACTGAACAATTACAAAAATATAACAAAGAATACTCGCATACTGGCTAATGACATCGTAACTTCATTTTTTGTCTCCTGGTGTAATGGCGTTGTCACAGTGCAACAGATCTAGGGCAAGGCACTTCACTGAATGAGAATGAGACAGCATGGAATAAAACACTCAAATCAGCAAGTACAGTGAAGCCTGATGAAGCAACTATTGCTGTCCCACTCTGCAGAAACACTTCACACATTTGCAGCAGATTTCATGCACAAGAGAAAAAATTCCTGAAGTGAATAAAAGTTTAAACCCATTATTTGAACTAGAATATGACTTTATGGCAGCGACCATCATTCATTGGTACTATAGACATTGCAAAATATGTAACTTTACCCCAGAGCTAGGTTACACCACATTTGATATTCATGAAACATGATAATTACCACCTAGAATTGTCTAAAATATTTAGTTATTGCAATTATACATAAATCACCTTTGTAAAATGGTAATAGTCACTCTTCTTGCTATTATCATAGCCAGACGAACTTGAAAAAACCCTTTTTAGAATATTATCATGGTCATTAAATTGATTTCTCGTGCACTTCACAGAGAGGTCTTCTTGTCTTTGGGTATCGCATGTTTAACTTGGGTTGCATAGTAATTCAATAAATCTAACTTCATGTTTGGTAGCTCATCTATCACCAGTTGTGCTGTGTGAAGTAAAAGTAACTGTGTAGCTACGTTCTGTAGCTATGTTCGCTGTTTGGGATTTGCTTCCAGTAATATTCAGGTATGTCTCTGATACATGAAACAGAATCAAATGATCAATCTTTGGATGATCAACCAGATCTTATACTGACTCCTGTATACAGGTAGCTGTCCCTCCTGCAGTGACCATATGATCAACACGCATGCTGTCTGTCATATGAATCTCAATGTATAGTGTCTGCCACAAGGTGTGCAACTCTGAGGACAAGGGCCCATTCCACATTAACTTATGCTGCCATAGACATTGCAAAAATATCTTAAATGTGATCACAATGGGACTAATTAATCCAAATGGATCAAATATGTATGATGTGGCACACAGTACAGTGCATTTTGTGAAGCTGTAGATATTAGGTGCTGGTTTGAAATTGTTCACACTTTCAAAATGTTGAGCAGCTGGATGCTAGAATAAACCTCAAGTTCTAACATCCTCATCATTATCAAGCAGTAAAAGTAGTTGTGTTTCTTGCACCACTGAGGGGATATTTTTGAATAGTTCGTCTGTGTTGCTGTACCATTTCCATAGTGAAGCTCCACCTCTTATCAATATCTTAATGAGGTCTTACTGGAGCTTGATTTCACCCCTTACTGTATTGCATCCTGAGATACAATGGTCGATATTGAAATGATTAGTGAGATTGTTTGCTGCCTCACTCTGCTCACTCTCTTTGTGAGCTAACTGTAACAGACCACTGGCTGCAAGAAAGGGCGCACATGTCATTTCATTGGTATTCCCGAGGTGGTGCAGATCTGTCACTCCTCCACAATATTCTTTGGAAAGTGCGATCTTCATCTACTACCAGAACATGAAAATGCATATTCTCCATGTCTACTGTGAAGGCAATGCGATGTATGTGGAAGCATAATGTTATGGATTACAAATAATGTTGAATGGTTGGTCATATCATTGGAAGACTGTTTAGTCACAAATTTGTGTTTGATTTGGTAAGACAATCAAATGCTGCTCTTATTTAGTAGTTGAGCTGAAGTGGCATTTACTATGAAATGGCTTCTGTCATGACTACTACTACTACCATGTGTCGTAATCCTTCATACTTCCTCATAAACTCTGTGTAGCTTTCCGCAAGCTTTGATTGTCTTGTTAGTTTCTGTTCAGTCTGAGAGAAGCATTTTGCTGCATTGTGGAAAGAATTGCATAACAAACTTTGCTCTTCCTGAAATGGAAGATGAACTATGAACCTATCTGTTGAATCTTTAGTTGTGTTTTCCGCGAAGTGCGAGTCACATTGCTGCTCTTCTTCCATCATTAAGACATTGATACCACACAACTAGTGTTTGGACAGCTTTAAGGAAAAGAAGTGGAATGTGGACTCACATATTTTTTCATTTGTTGTTTTATGTAATACAATTTATTACTTAACAACATTCATATTATTACAATTTAAAAGCGTATTAAAACAGTCATGAGCCTCGCAGTAAAAACTTTAGCAGGCTTAATTAATTAGAATCCATATTTTGGCAATTGTACCATTATGAAAAGGGCATGAAATTGGAGGTACACAGTTCACAAAACAAGGAAAGGTCACACGAATTGGGCAGGTTCAACAAACAATTTTATCAATCAAATTAATTACAGTGACTGACATTAGATGCATTAACAATTTGCAAGCTTAAGTTACTGTTGCACAGTTGAACAACATTCATCCAAATACATACTCGAGCGACCTTTTCCGCTGCATAATCCATCTCCTGCGTCACACTCCTTCTACATGTTCCACTAGCTGGAACATCTCCAAAGCTGAATTGGGGCTTTTCACCTCCCTGGTGACCTTCCATGACCAAAATTCTCCAGCTGCAATAGTCAGGTCGCATATTTCATGGACGTTATTCTCACTCCTGCTGAATATTCCACCCCTCATGCTTCCTCTTCTCCAAGTCGAGTCCCAGTCCCTTGGTGGACTACCGCGTGCAGCGACACTATTCGTGCTCAGTGATGTAATTTACGCACCTTCCAGCGCCATCCTAAGTTGGCAAACTGTATCAGTTATAAACGACTCTGTGCACAATGTTGTCGTGTTTTCAGAGAAAGCAATAAGGCTTGCTGGGTGGCTTTCACCAGCTCATCCAACAGTTTTACCTCTTCTTCAGCAGTCTGGGGTGGCCTGCGCCAGCTGTCTGGCACCAAGGTCCACTCTCCGATTTCTGGCCTGACTGTAGCGAATGAAGTCCTTGTGGATGCTGAGGATATCTCAAATGCCTTCGGCCGCTTTTTCACAGAGGTTACGAGCTCCGCCCATTTCCACCCTGCCTTCCGCCCCTTAAAAATAAGCAGAGGAGGCACGGCCACCTTCCTTCCAGTCTTTGAATCGTGAAAGTTACAATGCCACCTTCACCATGCGGGAACTCTAAAGTGCACTCGTCCGTACCCGATCCAATTCTCCAGGGCCCAATGGTATCCGTATTGAGATGCTGAAGAACCTTTCTTGCTCAGGTAAAGGCTGTCTTCTTCACGCCTATAATCTCATCTGGACTGAAGGTCATGTTCCCACACACTGGCGTGAAGCAATTGTTGTTCCCATACCCAAACCAGGAAAGGACAATCACCTTCCTTCCAGTTATCACCCCATCTCCCTTACCAGCTGCGTCTGCAAGTTGATGGAGCACATGGTGAATTCTCAATTGGTTTAGCTCCTTGAATCTTGATACTTTCTTGCCACTGTCCATTGTGACTTTCATAGGCGCCGCTCTGCTGTTGACCACCTAGTTACCTTGTCGACCTTCATTATGAACAACTTTTTGGAGAAGGCTTATGACACATGTTGGAGGGCGGGAATTCTCCACACCATGTACACTTTGGGCCTTCGCAGTTGCCTCCCTCTTTTTATTAATGCATTTTTAATGGATCATATGGTCAGGATACATGTGGGTTCTGTTTTGTCACATGCCTTTCGCCAGTAGAATGGGATGCCCCAGGGCTCCATTTTGAGCGTGGCCCTTTTTGCCATAGCTATCAATTCAATAATGGATTGCCTTCCAGCTGAGGTTTCAGGCTCCCTTTTCGTGGACGACTTTACGATCTACTGCAGCGCTCAGAGAACATGTCTCCTGGAGCGCTGTCTTCAGCATTGTCTAAACCGTCTACATTCCTGGAGTGTCGCTAACGGTTTCCATTTTTCTGGTGAGAAAATGGTGTGTATGAACTTCTGGAGTTACAAACAGTTTCTTCCACCATCATTAGATATCAGTCCAATAGCTCTCCCATTCGTGGAGAGAAACAAATTTTTAGGTCTTACATTTGAAAGGAAACTTTGCTGGTCTCCACATGGGCCTTATTTGGCTGCTCGTTGTATCCATTCCCTAAATGTGCTCTGTGTTCTCAGTGGTACATCAAGGGGAGCAGGTCGAATGGTCCTGCTTCGCTTATATCAGTCCATTGTCCGATCAAAGCTGGATTATGGGAGCATTGTCTACTCTTCTGCCCGGCCGTCCATCTTACACTGTCTAAACTCTATCCACCGTTGGGGATTACGTCTGCGACTGGAGCATTCTACACCAGCCCTTTTGAGAGTCTGAATGCCGAAGCTGCAGCATTACCACTAAACTACCAGCACGATATGTTGCGTTGTCGGTACGCCTACCGACTTATGTCAATGCCCAACCACCCATCATATTTCTGCTGCTTTGACGACTCTTTCGATTGCCAATATGGGCTGTATGTCTCTGCCCTGTTACCTCCAGGAGTTCACTTTTGGCACCTGCTTCAGCAACTTGATTTTACACTCCATACTACTTCTCGAGTGGGTGAGAGCCCGGTGCCACCTTCGCTCCAGGCTCAGGTTCATGTTCACCTTGAACTCAGGTCGCTCCCAAAGGAGAACAACATGGATTCGATATACCACTTGAGGTTTTTTGAACTTTGTTCGAGGCTCACTAATAACGGCTTTATTTACACAGATGGCTCCAAGACTAATGCTGGCGTTGGATGTGTCTTTTTCATTGGGGATGATACCTTTCAATATCTGCTCCTTGACCAGTGTTCAAGCTTTACAGCTGAACTTTCTGCTCTCTATCACGCTGTTCAGTATATCTGCTGCCATTGTCATTCTGCCTAAGCCATCTGCTCCGATTCTTTGAGCGCCATTCAGAGTCTCTGGGACCCATATTCGGACCACCCTCTCATGCAATGAATTCAATGGTCCCTTCAGTCGCTAGCTGATACTGGCACCCGTGTCCTTTTTGTTGTGGATTCCTGACCACGTTGTGGTGCCTGGGAATAAAGCTGCTGATACTGCAGCCAAGCTCATATCCTTAGTTTCATTGCATTGACAGACATCTCCAAAGAGATCTACGTCTTTGTAAGTACTCCCTGGTACTGCCCCCTTGAATTTTTCTACAGTATTAGTGCACTAACGTTTGTGACTGGGCGCTAATGACCTTAGTAGGTGAGCGCCCTAAACACACACACACAAAAAAAAAAAAAAAAAAAAAAATGGACATGGCAATCCACCTGGTTTCCTTTATTGTTTGCAATTGTGTTCTTTCTGCCTGTTCATTCATCCTGTTTGGTTTTTAGGTCCCCACTTCAGTTTTGACCTGAACTTCAAAATTTCCTCTTTTTAGTGTGAGCCATTTGGGGAACAACTCCCTCCCTGGCGTCTGCAGTGAGGATTCCTGTCTCCCTTCCCCCGGGTAGCCACCTTCTGCCCTGCTAGGTCACTGGCACACATAGCCAGTCCGTGTGATGGGGGTGTTATGTACCCATCGGTCTGAGTCCCCTGACAACACAGGAAGCACTCTCCTGATTCCTGAGTTGTTCACTCCCCATGTATGCCAAGGAGTGGTTGCTTGTGCTCTTGGAGCATCAAAACTCCTGCCAATGGCCGCTGTGCTAGACAGACCTCGGTTTGGCTGTGTAGCACCCTTGGGGAGAGCCGCTGGTCACACTGGCTGGTATTGGGGCAGATGCTTGACGCATGAAACGTATGGAGCTGCAAAAGTCTGGCCGAACTCAAATGGCTGCTTCTTCGAATGGTGAACAATCATCGAATGCTGCTTCATGTTACCCAGCAACCTCTCCTTCCCTCGCTACACCATGGGAGGAGGGCCAGGCTAGCCATCTTTGGATGAAACACTTACTCCATTACCTCATCTGTATGAGTACATATGGGAACACATTCACTGCCACAATGCTATTGTTTTTTGTGGAAAATATTCAGGACAAAATTATTGATCAAAGCATTTTCTGCATCCCAATCGGCAGCTCTTTGCACCTGTGGTCATCTTGACAATATGCCAGTGTATTACCCCTCACCAATCTCTGAATATGGTGCGGAGAGTGATTTTTCATTGGGATCTCACCCTGCAAACTGATGATGAACTGTGGGCTAATCTGGAGAAGTGTGCGTGAATTTTGTTTGGCATGAGCATATGGGCCACAAACACAACTGCTCTGATACTGGTTCCTTCATTCTAGCTTTTGAGGGGGATACCCTCACAGAGGTCAAGGTTATGTGCTACAATGGTGACGTGAAGCCATATGTCTATCCACCTGTGTGGTGCTTTCGGTGGCTGTGTTTTGGGCATATGTCATCCCGTTGCATGGCAGACACTCTGTTTGCTGACTGTGGACACCCAGTCCATGAGGGAAGCCCCTGTGTTCTGACACCTGTGTGTGACAAATGTACTGAAAATGGCTCCCCTCACTAGCCAGATTTGCCAGGCATACAAGAGAGAAAGAAGATCCAAGAATACAAGTCTCCAGATCACCTGTCTTATGCTGAGGTTTGCCAAAAGTATGTGACACTCCATCTACTGTCACAATCTTCAGCTTTCCTCTCTGTTACTTCATTTCCTCCACCTACCTCTTCCTTCCCCAGCCCCATCCCCCTATACCCTCTCCCTCCTCTTTCCCTGCTGTTGCCACAACCTCCTGTCTGGATCTGCTCCCTCTCACCAGCCGAAGTAGTACGCCCATTTTTGGCACCTGTCAATGATCAGGCTCTCTCCCAAGACCCCTCTGCCCAGCATCTCTCAGGCTGGAAGATTCCTACAATCAGTCAGTTAGTCTGTGCATCCCAAGGTTACCTGCTCTCTTTCAGTTCTGGGTCTTGCAGAAACCTGTACTCCCTCTGTGCTCTACCCTCCTCTGCCTCTGAAATAGGAGGAGGAAGAGAAAATGAACAAGAAGAAAGATAAATCATAAGGCAAGGTTCCAAAAGGTTTTGTGTGTGTGTGTGTGTGTGTGTGTGTGTGTGTGTGTGTGTGTGTGTGTGTGTGTGTGTGTGTGTGTATGTGTGTGTATGTATATGTGTGTATGTGTGTATGTGTGTGTGTGTGTGTGTGTGTAAGTAATCTGGATTCTGGCCACACAATCATCCACTGGAATTTTCATGGATACTGTCACCACCTACCAGAAATGCAACCTTTTGCTGGAAATGTACTGGCCACAGGGAAGCATCTGGTGGGATCTGCACTTTGGTTCACTCCAACATCGTAGTGACTGGATCCCACAATGTGCAATAGTGGTTAGAGTGAAAACGTCTCTGGCAATCACCATTTGCAGTGTCCACCTCCCTCCAGGTAGGATAATTCCTTACTTTGCACTGTCTACCTTAATCCAACAATTCCCACAGCAGTTTCTCCTCCTTGGGGACTTAAATGCCCACCATCCACTGTTGGAGAGTGACACTTCAGTGGGTGGGGGTTTCCTATTTGACCAACTTATTAGGGACCTGAATTTGTGTCTCATCAATGAAAGGGCCCCTACCTTCTCGAATGCTCTCAATGGCACCTTTACCACTATCGATCTCACGATCTCCTCTCTTGCCTTCGTGGCTTCCCTCCATTTGTCAGCCCGTAATGACATTTGTGACAGTGACCACTTTCCAGTGATTCTATTGGTCCCCTGCCACCGCCTGGCAGACAGGACCCCAAGTCGAGTATTCCACAGGCCCAGTTGCCCTCTGTATATGTCTGCTGCGCACTTCTGCACCTCCCTGTCGAATTGCATTCATGCAGTCTTGCGAGGCACCTCTGCCACTATTCATCACGCTGCTGTCACTGCTGTCCCCCCTATCAACATGTCCCCTCATCGTTGATTGGTACTTTGGAGTGCCAGGGATGTTACAGTCACTGTCCACACCTGCTGACAAGCACTGCGTCATTTTAAACAACACCTTTCACAGACGAACCTCTTCAGTTTTAAGTGCATTCATGCTAAGGCTCATTACCTTATTGAGCAGCATAAAAAAGAATGCTGGGAGCACTGTGTGTGCTCGCTGTGAACATATGCCTCTTCATTGCAGGTTCGGTCCAAGCTCCGTAGTGCTCTGGGCTGCAAGTAACAGTCAGTTGTCCAGGACATTAACCTTAAAGATGGTCTGTGCACTGATCCATTGGACCTCACAGAAGAACACTTTGTGATTTCATTGACATCATATTTCTATACTGCTACCTTTCTCAGACAGTAATGCAGTGTTGACCAGAGCCCCCCACCCTTTGTATGATCACACTGAGTGCTGTAGTGAACACTTCTCTGAATGGGAATTATTGCAGGCTCTTACCTCCTCACAGGACATTGCAGCTGGCCCAGATTATGTCCACAACCAGATGGTCTAGGATCTTCAACTGCATTAGGTTCACAGCTGCTTTTCTGTCACAATGACGAGACAGTATAGTTATCCATATCCTTAAGGCCAGGAAGAACCCAACGGCTCTCGACAGCTACCACCCAATTAATCTGACAAATGTACTACGTAAACTGCATGAGAAGATGGTTAGCTTCAGATTATGTTGGGCACTCGAATCTCTGGGCCTTTTGTCCTAGTAAAACTGTGGCTTCCAAGTGAAATGATCTCCAACTGACCATTTACTTAGATTGGAGAAAGCCATCTGACATGCTTTTACTCACTGTGAGCACCTTGTCATGGTCTTCTTTTCTCCTACATAGGGCACACAACATGGCTTGGTCCCATCACACTTTAGTTACCAACCATGACTGGGGCTTCCATGTTCCCCTTCAGATTCTTATCCGTGAGTTTTTCTCTCAGCAGCTCTTTTGGGTTCAAGTTGGCACTCCCCTCAGCACCCCTGGAATTCAGGAGAATGGTATCCCACAGGGTTCTGTGGTAAGTGTCACACACTTCCTCTTTACTGTCTATGGGCTTGTGACCTCTGTTGGACCTCTGGTTATTCTGGTGTTGTACGTCGATGATTTTTGCATCTGATGCAGCTCCCACTAAGTAGCATCTGGTGAGTGTCTGCTCTAAGATGCCATCCCATGGGCCTCTGCATGTGCCACCTCCTAATTGCTTCCAGGTTTCTCCCTCAAAAATATGGGTAATGCACTTTTATCGCTGATTCACAGTACACCCCAACTCAGAATTTTCTTTAGGTGAACAGCTTCTCGATGTTGTAGCACAGTCCTGTTTCTTGGGCCTTACTTTTGATAACCAGCTGACATGGCTGCCCTTCATTTGCCACCTAAATACTGTATGTATATGGAAGCTTAATGCTCTCCACCTCCTGGCCCTTGCATCTTGGGGTGCAGACTGTGTCACTCTTCTCCATATCTACTGTGGCCTGGTCTTCTCCAGACTGTTGTGGTGGTCAGGTTTATGGCTCAGCAGCTCCTTCCACTTTGAAACTGCTTGACCCTCTTCACCATTGTGGGGTTCATCTGGCTATTGGTGGCTTTCTCAGTACTCCCATTGATAGTCTCCTCACAGAAGTGGGGATTCCCCCTCTACACATATGATTGAGCAAACTACTACTTTCTTATGCAGTTGTCAATTGCCAATTCCCTGATCATCCGATGTATCCTGCACTCTTCGCCAATGAGGACTGTCTCCCTCCTGACACCCATTCTTGTGTGGGATTGCCGGTTGGCATGCGTATCACTTCCTTATGTCGGGATCCCCATCTCCACTCACTGTAATGTACCTCACATCTTTCCTCCCATACCCCTCCCACCCATGGTTGGTAACTAGACCATGAATTAGGACTGATCTATTCCAGGGTCCTAAGATTCGTGTCAACTCTTTAAATCTCCACCGTCTTGTATGTGCCATCCTTGGAGTGTTCTAGGGTGCCACAATCTTTCACACTGATAGTTCTAAGGTAGTAGATAAGGTGGGATACACTTTCATGTCTCCTACTACCTTAGAACACCATTTATTGACAGGATCATTTAGTGTGTTCCCAGCAGAGCTTTTAGAAATTCACAGAGCCCTCCTTTTTTTTCTCAGGCCTCCCTCCACAGTGTTTTAATCTGTTCAGACTCAACGAGCAGCCTGCTGGCTATCGGCCAATCCTACTCTCATCATCCTTTGGTCTCTGCTATACGTGCCCTTCTCTTGGCCCATGAGTGTGCCACCTCTTCAGCTTTCTTTCTCTGGGTCCCATGTCATTTGAGCAACTCAGGGAATGAACAGGCTGACCGTTTGGCTTGAGAAGCAGATACATACTGCCATTTCCTTTCATGATTCGAGCTGTGGATATGCGGATCTATGTCAAATCTCTCTTTGCCCAAAATTTGAATGACATCTGGTGTGCTACTGCTCTTAGTAATAAACTCCCTACAATCAAGTAGTCTATGGCTGTTTGGTGCTCTTCCTTCCACTCTGCTTAGAGGGAGTCCAATGTTTTTTGCCGTCTATGCATTGGTACTAACAGCCTCACTCATTGTCACTTCCTATGCAATAACCCTCCCCCACAATGTGGTTGATGAGCCAGACTGATGGTATCCCACATATTAGTGGAATGTCCCATTCCCTTGGCCCTTTGTGACAAGTGTAGTACGTATTTCTGTTTCCTTAATTTTAATACGAGTATTAGCAGATGATTCTTGGATGGTTGAAGTGGTCCTTAGTTTCCTCTGTGAAAGTGGTTTTTATTTCCAGATACAAGGTTGTACTTCAGTCTTGGAGCAGGGGTTGGGACATCTTTTCCAGCCTTCTTAGTGTGGGACCCCATGAACACTCCCCCATGGGAAGACCACCCCACTTTTTTGCTTTTTTTTTTTTCAAGTTTTCACATTTGATCTAAACTTACATGCCTTTTACTGTGTGTGTTTACTCTTCATTATTTTATTATTTGACTCCCCTGACTAGGTCCATCCACTTTCATTGGACCCTGTTTCTTGTGTGTCTAACTTAGGAATCGTGGGACTGATGACCTCCCCGTTTGGTCCCATAACCCCTCTCTATCAATCAATCAGTCAAGTGAGATCCATCATCTAATGAAATTGGCTTCATCCCCATGCTGCTCCATTGAAGCTCACTGCATTTTCACCCACAGGTGGTTGCTCCTGCATGCTATTTCATCGAATCCATCACAGTTCAGCCCAGATGAACCAAAGTGTTAGTGTCCACAGACAGCAATTTAAATCGTCAATTTATATGAGGACCAGGAATTTAAAGGACTGTATAATTGTTCAGATCCAGTCAGATGGCAATGAATGGCAGTGTGTGTTTGGAAGCACTTACAATTGACAGGTAACACACACATGAATGAAAATACGCATATTAACCCTTCAGTGTAAGAGGCATGTGGACCGACACATGCTTGTGTAATCTACAAGCTAAGCTGTGACCACAGTGCCACGTTCTATTGCATGTGACAACCAACAAGCTGTATGTTCACATGAAAGGAAACAGACAAATTGTGGCCGAGAGATAACTGGACCACCCTGCAGCACTGCACAGCCTTCTATTTCACAAATACATGCACAGTCTTTTTTCTGCTCTTCTAATTCTCACATTTTCCTCACCCCTCCCCCCCCCCCTCCCCAATTCCTTGTCCAGCATTCTCACTGCACATAATTCCCCTGCCCTGTCCGTACCACATCACTGTATGCACCCACAACCATCACTTCAGTCACCCACACCTACTGTTCTATCACTTTCCCATCCTGTACCAGCTTCATCTCTGTCTTCACCACCCAGACTGCTTCACCCATCATGTGCAGTTGCTCACAGTCCCACCTCAGGGGTCAGAGACAATGGTCATTCACAGGTGAGCTGTTTGTCTGAAGTTCACATGTTTGGTAGATTTTTTTTTGTGCCTGTGTACGACTTATCTCCACTCTGTGGAAAGTAGCAGTTTACTGATTTCATATTATTGTTATTATCATTATTCTGTCCTGGATTACTTCATTGTTTAAATATTTATGTATGAATGTACTGACGTGTCTTGCTGTTTACAATAATTGTTCATCTGTTTGCAGTAAATGGAGATTCTGTAAAAATATATTTCGGGAAAATGTTGTTTGACTACTGTATCCAATGAAATGTGTAACTTCATCATTCTTAAATTTTTCAGCCAGTGTCTTGTTACATGAACAGAAATGAAATGCCTCCTCTTCCTCTTCAATTTCTTCTCACAAATTTTTATCTACTTCTCATCCTCCATTTGGTTCTCAGTTTGCTCCATTGTTACTGTAGCCGTGTTTATGAATTTTGATACTGCTTCTTTCACTATGTTTAGTTGTTGTTTCAATTTACAACATAAATTGTAGAGAGACTGCTGTTACAATACAACTGAGAGCTGTCTCCTTTGTATGGGACAAAAATGTGTGCGTAATGTTGTTTAAAATCAATGGTTCACATCTGGATAACCTGTCTTATGCTTAGGGTCACAAAAAGTATGAGTCACTCCATCCAGTGTCACTATTTTAGTTTCCATTGATTACAACTTGATTACTGTAAATAATTTACTATTATGAATGAATGTGGCATAAAGAAATAAGTTTCCAGTTTCAAATGAAACCCACAGCTCAATTCTGAAAGTATGAGTGAGACGTGGAAGGTTGCAGCTTGTATTGAATCTCTTGCTAGCATGTACTTGAGGCACTAGTAATGTATTTAAGCTGTGATTTTTTGCGCCCCCCCCCCCCCCCCCCAGAGTGCTACAATTTACCGGCTTCAAAGAATGTGAGTTCTTTAGATATCCAAAGTAATTTGTAAGAAATCTGTTCTTATGTGTGCCTCAAAAACTCATTTCTTTGTTACTAGAACACAGTTATTGAATATGCAAAATTATTAGTTGTATGAAGCTAGTGAGCAAGTGAATGGGGAAAAGTCAGTCTAGTAAAACCTTAGCGACACTTGCTTCATACATTTGCTGTAATATGAGGACTTTAGATTATTGCTCATGTACAAACTGAAAATGCAACAGTAGTTGAACATGTAAATGCTGTAGCTGAAAGTATTTCTCCCATGATTCTGTTAAGAGGAAAGATGTATAAAGGCGAAAATCATATCAATTTACCTGATGACACTTAGTTTTCAAGTAACAGATAAGGCTCAGTGATAGCCGTTATCCTCACAAAACCTACCTCATTGTTAAGGGAGGTAAATGACATCTTGAAGCTTGTTATTGTCACTGCTGTTTAAAGAAACTACAGATACTGTATTGCTTCTAAAGGAATTACAAATGTGAATGTTTGCTACTTGACAAGGGTATTTTCAAACAATTTGAATATTCTGGGACATTGCTGACGTAAGTACTGGACAATGGGAAGAGTTAAAACAGTCACAAGTGTGATTTTTGGAAGTGTCTGGCTGAAAGAAATGACACCAGCTGAGCTGACTCTTTCAAAGAAACAGGAATATTTCCTTCAAAACCTCAAGCAATTCCCAAATCTAGTTTTACACCTTCAGGATTTACAGTGCATCCAATTGCCACAAATTTCACCCATGATCCCTCTATCTTATTATCTGATCGAGGACAAAAGTGATTTTGAATTTTTTGTTAGCAGAAAAAGGAATACCAACAAAATGTTATGGTTCACAACAAAGACAAAATATTTCCCAAGCACAGGAACAAAACTTCGCAGCCTAATCAGGTTACCTGCTTGGAAAACCGACCAGGACTTAATGGTATGCAAGAGAAAGCAGCAGCAAATTTCAGGATTCACTATGTTCTGAAGATAAAGAACATATATTTGTCCCGATTATGTGGGTTATCTGTAAAATGATAGTTGAATATTTTAATGCCATTTGGAAATTTTCATTTGTTTTGCTTGTTTGCATTTACTGACAGAAATAATCATACTAAATTTTGTATTAGATTCAATAAGGGCAACTTCATGAATAACTCTTTGTAATTTACACCAGAAAAGCTATGAAGTTCATAAATTACATTTCTTCCCCATTACAGAGGAATAAATTGATTGTCTAGCATCACAGAAGCATTTCCTTGAATACCTTAACTAAAGATTTGGAATCTACTGGCCTAGAAGTTACTTACTTCATAATGTCAACTGTTGTGAAGTGTAGGCTGACGTTCAAGAGATTAATTATGAAGACTCAATACACAAACAAGTGGGGTGCAGACATGCTAAGGAATGAGATACGCTTGAAGTTCTTCAAGGCTCTGGATAAAGCAATAAGAAATAGCTCATTTGGCAGAACAGTTAGAGGAACACATGTCTCTAAAAAGTTCAATCACAGAAGTTTAAAGGAAAACATAGGTACAAAGATGGTAACTGTGAAGAAACCATTGGTGACAGAAGAATTACTTCAGTTGATCAATAAAAGAAGGAAGCACAAAACTATTCAGGAAAATTTGGGAAGACAAATACAAGTTGCTGAGGGATGAAATAAATAGCAACAGGGAAGCTAAGATGAAATAACAGAATGCAATGGGAAGGCCACTGATAAATTCAGGGAAGAGGGTAGATAGGTGGAAAAACTATTTTGAAGGCCTTTATGAAGGGGTTGATTTGCCAGATGTGGTAGAAGAAGCAGGAGTCTAGTTGGAAAAGATAGAGGATCCAGTAACAGAATCAGAATTTAAAAGAGCCTTGGAAGACTTAAGATGAAATAAGGCACAATGGGTAGATAACATTCCATCAGAATATCTAAAATCATTGGGGGAAGTGGCAACAAAACAATAATTCACGTTGGTGTGTAGAATGTATGAGTCCAGCAGTAAACCGTCTGACTTTTGGAGAAACATCATCCATTCAATTCCAAAGACTCAAAGAGTTGAGAAGTGCGAGAATTATCACACAATCAGCTTAACAGGTCATGCATCCAACTTATTGACAAAAATAAGAATGGGTAAGAAAATTGAAGATTTATTAATTATGATCAGTTTGACTTTAAGAAAGGTAAATGCACAAGGGAGGCAATTCTGATGATGTTCATAATGGAAGCAAGACTAAAGAAAAATGAAGACACATTCATATGATTTGTTGACCTGGAAGATGTGTTCAACGATGCAAAATGGTGCAAGATATTTGAAATTCTCAGGAAATTAGGGGTAAGCTATAGCAAGGGAGTGGTGATATGATATTTACAAGGGCTAAGAGGGAATAATAAGTGAATAACCATGAACAAATGGCTTTGATTAAAAACAGTGTAAGACAGGTATGTGGTCTCTCACCCCTACAGTTCAATCTGTACAGCATAGCAGCAATGATGAAAATTCAGGAATCTGGTTAAAACTGAAGGTAAAAGTATATCAGTGATCAATCTAATGAGTTCAGAATATGAATTGAGAGTAAATCTAAGGAAAGATGAAATTAATGAAAAGTAGCAGATATGAAAATAGTGAGAAACTTGAGAGTGAAATTGATGGTCACAAGGTTGAAGTTAAGTAATTCTACTACCTAGACAGTAAAACAACCAATGATGGACGAAGCAAAAGGACATCAAAAGGAGACTAGTCCTGGCTGAACGGTGTTCTCTGGCCAAGAGGAGTCTACTGGTATCAAACATAGTCCTTCATTTGAGGAAGAAAATTCTGAGAAAGTATGTTTGGAGCACAGCCTTTTATGATAGTGAAACATGGGCTGCAGAAGAACCAGAAAAAAAGAATTGCATTTGAGATTGTGCTGCAGATGAATGTTGAAAATTATGTGGGCCTGTAAGCTAAGGAATGAGGAGATAGGAAGACAGAATACATCCCGTAAATAATTGATACATAAGTTGCAACTGTTACTCTGAGATTAAGATTTTGGATCAGAAGAGGAATTCATGGTGGGCTACATCAGACCAGTCAGAAAACTGATGACGAAAAAAAGTCAACAGTTACAGAAAGGATAGATTGATGCTTATCATAAACATGACACATCGCCAAGAGCAAAATGGAGCACCATGCACAGCATGCAGATGAACATAACCTACCAAATTTCAATGTCTGCTTCACAGCCCAGTCCACCTGGTTTGTCCCCACCACCACCACCACCACCACCACCACCACCACAAGCATTTCTGAACTGTGAATCTGGGTGCTATCCTTAAAACACATTCACTGCTCCAGAAATCATCCTGACCCTAACCTATGGTAATCATTTGTCCCTACATCCTTCACCCAAACTTTCACACAGCATGCATGATCAGAATCTTTGTGGGTATGCATCTAGTAGGTAATTCTGCTGAAATATTGAGTTCAGAGTCCGTTCTGAGGTTCTGTAATGCATGGAGGTCAATGAGATAGTGTGGTAGTTTTGTTAAACACTTCTGGTATCCTTTTTGTAGATATGTATGTCCTGTGCTTCTTTCCAATCACTGGGCACAGTTAGCTCAAGATATCTACAGTGTAATGTATAACAGTGAAAACAGGATTTGACTGAGGTATAAATTGAATATAGGATATTACAAGGATTTCTTCATGCCTTAATCCTTGTTCAATGTCACTGATTTTAGCTGTTTCTCAATGAAAATGACACTAATATCTACATCACTCATCTTTGCAGTGGTATGAAAAGGAAACCGAAGCATTTATTCTGTATATTCCTTTGTAATGGAAAGATATATGTAGTGAGAATTATTAAATCACTGTGGAAGGAGAATAGGATATCTGGCCAGGGCATTTCAGTGCTGTCAACACAAAATTAAGGAGGGGTAATCATGGAATAGGTTAAAAAATGAACAGTAATAATAATAATAAGAATAAGAGGAAGAAAAAGAAGAAATGTAAGTTACCATAAAAAATTGTTGTATCTGGGAACACTGAAAAGTTCCAATTTATCTATTGGTGAGATTGATATTTTGACACTACATTTTAAACTTACATTTCGAGGGACAGATGTGATAGTAGACCAGAATTTGTTATGAGATGTAGATTAAAAGTGCAAAATCATACTGAATCTATAAACAGATAGAACATTATCTCTGTAAGGTTAGTTTTTGTTCTACAGAAATGTCAGTTCTGACTTTAGAATTTGCCCATCCAAATAGCTTGAAGAAAAGCAAACCCATATTAATATCATTTATAGAATTTGAGGAAGAGGAGTTATGAAGTTATTCTTTCCAAGATCTATACATGAATGGAATATGAAAAAATCCCGAACAATTCTTAGAATGGGAACTACACCCTACCATGCACTACACTGCAGACTATGGGTGCTTTTGTGGAATATGAGGTTGTGTGATGCTGGACTGGGAACAGGGAAACAGTTAAGTAGGTGCAGGATGCACCAGGAGGTTTATGGGAACATAGGAACCCACCCTGCAACATATCCTATCTCTACAGTTCGAAAAAGCTGATCTTGGTAGGAAGCACATTAGTGGATGCAGTCATTAAAACATGGTGTTGGACATTGCTCTCAACAACTGGAAGGTCCTGTTGTTTTTTCAGGACACTTTGTTGGTGACCATTCATGCAGACAGACAGCTTGTCTGTGGTCTTGCCCAAGTAGAATGCAGCACAGCGTTGGCAGCTTAGATTGTATATCACATGGCTTGTTTCACAGGTAGCCCTGCCTTTTATGGGATAGTTGATGCTTCTGACAGGACTGGTGATGGTGGTGGAGAAGGAGGATGTATGGGACATCTTGGTCTGTTATAGGAATATGAGCCATCAGACAAGGGGTTGGGAACAGGGGTTGTGTAGCGATGGACGAAGTTATTGTGTAGTTTTAGTGGGTGGTAGAATACCACTGTGGTAAGTGTAGGAGGGATAGTGGGTAGGACATGTCTTATTTCAGGCCACGTTCATAAATCTTGTTGGAGAATATGATTCAGTTGATCCATTCCTGGGTGGTAGTAACATGGAGAACACTCCTCTGTGGCCAGATGGTGGGGCTAACTGGGGGTGATGGGATGACTGGAGAGATGAGTCCCAGGAGATTTCTCCTGTCACCCATCATCTCCTAAAGTCCCACTGCTGAGCTGCAGAGGAGCATTACCCTCATGACTCATTATGACCCAGTACTGTAGAATCTGAATCATATTCTCTGCTAGGGTTTCAACTACCTCTTTTTGTGGCCTGAAATGAGGAATGACCTACCCACTATCGTTCCCACTCCTCAAACAGTGTCATGCTGCTGTCCACTGAACCTACACAATATCTTCATTCATCCCTTTAAAACGCCTGCTCATATTCCCTTGTATGTTTTCCCATATCCCTGTAATAGACCATGATGCAAATCCTGGCCCATACATCCACCACCACCACCACCACCACCACCACCACCACCACCACCACCACCTAGACCAGTCCAATTACAAAATCACCTACCTCATCAAGAGGCAAGGCTACCTATGCGACAAGTCACATGATTTACAAGCTAAGCTGCAACCACTCTGATGCATTCTACATGGGCATGACAGCCGAGAAGCTGTATTTCCATACTAATGGCCACTGGGAAACTGTTGCCGAGAGACAGGTAGACCACCCCATTGTCGGACATGCTGCCTGACACAATGTTCTTCCATGAAATGACTGCTTCACAGCCTGTGCCATCTGCACTATTGATACTAACACCAGCTTTTCTGAACGGCTGAGGAGCAAACTTCCCTACATTGTACCCTACATTGCCTCAACCTTGGTTCATTATTCATTTTCCTTGAGTTGCCTAACCCCTTCCCAGTTCAGAACCAATGATGCTAGCAGCCAACAAAGTGGTTGCAGTAACAGTGTCTGCTGACAGGGCATGATTTAATCATGTATGTTGGAAAAGCCTCTAGTTTATGAGGTGTGAAGAGAAGGTAACCATTGACTTAATGCTGTTGGGTGTGTGGTTGCTTAGAAGCCAGGCCTGCTGATGTTCTACCACTCAAATATGTTTGCCTGTTTTGGGTAACACTCTTGATTTCGTCTCTTGGCATATTACATCTGATGCTCACATTTCTGGCTAGTGTGTCATTTCAATTGTTTCAGTTCTTCAAAAAGCTTGAATTCTTCCTGTTGGCAACTTGTTATACACTGGATTGGGTGTCATGTGGTCCCCCAGTTTGTGACTTAATGCATCTGAACCTGTAACTTGAGAATGAGTTGTAAAACTGGTGACAAATGTGTCTTGTGCATCCATTGATCCAGTTGCACCATCTTGGGGAACCAGTTTATGTAATTATGGTTGCAGCAGCAGCAGCAGCTGCAGCAGCAGCAGCAGCAACTGCTGCAGCAACTACAGTAACAACATGCTGAAGTGTTGACCTCCTGCAAATGTTGCAAATTTTGAGAGCAACTGCAGCAACATGTGTCACTGACACCAGGAACCTTCCTGTTTCCCTAACCCATCCAACCTCCTGGTCATTTTGGCTTAGTTATGGACAAGTAGAATAACTGCATCAAGTGGATAAAAAGTTATTGACACTGTATACAGGGTGTCCCATTTATCTTGACCAGTTCGAGTAACTGTTTGTCCAGATGCAAATTACAAAATGTTTAAAGTAAATGCACTTTAGCTGTCAGAGGGACATCAATTAGCATGATTGCCTTTGTTGTAGCTTTGTTTTTTACAAAAATATGTACAGTGGAATGACTCTTTCAAATGGCACCCTGTATATTTTATTCAGTGCTAAATTTTCTCTCCTGAAGACCTATTCAAAAATGTATCACAATTTACCATTCACTGAAACACAAAATTATTAATTACATAACACAACACTGATGATGTCACTCCCAGTGCTTAGTGGAGATACTCACGGTAATGGAACATATGCACGTGCTGACGCTGACAGAGGACAAATGTAAAAATAAGTAAAATTCACACCCGTCATTCTGTCAACCACTGCTGTTGGAGTTTTGCGAGTAGATTGTACACCAACAAAGAGAAGTTAGAAATGCTACTCACCTATGGGGAGTGTAAGTTAGCAGAACAGTAATTGCAATACTGTTCTTTTATAAGGGTACATTTAGTATGGTACTTTAATCCTTTTAAATACTGATGTGTAGAGTACACATACAGTAAAGGCTATCATTCATACAGACTGCATTGTCATAACATTTCTTTTATTGTTGTTGTTGTTGTTGTTGAAGGTAGGCAAAATGATACACAGGCAGTTGAACTGTACAGATAGTGATATCCTGATAAGAACCCACCTTCCTGGCGTATATTTTCTCGTCTTGTTGCGATGCTTCAGGAAATGGGAAGATTCAACCCACAACAATGCAATCATCATTGAACTTCCACATAGGAAGCTGCCTAAGTCACTGTTCTCACTTTCATTGCTATGAATCCACATGTGCGCACATGACAGCTTGAACATGATGTTGCATTCCTAAAACCAGTGTGCATCATATTCTTACACATCACCATTTCCATCCTTACCATGCACACCTACGTCAGGAACTACATGGGAATGATTTCCAGAATCATGTACAGTTCTGTCAGTTCCCCCAGGGGATCCACAACTCTTTTGTGGATACGTGCGTAGCGAGCACGGGACCCCGAGCTGATGTGGCCTTCCTTCCTTTCCGGGCTGCATACCTTCCCTTTCCGCATCCTTCCCCATCCCCCATCTTCGCCCCCCCCCCCCTCACCTCTGGCTCCTTCCTTCCTTTTCTCCCCCTCTGGGGGAATGGTTTGTGCCTACGTCCGGAGACGGACGCTTGTAAATCTACCACATTCTTCGCCTTCCTTACTTGTAAGTCTTCGTCCTTCCTTTGTCCTTCTCTTTTCCTTACCTCTTCTCTCTACCCTTTGCTCCGCTGCGGCGTTTGAGACCTCTTCTTTCCTTTCCCTTTCCCTTTCTCTTTCTTCCTCCCTGTGCGTGTCTGAAGGCCGACCCACGCACTTCCATGCGTAGCCGGTGACGGGGTAACGCGTAATTCCCCGCCCCGGGTAGACAGGTAGGACACGTACGTACCCCCTGGTAACGGCCAGGCCCAGGGAGGGGTGATTACCCGAGCTGATACCTTCCGAAAGTGCCGATTGGTCCCTCCGTCCGTTTGTCGGGAGGTGTGACCTGAGGTGTGAACAATCACCTAAGGCGGGAGTGCCCTCAGAGAGGGCCCCCACAAGGGAGGAGCGCGCCATCGGAGACGCCGGTAATCATGGGGGATTCTTCCGCAATGGTTTCCTCATCTTCCACTATGTCTGCTCACAAACGTAAGTTCACTGAGTCTCAACCACAGTCAGTTCTTCCATCGTTGCCACAGTTCCTTGTTGTTTCTCGGTCTGACGAAGGTCACGACTTCTCCACAGTCAACCCCTTCATTATTCAGAAAGGTGTCGACGCAATTGCAGGTCCTGTAAAGTCTTGTTCCAGATTACGGAATGGCACCCTGTTGTTAGAAACACACAGTGCCCTCCAAGCACAAAAATTGCTGCGTACCTCACTACTACACACTTTCCCTGTCCGGGTGGAACCGCACCGTACCTTAAATTCCTTGCGTGGAGTCATTTATACACGCTCCCTCGATGGACTGTCTGACGAAGAAATTCAGCACTACCTGTCAGACCAGGGCGTAACGGCTGTTCATAGGGTTATGAAAAGGGTTGACACGAAGATCATTCCAACCCGCACTGTCTTTTTGACATTTGACAAAGTGCAACTCCCATCGAAAATCAAAGCAGGCTATGAGATAATTTCCGTTCGTCCTTACGTCCCAAACCCTACGCGTTGCTATCAGTGCCAGCGCTTCAATCACACCAGCCAGTCCTGTTCTAATCCGGCCAAATGTGTTACGTGTGGCAGGGATGCCCATGAGGGTGCTTGTCCACCTCCATCCCCTCGCTGCATCAACTGTATGGGTGACCACGCTGCTTCCTCTCGAGATTGCCCCGTTTTTAAGGACGAAAAGCTCATACAGGAAATAAGAGTGAAGGAAAAGGTGTCGACCTTTGCTGCTCGGAAATTATTCGCCAGTCGACAACCCACCGTGCCTCAGACAGGCAAATACAGCACTGTCCTTGCTTCTCCTCGGCCAACAAAGGAGGCGGCCACGCAGACTTGCGACCTCACCTTTAGTGCCACGGTCGTCCGATCGGCCAGCGCAAAGATCGCCCGTTCAACTTCACCACTTTCGCCTGCCCACTCTTTGGCTCACCCTTCGTCGGGTTCTGCTAAATCTCGAGCCCACAAGTCAGACACCAAGTCTTCGAAGAAAGAGCATACTCGTGAAGAGTTTTTACGTACGGCAACTTCACCACCATCGGTTCCTCCTTCCTCTAAACCTCATACTTCCAAGAAGGCTACAAAGAAACCCAGTTCCTCTCCTTCTCCGCCAAGGCGTGTCCCATCCACAGCGCCACCTGGCGGAAATCGCCCTCGGCCGTCTTCTGTGTCGCCGAGGCGCACTGCTGGTGGCCGGTCAACCGGCCGATCGCTGGTGGCAGGAGCTGCTCCTGACCAACCTATGGATCAGGATCTTCTGCCTTCGGCTGAATGCCATTCCATGCTGTCGGTCGCAAGCTCTGAGCAGTCGTTGAGTTGACAGCACCCTTGACCACATTCCTCCATTTTCTGTTCACCCTATGTCCATTATCCACTGGAATATCCGTGGCATTCGAGCCAATCGGGATGAATTGTCGATCCTCTTACGATCCTACTCCCCGGTCATCTTCTGTCTTCAGGAAACAAAGCTGCGTCCTAATGACCACTTTGTTCTCCCTCAATTTCAGTCCGTCCGATATGACCTCCCCTCTGTGGAAGGCACTCCAGCCCATGGGGGACTCATGATACTTCTCCATGATACTCTCCATTATCATCCAATCCCCATAGACAGTTCCTTCCAAGCTGTCGCCATCCGTCTTTCCCTTTCTGGATACACATTCTCTCTTTGTACTGTCTACATTCCATCGTCCACGCCAATGGCGCGAGCTGATCTCCTTCATCTTCTTGGTCAGCTCCCACCCCCCTATTTGCTGGTTGGGGACTTCAATGCCCACCACCCGCTTTGGGGATCTCCACATCCTTGTCCACGTGGCTCCCTATTGCTAGACGTCTTCCACCAAGCGGATCTAGTTTGCCTCAACACTGGGGTCCCCACGTTTTTGTCTGCCTCCACGACAAATTTATCTCATTTGGACATTGCGATCGGTACTGTTCCACTAGCTCGGCGCTTCGAATGGTTCGCCCTTGATGATACACACTCGAGTGACCACTTCCCATGTGTCCTTAGGCTGCAGCCTCAACTGCCATATATGCGCCCGCGACGCTGGAAGTTTTCCCAAGCCGATTGGACACTTTTTTCGTCTCTAGCGACATTCGATGACCGTCGCTTTCCCGGCGTCGACGATGAGGTCACACATATTACCGACGTTATTCTTACAGCTGCGGAACCTTCAATACCACGCACCTCCGAATTGCCCCGGCGCCCCCCAGTTACTTGGTGGAACGAGGCATGCCGTGACGCAATACGTGAGCGGCGACGTGCTCTTCGCATTTTCCGTCACCATCCTACTTTGGCAAACTGTATCCGCTATAAGCAGCTCCGTGCGCGATGCCGTCGCGTCATCCGCGATAGCAAGAAGGCAAGCTGGCAATTCTTTATTAGCTCCTTTAACACCTTCACTCCCTCCTCGGAAGTTTGGAGTCGGCTTCGACGGTTCTCAGGCGCGCCTAGTTTCTCCCCGGTCTCTGGGCTCACTGTCGCGCATGATACCTTAGTGGACCCCGTCGCAATTTCTAACTCATTGCGTCAGCACTTTGTTGAGGTCTCGAGCTCTTCAAATTACCCGCCAGCGTTTCTCCCGAAGAAACGTGCAGCGGAAGTGCGACATCTTGCTTTCTCCTCTCAAAATCACGAAAGCTACAATGCTGTTTTCTCCATGCGGGAACTCCAACATGCCCTTTATTCTTCTCGCTCCTCCGCCCCAGGATCGGATGGTATCCATGTCCAAATGTTGATGCATTTATCCACCCATAGTCTGCGTTACCTCCTTCGCCTTTATAATCGAATTTGGACCGACAGTACTTTTTCCAGACGATGGCGGGAAGCTATCGTCGTTCCCATTCCGAAACCTGGAAAGGACAAACATCTCCCCTCTAGCTATCGCCCCATTTCTCTTACGAGTAGTGTCTGTAAGATTTTGGAGCGTATGGTGAATTACCGTTTAGCTTGGTGGCTGGAATCACGCGATCTTTTAACACCTGCCCAATGCGGATTCCGAAAGCATCGCTCTGCAGTTGACCATCTTGTTGCTCTCTCCACTTATATCATGAACAATTTTCTCCGGAAACGCCAAACGGTAGCAATATTTTTTGATCTGGAGAGAGCATACGATACCTGTTGGCGGACAGGCATCCTCCGCACACTGTTCTCTTGGGGATTTCGAGGCCGGCTGCCCCTTTTTCTTCGCGAATTTATGGCAGAGCGAACATTTAGGGTGCGGGTGAACACTACTGTCTCCCGTACTTTCTCTCAAGAAAACGGGGTACCCCAGGGCTCCGTGCTGAGTGTTGTCCTGTTTGCCATCGCTATAATCCAATTATGGATTGTCTCCTTCCTGACGTCTCGGGCTCCCTCTTTGTGGACGATTTTGCGATCTACTACAGCTCTCAACGGACCAGCCTTCTTGAACGACGTCTTCAAGGATGTCTCGATCGCCTCCACTCTTGGGGCCTCGAAACCGGCTTCCGTTTTTCTCCCAGTAAGACCGTTTGTATTAATTTTTGGCGACGTAAGGAGTTTCTTCCGCCCTCCTTACATCTAGGTCCTGTCAACCTTCCGTTTTCGAAATTGGACTATGGAAGCATAGTCTACTCCTCTGCTCGGCCGTCTATTCTTCGGCGTCTCGACTCTATCCACCACCGTGGATTACGTTTAGCGTCTGGAGCTTTTTACACCAGCCCTGTAGAAAGCCTTTATGCTGAGACTGCTGAACCTCCAATCGGCGAGCGGTCCTTCTGAGCCATTATGCTAGCCATCTGTCTTCCATGCCTGCTAATCCAGCCCATGACCCTTTTTTCGACGCCTCCCTTGATGTAGGGTATGCAGGCCGCTCCTCCTCCCTACTACCCCCGGGAGTCCGCTTCCGTCAACTGCTCCATTCTCTTTCCTTCCGCTTTCCTAAAACCTTCTTGACAACTTGGGGTACAGCACCGCCTTGGCTCCGTCCCCGGATCTGTCTGCTCCGTGATCTTTGTCAATTTCCCAAGGATGGTACACCTTCACTTGTTTATCGTCGGGCATTTGCTGCTCTATGTGCACAAATGACGGACGCCACCTTTATTTACACCGACGGCTCGAAAACATCGTTGGGTGTAGGGAGTGCCTATATTGTTGGCGACGCCCCAAATCACTTTCGGCTTCCCGACCAGTGTTCGGTTTATACTGCGGAGCTTTTCGCTGTTCTCCAGGCTGTCCACTACATCCGCCGCCATCAGCGGATACAGTACGTAATCTGCTCAGATTCTCTCAGCTCTCTCCTCAGTCTCAAAGCTCTTTACCCTGTGCACCCTCTGGTCCACCGGATTCAGGACTGTCTGCGCTTGCTCCACCTGGGGGGCGTCTCGGTGGCGTTCCTCTGGCTCCCGGGACACGCTGGTATCTGTGGGAATGAGGCGGCTGATATAGCAGCCAAGGCTGCAGTTTCTCTTCCTCGGCCAGCTATTCAGTCGCTTCCCTTCACCGATCTACGGAGCGGTTTATGTCGCAAAGTTGCTCATTTATGGCATGCGCATTGGTCAACACTTCCCCGCAATAAATTGCGGGAAGTGAAAGCCCTTCCTTGCGCTTGGACCTCTTCCTCCCGAACGCGTCGTCGGGAGGAGGTAATTTTAGCTAGACTCCGGATAGGGCACTGTCTTTTTAGCCATCGGCATCTTTTAAGCGGCGATCCTCCCCCACTCTGTCCCCACTGCTCTCAGCTGTGGACGGTCAGACACCTTTTAATTGAATGCCCCTATTTTAATCCGTTACGCTCCCGTCTACAGCTATCGCCTGATCTATCGTTGATTTTAGCAGATGACACGCGCTCAGCCGACCGCGTTCTCCAGTTTATTAGGGACAGTGAAATGACGTCAGTCATTTGAAGTTTTATCGGGGGACAATCAAGCCCTCTCTGTAGTGGACTTTTAAGCCTTGTTTCTGCTTTTAGTGTCTCCAATTTCTTGAGTTTCGTTCCCGTTTTCGCTGTTTTCCATTTTCGGTTTTTATTATTTCCTCAGTCACGGACCGGGCGCTAATGACCATAGCAGTTCTGCGCCCTAAAACCACAAACCAAAAAAAAAAAAAAAAAAAAAAAAAAAAAAAAAAAAAAGTTCTGTCAGTGGGCACAGCAGAAGAGTCAAAGCAAATTATGTGTTATGTGTTTACTTGGTTTTCATTTGTTTTCTGACAACTCCAGGAAGTGGAAGAGTTTGTGATCCTGGGCACAAAGTCATTGTTGTGTTACGTAATTAATAACTTTGTGTTTCAGTGAATGGTATAATGTTGTGATCCATTTTTGAATAGCTCTTTAGGAGAGGAAGTGAATTACTGAATGAAAAATACAGCCATGTAAAAATCATACTAATGTGGTTCATCTGTAAAGGAGACCGCTTATAAAACGCAAATACAACCTATTCTTGAGTACTGCTAGAGAGTTTGGGATCCCTATCAGGTCAGATTGAGGGAGGACATAGAAGCAATTCAGAGGCAGGCTGTTTGATTTGTTACTGGTAGGTTTGATCATCATGCGAGTGTTACAGAAATGCTTCAGTAACTTGGGTGGGAGTCTCTAGAGGAAATGAGTTGTTTTCTTCGTGAATCGCTACTCAGGAAATTTAGAGAACCAGCATTTGAGGCTGAGTGTAGTACAATTTTACCGCTGCCATCCTACATTTCGCGGAAAGACCACTAAGATAAGATGAGAGTGATTAGGGCTCGTACAGAGCCATATAGCAGTAATTTTTCCCTCATTCTGTTTGGGGGTGGAACAGGGAGAGAAGATGCTGGTTGTGGTACAAGGTACCCTCCACACACCATATGGTGGATTGTGGAGTGTGTATGTAGATGTAGATCTCCAGGTCGAGGACACCTTCCTGGGTGAGTTTTCCACTATACATTATACAGTGTCGATTTGGGCATCGAAGAAGACCACACACATCTTTGCATTTGATATCCAGCATGGTAGGCAGTCAGTTCTCATGGGGCTGCATTGTGGCATGTTGGCTGTAGCCCCCTGACCACAAAGGGATCACTCTGCTGATGCCTGCACCATTAACTCCCCACATATGCCAAGGGGCAGATGCCCATCCCCCTGGGGCACCAGGGCTCCCAGCCATGGCCATCCTGCCAGGTAGCCTTTGCTGCAGCTGTGTGGCACCTGTGGGGGAGCCCCTGGTCGGTGTGGGTGGCATCAGGGCTGAAAACATGTGACGAAGCATACTCCATGTCATGCTGGTAGTGGAACACCAGCAGTCTTTAAGAGATCACGAGCTCAATAAAAATCACAGAAGTACAAGCCCAAATCATTACCATCGCTGGCCACACCATGGGAGGAACGTCAGGGTAAGGCTGGAAGCGGACCTTATTCACCCCAGTACCTTGTATGTTCAAGACCTGATGGGGAATCTTTCATGACGATGAAGCCTCAGTTTTTTGTTGAGCATTTAGAGGACAAGTTTGGGGAGGTGGAGGGCTTGTCCAAAATGAGATCTGCGTCAATCTTGATTACATCATCATCCTCTGCCCTGTCACGGGAATAACTCGCCTGTGACAAGCTGGGGGCTGTTTCTGTAACCATCATGCCCCATAATAGCTTAAATATGGTTCAGGGTATCATATTTCACAGAGCCCTTCTTTTGCAGTCCGATGATGAGGCCAATTTAGAGCAGTTAGGTGTACATTTCATCCAGCATGCCCACAAGGTTCTGAACGATAATGAGGTTGCCAGCACTGCCTTCATCTTGGAGTTTGAGGTGATACATTGCCATAGAAGGCCGAGGTGATGATCTACCAGTGTGATGTAAAGCCTTGTATACCTCCACAAATGCAGTGCTTGAAGTGCAGGAAGTTTGGCCATATGTCTTCCCACTGTACTTCCAGCGTCACATGTCGAGATTTTGGACACCAGTCACATCCCAATACTCCATGTGCCCCGCCTCCCATCTGTGTCAAATGTGGAGAGCACCATTTGCCTTGCTTGCCTGACTGCAGGATTCTCGAGAAAGAAAGGACTGACTTAAACTGAAGCTACAAGAAAATTTGAATGCCTGCATCCTTTGTGTGTCAGTTCTTACGCTGATGCTACAACAGTTGTGGCACCATCAGCTCCGCCAACCCATGTCACATCTCAGAGTCGGAAGACTACACCTGCCCCCTTGATGGTATGGGCCATTTCCCTACCTGTTGCTCCTGCACCACCCAACCACCTACTTTGGGAGCAACAGCAACACCCCCCCCCCCCCCCGCCACCCTCCCCCCCGTCCAGAAACGTCCACTGCCACTTCTAATCTGGAGAAGCATAAGTCTTCTTTGACTTCTCTCGCTATGAAGGGGTCCCTTGTGTCACTAACTTCTCAGGTATCGTCTGGTGGGAAAGATGACACCTGCCAATGGCTTAAGAGCCCCAAAGCAGCTGGTCATAGGGCTTCACACTCATCCTCAATCCCAGAGAATGGGCCAGTGAAGTACTCTGAGCCAGGGAAACCCAAGCAACAGCGAGAGAAATCAAAAAAGAAATCGCAGTGGCACCCACACCACCGCTACCTACAAGTTCTGCGACTGAGGATGGGGTCAACATTTTTGCGTCCACTGAGGACCTAGAGAACGCCAGACACTCAGACACAATGGACATAGACTGTTCAGGCAATAAATCTGTGGTGTCACAGCCAGACACCACACGTACTAGGTGGTAGCTTAAATCGGCCGCGGTCCAGTGGTACGTGTCGGACCCGCGTGTCGCCACTGTGTGATCGCAAACCTAGCACCACCACAAGGCAGGTCTTGAGAGACTGACTCGAACTCATCCCAGTTGTATGGACGACAGAGCTAGCGACTAGACGTACGAAGCCTTTCTCTCTCATTAGCCGAGAGACAGAATAGCCTTCAGCTAAGTTAATGGCTATGAACTAGCAAGGCGCCATTAGCCTTACAGTGATTGTAATTAGAGTCTCACTTGTGTTCACCATAGAGATGTACAAGAAGACATTAAAGATAAGTATATGAGAAGCTCCGTTCTTTTCTTCATAGCATTAATTACGTATCCTGTTCCAGTACTTCACGCCCGTCTGCATTAGTCTTGCGTGCCTTTTTAAGCCACCTCTATCTACAAGGTGTTGGCCCAGCTGCCGACACATCAAAATCAGTGGTAGCAGGTGACTCTGAGATGTAAACTGCCTCATTGAATGTTCCATGCCTTCCCAGTCTCACGATGTCATCCTCCTGTGGAATTGCGGCGGTTTTTTCCATCGCCTGGCAAAGCTACAGCAACTGTTAAGCTTTCACCTGCTATCTGTATTGCCCTCCAAGAACTCTGGTTCTCAGAAATGCGGATCCCTGCCCTTCTCGGCTATAAGGGATATTACAGGAACCGTAGCGACTGTAATCGAGTGACAGGTGGGGTTTGCATTTGTGTCCTAAATTCGGTGTGTATTGAACATGTGCTTCAAATAGCTCTTGAAGCTGTGACTGTCAGAATAAGGACGGTGCAGGAAATAACTTTCTGCAGTGTATATCTTACTCCAGATGGTGCAGTATCCCTGAATGTATTAGCTGGAATGCTTGGTCAACTCCCTAAACCTTTTCTACTTCTGGAGGATTTTAATGCAGATAACCCCTTGTGGAGTGTTACCATGCCTACTGGCCATGGCAGAGATGTTGAAACTTTACTGCCACAATTCGACCTCTGCCTCTTAAATACTGGGGCCGCAACACATTTCAGTGTGGATCATTGTAGTTACTCGGCCACTCATTTATCAATTTGCTGCCCAGGACTTCTCCCATCTATCCACTGTGTAGTAGCGACCACTTCCCCATCTTCCTGTCACTGCCCCAGTGTCAGGCACATGGATGCGTGCCCAGATGGGCTTTGAGCAGAGCAGACTGGGGAACTTTAACCTCTGCTTTCATCGCTGTATCTCCCCTACACCATAACATGGAATTGATGGTTAAGCAGGTGACTAGCACAAATGTTTCTGCGACAGAAAATGTGGTCCCTCACTCTTTAGGGTGCCTGAGGCATAAGGCAGTCCCTTGGAGGTCGACGGAAGTCGCTGAAACAATTAAGAAGCGTCAGTGATCTCTACTGCTGCGGAAGTGGCACACTACCCTGGAGCACCTCACAGCATTTAAATGGCTTTGTGCACATGTTTGCTACCTTATCAAACAATGGAAGAAGGAGTGTTGGGAGAGATATGTCTCCACCATTGTGTGCCACACGGCACCTTCACAAATCGGGGCAGAGATCAAACGTCTTTTCGGGTAACAGGCCCCACCAGCTATCCCCAATGTTCCCATAAATTACTAGTTATGTACTGATGCAAACGTGGTTCGCGGGTTCTGTGCCAAGCAACTATCATTCCAGCCTTTCGCACATGCAAACATCGGCTGGAGGGGAATGTCCTCTCATTCACTACAGGCTGTAGTGAATCCTGTAACGCCCAATTTACAGAGTGTGAGCTCCTCAGTGAGTGCCCTTGCACATTGTCTCGACACAGCTTCTGGGCCTGATCGCATCCACAGCCAGATGATTAAACATCTCTCATCTGACTAAAGGCTCTTCATCTTCAATGGCCCTGGTGCGATGGCATCTTTCCATCGCAATGGCGGGAGAGCACCATTATTTTGGTCCTCATAGCCAGTAAAAACCCTCTTGATGTGGATAGCTATCGGCCCATCAGCCTCACCAACGTTATTTGTGAGCTGCTGGAATTTATGGTTTGTCAGCAGTTGGGTTGGGTCCTCGTTGGGTCCTGGAGTCACGTGGCTTGCTGGCTCCATGTCAGGGTGGCTTCCGCCAGTGTCGCTCTAGCACGAATAATCTTGTTTTCATTGAGTCTGCCATCCGAACAGCCTTTTCCAGACAGCAACACTTGATTATTGTCCTTATTGACTTCCGTAAAGCATACGACATGACTTGGCAATGTCATATCCTTGCCATGTCTGAGTGGGGTCTCCGGGGATCACTCCAGATTTTTACCCCAAACTTCCTATCGTTCCGTACTTTCGATGTCAAAGTTGGTGACTCCCATAGATCCATCCATACCCAGGAGAATGGAGTCCTGCAGGGCTCTGTATTGAGTGTCTCTCTAGTTTTAGTGGTCATTAATGGTCTAGCAGCGGCTGTCAGCCCTCCATCTCACATTCTCAGTATGCGAATGACTTCTGCATTTCATATTGCTGCTCCACTACTGTTGTTGCTGAGTGGCGCCTCCAGCGAACCACCCACAATGCACAGCCATGCGCTCTTGCTAACGGCTTCCAGTTTTCAGCAGCATAGTCATACGTCATGCACTTCTGTCGGTGTCATACCATACATCCAGAACCTGCACTTTACCTTAATGATGATCCACTCACTGTAGTGGAGACATATCAATACCTAGGACTGGTTATCGACACTTGATTGACTTGGCTCACTCATCTTCATCAGCTTAATCAGAAGTGCTGGCATCACCTCAATGCCCTCCATTGCCTGAGCAACACCAATTGGGGTACAGATCGCTGTACACGGCTGCAGCTCTGCAGAGCCCTTGTCCAATCCTGAATTAATAATGGGAGTGTAGTTTATGGTTCGGCAGCACCTTCAGCATTGCATTTACGTGACGTTGTGCACCACTGTAGGGTTTGAATAGCGACGGGATCCCTTAGGATGACTCGGTGACTAGTGCACTGGTGGAGGCTGGTTTCCATCCACTCCAGATCACACGTGCAACTGCTCACCAGTTACGCAGAACACATTAATAATTCCCCTGAGCATCTGAATTACCGTCTCCTAGTGCAGTCCATCTCCTGCATCAGTGGCCCAGATCAGGGTTTATGATAGCAGTTCGCATACGGTTTCTTCTTTTTGAACTGGAGTCCTTCCCTTTACCACCTCTACTTGCGGACCGTTCATGTATGCCTCCTTGGTGTATGTCTTGGCCGCAGCTTCGTGTGGACCTTTTGCGTGACCCTAAATGTTCCATTAACCCTGTGGTGTCACTGCCAGACACCACACTTGCTAGGTGGTAGCCTTTAAATCGGCCGCGGTCCATTAGTATATGTCGGACCCGCGTGTCGCCACTGTCAGTGATAGCAGACCGAGCGCCACCACACGGCAGGTCTAGAGAGACGTACTAGCACTCGTCCCAGTTGTACAGCCGACTTTGCCAGAGATGGATTACTGACAATTACACTCTCATTTGCCGAGACGATAGTTAGCATAGCCTTCAGCTACGTCATTTGCTACGACCTAGTAAGGCGCCATAGCATTTGATAATTAACATTGTGAAGCATGTACTGTAACGAGAGATGTTCACCAATTGTGTATTAAAGTTAAGTATTCCAAGAACTACGTTCTTTTCTTTATAGGATAATTACTTTACCTTGTTCCAGACCTCACGCCAATCTACGTGAGCTTAAAAGCGTGCATTTCAGCCTCCTCTAGCAACACGGTGCTGGCTCTTCTGCCAACACTACAAACCCCACCACTCTCTGCTGTCACTTCCTCTCGATTCTTGTCGTGTTTTGTGGTTGTGAAGTGGTTTACACTGACGGCGCAGTGGCTGATGGACACGTAAGCATTGCATCTGATCATGTAAGACATATTGAGCAGCACTCCTTGCCAGGTGGCTGCAGTGTTTTCACTGCAGGGCTGGTGGCCACATCTAGTGCTCTTGAGTACATCTACTCATGCCCTCGCGAGTCAGTTCTCCTGTGTACTGACTCATTGAGCAGCCTACAGGCTATCGTCCAGTGCTACCCTCACCACCCTCTGGTAACATCCATTCAGCAGTCCATCTATGCCTTGGAACAGTCCCGCTGTTCCATAGTGTTTGTGTAGCTGCAGTACATGTCAGAATCCTGGGCAACGAACTTGCTGACATGCTGGCCAGACAGGTGATGCAGAAACTTCTTCTGGAGATAGGCTTCTCCAAAGCTGAAATACGTTATGCCTTACATCACAGGGTTTTTCAGCATTTTGCTACGGAATGGCATAACAGCATGTACAACAAACTGCATGTAATTAAGGAGACTATAAATGTGTGGAAGTGTTCATGCAAGCCTCTTGCAGGGAATCGGCTGCCCTCTGCCGGCTCAGCATTGGCCATATGTGGCTAACACATGGTTACCTGCACCGTCTCGAGAACCAACCTCAGTGTTGCTGTTGCTCCCAAATGACAGTTGTCCACCTCTTGCTGGACTGCCCACTTTTCGCCCCTCTGTGACAGACTTTTAACTTTTCCAGTACCCTGCCTTCGTTGTTGGGCGAGAATGCCTCCACTGCAGTTTTTGTTTACGTTATATTCGTGAGAGTGTGTTTCATAATTCAGTGTAGGTTTTAGTGCATGTATTTTGTTGGTCTGTGTCCTCCACCCTAGTGCTTTTAGGGTGGAGGTTTTAATGTATTACAGAGTGGCTGGCTTTCCCTTTTTATTCTTGTGGTTCGTCAGCCAATGTAATCTGCTTTCATGTTTTACTGTCTTTTGTTTCTAGTGTATTTCTGTTTCTTTTTTGTCCCCTTTTTCTTATCTTAGTATTCGTTGCCTCCTCTTTACTGTTTTGGCTTTACCTTTCTTTCTGTTTTGTGTTATATGTTTCGTCTATTTTATCCTCACACTTGTGGCATTATTTTATTAGGACCAAGTGACCGATGACCTTGTAGTTTGGTTCCTTCTCCCGGTTCTAAACCAACCAACCAATCCTTTTTTCCACGAACAGTACAAGACTGGAATAGAAGGGAGAACCGATAGAGGTATTCAAGGTACACTCTGCTACACACCGTCAGGTGGCTTGCCGAGTATGGATGTAGATGTAGATGTAGATGTAGATGTAGAACCAACCAACTATCTTTGCTGTCCCCATTAACACTTCCATGATCTGTTTCCCGACAGGCATATCCAACTTCCTTTTTGGTCAGTGACTGAGCTATCTTAAGCAGTTCTCCATGGACTTGTATCCTTGGTAATGTCTTGATCCTCTACTTGTGCAGGATCAAAAATTGCTTTTGCTTTTCTATTGGAAAAACAGTTTGTATGAATTTCTAGTGTCACAGTGGGTTTCTTCCACTATCATTACATCTTCCATTTATACCAATCCCGTGTCCATTTGAAACTAGACTATACGTGTTTCATTTATTCATGGTCATAACACAGTCTACCATTGTGGAATATGTTGGGCCACTGGCAACCTTTACACTAGTCTGGTTGAGAGCTTCTATGCAGAAGCTGCCTAACTGGAACTGTCCTATGGGCATGATCTTCTCCTCAGTGGATATGATTGCCATTTGTTGTGTTGTGCCCAGCCACCCATCTTGTGCCCTTTATTTCGATGCCTCCTTCAACTGCCAGTACGGGCCACATTTTTCTCGTATTACCTTCCAGAGTTCGCTTTTGGCTACTGCTCCAACAGCTTAGTTTCGTGGAATCTGCCACGTTCCTGTTTGGTGTGAGCCCTTCACCACTTTTGCTTCATGTAGCTGCCCGTGTTTATCTTGGACTTCAAAGTATTTTCCTCGGGAAGCAAATGGATTGGATCTATTGCTGTTAGCTCCTCAAACTTTGCACCCAATTTAGTGGTAGCATCTTCATGTAGACTGACGACTCACAGTCCATGGTGTTCGGTGTGCCTTATCGTCAGCACTGACCATTTTTGGTACGATCTTCTTGCAAACTGCTAGATTTTTAAAGCAGAGCTCTTTGCACTCTTTCAGACCACCTAGCACATCCGACAATATACACCTTTTAATTGTGTCATATGCTCCAGTTCTCTCACAAGCCTTCAGATCCTCATTGTGCTGTAAGAGTCCAAGGAAGCTTACAGTTGTTGTTTTTGAGGGAGCCACTATGATTTTCTTGTGGGTTCCTCATCACATTGTTATCATGTGTGACAAGACTGCAGTCCTACCTCAACCTGCCAGCTCTTCCATTGATTCAGATGATCTTGTTGCTGTCTGTTGGTAGATGGTGTCACTTTTGCATCACCACTGGTTTTCTCATTACTGGAACAAGCTCCATTGACTTAACCTCTCCCAACGGTTCGGCTGGCCACCTCTTGGCTCTCTCACTGCAAGATGATCATTTTAACTAGGTTGTTTATTGGGTACTGTCTCTTTAGCCATCACCATTTGTTGAGTAGTGATCTCCCACCACTTTGTGTTGGTCGTAATAATCACTTGATGGTTTGCTATTTTCTGATCCGATATCATTTTCTGAACTGCTTATGTTTAATTGTATGTTTTCCGCCTGAGTTATTGGTCATTTTGGCATGCAACGTGCGGATTGTTTATATAAATGATAGCAATTTTGCAAAGAACATTTAATGTTTGGTTAGGGATCTCTGCTGCCGCTACGGCATATTTTATTGATGTTTCTTCAAGTAGTAGTTCTTGATTTTAGCTCTTTCCTTCTGTTGATTGAGCTTAACATACAGTTGCTCTTAACATCTTTCACATAAAGGTGTTCTAAGGTTATGACACGGGTGCTTATGACCTCAGTCGTGTTTGTGCTCTAACGCAGAAAAGGTAGGTACGGAAGTAAGTACTAGCTTCCGGCAAGGAAAGTGTGTTATGATCCTCATTACATTATATGGTGATGACCAGACAATCAATATTAATAGATCTTCAGTCTTTTCACAAATGACAGTTGTCTGTTATGAAGTACTGCATAAACACATCAGGTGCTGATAAGTTTTTGAACCGATGCAATGATTGGCAAATTGCTTCAAATATGATATATTGTAATATTATGTAACTTTTGTAAATTTGCTTATTTGTTGTTATAGAACTTAAACAGAACAAATTTATTTCAGGAAGAAGAAATAACACTGGTTGACTGGTTCCCTGTATTGGAGGCGGGCAACCTCCACTTCGAAGGACTCAGGTATAGCTGAAGCAATGTTACACCTGATTATGACCATTCTTCATTTATCACTTTTTTAAAATTAACTTTTCTCGTTACATACAAATGTGTATTTACAAACGCTTGCTGTTTTTCTTCTTCCGTCTATCCCATTTTGCTTATTAGCTGCACTGTTAAAGAAGATCACAAGAAACTGTGATGTTCTGCAGACCAAAGTACAATTGACTCGATAACAATCTTAAACACAGCCTTAATCTCTCTTCAAAAGGAGCCTCACAGGATGCTATGGTTGCATAATGAAGAGAGATGCCAGCAATTAAAATAATAATTTGGGTATCGGAATGAAAATGTTTGAATAATTAGTTACAGATTTTCAGGGTGGAAAGGAAAAGAAGTAAAAATATTTCTAATTTTCCTGAGCATTGTGACTTTTTGAAAACTTCTTTGCATCAAGGGGAAGTTTCTGTAGATCTGGAATTCCACTGTACCCTCTAATCTGTTTGCATTTAAACCAATAATAAAAATAGAAGTCTGATTTTACAGATTTTGTAATATTATAGGTTTTACAATAACTGGCACTACTCAACTTCAAAAGTCAACAATCACTGGTTCATCACTGAAACAGAACAAATGGACCTGATGATGACCATGCAAGTGTCCTCTTGCAGCTGGAACTTTTCAAATCTACATTGTTTATGTGCAATACCATTGCCTATTAATACAGTGCATAAATATAACACTCTTTCCATTTTGGAGGCTAACACAATAGTCACTACATTACTGAAGACCATGTTTTTCTAGCAGCAGCATTTTTTATCAATACACACAGAGGTGCAGACGCTACCACACACAGACATATACAGTATTAATTCAGTACAAGCACATGAGCTATGTCTTTGTAAAATGATCAGTTTTAAACTCCTTTTTTATCTAAAGATCTAGATTACAAAATGCAGAATCAGTTTGAAAAATCAATAATCAGGGAAAAAAATGTCACAATTACATGTTGGTTCAGGTTCAATTCACTGAACAGATATAATGGGTATATAATCCACCATTTGTCTCCATATCATAGCAAACAATGATGTAAAAAATTTAACTGCATTAGAGACACTTGAACAACATAGTTCCTAAACAAACTACCACCTAGCTTTCTGTATTATATTTTGCTCACTCTTATGATTTTTCGCCCCTGTGGGTCTGGGGATTGGAATAGGCCAGAGGTATTCCTGCCTTTATGTGATGGTCCCCTGTAAGATCTGACCTCCAATCTTCAAAATTTTCCTGAAGAGCGAGCCAACTTGGGAAGGGCTCCTTACAAAGTGCATGGTGTCCATTGTGCATTGACATCTTTAGCCCACTTTCTTGTCGTCGCATTGCAGCCATGCCCATTCTCCATCCCCTGGGCAAGGACACCATTCACTATGCAGTGTCGATTTCTGCATCGACAATGACCATGGACTTCTTTGCACTTGATATCCAACACAGTAGCCAATATGTTGTGGTTGGGATGCCATGTACCCTGTTGGTAGTAGCCCCCTGACCACACAGGGATCACTCTGCTGATGCCTGCACCGTTAACTCCCCATGTATTCCAAGGAGTAGATGTCCATCCCCATGGGGCATCGGGACTCCCGGCAATGTCCATCCTGTCAGGTGGCTTTTGCTGCGGGTGGGTGGTGGCTGTGGGTAGGGCCCCTGGTCGGAGTGGGTGGCATCATGGCAGATGACACGCGATAAAGTGTAGTCCATCGTCTATAGCTGGTGGTGAAACACCAGCAACCTCTAAGCGATCACTAGCTCAATTCAGCGCACAGAAGTACGACAGAAAATTGTTCACCTCACTGGCCACACCATGGGAGGAATGTCAGGCTAAGGATGGCAGAAGATCTTATTTGCCCCAGTACCTTGTATGTTTGAGAGCTGGTGGGGAACTTTTCACAATGATGAAGCCTCAGTTTATTGTTGAGCATTTAGAGGACAAGTTCGGGGAGGTGGAGGGCTTGTCCAAAATGAGACCTGGGTCAGTCTTGATTAAAACATCATCCTCATGGGAATTACTCGCTTGTGACAAGCTGCGGGATATATCTGTAAATGTCACACCCAATAAGAGCTTAAATATGGTCCAGGGTATCATATTTCACAGAGACCTTCTTTTGCAGTCCGCTGATGAGCTGCGCGCCAATTTAGAGTGGTGAGTGTACATTTCATCCGGTGTGTCCACCGGGGTCTGAAGAATAATCGAGTTGCCAGTGGTGCCTTCATCTTTGCCTTTGATGGTAATACATTACCTGAGAAGATGAAGGTGATGGTCTACCGGTGTGATGTAAAGCCCTATATCCCTCCCCCAGTGTGGTGCTTTAAGTGCTGGAAGTTTGCCCATATGTCTTCCCGCGTCACATGCCGAGATTCCAGAAGTACATCACGTCCCAATACTCCATGCCCCCACTTCCCATCTGTATCAACTGTGGAAAGCACCATTTGCCTTGCTCACCTGACTGCTGGATTCTCCAGATAGAAAGGAAAATCGTGGAGTAAAAGGCCCTGAATGGACTAACCATCATCTGAGGCTAAGATACAATTTGAACACCTGCATTCTGTGTGTATGACAACATCTTACACTGCCATTACAACAGTTTTGGCACCATCAGCTCCGCCAACCCAGGTCACCTCTTAGAGCCGGAAGACTACACCTGCCCCCTTGATGATGGGGGGCATTGCCCTCCCTGTTGCTCATGTGCGAACTACTTCAGGACCAATACCTCCCCGCTCCCTCCCCTGCCATTGGTGACATATGCCCCCACTTCTAATCCAGAAAAGCGTAAGTCTTCTTTGGCTTCTCGCGCTAGGAAGGGGTCCCTTGTGTCACTCCCTTCCCAGGTTTCTTCTAGTGGGAAAGACTACACCTGCAAGTCACTGAAGATCCCAAAAGCAGCTGGTAGTACGGCTTCACGCTCATCCTCGGTCCCAGAGAATGAGCCAGTGAAGTCTTCCCAGCCAGGGAAACCCAAGGAGCAGCGAGAGAAATCCAAAAAGGAAATGCCTAAGACCAAGGAAATGGCGGGGGCACCAACACGACCACTACCTACAAGCTCTGCAGCTGATGATGAAGTGGAGATTTTAACGTCCGCTGAGGCCCTAGATCTCACCAGGCCCACAGACACAAAGGATATAGACTAATCAGGCAATGAATCGTTGGCAGCATTGAATGTTTCATGCCTTCGCAGTCTCACGATGTTATCCTCCTGTGGAACTGCCGTGGTTTTTTCCAACACCTGGCTTAGCTACAGCTACTGTTAAGCTTTACACCTGCTATATACATTGCCCCCCAGGAAACCAGGTTCCCAGCAATGCGGATCCATGCCCTCCATGGCTATAAAGGATATTACAGGAACCGTAGTGACTATAATAGAGAGTCAGGTGGAGTTTGCGTTTGTGTCCTAAATTCGGTGTGTATTGAACATGTGCTTCAAATAGCTCTTGCAACTGTGACTGTCAGAATAAGGACAGCGCAGGAAATAACCTTCTGCAGTGTATATCTTACTCCAGATGGTGCAGTACCCCTGAATCTATTAGCTGGAATGCTTGATCAACTCCCTAAACCTTTCCTACTTCTGGAGGATTTTAATGCCCATAACCTCTTGTGGGGGTTAATGCTGCAATTCGACCTCTGCCTCTTAAATACTGCAGCCGCAACACATTTCAGTGTGGCTCGTGGTAGTTACTCGGCCATTGATTTATCAATTTGCAGCCCAGGACTTCTCCCATCTATCCACTGGAGAGCACATGACGACCTGTGTAGTAGCGACCACTTCCCCATCTTCTTGTCACTGCCCCAGCATCAGGCACACGGATGCGTGCCCAGATGGGCTTTGAGCAGAGCAGACTGGGGAACTTTAACCTCTGCTGTCATTGCTTTATCTCCCCTACATCATAACATGGAACTGATGGTTAAGCAGGTGACTAGCATAAATGTTTCTGCGGCAGAAATTGCGGTCCCTTGCTCTTTAGGGTGCCTGAGGCGTAAGGCAGTCCCTTGGAGGTCGACGGAAGTCGCTGAAACAATTAAGAGGAGTCAGTGATCTCTACAGCTGTGGAAGTGGCACACTTTCCTGGAGCACCTCATAGCCTTTAAATAGCTCTGTGCCCGTGTTCGCTGCCTTATCAAACGAAGGAAGGAGGAGTGTTGGGAGTGATACGCCTCCACTGTTGGGTGCCACACGTCACTTTCCCAAGTCTGGTTAAAGATCAAACGTCCTTTCAGGTACCAGGCCCTAACAGCTATCCCTGTGGTTACCATAAATGGCGAGGTATGTACCAACACAAATGCGATTTCCGAACACTTTGGTGAGCACTTTGCTCGAGATTGTCCATCGGAGAATTTCCCGCCAGCCTTTCGCACATTCAATCATTAGCTGTAAGGGAATGACCTCTCATTCACTAAACGCTGCAGTGAATCTGATAACGCTCCATTTACAGAGTGGGAGCTCCCCAGTGCCCTTGCACATATCCCCGACATGGCTCCTAGGCCTGATCGCATCCACAGCCAGATGATTAAACATTTCTCATCCGACCACAAACAACAAATCCTTGTAATCTTCATCCATATGTGGTGTGACGGCATCTTTCCGTCACAATGGCAGGAGAGTGCCATCATTCTAGTGCTCAAACCCTGTAAAAACCGGCTTAATGTGGATAGCCACCAACATTCTTTGTAAGCTGCTGGAGCGTACGGTATGTTGGCGGTTGGGTTGGGTACTGGAGTCATGTGGCTTGCTGGCTCTATGTCAGGGTGGCTTCCGCCATGGTCGCTCTACCACTGATAATCTTGTGTTCATTGAGTCTTCCATCTGAACAACCTTTTCCAGATGGGAACTTCTGCTTACTGTCTTTTTTGACTGACGTAAAGCTTATGATATGACTTAGTGACCTCATGTCCTTGCCACATTGAATGAGTGGTATCACTGCGGACCACTCTCAATTTTTATCCCAAGCTTCCTTTTGCTCCGTACTTTCCATGTCCAAGTTGGTGACTCCTGTAGTTTCACCCATATCCAGGAGAATTTAGTTCCACAGGGCTCTGTATTGAGTGTCTCTCTCTTTTTAGTGCCCATTTACGGCCTAGCAGCGGCTGTGGGACCCTCCGTCTAACCTTCTCTGTATGCAGATGACTTGTGCATTTCGTATTCCTGCTCCAGTACTGTTGTTGCTGAGTGGCACCTCCAGTTAGCCATCTACAAAGCGCAGTCATGGGCTCTATCACATGACTTCCAGTTTTCAGCTACAAAGTTGCGTCTCATGCAGTTCTGTCAGCATCGTACCATTCATCCGGAACCCACACTTTAGCTTAATGATGATCCACTCACCTTAGTGGAGACATATCAATTCCTAGGACTGGTTTTTGACCCTCGATTGACTTGGCTCCCTCATCTTCGTCAGCATAACCAGAAGTGCTGGCAGCACCTCAGTGCTCTCCGTTGCCTGAGCAACACCAATTGGGTTGCAGATCGCTGTACACTGCTGCAGCTCTACAGATCCCTTGTCCTATCCCAAATTGACTATGGGAGTGTGGTTTATGGTTTGGTAGTGCCTTCAGCATTGCATTTACTCAACCCTGTGCACCACTGTGGGGTTTGATTAGCGACAGGGGCCTTTAGGACGAGTCTGGTGACCAGCGTTCTGGTGGAGGCTGATTTCCCTCCACTGCAGATCAGACGTGTGAAACTGCTCGATGTAGCACAGATTCATTGTTTCTCCTGATAATCCGAATAACCATCTTCTTTTCCCGCCGGTGGCATTCCATCTCCTGCATCGGCGGCCCACGTTGGGGCTAACAATAGCAGTTCGCGTGCAGTCCCTTCTCTCCGGACTGGAGTCCTTCCCTTTACCACCTCTACTTGCAGTCTGTTCACGTATGCCTCCACGGTGTACACCTGACCGCAGCTTTGTGTAGCCCTTTTGCATGGCCCTAAGGACTCCATTAACCCTGCCGCTCTCCGCAGTTACATCTCCTCGATTCTTGATGTTTTCCGGGCCTCTGAAGTGTTTCACACCGACGGCTCAATGGCTGATGGTCATGTAGTCTTTGCATATGCTCATGGAGGACATGTTGAGCAGCATTCCTTGCCAGTTGGCTTTAGTGATTTCACTGCAGAGCTGGCAGCCATATCTTGTGCTCTTGAGCATGTCCGCTCATGCCCTGGCGAGTCATTTCTCCTGTGTACAGACTCATTGAGTAGCCTACAAGCTATCAACCAGTGCTACCTTCACCACCCTCTGGTAACGTCCATTCGGGAACAGTCCCACCATTCCATTTTGTTAATGTGGACCCCTGGACACGTCGGGATCCCTGGCAACGTATTTGCCAAGAGGCTGGACAAACAGGCAATGCAGAAACCACTTCTGGGGACAGGCACCTCTGAAGCTGACCTGTGTTCTTTCTTACACCACAGCGTTTTCCACCTTTGGGAGATGGAATGGCATAACAGCACACAAAACAAACTGCATGTCATTAAGGAGACTATTAATGTGTGGAAGTTTTTCATCCAGTCCTCTCACAGGGAAGCAGTTGTCCTCTGCCAGCTCCGTATTGGCCATACGTGGCAAAGGCATGGTTAAATACCCAATCGTGAAGACCCACCTCAGTGTCACTGTGGCTCCCAAGTGATAGTTGTCCACCTCTTAGTGGGCTGCCCACTTCTAACCCCTCTGTGGCAGACTTTTAACTTTCCCAGCACCCTGCCTTCGGTGTTGGGCAACAATGCCTCCACAGCAGCTTTAGTTTTACATTTTATCCATGATAGTGTGTTTTATACTTCTCTGTAGGTTTCAGCATATGTCCTTTGTCACTCCGTGTCCTCCACCCTAGTGCTTTTAGGGTGCTTCATGTTGAGTGGCTATTAGGAATGGTGTCCACAGGATGTGGCGGTGGAGGGCGTTGGTAAGAAGGGGGGGGGGGGGATGATACTGTTTAGTATACCATGATGCAGTGCAGTGACAGTGTGGTGTAGAATGGAGCATCTGGGCTGGTCTTTTCTAATTGAGGTTTGTGGCTATGAGATTTAGCCAGGATATTTCCAGCAGGTAGAAACATGTACATAACATCACATGCAGTTGGAATGTGCTTCCTTGATAGCAGTGACCTCTGTTACCTGGTGTCTGCACTGCACAGACATTTTGCTGGTGCCCCCTGGTGGAACATGTCACTATTTGCGTATCAACAAACTGTTTGTATTCTGTATCGTGTTCGTAACATTGATGCCCTTGTGGTATTCACAAGTACATAGTGGTGGACACACACCTGTGGGCCAGGGTGGGCACACCCTCAGGGTGAAACCATTGTGTTTGAAGCGTAACATTCAGCTTGCAGTCCATATGCAATTATCATAAGGAAGGTGATGAAATATACGATTCAAAATATTAAAAATTTTCCAGTTTCGAACCACCCAAAAATCTATACAAATGACTGATGAGGATATAGTTACACAATTCTAAAAAAATAGAATCTAATGTGTGGTTTACAACAAAATAGTAATTTCATATTTTATTTATCAAGGATACAGACGGTTTAATGCATTCTAAAATGAAACACATTTTAAAACTGTAGCAACACCTATGCAGGACTTAAGTGTCATTGAATAGCATTATAAACTATTGTTTGTGGCCAAAAAAAAAAAAAAAAAAAAAAAAAAAAAAAAAAAAAAAAAAAACCTCTGGTTGAGCACTTCTATGTAATGTGTTTTTCATGTGATTCAATGATTTAACTCCACTAGTGGTGATCCTTATATAAATAAGTAGTATTACACATATTTAGTGAAATATTGTCAGGTACCTGTTTTTCATTGGATGTGAAGGATTGAGCCAACTTTCAAAAGAGATTTAAGTATGTCTAGTAATCAATACACGGTTATAAGATAATTGGATAGAAGATAAAGAGAAGTAAAAAGCAAGTAGTTTCTTCTGGAACAGACTTTTAAAAAGGGGTCTATCCTCTATAAAGTCTCCTTGGAATGGTGTTCCATTCACAGCTGTGTTGCACAGCATATTAACAGTGATTGTGAAAATATGCTAACTGGAAGAGACTTGGGGTATGTATCACACCTTGTCAAGGACATTTTATTTCAAACCTGACAGTGAATTACATGCCACATATGGGCAGATTCTTTCTGGTTTTTAAATTCACCACTGGGACACAATTTTTGTAGAGCTCAACAGGCCTCTGGTGACTTTAGTACTTTGCTGCTGTAGTTTCCATAGTGGTTTGGCTGCTACCATTATTAAAACGAGTTTATTGAGTTCACTCTTCATTTAACCATTTAGGCATCATCACACCAAAAAATCCTTAAGTGTGAAACTGTGATATGCGAGTCACTGCTAAAAGTAGTAGTGTATTGTTAGAGGTGGATATTCAGTTAAGATAAGAAGTAAGGGAAGGAGAAAGGAATGAAAGAAGATGAGGGTTGAATATCCTGAGCCATTTGAAATTGAACTCTATCTCGGACTGAGAGAGGATGGGTAAGAAAGTCAGGCTTGTACTTGCCTAGAGTGATTTAGGGGAAGTTATAGAACACCTATGTCTGGATAGCCAGGGAGAGAGAGAACTGCTGTCATCTTGACTGAGTGTCTAGTCTAGTATGTTGATCACAGCACCGTATTACTGAGTTTGCAGGTCATTTGCTGATCGTATATTCTTACTGACATTGGTATTTGTATTCCTAGATATGAAAACATGTCTACACGTAGATAATGATGTTTGCACGGCATTTCCAAATTCCTGTTTAGTGCTTGTCTTCGCAATGTTGTAAAGTTACCTGAATGGCAGTTTGTGTGTTTTTTCTGCTACTCAAAAATTTATGTTCTCTGTAAATGTAGTTATTGGTGTAATATAGGCACCTCTTCAGTAAGACGTGTAATGATTATGGATCAGTTTGTGAGTTTTGTCACAAGTAACGATAAAGTACTTGATGATGCTCTCCCACGCAGCTGTGGGTTGAATTGGATAGGTTGATGAAGGAAAACATGATGAGATCTGGGAAAGGGTAAGAAGTAACAAGTAAAAAGAAATAAATACAGAAATCATTGGTAGTTCAGGTTAACATACAGTTTGGCTTGTTGCCTGAAATAAGTGGGTATGTGCCACAATGAACTTCATTAAAATGAGATGCAGCAGACTCATTGGAATATCATTAGTGTTAGTCATAAACATTAACAAGTAGGAAGGAAAGATTCTTACTGCTTGATAAAAGCCATGGAAGACATGAAAGATATACAGTAGAGGAAAAAAAGTTAGGTGTAGAGTCCCATGTTTGTAATCATCATGAAACAGTCACACACAACCAGGTTTGTTGCCTTTGACTGTAGGTTAGACCAATATCTATGATGAATCTCTTTCTCCAGTTATTAAATGAAGTACCTTATAATTCCACTGGATGTAAGATGGATCAATCAGTGTAATCGTAAATACATCCAGTGAGGTTGCTAGGCACAGCTGAGGATGGCGTGGATTGATAAATATGTCAACATGATTTCAAGTGGCCTAAAAGCAACAGTAGATGAAAGTGCTGCAAAGGACCATCTCATCTGCACTCATATGAATTTGCTGAGTTGTGTTATGTAGTGTCTGGAGGACATATTTATGGTGACCTTAGAAAAGTTAGCTATTCATGAACACTGATTCGGACTTTTCTTCTCCCAGCCATTTGTGTTTGGCTTGCATGTGGACATGTCCATTTTCCTAATGTGGGGCAGTCTTAGTTCTCCGTTCAGCTGCATGTTGTGCGTACTGTGAGTACACTCTTAGCATTTGTGTGCACAGAATGTTCCGTATTAGAGGATTCTTAGCCTGACAAAGTTAGTGTTCCAGTGTTTGAGATATTGGTAAATCTTGAGAGTGCTTCAACTTCCAATACATATCCGCTCTAAGAGACCTGGTTTGATTTCTCCTTTCATTGCCTGTATGGGGCATGTCCTTCTTTCTGTTACCTTATGGAGATTGCTTTCGCCTCTTGCTCTGGCAGATCAGCTTCACGCTATGAGCAACTTTCCCAGTGGGTGTGAACCCTTCACCATCTTGGCTTCATGCAGCGGCCCATATTCACCTTCGTCTTCATTCACTTAGTAAGGACACTAGTCCACCCCGACTCTTTTGTCTTCAGTTTCACAACCTATGTGTGGAATTTTGTGATAGTACCTTTGTGTACACTGGTGGCTCTTGGACTGACTGTGGTTTCTGGTGTGTCGTCATTGGTGGAGCTGTTTTTTTTTTTTTTAATTGGCTTTCGGAACATTGCTAAGTATTTTCAGCAGGGCTGTTTGCCCTGTAACAGGCCACGCAGTACATCCATAGTCGCAGGCTTTTCAACTGCATTATCTGCCCAGACTCTCTCAATGACCTTCAAAGCTTCTATGTGCTACACACCATCCATCCCTTAGCCCAGTGTGTCCAGGAAAGCTGTCACCTGCTCCCTCTTGATAGAGCCACTGTGATGTTTGTGTGGGTTTCTGGTTGTGGCAGTCCGATCGGAAACCAGGCCACTGACACTGCAGCTAAGACTGCAATCACTGTTCCTCAGCCTGCCAGTTCTTACTTATCCTCCAACTATCTGCATGTTGCCATCTGTAAGCAGGTGCTGTGACTCTGGCATCACCACTGGCCCTCCCTTCATGGGAACAAGCTATGTGTTATTAGTCTTCTCCCATGGGCTTGTAAGACCTCCACCATTTTAACTTAGTTGTGTATTGAGCACCATTTTTTCAACCATCACCATTGTCAATTGGTGCTCCCCCACTATTCTATGCACATTGTTTCCAACATTTGCTGGTGTGCCATTTTCTGGTGTAATGCCCTTTTTTTTAACCACTTCCTTCCTCATTGGTGTTTGCTGTTGGAGTTAACAGCCATTGACCATGTTGCACTTTTTATCCGTTGTAGCAATATGGCAAAGGCCATTTAATTTTTGGTTCTGGACCTCCAGTTCTCTGTCTGTGGTGTATTTTATAGACCTTTCTCCACATCCCTGTTTTTAGCTGTCTTCTCTTGCATTGACTGGGACTAATGTGCAGTCATTTTTAACTCCTCTCTTTGTCTTCATGTCCTAGTGTTTTGACATGGGCGCATATGACCCTAGTTGTTTTTGTACCACAAAACAAAAAGCTCATCAGTTAGTGGTAATGCTGTGTCATCACTATATACTTCAAATGTCACTCCTTCAGTTCCTGTTGCTATTTCTTTTAGTAGCTGATACATAAAATTTGAAAAGTATGTTGAGAATATATATTTGTTTTCAACACAGTCCACCTGGTTGAGTTGACGACGTCATTAAGGGATTCATTTTTGTACATTCAGATGACCATAATATGACTGAGCATATATTAGTAGGTAGAAAGGCACCATTTATATTCCAATTCCTTTTTGCAGTTCTGTCCAATGATCCGTCAGTCTGTGGAATGGATGCAAGATTAATTTGCATTTACGCATGATAGACGCAATTAAGATATTGTTAGATTTGACACCACTCTGTTTTGTATTAATTAATTAATCAAGTAACATATACAGAGCCCTACAAAATTTCAAGTTAGTTACATGATAATTAAGATAACTGCACATGCCAGAGCTCCTACCCGGAAACCTTAGGTGCCAGAGTTTAGAAATAGCTTGTGACACCTTGGGCACTTATGCTGTTAGATTGCAAAGTACTACTTACGACAGTGGAGGTGAATTTCCTGGACATGAAAGTAGATAAGGCCAGAAGTGGAGGCCAATTGGCCAGATGTGAAAGCAGATCAGGCCAAAATGCCCAGTCACACTCCGCACTCCAATAGTGATACCTGCATCTGATTTCTTGCACATGCACTCACATCCAAGCCCTGCACATTTGGACTGGTGTGGCTGTCATGATATGAATAGGTTGTTTATTGTGAAGTAGATAAATTTGTACTGTCTGAGTTGAATTCAGACATCAAGTAAACTCTGTTTGTCTGCAAATTTCACCATAGTAAAAGACCACCGCCTGTTTTAAGGTAGAAGATACTGCATGACTGATGATGTGTGAACAGATAGGTCCCATGTTATGTAATATATTTTAAAAATTTAATAATTTTACTTGCAATAGCTCTCTGTAACTGCAGAATGAATAATTTCTTCCAAACATCTATGAAGTATTATACATCATGTAAATATGTGGAACTCATAATATTCACACAGGCTGCACCCATTTTTCAAAAGCGCAAACCGGTGAAAAGTGCCTAAAGCAGCTTATGGAAAATTCTGCAGTAGATTCATTTTTATGATTCTAAAATCAGTCACTGGTGTGAAAACCTGACCAGATTACAATATTTGTTACTAGGTAAACTACGCTTGAGGTATTACAGTCTCTCCAACAGTCATGTGATCAAACATTGTGAAACCATTTTGAAAGCTGCTCTAAAAATGCAAAATAACCCCAAAGTGACTTAGATTCTGAAATAAATTGTATAGTTTTGCTATGGATTACCCTACAATGTGAGATAGAGCAATAACACAATTTATTTACCATGTAAATAAGTTTGAAAATTGATGTCCAAAGTTGTGGTAGTGGTTGAAAAGTGCAAATATTTTAATGAAAGGGATAGAATAGGGATTATGATGGTACCGATGGAAAATAATGTAAATACTGGGAAAATGCAAAATCTGGAAATCTAAAACAAAGTTGTACTGATATTTTACTGTTGGCTTGTTTACATTTATAACATTAACCACACATTATGCAGAGGTGTTCTAAAATTCCTATAATGGACTCCTAAGAGTTGAGGGGGGGACTTCGTGGATAAAAGTTTGATAATGAATCCATATCTGAAGGTGTACCATTTGAGAGTATGACCTCCTCCATTCAGAAGGGAACATTGTCTGTGGCTTGGGGTCCTTCTTGACCAATAGGTCAGAGGTAATTTTTTCTACTGTTTGTGTACCCTAAAGCAGGAGATTTGAAACTGCTGCAGTCCTCAAACCAAGTTTTGTAACTATTAAATTTTAGTGAAATTTTCTTTAATTATTTTCTTTTATTGCATGCAGTTTAATGTAAAGTAATTTACAGATCTAATTAAATTTTGTGATCATTAGGCACTTCGAAGGCACCATAACGAGATACACAACAGCAGCAGTGAAGGCTAGAGTCGGGCAGAGCTGCAATCATGTCAGGCTCACCGATGGCAACACTTGCCATCTGCTCGGCTGTTTGCGTGATGTTAATAATCGTAAGTATTTAAAAGGTTAATTATATCACCATGTAGCTGTCTTTTAGAATAAGAAATTGGGATTAATGCCATGAGGCAGCAGCATACTGACTGTACAAGAGATGATCAAAAAGTGATTGGAATTTTTTAGTTTCACAGCAATTATATATTGGATTATCAATTTTTTATATTTTATGTACACGTTCCTGATGTATGTGTCTCACCATATAGCATAGATGATAACTCGTGATAGGCACAACAAAAAGAGTCACACAATTATAGCTTTCAGCCATTTAGGCCTTTGTCAGCAGTACACACACGCGCACGCGCGCGTGCAAATGCAACTTGCACACACATCTGCAGTCTCAGAGAACTGAAACCACACTGCGAGCAGCAGCACCAGTACTTGATGGGAGTGACAACTGGGTGTGTAGGTAAGGAAAAGGCTGGGGTGGGGATAGTATGGTGGGGGTGGCGGACAGTGAAGTGTTGCAGTTTGGGTGGAGGGCAGGAGAGAAGGTGGGAGGGGGGTAAGTAGTGGAAAGGAGAGAAATAAAAATAAATTAAAATACTGTGTGTGGCAGTGAAATGATGGCTGTGTAGTGCTGGAATGGGGAACGGGGAGGGGGTTGGATGGATGAGGACAGTGACTAATGAAGGTTGAGCCCAGGAGGGTCATGGGAACATAGGATGTATTGCAGGGAAAGTTCCCACCTGTGCAATTCAGAAAAGCTGGCGTTGGTGGGAAGGATCCATATGGCACACGCTGTGACGCAGTCATTGAGATGAGGGATATCATACTTGGCAGTGTTTAGCAACAGGGTGGTCCACTTACATTTTGGCCACAGTTTGTTGGTGGCCATTCATGTGGACAGACAGCTTGTTGGTTGTCATGCCTACATAGAATGCAGCACAGTGGTTGCAGCTTAGGTTGTAAATCACATGACTGGTTTCACAGATAGCTCAGCCTTTGATGGCATAGTTGATGTTAATTACAGGACTGGAGTAGGTGGTGGCAGGAGAATATATGGGACAGGTCTTGCATCTAGGTCTATTACAGGGGTATGAGCCATGAGGTAAGGGACTGGGAGCAGGGGTTGTGTAAGGATTGATGAGTATGTTGTGTAGGTTTGGTGGAAGGTGGAATTACACTGTAGGAGGGGTGGGAAGGATAGTGGGCAGTACATTTCTCATTTCAGGGCATGACAAGAGGTAATGAAAACCCTGGGAAAGAATGTAATTCAGTTGCTCTAGTCCCAGATTTTACTGCATTAAGAAGAGAATGCTCCTCTGTGGCTGGACTGTGGGACTTCGGGAGACGGTGGAAGACTGGAAAGATAAGACACGGGAAATTTGTTTTTGTACAAGGTTGGGAAGACAATTATGGCCAGTGAAGGCTTCAGTGAGACCCTCGGTATATTTAGAGAGGGACAGCTCGTCACTGCAGATGCAACGACCATGGGTGGCTAGACTGTACGGAAGGGACTTCTTGGTATGGAATGGGTGGCAGCTGTTGAAGTTCAGGTATTTCTGGTAGTTTGTAGGTTTGATATGGATGGAGATGCTGATGTAGCCACCTCTGAGGTGGAGGTCAACATCTAGGAAGGTGGCTTGCTGTGTTGAGTAAGACCAGGTGAAGTAAATGGGGTAGAAGTTGTTGAGGTTCTGGAGGAATGTGAATAGTGTGTCCTCACCTTCAATCCAGATAGCAAAGATGTCATCAATGAAACTGAACCAGGTGAGGGGTTTAGGAGTGTGGGTTTTTAGGAAGGATTCCTCTAGATGGCACATGAAGAGGTTAGCATAGGATGGTGCCAGTTACAGATTATGACAGATATCTTGGTTGTAGAAGCCTGCCTTTTGATTGTTCAGAAAGTGTTCCACATTAAAAATTAAATTTCATTTGGAAAATGGCTGCCACCCATTGGATTCTTTGTCAGAGGAAAATATCACTGGATGGAGAATGTGTGTGGCAAGATATCATAGGCCAAAGAAGCAGCATGTCTGTCCTATACAGAATGAGCTGGGACACAGTCGTGGATCAAAAATATGCCTTCACACTGCCTCTTGTGACACTTCACATTGACAGCCTCCTCTAATTATCTCACCTGGAGATTTTTCCAGTACATTGCTGTGGAGATTTTCCTCTTAACATTGTAGTCTGTTAGCACAACAGGTGGTTCCAAAGAACACACAGCACCAAATTATCTAATGATGTTTGGATCTTTGCCTGCTTTAGTGGTGTTGTGTATGTAGATGTATGTAAATGTGTGCTGGCTCATTCACTGTGATTAAATGGCTAAAGAAGCCATCTGAGTTAGCCAAACACAGCCACAATATATACACTGCTGCTTCAGTTTCAGTGGGTTTCTCAAGTGGGTGTGAGTAGTTGTGACATCCTGTAGATGTTAGTTGTTGTCGTATTCATAACATCATGCAACATTTTGGAAACTGACCTCTTAGTGATTTCCATTTTTTCCACTATCGCCTCAATTGTTGAGCACCAGGTTACTCACTTTGTGATCCTTCAGGCAGATGGGCTGCTACATCATTCTTCATCTTTGAACTTGTTTTAGCATGTTGAGAAACAAAATTGCTTCAGCTGTAAAAATATTATGCACTACAAATTTCAGAGCACTTACAGCTGCATTTCAGGAACAAATCTGTATATAGGTGGACAATCAATCGTATAGAATACCAATATTCTGAAAGCTATAATGAAGCTGTAGTGAAACATGTAGTCCCTGGAATCAAAACACGTAATCACTGGAAGAGTCATGACTCAGCTTGCATTGTTAGTCCAATGAAATAATTACCCACAAAAGTGTGTCTGCTGTAAAAGTACTAAAACCTATGAAGAAAGATTAAGAAACAATGAGGATGTTATAATGGACAAGGGGAAATGTAAGAGGCACTCACTGAATATCAGTGTGTAGAGGTGAATGTTATCTGGGTGGCAGACTGTAGGCTGAAACATTTGACAGTCATGAGAGAGAGAGAGAGAGAGAGAGAGAGAGAGAGAGAGAGGGGGGGGGGGGGGGGGGGAGAGAGAGAGAGAGAGAGAGAGAGAGAGAGAGAGAGAGAGAGAGAGAGAGAGAGAGAGAGAGAGAGAATATTCCAATGTGTAGTGCTGGAGTGAAAATAAGTAAACTAAATCATACCTCAAAACAGGAAAATATGTTTCAAATATGTATTATATTATCATGTTTCTGGGTACAGTTTAACTGTCACATTTGCAGCAAATAGTTCTGTTCCTGGGAATGATTTAGTTTACTTAATGTTGTTGTTGCATAAAAGTTAGTATTCTCACTTTCCATCACTCTAATTTTCATGGTGTGTGAAAGTCATCTGGGTTGCTTGCTCAACCTTCAGGAGATGGAGTACACCTGCTTATTATAGTATCATGTTGCATTCTAGGTTTTAATGGGACCCCATACATAACATACATTCCTTGACATACTGATATTATAGCAGTCAAAATTTTTAGCCAATAGGTTGTTACCTAGGTGGCATATTAAAGTGTGTGAACATTCATGTGGTAACATCGGCGAGTGCCTCTTAAATATCCTTATCCACTATGGTGTTATTTAAGTTCCTCCTTAATGTTTTTATCTTTCTTCGCTGCTATTATGCAAGTGTTTTCCACCATATTTTATTACTTCTAGGACATACGCATTTTTGGGAATAATCTATTTAATGGGACTGACAATGAATGCTAGGTCTTCCTATAATAATTATTTAAATCGTGAATTGATGCCATCCTCAGTATATGCTTCATTACAGTTTGATCTTAGCTTTGGGTTTATTTATTTTCTACAGGATTCTTTTTCTGCTTATATACAGTTTTGCATCATAAGCTGTCAGGACTGGAATCAGAAGTGCTTGGTGCTTGGATAGGGCAGGTTTGGCACCGGCACCTAGGCCTCCCGCAGGGTTATGATCCCTGTGGCAACGATTTCGGATTGGGGGGAAGGCATAGCGATGGTCTAAGATATTGCAGAGGTAGGGTGGGCAATGGAACACCATTTTAGGATGGGTGGGAAGTATATTGGGTAGGAAGTAAGAGTATCTCATTTCAGGGCATCCTTTGATAGGGCTTTGACACTATATCATTTTGTCCTGAAACAAGGGACATCTTAACAGAGGTTCTTTCCATCTTTCCCAAAGTATTATTCCATGCCCACACAACATCCTAGTTCATCCCTTTGATACTTCCAATCCCTCAACTCTCCACATATCATCTCCATCGGAGACATATGTGCAAAACCTGTCCAATCCACCAAAACAGTGCTTCCAGTCCCAGTCTTGTCACAGGATTATTCCAACCTATCAGAGGGTAGGTCACATGTGGAAATAACTTTGTAATCAGAATCTGAATCTTATTGTCTCATAATGCACAAGTTAAATCATTGATTTTATGTTCAGGAGACTCATCAGCTGTTGTTGTTGTTGTTGTTGTTGTTGTTGTTGTTGTTGTAGTTGTTGTTGTTTTCTTCAGTCCTGAGACTGGTTTGATACAGCTCTCCATGCTACTCTATCCTGTGCAAGCTTCTTCATCTCCCAGTACCTACTACAACTTACATCGTTCTGAATCTGTTTAGTGCATTCATCTCTTGGTCTCCCTCTATGATTTTTACCCTCCACGCTGCCCTCCAATACTAAATTGGTGATCCCTTGATGCCTCAGAACATGTCCTACCAACCGATCCCTTCTTCTAGTTAAGATGTGCCACTAACATCTCGTCTCCCCAGTCCTATTCAATACCTCCTCATTAGTTGTATGATCTACCCATCTAATCATCAGTATTATTCTGTACCACCACATTTCGAAAGCTTCTATTCTTTTCTTCTCTAAACTAGTTATCGTCCATGTTTCACTTCCATACATGGCTATGCCCCATACAAATACTTTCAGAAACGACTTCCTCACACTTAAATCAATACTCGATGTTAACTTGCCATTGCCAGTCTACATTTGATATCCTCTCTACTTTGACCATTATCAGTTATTTTGCCCCCCCCCCCCCCCCAAATAGCAAAACTCCTTCACTACTTTAAGTGTCCCATTTCCTAATCTTTGCTTCTGTTGATGTTCATCTTATACCCTCCTTTCATGACACTGTCCATTCCGTTCAACTGCTCTGCCAAGTCCTTTACTGTCTCTGACAGAATTACAATGTCATCGGCAAACCTCAATGTTTTTGTTTCATCTCCATGGATTTTAATACCTAATCCGAATTTTCTTAATATAAGTCGTAGGGTCAGTATTGCCTCACGTGTTCCAATATTTCAACGGAATCCAAACTGATCTTCCCCAAGATCAGCTTCTACCAGTTTTTCCATTCGTCTGTAGAGACTACGCGTTAGTATTTTGCATCCGTGACTTATTAAACTGATTGTTCGGTAATTTTCACATCTGTCAGCACCTGCTTTCTTTGGGATCAGAATTATTATATTCTTCTTGAATTCTGAGGGTATTTCACCTGTCTCATACATCGTGCTCACCAGATGGTAGAGTTTTGTCAAGACTGGCTCTCCCAAGGCTGTCAGTAGTTCTAATGGAATGTTGTCTACTCCCGGGGCCTTATTTCGACTCGGGTCTTTCAGTGCTCTGTCAAACTCTTCACGCAGTATCGTATCTCCCATTTCATCTTCATCTACATCCTCTTCCATTTCCATAGTATTGTCCTCAAGTACATTGCCCTTATATGGGCCCTCTATATACTCCCTCCACCTTTCTGCTTTCCCTTCTCTGCTTAGAACTGGGTTGCCATCTGAGCTCTTGATATTCATGCAAGTGGTTCTCTTTTCTCCAATGGTCTTTTTAATTTTCCTGTAGGCAGTATCTATCTTACCCCTCATGAGATAAGCTTCTACATCCTTACATTTGTCCTCTAGCCATCCCTGCTTAGCCATATTGCACTTCCTGTTGATCTCGTTTTTGAGACGTTTGTATTCCTTTTTGCCTGCTTCAGTTACTGCATTTTTATATTTTCTCCTTTCATCAATTAAATTCAATATTTCTTCTGTTGCCCAAGGATTTCTACTAGCCCTCGTCTTTTTACCTACTAGGTCCTCTGCTGCCTTCACAACTTCATCCCTCAGAGCTACCCATTCTTCTTCTACTGTATTTCTTTCCCTCATTCCTGTCAATTGTTCCCTTATGCTCTCCCTCAAATTCTGTACATCCTCTGTTTTAGTCAGTTTATCCAGGTCCCTTCTTCTTAAATTCCCACCTTTTTGCAGTTTCTTCAGTTTTAATCTACAGTTCATAACCTATAGATTGTGGTCAGAGTCCACATCTGCCCCTGGAAATGTCTTACAATTTAAAACCTGGTTCCTAAATCTCTGTCTTACCATTATGTAATTTATCTGAAACCTGTCAGTATCTCCAGGCTTCTTCCATGTATACAACCTTATTTTATGTTTCTTGAACCAAGTGTTAGCTACGATTAAGTTGTGCTCTGCGCACAATTCTACCAGGCGGCTGCCTCTTTGATTTCTTAGCCCCAATCCATATTCACCTACTATGTTTTCTTCTCTCCTGTTTCCTACCACCGAATTCCAGTCACCCATGAGTATTAAATTTTCGTCACCCTTCACTATCTGAATAATTTCTTTTATTTCATCATACATTTCTTCAATTTCTTCGTCATGTGCAGAGCTAGTTGGCATATAAAATTGTACTACTGTAGTAGGCGTGGGCTTCATGTCTGTCTTGGCCACAACAATGCATTCACTATGCTGTTTGTAATAGCTTACCCGCACTCCTGATTTTCTATTCATTATTAAACTGACTCCTGCATTACCCCTATTTGATTTTGTATTTATAAGCCTGTATTCACCAGACCAGAAGTCTTGTTCCTCCTGCCACCGAACTTCACTAATTCCCACTGTATCTAACTTTATCCTGTGCAGATCCCTTTTTAAATTTTCTAACCTACCTGCCCGATTAAGGGATCTGACATTCCACGCTCCGATCCATAGAACGCCAATTTTCTTGCCTCTGATAACGACGTTCTCTTGAGTAGTCCCCGCCCAGAGATCCAAATAGGGGGACTATTACACCTCTGGAATATTTTACCCAAGTGGCTGATAACTATGGTAAATTATGCGTGGAGTACAATATTTTTATATAATCACAATAAAATCTGAATTCTATTTATTATTGTGGTTTTTATCCTGCTCAGATGCTCAGACCATTAAAAAATTCATCAACAGAGTATTAACTTTTCTGCACCAGGGTGCTATTCTATTCTCTTTTTACTGCCTCGGTTTGGACGTTTCTAAAATTTGTGCCTTTCCATTTATTGTATACTTTCATTCCCATGGATTGTGGAGTCTGTGCAGAAAGATTAAGCCTATATGCTGCAACATGAAGCTTTCTTTGGTTCTAGTTTCGTAACTATGCTGGAAATTGACAAAAAGAGCTTAGGGTTATTACTTGTGAAAATAATTATTCCTTATAGATATGATGAGGGAATGCTTAGTATCTTAAGATCTCTTAATAATTGCCAACAAGATCCTTTGGCTTTGCACAACATATGTTTCTGATAATTTTTTTCTGCAGAACTAATATTGTTGTCGTGTTGCTAGCATTCCCCCAAAAGGAAATATCATATCTCACTACTCACTCAAAGTAACTATGGTATACTATTTTTTGTGTGTCTATACTAGTGACATTGGCTAAGATTGTCATAGCAAATGCCGGGCTGTTTACTTTATTTTTTAGATAATCTATGTGTGAGGACCATGATATGTTTCTGTCTAATTGCATTCCTGCTTCATTTAGCTCCCGGCTTCTGTGCATAATGTGAATTTCATTTACTTGAGACTGTTTTGTCTTAAATTGCATCAGCTGTGTTTTTGAAATATTATCTTTAAGCCATTTACATGGAACCAAACATTGAGGTTTCTATGACATTTTCAGGAATCATTTCTGTGTTTTTGTTTTCTACCAGTACTGATGTGTCATCGGCAAATAAAAGTAAATGATAATATATATATATATATGGGTCAGTCATTTACATAAAAAAGAGAGGACTGGGTCCAGAATTGAGCCTAGTGGTACTCCCTGTGTGATGGTTCTCCAGTTTGAGGTCTAAGATACCAACTCTGCTCCACTCATTGCATAGCTTTTTATATTGGAAGGACTATCAATCAGCTGTCAACCAGGATGTATGCCCTCTGCCAAACTGCAGCGAACAGCTATGTGGCCAACCATGAGGTACAAAATGCAGCAGAATATAACATGTTTCATTCGTATACCTGAATCATAACCTGGTCCATCTGGATCATCCTCTCCTCCACCAGCTTTCTTGAACAGTACAGATGGTAGTTATACTTTCAATACTTTCTCCAATTTCAAAATTATTGTGTCCTTTGTCTTCTATAACCTGTTGTTCCCACACTATCTACCCGACAGCTTCTGCTGCATCTGTCCCACATCACCTCCCTACTTATGTTCCTTCACCTTCACTCTGTGCTTCTCTCTTCCAATGCACCCTCCGGTCTTTCTTCCCCTCTCTGCTCCTCTCCTTACCCATTCCCCCTTTTCTCCCCAATTGATCCCCACTTGGTGCCCCACAGCTTTCAGATGCTGTGCCAGGCAGCATTGTCCTGCTGCCATCTAGACCCTGCGTGCTCTGTCAGACAGTGATGTTCCCTCACCACACCTGTACCCTGCTATATCTACCCCTTTTGTGCCCCATTAAGGATTGCTACTTTCAATCAGTGTGAGTGTTGCATTGTCGCTGGAGCAGTCCGAGACAGTGGTTATGTGTGGATGATATGCGCTTGCTTGTGTGTATGTGTGTTTTCTTTTCAGAAAAAAGACTTTGGCCAAACTGAAAATGAGTAACATTCTTCATTGTGCTTGTCTGCAACTCAATGTGTGATATTTATGGTAGATAGAAAATGCAATACCTGCATTCTTCATTGTCTTATCCTCTGGATAGTCCAGATTTACCAGTAAAAGTATCACTGCTGTAAATTTTGCATTTTTTATCCTTCTGTGTATACTTAGTGATATGAGGTCCTCTGCATAGAAAAAGGAAACAGATTAAGAGGAAAAAGAAAAATGAGTAATGCAGTTAAGAAATGGAAGGGAAGGGGGGTGGGGAGAAGACGAAGAAGATTTAGTTAGAGAAAGGGAGGGCAAGCTGAAAGTAAGAAGGTTAGAACAGTAAAGGAAATAATGAGATGCAATAGAGATGATGACGATGATGATAAAAGGGGAGGTGTTACTGGAAGCTAAGTTCATAAGGCTGTTGGGATGCAAAGATGTGTGTGAGGAAGAGTTCCCATCTCTGGATTCCGTAAAAACCAGTACCTAACCAGATACCCAAACATCTAATGTGTTGTTATTCCCCCCAGGTGGTCACAACTCTGTTGTGGATACGTGAGTAGCGAGCACGGGACCCCGAGCTAATGCGGCCATCCTTCCTTTCCGGGCTGCATCACTTCCCTTTCTGCATCCTTCCCCATCCCCCATCTTCGCCCCCCCCCCCCTCACCTATGCCTCTTTCATTCCCTTTCTCCCCCTCTGGGAGTAGGTTTTGTGCCCACGTCCGGAGTCGGAAGTTCAAAACTGTAACAAATTCTTTGCTTTCTCCGCTTGCAAATCTTGAACCTTCCTTTGTCCTTCTCTTTTCCTTACCTCTTCTCTTTGCCCTTTTCTCCACTGCATCGTTTGAGACCTCTCTTCTCTCCTTTCCCTTTCCCTTTCTCTTTTTCCCTCCCTGTGCATGTCTGAAGGCTGACCCACGCATTTCCATACTTAGCCGGTGACGGGGTAACAAGTAATTCCCTGCCCCGGGTAGACAGGTAGGACACGTACGTACCCCCTGCTTACAGCCAGGCCCTGGGAGGGGTGATTACCCGAGCTGATACCTTCCGAAAGTGCCGATTGGTCCCTCCGTCTGTTTGTCGGGAGGAGTGACCTGAGGTGTGAACAATCACATAAGGCGGGAGTGCCCTCAGAGAGGGCCCCTACAAGGAAGGAGCGCTCAATCGGAGAAGCCGGTAATCATGGGGGATACTTTCGCAATGGTTTCACCATCTTCTACTATGTCAGCTCACAAGTGTAAGTTCAATGTGTTTCAGCCACAGACATTCCTTCCATCGTTGCCAAAGTTCCTTGTTGTTTCTCGGTCTGATGAAGGTCACGACTTCTCCACGGTCAACCCTTTCATTATTCAGAAAGGTGTCGATGCAATTGCAGGTCCTGTAAAGTCTTGTTCCAGATTACGAAATGGCATCTTGTTGTTAGAAACAGTCAGTGCCCTCCAGGCACAAAAATTGCTGCATACTTCACTGCTACACACCTTCCCTGTCTGGGTGGAACCGCACCGAACTTTAAATTCATCATGTGGTGTCGTTTATACACGCTCCCTCGATGGATTGTCCGACGAGGAAATTCAACACTACCTGCAGTGCCCACGAGGGTGCTTGTCCACCTCCATCCCCTCGTTGCATCAACCGTATGTGTGACCATGCTGCTTCCTCTCGAGATTGCTCCATTTTTAAACATGAAAAGCTCTTTCAGGAAATCAGGGTGAAGAAAAGGTGTCAACCTTTGCTGCTCGAAAATTATTCGGCAGTCGACAGCCCACCGTACCTCAGACAGGAAAATACAGCACTGTCCTTGCCTCTCCTCGGCCAACAAAGGAGGCGGCCACGCAGACTTGTGACCTTACCTTTAGTGACACGGTCGTCAGATCGTCCAGCACAAGGATCGCCCGTTCAACCTCCCCACTTTCGCCTGCTCACTCTATGGCTCACCCTTCATCCGGTTCTGCTGAATCTCGATTCCAAAAAAGAACATACTCGTGAAGATTTTTTACGTACGCCAACTTCACAACCATCGGTTCCTCCTTCATCTAAACATCATGTTTCCAAGAAGGCTAGTAAGAAACCCAGTTCATCTCCTTCTCCACCAAGGCGTGTCTCATCTACAGCACCACCTGGCGGTAATCGCTCTCGGCCGTCTTCTGTGTCACCGAGGCGCACTACTGGTGGCCGATCAACCGGCCAATTGCTGGTGGCAGGAGCTGCTCCTGACCAACCTATGGATCAGGATCTTCTGCCTTCGGGTGAATGCGATTCCATGCTGTCAGTCGCAAGCTCTGAGCAGTCGCTGAGTCGATGGCAACCTTGGTCACATTCCTCCATTTTCTGTTCCCTTTATGTCCATTATCCACTGGAATATGCGTGGCATTCGAGCCAATCGGGAAGAATTGTCGATTCTCTTACGATCATACTCGCCGGTCATATTCTGTCTTCAGGAAACAAAGCTGCGTCCCCATGACCGCTTTGTTCTCCCCCATTTTCAGTCCGTCAGATTTGGTCTCCCCTCTGTTGAAGGCACTCCAGCCCATGGAGGACTCATGATTCTTCTCCACGATTCCATTATCAGTCAATCCCCTTAAACACATCCTTCCAAGCTGTCGCTGTCCGTCTTTCCCTTTCTGGATATACCTTTTCTCTTTGTACTGTATACATTCCATCGTCCACACCAATGGCACGAGCTGATCTCCTTCATCTTCTTGGTCAGCTTCCACCCGCCTATTCACTGGTTGGGGACTTCAATGCCCACCACCTGCTTTGGAGATCTCCATATCCTTGTCTGCGTGGCCCACTATTGCTAGATGTCTTCCTCCAAGTGGATCTAGTTTGCCTCAACACTGGGGACCCTACATTTTTGTCTGCCTCCATGACAAATTTCTGTTATTTGGACTTTTCGGTCGGTACTGTTCCGCTAGCTCGACGCTTCGAATGGTTCGCCCTTGATGATAAACACTCCAGTGACCACTTTCCATGTGTCCTTAGACTGCAGCCCCAAATGCCATATATGCGCCCACGGAGCTGGAAGTTTGGCAAAGCCGATTGGACACTTTTTTCGTCTCTAGCGATATTCGATGACAGTCACTTTCCTAGCGTCGATGATGAGGTCAAACACATTACAGATGTTATGCTTGCAGCTGCGGAACGTTCAATAAAACGCACCTCCGAATTGCCCCGGCGCCCCCCTGTTCCTTGGTGGAACGAGGCATGCCGTGACGCAATACGTGAGCGGCGACGTGCTCTTCGTGTTTTCCGCCACCATCCTACTTTGGCCAACTGTGTCCGCTATAAGCAGTTCCGTTCGTGATGCCGTCATGTTATTCGCGATAGCAAGAAGGCAAGCTGGAAATTCTTTATCAGCTCATTTAACACCTTCACTCCCTCCTCGGAAGTTTGGAGTCGGATTCGATGGTTATCAGGCGCGCCTAGTTTCTCCCCGGTCTCTGGGCTCACTGTCGCGCATGATACATTCGTGGACCCCGTCGCATTTTCTAACTCATTGGGTCAAAGCTTTGCTGGGATTTCGAGCTCTTCAAATTACCCGTCATCATTTCTCCCAAAGATATGTGCAGCGGAAGTGCAACCTCTTGTTTTCTCCTCTCAAAATCGCGAAACCTATAATACTGTTTTCTCCATGCGGGAACTCCAACATGCACTCTCTTCTTCTCGCTCCTCCGCCCCAGGACCGGATGGTATCCATGATGTTGCTGCATTTATCAACCCATAGTCTGCATTACCTCCTTCACCTTTATAATCGAATTTGGACCGACAGTACTTTTCCCAGGCGATGGCGGGAAGCTATCGTCGTTCCAGTTCCGAAACATGGAAAGGACAAACTTCTCCCCTCTAACTATCGCCCCATTTCTCTCACGAGTAGTGTATGTAAGGTTTTGGAGCGTATGGTGAATTGCCATTTAGCTTGGTGGCTGGAGTCCCGCAGTCTTTTAACACCTGCCCAATGCGGATTCCAAAAGCATCGTTCTGCAGTTGACCGTGTTGTTGCTCTCTACACTTATATCATGACCAATTTTCTCCATAAACGCCAAACAGTAGCAATATTTTTTGATCTGGAGAGAGCATACGATACCTGTCGGATGACAGGCATCCTCCGCACACTGTTCTCTTGGGGCTTTCGATGTCGTCTGCCCCTTTTTCTCCGCGAATTTATGGCAGAGCGCATATTTAGAGTGCGGGTGAACAATACTCTCTCCCGTACTTTCTCCCAAGAAAACGGGGTACCCCAGGGCTCCATGCTGAGTGTTGTGCTGTTTGCTATTGCCATAAATCCAATTATGGATTGTCTCCTTCCTGATGTCTCGGGCTCCCTCTTTGTGGACGATTTTGCAATCTACTACAGCACTCAACGTACCAGCCGTCTTGAACGACGTCTTCAAGGATGTCTCGATCGCCTCCACACTTGGAGCATTGAAACCGGCTTCCGTTTTTCTTCCAGTAAGACCATTTGTGTTAATTTTTGGCGACGTAAGGAGTTTCTTCCACCCTCCTTACATCTAGGACCTGTCAACCTTCCGGTTTCGGACGTCGCTAAATTCTTGCACCTTATGTTTGACAGAAAACTTTGCTGGGCCTCCCACATTTGCTATCTATTGGCTCACTGTCGGCCATCCCTCAAGAGCCCCCGTGTCCTGAATGGTACCTCCTGGGGAGCGGACAGAGTGGTCTGTCTCCACCTGTATCACACCTTAGTGGGCTTGAAATTGGACTATGGAATCATAGTTTACTCCTCTGCCTGGCCGTCTATTCTTCGTCGTCTCTACTCTATCCACCACCATGGATTACGTTTAGTGTCTGGAGCTTTTTACACCAGTCCTGTGGGAAGCCTTTATGCTGAGACTGCTGAACCTCCGCTGTCCAATCGGCGAGCAGTCCTTCTGAGTCTTTATGCTAGCCATCTGTCTTCCATGCCTGCTAATCCAGCCCATGACATTTTTTTTCGACACCTCCTTTGATGTAGGGTATGCTGGCCGCCCCTCCTCCCTACTATTACCGGGAGTCTGCTTCCGTCAACTGCTCCATTCTCTTTCCTTCCGCTTTCCTAAGACCTTCTAGACAAGTTGGGGTACAGCACCGCCTTGGCTCCATCCCCGGATCTGCCTGTTCTGTGGCCTTTGTCAGTTTCCCAAGGATGGTACCCTTTCACTTGTTTATCGTCGGGCATTTGCTGCTCTATGTGCACAAATGAAGGAAGCCACATTTATTTACACTGATGGCTCGAAAACATCGTTAAGTGTAGGGAGTGCCTATATTGTTGGCGGCACCCCAAATCAATTTCGCCTTCCCGACCAGTGTTCAGTTTATTCTGCAGAGCTTTACGCTGTTCTCCAGGCTGTCCACTATATCCGCCGCCATCAGCAGATACAGTATGTTATCTGTTCATATTCACTCAGCTCTCTCCTCAGTCTCCAAGCTCTCTACCCTGTCGACCCTCTGGTCCACTGGATTCAGGACTGTCTGTGCTTGCTCCACCTGGGGGGCGTCTCGGTTGCATTCCTCTGGCTCCCGGGACACGTTGGTATGTGTGGAAATGAGGCGGCCGTTATTGCAGCCAAGGCTGCAGTCTCTCTTCTTCGGCCAACTATTCAAGGATTCCCTTCGCCGATCTAGGGAGTGTTTTATGTCGTCATGTTGTTCATTTATGGCATGCACATTGGTCGACACTTCCCCCTAATAAATTGCGGGATGTGAGAGCTCTTCCCTGTGCTTGGACCTCTTCCTCCCGAACGCGTCGTCGGGTTGAGGTAATTTTAACTAGACTCCAGATAGGGCACTGTCTTCTTAGCCATCGACATCTTTTAAGCAGCAATCCTCCCCCACTCTGCCCCCACTGCTCTCAGCTGTGGACGGTAAGACACCTTTCAATTGAGTGCCCCTATTTTACTCTGTTATGCGCTCGTCTACAGCTGTCGCCTGATATATCGACAATTTTAGCAGATGACACGCGCTTGGCCGATCGCATTCTCGAGTTTATTAGTGCCAGTGAAATGACATCAGTCATTTGAAGCTTTTTTTTGGGGACAACCAACCCCTTTGTGTAGTGGATTATTAAGCCTTCCTTCTGCTTTTAGTTTCTCCAATTTTTTGAGTTTCGCTCCCATTGCTGCTGGTTTCCATTTTCGGTTTTTACTGTTTCCTAAGTCATGGACCGGGCGCTAATGACCATAGCAATTTTGTGCCTTAAAACAAAACAAAAAAAAATCTAATGTGTAGTCACTGTCACTGAGGTCTTTCGAGTACAGAGATCCTCCTACCTGATAAGTTTCCCTGGTTGCTGGAGGTGGGAACTTATCCTCCAACACATGTCCACATACCAATACCTTAAAAGGCTTAACCTCTGTTAACATAATTGAGCCATCATTTGCATTATCATCTTTTAATTGTATTTTACACATTTTTTAAAATTTATTATTGCTCATTATATTCTGCATTGTTCTTTTCCCTCCCCACTCTCTGTATCTCTTTTTCTCCTCATTTGTGTAAGCACTACTCTTTCTCTCCATATCCATTATTACTTCTTACTCTGTCATCATCTCTGTAGTGAACCAGGCATATTGGTTACTAATGTACTACCTATGATGCACTTTCCCTGACAATGTCCCCCTTCCTTTTCTTACCCTCTTTTTGTTTCCTCATTCTCACAAAAGGTTATCCCCATTTGATTAACCCACATTTCCAAGTTTCCCAACCTGCGCAAGTCCCATACTTGAGGAAAGGAGTAACAGTTCTGAAAGCTACGATAGTAATGTGTGTCTATTTCCAGTAGTAATAATTCCACTCCTTAATTTAAGAACTAGTCAGCTAATTTTCTCATATTTTTGTAATAGTCTTGCATGCACTGTACTTTCAGTGAAATGTACTACGTAGGAAAAGGGAGGTCATGCTGATGGATGGCTAAATTTAGAAGGGTAGTGGAATGAGACTACGTGCTGAAGAGCAGGTTATCTAAAAATGGCTTGGTCTGAGGGATCCAGATGACCCATAAGTGCCACTAAACTCCTCCAGCAACTGCATGCCGGGTGTCCCTGAGGTGGGTAGTTCTTGGGGTCAGTTTCTGAATTTGGCCAATGTGATGGTTCTCATCCACGTACAGGGTGCAGAAAAATTGTATCACAAAATTTTAACCCTGGATAGCTGATGCCAGTCGGAATGAAAATTACCAATGTTGTGTAGGGCAACAAAACACAACTTTAAAAACTATGAAAACTTGGCGTCATGTGCTCCAATTGACTGCTGGATTGCCCTGTTGCCAGATACTCTGGACAATGCATGACCTTGCATGCTTTGCCTGCCAGAAATTGTGATGTATCCAGGGCAGCCTACACACTCAGTGGTAGCGCGTCAGCCTTCCACTCTGGGGGCTGGAGGTGAACCAACCAACCCAGCATCCATTGTTGTTTCATGATAAGACGTACTGGAAACAAACCCTTCAACAGCTGTTAGTTAGCATACAGAAAGTCTTTTACAAATTGTGTCAGCCCTGAAAAGGGCCTTTTCTGTGGCTAGGACATTGTTTACTTAAAGCAGGTGCTGGACCTGGTGACCCTCCATGCAACACAAGTTTGGTAGTGTTGAAAGGTGTTTTGCTGAACTCTTTCAAAGTTTACTGGCATTGCCTTAATGTGATTGGCGGCATGTTGAATGAGATGCATTAATTCATCTTTCTCCCTAGGTGATTTGCACCTGGGTGGGTGAACTGCAACCTTGAAGAATCCCCACAGAAAACTACCGGTGGTGTGAGGTCTGGGACCACAGGGACCATGTCCTATGAGCATGTCTGCCAGTTACCTGGTCATTGAAGAGTTCATCTAAATATCCACACACAGCAAGACTGTTAGGTGCAGGCGACTCATGCTGCAACCACATGCATAGCCGAATGTCCAGGGGAACACCTTCCAGCAGGCCGGGTAGCGTTTTTACAAAAAGTGAAGGTAATTTGCCCTGGTAAGTTGAGGAGGTAGGTGGACCGGCCCAATAAGATGGTCAACCACAATACCTGCCCAAATGTTGAGCAAAAATTGTTCCTGGTGTGTGTGGACGTACATGTTGTGAGGATTTCCCCTTGCCCAGTAATGAACGTTTTGAGTGTTACAAAGGCCATCCCAATGGAAGGTGCACTCATACAGTAAACAACACAATGGCAGGGAAGTCAGGATCTCATGCAACACATCGCAGAAAACACCAGCGAAACCCTAGCCTGTGCTCATAGTCTGCGACAGGATTTAGGTCTTCAGCAAGGTGTAAAGTAAATAGATGCTGGCCATCATTCCTCAAAACCTCCCAGACTAACTGATGAGTGACCACAATGTTATGTCCGGTTGCTCGAGTACAGGTCATAGGTGTTTCCTCAATGCACTTGGGAACAGTCTCTTCAAATGCTGCATCCCCTAATGTTCGAGGTCTTCCAGCATCACCATGATATCCTGCTAACAAGCCTGTTTCTCCAAGTCATGGGTGAATTGCTGTAAATGTTTGCAGGTGTGGGTGATGTCTTGCTGGGTACTGTTCATCATACAACCATTAGCTTCATGTGCATTATCGTCAGCTAGTTCATAAACAAAAACCATATCTTGCCGTTCTTCAAACAAATACTGTGCCACCATACTTACTGTATGACTAAGTCCTAGGTGACGTGTGTGTGCTCTGAAGTGAAGCTTTCATGTGAATGCCTCTTACATGAGGTAGAGACAAACAGCAAGACCTATTTGACACGTATGCATATCGCATTCGAGCAGTGATGGGCGAGGGACGTTTGTGTGTGTGAACCGACTGTTGTAGCACTGCCAGACAAATAACAAATGGCAACATGGCAATCTCATCGGCAAATGGAACACGTGGCACCAAGTTTCCATAGTTTTAAAATGGTATGTTTTTGACCAGTGTGACATCAGTAATTTTGGGTCCTTCTGGCATCAGCTATCCTGGGATAAAATTTCGCAACACAATTTTTCTCCACCCTGTATAAAGGTGCATTGTTGGGAGCATCTCAGTTATTAAACACTGTCCTGTTTGATGTTGTGTAGCTCATCTCCCTCTCCCACTGATGTACCTTCAGATACTTAAAATTCAGGAATTTATTGAAACCAAATGAGAAGTAGTAGAAGCTGTTGGGTTTAAGGACCAGCTTATCACTATCTAACTGAACATAGTGTAGTTAAGTTTAGGTAGGGCAGGAGCCGGATATGTTTGGAGATTTATAGCTGTTACCTGAGTTGCCTCACACTGTTCTTTCCCCTGTGTGTAAGACTTACACCAGAGGAGTTGTCGCGGGACAGTAGGGACACTGGTAACTCTGTGTGTAATACACTAGTCTGCAGTGACCTACGATATTTAGCGAGTATGTGAGCAGTGCTGAGCCTCGATTGAGTCTTCTTAGAAGGACTCTCAGTCCAGATAGCATTGTTTCTAAATCTCAGCCCCAAAGGTCAACATGACCAGTCTACATGCTGATCAAGAGCTGGCAAAACTTTCAAGTCAGTGTTGTCATGTGAAGGCCTGCCTGCCTGCCTTTGTGTTGGCTGTACCACATTTAAGTGTAGAGGTATACAGACGATGGCTCCTCATACAGATGAGGGTTCCTCACTTTGCTGTCAGTAGTGCAGGTTGTCAAGCAGTCGATCTTAATTATTTTCCATGAAGTTTCCTTAGAGCCCCAGAGACAGTTATTCTATGGTCAGCTCCATGGTACTGGAACCGTTCACATTTTATCAATTATGTATCCGGTATAGCTCCTCTGACAACACAGATGAATCACTGCCAATCATAATTTCAAATACGACACACAGAATAATATATTCTAACGTGACGCTTCAGTAGCAGCAATAGGATGTTGGTGCTGACCCTAATGTGCTCTCCTTGTACTAATTAGTAGTCAAGTTTTGTTGCACAGTGAGAGAGTACGATATCTTAACCAGCAGTACTACATCTGAAACCTGTTTAAAAGACATGTCAACCTTACGTCTGTTGATGAGATGAACTTCAGAGTTAGAGCAGTTGATTGTGAACTATCTTAATCTGCAGTACACATGTTGTATTAGTCTCGCTCAGGTATTTGAGGCCCCGTTTGATTGTTTTAATGTTTGCCATCCTGTATGTAGATATGAGATCTTTATTTTATCATTAAAAAAGCTGAAACCGCAAAAAGAAAAGGAGATAAAACCCCTCTTAGTGCACAGCATGAACTAGTGGTGACTATTGCCATACAAATAGTATTGATAGAGCTGGCAAAACAAAAATTGTCTAAATGTATTGTGCCTACTCACACAAGTTCTGACAAGTCTTTTTAGACATTCAGATAACTTGCAGTGTTACTCAGAGAGAGATATTTGAAGCTAATACCACAAATAGGTTTTTATGAGCAGTTATGAGTATTATACAGAATCTTTTGGCTGTCAATATATTTTCATAAAATACTTTTCAGACAATTTTGTTCAGAAAAATTGTGCCCACCTGGGTAGTGGATCTAGTGTGGCACCAATTGCTTTTGTAGTAAACAGGATTCATGCACATAAAGGTGTCCAAACTAGTGCTCGGAATTTGTTGGTAACTTTTCAGTTTTTGGCATGTCCTCCAAACTGGTATCTACAGAATGTCACTTGCAGTTGTATGTTGTGGGATCTGAGGAATGTGCACAAGCATTGGTTTCCAAATCCTTGAAATTAAAGGCAACACATGTCACGGCTCTAAATGATACTTTAAGTCTAACCAGAAACAAGCATGGCTTTAAGTGAAGACTGTGCAGTAGGTTCCCCCTTAGTATGCCATGTGGGATGGACAGGTCCTCAATGTTTCACTTTTGATATTATTAACCATGGACCCACTGAGACTGCAGCTGTTTTTCTTCTTCTTCTTCTTCTTTTTATCTGATTTGGTGTGATCCATTTACCTGAAGAAACTGACCATTATAAGAGCTTAATGGTGACAGTTGAAGCTTAGAGAATGACATTCACTCTTGGCCTGTTTGCAAGAAGTCTTCTCAAAATAATGGAAGCAGTCTGTGTTGAAATATAAACCAAACTCGGTGTGTTTGCAGATCATGTGTATCATAATACACTTTGGTCATAGGTGCTCACTTCAAAGCAGTACTCATCACTGAAGAAAATTCTTCTCCAGTCCATGAGATTCTAGGTTGAAGATGTGTCAGGAGACAGTGCAGGCAGCAATGAGATACCAACCTGACTTTCACTAGCCATATAGCCCAACAACCAGTAGTGGTCTGATGTGCTATTTATATTCATAGCAGGAGCCACTTTGGTTATCATCCATGGCATCCTCTCAGCACAGTGGTAGACAACCATATTCTATGCCCCATTTTGTTGACATTCATTGCATTCTGGGCTTACATTGAATCAAAATAATATCCACTCTTACATGGCAAGGCATTCTACTGCTTTGTCTTCATGCTTGGCAAATGTTGCCTTGGCCAACAATATCAGTGGATCTCTTCTGACAAAGAATGTTTGCAGCATTATGGACACAGCGCTTGAACTGTCTTGGGATTTTGATGAGAAAGCACACCATTTGGCCATAATTTGGCATGGTATCCCTTAGGAGGATATTAAACATCTCTGTCTGCCAAGCCGGCCATGGTGGCCAAATGGTTCTAGGCACTTCAGTCTGGAACCACGCGACCGGTATGGTCGCAGGTTCGAATCCTGCCTGTGGCATGGCTGTGTGTGATGTCCTTAGATTAGTTAGGTTTAAGTAGTTCTTAGTTCTAGGGGACTGATGACTTCCGATGTTAAGTCCCATAGTGCTCAGAGCCATTTGACCCATTTGAATCTGTCAGCCAATAACAGGCTGAAAATTGCTTGCATAAGGGCCAGAGTTGGACCAAAGCATTATGGACTTGCTGAATTTGTGAAGCTCTTTTTCTGGGAAAAATCATCCAATTTTTTCTAAAATTGTTGTTTATCTGTATATTTACATCAGATCCATGAATTTCCGTCCCATTTAGATAATTACTTTGTAGTGCTTCATTTTATTTGCCTCGGGTTGTAAATGTCAGAAGCAACTATTACAGAGGGGCAGTATTCAATAGGTTCTCTTCAGAAGTGGGAATGTTTTGTGTAACCTGACAGCTAGTCAAACCTCCCTTCGTCATTGAGTACAATTGTGCTGTGTGGTGCTGCTCAGTTCAGAGGTATGCCGGCTTGAAACCTGGTGGTGTATGAAATTTTCAATGCCATTATTTGACCATCATGGAGAGTAGAAGTGGTAGCATAAATATCCTGCTCATCAGCTTTTCAATCACTATCCCAGATTAAATTCCAAATATTTTTTCAGTGTGTTACAATGTGGTGACTGACTACATTGTTGATAGTGATCTGTCTGTCAGATGGGGACTTGAAGCTTGGTGGCCCTGTCAGTGCTAATTGAGAAGAGTAGGCTATGAATCAGTATCATGTTTCACCCTCTTTTTCTTCTCTCCTCATTATCAAATCACACACTCACACAGAAAAACACACACACACACACACACACACACACACACACACACACACACACACACTCACACACTCTCTCTCTCTCTCTCTCTCTCTCTCTCTCTCTCTCTCTCTCTCCCTCCCTCCCTCTCTCCCCTGGAGAGCCAACCACAACTAAGCCATGTTGCTTTTGGCTTACTTGGCACATAGTGATCATCAGTTTAATTGGACTATACAATTTCATAGCTTTTTGTGGGATGTTTAAAATAGTCCAAATTCTTCTTCTCAAACATCCACTGATGAAAATGTCTTCCACCGGTCAAAATAGAAAGCATAACAAAACAGGAATCTTTGTTCAAACCAAATAGAAAACAAAATATGGACAAAAGAGCAAAAAGTAAATCTTTAGAAATCTCATTGTTATAAAGTGGATGGTGGTGATGGTGAAGAGGACTGTAATATAAAAAATGGGTTCATTGCTGCCCTTCTAGTGTCAATGGTGTTAAAGGATTGATCTGCATTCCCCATGAGGCATGTGAGACTATAGTTTTGTTGTTTCAGGTGACGAGTAATTTCAGAGAGTAACTTTGTAAGTAAAGTGATTTGACACGAGATGAGTTATTACATTTTATTTATTCTTTACAGGTTACTCACACTTGTACTGCTATCAACAAAAGATGCATAACTGGTGGATGAGCTGACTAGAAAGTCCTTCTGTGCTTTCTTTGCATGAATTTCTCATAGACTTAATTGATGTGTAATCTTCTCAGCAACTCGTATCTTTGTTTTCCTAAATGAAGGGAACTCTGTACCTTAAGCATTTGTCACCTTTTGTTCCTTATTTGTCTCTGTTTGCTGTAATGCAGAACTTCTTTTTACAATCTAGATAAGATTTGAGTGTTGATGATAATTATTAATATGTCTTTATTTACATTTTCAGGAGTGCCCGATGAGATAAAGAGGATCTTTTTGAAGGGTGTACCTCGATGTTGGAGACACTACTGTTCAGAGTGGACAACGAATGAAGGTTCTTAATTTCATATTTTTTTTTTTATTTATTTTTTTTTTTTTTTTTTTTTTTTTTTTTTTTGCTGAAGCTAAATTATTTACAGTTCATAATGAACTCACAATTGGCAAAACATTTTGGAATAGTCCCTCATTTCAACCTGGCAATGGGAAGGGATTTTCGATCAAATGATACCTATACAAAGATTACTAAACTACTGCATATTGACATTTCAGCACACCTCTCAAGTGTATATGGAACAAATGGCAATAGTTGTAATGGAATATTGACCTCTATTATACAGTTCATCACACTAATCATCAGTGTCAGGAATTCTTCAATATGATCCATGTTGGCCCTTGCAGGACATGTTGATAACACATGAAGAACTATCTGCCATTACACACCAAAGATGGTAATGAAGATTTGCCTCATTTGTAGAATGTGTGTACACATCTTCCATGCGCTATTGAAATCCACAAATTGCCCAAGGCTTGTAAAGTCCATTGGTTTCCCCCTGGGTGCAGGACAGTTTCAGGCATGGCAGAGAAGACCTTTGTTGCCAGTAGCATTCCAATTTATCAGTGGCATTGAATACATCTTCAGGGCGAAACCTGGTCATAAGAATTCTGGTATATGTGTAGCAGTGCCCTTTTACATCTTACCTATGGAGGTGGAATGTGACACAAGATAGGTAACTAATGTGTGAAAATAGACTGTAAACACCTACTGACAATGGGCATGGATTGGTTAAGTTGTACATATATCTTTTTCACATATGAACTATTGTGCTAGATGGACACACTGGAGACGTACTCTGCTGTTGAGTGAAGAGACTGATGCTGCCCAACTAGACTACAGAGCTTTGGCAGAATATTGTTGGTGCTTTTGAGCTTTCCAGGTGTTGGTGTTAACTGCTGCTTAAAAGGTAGTGTCAGGCCCCAAGGAATTTTGGATGCATGTTATGATAGTCTGTCTCCCTCAAAATGGACATCAAGGGCTCTGTGTGTCAATCAGAGATGTCAAAACATGCAACTTCAGTTGTTGTTGTGGTAGGTTGTAACCTCCCTTTATTGGAAGTATTGGCTGAAGATGTCTAAATCAGAAGCTGTTGCAAATTCCTGTGTTGCATAGATGTTGACCAATCATCTGCATAGCCAAGAAGAAGAAAAGAAGAGAAAAAAAGAAAAAAAAAGATAATGGTTCAGGTATATCTGCCAATGTTACAATCTGACGATGAAGAGAGAGTGAAAGTATATGACAAAATGTGTATGCAAGGAGCATGGAAATCTAATGAGTGAGTGAGTGGAATGCTATAGTAAGGCAATGTAATAGAAGGCAGGGTTGAAGAGTATGAGCTTGACAATAGGAGTGATGAAGTAAAAAACACAAATTCAATTGTTCTGTAAGTTTTACTTATTAATTATGAATATGCTATTCGAAAATTACTGGAGGAGGAGGTATATTGGGAAATTCCTAGAGGCCTGAGAATATTCTAGCTGGATTACATCATTTTGAGACATTTTGCAAAATCAGATATTGGATTGCAAGGTGTACTCAGGAGCAGATACAGTCTTCTCACAATTTAGTAATGATGAAAAATAGACTGAAGTTTCAGAGAATTGTCCAGAACTATTAGTGGTGAGGGAAGTGGGGTTCATTGGAAGTAATGATGCATATGTGAAGTTCTGAGAGGCAGTAAATAGTGTGATAATGAATACTGCAATAGGCAGGTCAGTTGAAGAGAAAGGGATTATCTGAAAAGGACAATCACAGAACCTGGATTTAGACAAACTTAAGTATGCACAAGATAACTGTAAAGAAACATTGTGTTGCAGAAGTTATACTGGAACTGATTCATAAAGTAAGTAACTACAAAAATGTGCAGTAAGAGATAGGAATACATCAATATAAGTCACCTAAGTGTAAAATAAACAGGAAAGCAGTCAAGCTGAAGTGAAATGACTGCAAAAAAAGTCTGAAGAAATCATATATGAAATAGTCATGGGGTTGGACTATTCAGCATAAATATAAGTCAATGCAACCTTTGGTGAAAATAGAAGCCAAAGGAGCAAACAGTAAAGAGTGTGCAAAAGTAATTCCACTGTTCAACTTAGTGGAGTGAGATGATAGGTGGAAAGAGTAGATTCAGGCCCCTATGTGGGGTAGGATTTGTCTGAAGGCATGAAACAAGAAGGTTTAGAAGACATAGCTGATTCAATGAAGATTAAGAGTTAAACAAGTATTGGGAGACATGCAATCTAACAATGCTAGAGGCACAGTTAACATTTCCGTAAGTCATAAAGGAAAGGGGAGGGGGGGATGTCAGGGTGGTTGGGAGGTGGGAGGGAGGGAGGATTGTAAATTTGGAAGGAGCACAGAACTGTATAGAAGTCAATTAAGTATTGTGGAAAACTAGAGAAGGAGAGGATCAAAATGTTTGTGATGTGGTTCTACATAGGAATGTTGTGAATTCAGTCAATTTATATGACAAAAAAATGTAGAGTTTCACCACAGAAACAATGACAAGAAGGGACAAAATGATAGGTTGTGTGTTTACAGAGCAACAAGTAACTTCCGTCATACTTGAGGGAGCTATAAAAGTAAGAACTTCAGGGCAAAGCAGAGACTGGAATATGTCCAGAAAATAATTGCATGTTTTACACTGTGAGGTGAAATACTTGGGATAGGATAAGAGTTCAACTTCTTTTTTAAACTGCTTGTTCAGTGTACAGAGTGAATAACATTGTGGATAAGCTCCAGTCCTCCTTCTCACTCCTTTCCAAAACATTATTCCCATTATGTGCCTTTCAACACTTAGTTTGCAGTGTGGCATCAGCACAAATTCCAAATAACTTCTCTCTCCATGTAAAGAATGTCAAACTAAATACTTTTTATCCATCTAAATTTCCAGATTGTTATTTTATTGAGAAAACAGTTTTGGTGGTACATTATGACATATTTAGGCACCATTCGCACCTCTGGTCTGATCAGAATAGGGGCCTGTATTCAATGACTGGCATCTGTGGATTTGTGATACAATGATCACTTCAAACATCATCTGCTGACTGTTAAATTGTACAGATTAGACAGTCTGTACTGAGAAGGCAAGGTCCCACAACCATCTGTGAGAAGATGGATGTATAGTCTTCCTTTCCATGTGTTATTATAGAGGTCAAATGCTCCATCTTGTGGGTTATGTGTATGACATTCTGTATGTGTCTGGCTTTTGTGCATTAGAACTGAAGGCCTACTCGTTGTTCTTCACTACTCAACATTTGTCCTAGTCTCAGGTTAGTGAGTCATGTTTCTTTGTCAGTAAATATATCCATTTGAAATTGGACCTTTCCCTATCACCTATAGCTCTGTAAAATATTCTGCAGGCCTCCATTATTGTGGTCAAGGCTGTGAGATGGATATCTTAAACTAGACTGACTTCAGTAGTCTAATGCAGTACTTCTATCATATTCTAAAGCTGCTCTCAGTCTGGTCACCATTTTACAGTATATGCTTCTGAGTGTTAAAAGTATTCATCTCATCTTTTCCTCATTTCTGTGATTAACCTAGTGTGTAACAAGTCCCATATAGAAAACTGAAGATTTACATGAATGGCACTGATAATTGTTTCCTAAGGAGTTAATGTATCTCATTACTTTTACCTACCTTCACTTTGCAAATCATCATCATCATCAATGTTCTGCCAAAAGCCAGGTTTTCGTATGGTAGTTCTCCAGGCTGTCCGGTCTTTTGCAATCTCTTCAGATCTGCATAATTTTCTCTTCCATTTATGTCATTTGTCATCTATTATCTTCTATCTCCTTCTTCCTCTCAGTCTTCTCCCACAAACCCATCTACATCTACAACCATACTCCACAAACCACCTGACAGTGTGTGGTGGAGGGTACCTTGAGTACCTCTATCAGTTCTCCCTTCTATTCCAGTCTCGTATTGTTCGTGGAAAGAAGGACTGTCGGTATGCCTCTCTGTGGGCTCTAATCTCTCTGATTTTATCCTTGTGCTCTCTTCATGAGATATACGTAGGAGGGAGAGATATATTGCTTGACTCCTCCGTGAACGTATGTTCTGGAAACTTCAACAAAAGCCCGTACCGAGCTACTGAGCATCTCTCCTGCAGAGTCTTGCACTGGAGTTTATCTATCATCTCCATAACGCTTTTACGATTACTAAATGATCCTGTAACGAAGTATGCTGCTCTCAGTTGGATCTTCTCTCTCTCTTCTATCAACCCTATCTGGTATGGATCCCACGCTGGTGAGCAGTATTAAAGCAGTGGACAAACAAGTGTACTGTAACCTACTTCCTTTGTTTTTGGATTGCATTTACTTAGGATTCTTCCAATGAATCTCAGTCTGGCATCTGCTTTACAGACGATCAACTTTATATGATCAATCTATTTTAAATCACTCCTAATGCCTACTCCCAGATAATTTATTGAATTAACTACTTCCATTTGCTGACCTGCTATATTGTAGCTAAATGATAAGGGATCTTTCTTTCTATGTATTCGCAGCACATTACACTTGTCTACATTGAGATTCAATTGCCATTCCCTGCACCATGCGTCCATTCGCTGCAGATCCTCCTGCATTTCAGTACAATTTTCCATTGTTACAACCTCTCGATACACCACAGCATCATCCGGAAAAAGCCTCAGTGAACTTCCGATGTCATCCACAAGCTCATTTATGTATATTGTGAATAGCTACGGTTGTACGACACTCCCCTGTGGCACACCTGAAATCACTCTTACTTCGGAAGACATCTCTCCATTGAGGATGACATGCTGCATTCTGTTATCTAGGAACTCTTCAATCCAATCACACAATTGGTCTGATACTCCATATGCTCTTACTTTGTTCATTAAATGACAGTGGGGAACTGTATCGAATGCCTTGCGGAAGTCAAGAAACACTGCATCTACCTGCGAAACCTTATCTATGGCTCTCTGAGTCTCGTGGACGTACAGTGCGAGCTGGGTTTCACACGATCTTCTTTTTCGAAACCCATGCTGATTCTTACAGAGTAGATTTCTAGTCTCCAGAAAAGTCATTATACTCGAACATAATACGTGTTCCAAAATTCTACAACTGATAGATGTTAGAGATATAGGTCTATAGTTCCGCACATCTGTTCGACGTCCCTTCTTGAAAATGGGGATGACCTGTGCCCTTATCCAATCCTTTGGAATCCTATGCTCTTCTAGAGACCTACTGTACACTGCTGCAAGAAGGGGGGCAAGTTCCTTCGCGTACTCTGTGTAAAATCAAACTGGTATCCCATCAGGTCCAGTGGCCTTTCCTCTTCTGAGCGATTTTAATTGTTTCTCTATTCCTCTGTCGTCTATTTTGATACCTACCATTTTGTCGTCTGTGTAACAATCTAGAGAAGGAACTACAGTGCAGTCTTCCTCTGTGAAACAGCTTTGGAAAAAGGCATTTAGTATTTCAGCCATTAGTCTGTCATCCTGTGTTTCAGTACCATTTTGGTCACAGAGTAACTGGACATTCTGTTTTGATACACCTACCGCTTTGACATAAGACCAAAATTTCTTAGGATTTTCTGCCAAGTCAGTACATAGAACTTTACTTTCGAATTCATTGAACACCTCTCGCATAGCCCTCCTCACACTACATTTGGCTTCGCGTAATTTTTGTTTGTCTGCAAGGCTTTGGCTATGTTTATGTTTGCTAATAAGTTCCCTTAGCTTCCGCAGCAGTTTTCTAACTTGGTTGTTGTACCATGGTGGCTCTTTTCCATCTCTTACGATCTTGCTTGGCACATACTCATCTAACACACATTGTACGACGGTTTTGAACTTTGTCCACTGATCCTCAACACTATGTGTACTTGAGACAAAACTTTTGTGTTCAGCCATCAGGTACTCTGAAATCTGCTTTTAGTCACTTTTGCTAAGCAGAAAAATCTTCCTAGCTCTTTTAATATTTGTATTTACAGCTGAAATCATTGATGTAGTAACCACTTTATGATCGCCGATTCCCTGTTCTGCGTTAACTGATTCAAATAGTTTGGGTCTGTTTGTCAACAGAAGCTCTAATATGTTATTGACATGAGTCGGTTCTCTGTTTAACTTCTCAAGGTTGTTTTCAGATAAAGCACTTAAAAAAAATTTCACTGCATTCTTTGTTCCTGCCATCCGTTATGAACATTCGAGACTCCCAGTCTGTATCTGGTAAATTAAAATCTGCACCCAAAACTATAACATGGTGGGGAAATCTACTTGAAATGTTTTCCAAATTGTCCTTCAGGTGCTCAGCCACAACAGCTCCTGAGCCAGGGGGCCTATAGAGACATCCAATTACCATGTCTGAGCCTGCTTTATCCGTGACCTTCACCCAAATTATTTCACATTACGGAACTCCGTCAATTTCCTTCGATACTATTGGACTTCTCATCACGCCTCCCCCTTCACTGGCCAGCCTGTCGCTGCGGTTTACATTCCAATCTGAGTTTAGAATTTCATTACTGTTTACGTCTGGTTTCAGCCAACTTTCTGTCCCTAGTACTATGTGGGCATTGTGACCGTTTATTAATGACAGCAGTTCTGGGACATTTCTATAGACACCCCTGCAGTTTACTATTAGCAGATTAATATTGTTATTTCCTGTTGCATTTAGCCTACTGCTACCTTGCCACATCTCAGGAGGCATCTTGTCAGGCCTAGGGAGGGAATTCTCTAACCTAAATACCCCACATGTGCACTCCACCCGTAGTCCGCTACCCTTGTGGCCGCTTCCTGCGTGTAGTGCATGCCTGACCTAGTCTCCATCCAATATCGGACATCGAGAAATTTGCACCCCAGATCTCTGCAGAATCATCTGAGTCTTAGGTTTTAGCCTTGCACTCGGCTCCAAACCAGAGGACCGCGATCGGTTCTGGGACCGACACTATAAATAGTTAGCTCAGATTCCACCCCGTGAGCGAGGCTTTCCGCCTTCACGATCTCTGCCAACTGCCTGTATGAACTGAGGATGACCTCTGAACCCAGACAGCAGGAGTCATTGGTGCCAACATGAGCAACAATTTGCAGTCGGGTGCACCCACTGCTCTCTATCGCCGCCAGCAGAGCCTCTTCCACATCTCGGATGAGGCCTCCCCGGCAAGCAGACAGAGTGAACACTGGCCTTCTTCCCTGACCTTTCCGCTATTTCCCTAAGGGGCTCCATCACCTGCCTAACGTTGGAGCTCCCAACCACTAATAAACCCCTCCCCCCATGTGCCTGCTCAGATCTTGCTGAAGGAGCGGCCACATGTCCACTCACAGGCAGAGTGGGCGATGCCACATGGCCAGCCGCCACATTGACCCTCCTCCTTCTGTGCCGTGAATGCCGCTGAACCTACCACTCCCCTTGGGGAGAGGATGGCCCAACCACGCCCGGTACCCGTGAAGATGTCTCGACAGCAGTGACATGGGTGAAGCATGTAACACCTGGGGTGTACCATGCAATGCACCAGACTCCCCACTGCTGCTACACTCTGAGGCAGCTGCCTGAAGATGGCTGACCGCGGCTATCAACACATTCAGCTGTTTGCGAACAGTGGCCAGCTCCTCCTGCGTCCGTACACAGCAGTCACACATCCTATCCACCATAAGAAATCAATTTACTGTAGAGAGTTAATCAACTTTTAAGTAGACTGGTAATTCACTAAAGGTGGCTGATATTTGACTAAACTGTGGTTGCTATACACTTCTTGTAGAAAACAATGAAAATAGCACTACCTGTCTCTGGACTGTATTGAAAACAAACACTAGCACTACTGGCACTGTGGCTGACTAAAGGGACTCTCTCTGACTGTATTCAAAACAAACACGAAATCGTTGGGACACTATTACTAGCACTCGTCAATTAAAGCTTCGTAAAAGCAAAAACACACAGAAGAAGTGACAAGTAAGAAAAATACAGTTAATACTTAAATTAATGTAGCTCGCTGCACAGCAGACATGACACACACGGCTGTTACGACGACACCAATCCGTCCAAATCATCTATTAGCAAGCACTCCCTTCTCAGTGAATGTCCCAACCAGTTCTATTCCCTTTCCCTTAAAACCTTCAGCAGACACGTTCTCTCACCAACCCTTTCCAGTACTTCTCCATTACTGACTCTTTCCATCCAGCTTATTCTCTCCATTCTCATCCACATCCGCACCTCAAATGCTTCTAACGTTTTTTGATCCTCTCGTCACAGTGTCCATGTTTCTGTCCTATATAGTGCCACACTCCAGACAAAACATTTGCCAAGCCTTTACATTAGACCTTTATCTCATTTGCCAAATTTGCATTCCCAATTCTACGTAACTAGCTCTGGAATCCCAGCTTTATTATGTACTGTGTTCTTCCTGTATCTCCTAGACCCCCATATCATAATACATTTTACACTATACACAAGAATAGAATCAAATGGCCCATGAAAGAACATAATTTTATATGGAAAATATTGGGGAGTGAACTACGCATCAAACAAATTTATTCAAGATAAGAACTTCATAACCAAGTCAAATACTATCTGAAGATAGGCTCATCCTGTCTATTAACGTCTGGAGACAAAAAATAACTTTTCTTTGCTAATCTTTTCAATTCACCAGGCAGACCCAATGCCTGTTTGTGTCCTTCAAATGGATCTGGTAGCTCATATCTCACTCCAGCTGACTTACAACCGATGTTCAGCTTTTTGTGGATGCACAATGACCACTAAACTTCAGATTTAAATGAGTGTCTGGTGCATGTAGTGGGGGATTGGAATGTGCACAACATCTAAGGACCACAATTGTAAAAAGCTTTCTCTACAGCATGAGATCTGTCACCTAAATACCTTCTTGGTTTCCTCCACTTCCATGAGATTCCCACTGAGTGACATCCTTCAGACACCCCCCACCTCCCACCTATCTAGTATTTGTCTGATGTCTGGCAAATTCTTTTCTAGTTCTGTGTTGTGATTATGGACTTCGCCTATGCTATCTTGTTCTATCTTTTTCCTGATGACTGCTGGCCATTTTCTGTATATCCACAAGGTACTCTCCCTGCAAGGCACGTTTTACGCAATTGGCACACCAATAAGTTCATTAGTGAGGCGTAGTGGACTACTCAGGATCTTTTTCTTTTTTTTCTCTTCTGTATTATTTGATTGTGAGCTGCTGAATCAGGAAGTATTTGAAGCTGGTGCTTTTGGTCTCCTCTTGAGCGACTAAGGAGAGATGACATTGTAAAGTTGTATAGGCGTGTCTGTTGTGACTAAAGTCTGACAGTGGTCTTCGCATTTTCACAAGGCCCCCCCCTCCCCCCCTCCCCCCCTCCCCCCTCCCACCCTTGCATTTTCCTTTTCCTCTTATTTACCCCTCATTGGCCACACACAAGCACACACTAGAACAGAATGTCCTAGTAATTATTAAGACAAGAACTTTATAAAATTAAAACCATCAACAGCGGCATATTGTGTCACACAAGATGTTCATCTTCAGTGTAATTGTAAGATTTTATTATTTAAACTATGAATACATTGGTTCACATTTCAGTCACATATTTGATTTTTAACCCATCAGCTGTATTACAGGTGCACTACTTTTATTTTTCAGAATTATTTGTTATAGATATGAAATTATGTACATGTTTTATTTTTATCACAAATAAAATCATAACTAAGAAACAGTACACTGCTAAAAAGTACCATTACACAGAATGTGTTTTTGTATTGTAGCAAATACCAGGAGCATCTTGGACCAAGAAACACTAGAAGAAGCTGGCATTAAAACAAGCAGAAGTGGTCGTCCGCTGATACGGTGTATGAAACACTGGCTAGGTAGTAACATTATACTCATTTACATCTCTTTGTTGATCATAAACAACTTAATGATAGATATTTAGAGTTACGTTACAGTTTCTACAAACATTATTCCTCAGATTCAAATTTTTGTTCACTTGGGGTAAGTGTTAAATACCTGTGGATTTTGAAGCTGTAGTAAATGTCCTCATAGTAAATATTTCACTCTTCAGTGGAGTGTGCTCCGATATGAAAATTGGTGACAGATTAAAACTCTGTGGAGGACTCAGACTTGCACTGGGGACCTTTGCCTTTCATGTGCATGTGCTCTGCTAACTGAACTTCCCAAGAAAAAGTCATTTGTGCCAATAAATGTCTTTCAGCAAGATTTTTGTCTGATTCTGTTACTCTCTCTCTCTCTCTCTCTCTCTCTCTCTCTCTCTCTCTCTCTCTCTCTCTCTCTCTCTCTCTCTCTCCCTCTCTCTCACACACACACACACACACACACACACACACACACACACACACACACACACAAACGCAACTTGCACACACATATGCAGTCTCAGAGAACTGAAACCACACTGCGAACAGCAGCCCCAGTGCATTATGTGAGTGGCAACTGGGTGGGGGCAAGGAGGAGGCTTTGGCGGGTAGGGGAAGGGATAGATAGTATGGTGAGAGTGGCAGACAGTGAAGTGTTGCAGTTTAGATGGAGGGTAGAAGAGAAGGTGTGGAGAGGGGAGGAGATAAGTAGCAGAAAGGAGAGGAACAAAAGATATTAAAAGGCTGGGTGTGGCGGTGAAATGACGGCTGTGTAGTGCTGGGATGGGAACAGGGAGGAGGCTGGATGGGTGAGGACAGTGACTTCCCGCCACAGCCTCCTCATTGCCCCCACCCAGATGCCACTCCCATCATGCACTGGTGCTGCTGTTTGCAGTTTGGTTTCAGCTCTCTCAGACTGCAGATGTATGTGCAAGTTGCGCACGGGCGTGTGTGTGTGTGTGTGTGTGTGTGTGTGTGTGTGTGTGTGTGTGTGTTGTGTGTTTTTTGTGTGTGTGTGTGTTTTGTGTGTTTTTTGTGTGTGTGTGTGTTTTGTGTGTTTTTGTGTGTTTTTTTGTGTGGGTGGGTGGGTGTGCTGCTGACAAAGTCCTTTTTGGCCGAAAGCTTTGATTGTGTGAATCTTTTTATTGTGCCTATCATGACTCAGCATCTCTGCCAGTTGGTGAGTAGCAACTTTGCTTCACTTGTATTGTTATATATAATATTCATAGTACTAAAGTAAATGTCTTTCAGAAACATTTTCCTCTGTTTCTGTTCACATTTTAACTACTCTACATACATCTGTTTTTATAAGTAATGTTCTTTGTGCAGGTGAGGACTCTGCCTCATATATTGAGAAGAGGTTGAAGAGAATGAGACAAGAGTAGGAGAACATACTATACAGGTATGAAGTAGATTATTAAAATATCCTTAAAGTCATGCAAAGTAATTTGGCCACAAAGTTTGTTTGAAGCAGAAGTTCTCATTAATCTGTCCACCTCTCAAAGCTCTCTTTCTCTGGATTTAATTTCAGGATTGTACCTTGATTTTTGGATCTGCTCAGTATCATAGACATGCAGGAACTGTTTCCATTTTACACTAGTAAAGTTGTGCATTATCAGAAATGATTGCTTCTTGATTGCCAACATGTGGAGTGTTTTATTTAATAATTTGTCATGTTGTCACTGTACTAGTGGCACTTTCCAAGATATGTAAGTTGACCTATTTTGAAGATAGCTCTCATATTGCAAAAATGTGTTTAACACCTGCACAGCCCCAGGGAAGGGGCCCATCTAAAGTCAATGGCAAGGGTTTGTAGGGGTTTCTTGGCAATGATTAGGTGTAGCTCATATTTGGAGCCATGGTTCAAAGGTTTAACGTTTTGACAGACTAGGCATTTATGGATAATCCATTAAACTCTCCTTTGGAGGAAAGGAAAATAGCAATAGACATTGATTTTCCCTGCACATTTGGCCACTCCAGGATCCCCAGTGCAATGAAGAAGAAAGCTTAAAGGTTGGTGATCACAATATGATTTGGTGTGATTACCGACAAAACAATGATGGAATTTCCTAAAAACGAACATAATTGTGAGAGCTTCTAATTCAGTGGCTGTGTAGGCTCATTATTAAAGGGTATTGTACAGACAGATCATCTATTGTAAATATGTATGATTTTGAAGAGATAATCTCCCAACCTGGTGAATGAAGGACCAGTTGTCAAACAAAAATCCTGATACATATCCAGTTGGTACAACAATTGTGAATTAGCTAGTGCATCTTTCATCTTGATGAAAGCAGATTGGCACACTTCTGACGAAATTTATGATATTTTGTGTAGTAACTTTAGTAATGGTTCTGCATTTATTAATTGGCCTGGGATGAAATTACAATAGAAGTTGGCTGGGATACTGGAAAGTAATGAACTGCTTGTATTTTTGTTGCAGTTAGGATACCTTGAGGCATAATAATGTGCCCCAAGAAATTTATTCTTTCACTACCGAGTGGCAGTCAACAAATCTTCCACATATAAAGTAATTCTTTTATGAATTACAGGCCTAATACATAGTCTAGTGCTGCTGTAATCACAGCACCACTCACATCGAGAGTAAATGACGTCATTCTAAACTGGTCGCTATGACCTGTAAAAATAAAAGCAGGTTACTTTAGAGAGGCTCTGTCTAGAAGTTTCTGTCAGTATGACACTTAAAATAATGGAAATGAAGTATGTGATCCCTTTGATGTTGATGAAAATTTTCTGGTCAGATTCTCACAGAATGATTATTTTATTAATTTCCCTTGTGGGCAATACCAGCTTAATACTTTTCCCAGCCCTAGCTGCAGATAGCTAGAGGTTAGAAAATTGACTGTTTGATCACTTCCAGTCTATGATTATCTGTACGTCTTTTGCTACAGCTGTCCATTTCAAACAAGGAATGGGCAGAAAGGTAGATAGAATGGTTCATATGGTACTGATGACACTACTTTTTCATCAGATACCTGAGCTCATTTCCCTGAAATATTAACTAAACATTTTCTCTGAATTTTCGTTAAATACTGAGATTCTCTAAACTTCAATTTAATTTGCAGTTCAGTTTTCAGTTGAGTCAGTATTTTGGAATGCTGGTGTCATGATTTTTTATTTTCTGTGTCAGTGAACTCTGATTTGATTGCCTGGAAATTTTTTCCATGGCCTCGATGAGATGAGATTGTGCATTACATTTATTAACGTAATATATCATTTCCCCATGTAGGCATCTACTATAACCTTCTTTTCACACAAGAAATGAATATCTATTAGGCAGTCCATGAATAATGCCTTTACTCTGAGCGACATGCCTATCATTTCTACATTCCTTAGCACCAGCAGAACACAGATCTGCCATTTAATTATCTGAAATTTTGTACTGTGCTATAGCTACTATGATCCTACAACAAATTGGGCTGGTTAATAATCAGACAAAATTTTCCAAAGATGCCTTAGGAAATAACACTTGCTGCATCACCCATGCCTCTTGTCACGTTAGGAGGTATGTCTCCCACCACAGCTTGTATAGCAGCCTGCAACAGAGTTTTCGATAGTGTCACCAAACAGTGACAGGAGAACTCGCATAGAAAAAAAGGTTTTACTTATGCAAATGTTTGGAGATAGTGGGTCCTTCTGATAGAAGGGTTGAAAGAGAAGGGAGAGCGATGAAGGGAAAGTAACTGGAGAAGTTTAGGAAAAGGGGTTGAGTTCAGAAAAGTCACTTAGAGCCCTGGGTTAGGGGAGACATACCAGACGGGATGAGAAGGAAAGACTCGTTGTTTGGGACTGAACCAGATGAGATTTGAAAACCTGAGTGCTTTGAGGTGGAAGATAGTGTCATATGCAAGAAAGAGCTTACTGCTGAAACCTCCTGCATGAGTTAATAAGAGTAAAAAGCTGAGTGCATTGTGTATAACAGAGGGGATGCTGTAGTAGATTAAAGTCAGGTGGGTGGCAAGAATTGAGGATAATGTTAGTTCCCACCGCAGTCTGTTGACAAACTGGTGTCTGGGGGAAGAATCCAAATGGCAAATGTGGTGAAACGTGTACTGACATCACAACCGATGTTGTAGAGCATGCTATGCATCACAGTATTGTGTGTTGCTGATATACAACCTCTGCCTATGCCCTTTCAACCTAACTGACAAATTGATGCTGGTCATGCCGACGTAAAAGACCAGTATGTACACAACAACTGGTATATGATGATTTGTTTCACAGGTAGCTATCCATTTGATAGTAAATGTTTTGACAGTTACAAGGCTAGTATAGTTGGTGGTTGGAGGGTGCATAGGGCAAGTCTTGCAGCAAGGACAGTCGCAGTCATAGGAGCTATAGGGTAGAGAAATGGATGCAGAATGAGCATAGTGTCTGACAAGGATATAACAGAGATTTGGAGGGTGACAAGAAGCCGTTCTAGGTGCAGGAGGCAAAATCTCAGACAGAATGGATCTCATTTCAGGGCATGATTTTAGGAAGTCATGGCCTTGTCAAAGTGGCTGATTAATAAATCCAAGATGAGGATAATACTGAGTGACAAGTGGTGTGCTACAAAGCTGGTTTTTTGAGGGATCAGCAGCACCAGGATTGGATGTGATGGCCTGGGAAATCTGCTTTTTAACTAGACTTGTGGGGTAATTAAATCCAGTGAAGGCTGTGGTGGTGGTGGTGGTGGTGGTGGTGGTGGTGGTGGTGGTGGTGGTGGTTTACAAAGTGTCTGCATCTGATAAATATATTTGCCTTGAATGCCAAGGCTGTATGGAAGGGAACATTTGACATGGAGTGGATGGCAACTGACAAAACGAAAGTACTGTTGTTAGTAGTTCAGTGTGGATAGACGTCTGTATCTGGTCATTGGTGGTGATCAGATCAACATCAAGGAAAGTGGTACAGGATTTGGAATAGGAACATGTGAAATTTAATTGGGAGACGGTACTTCGAGGTTCCAGGAATTTTAACAGGTCAGCCTCACTATGAGCCCATATGGCAAATATGTCATCAATGTATATAAAGAAAACCAGGGGTTGGAGGCTTATTGATTGCAGGAAAGCACCATCCAATCAATCCATGAAAGGTTAGCATAAGTAAGAGACATCCTGGTTCCTATGGCCATACCCTTAATCTGATTGTATGTTTTGTCCTCGGACATGAAGTAGTTGCTGGTAGGTGTAAAGTTGATTAAGGTGAGAAGGAAGCATGTCATAGGTTTGGAATCGGGTGGGCTCTGACTAAGGAAATGTTCAGGAGCAGACCGACCATGCACATGGGGGACGTTTGTATAGAGAAAGATGGCATTAGTGGTGACAAGTAAGGTGTGTGTTTGGGGTGGAATGGGCACAGATGTCAGATGATCTAGGATTTGTTGTCGTTAATGTAGGATGAAAGCTTTTGTACTATGGGTTGCAGCTACCGATTGACTAATTCAGAAATATGTTCAGTGGGTGCTTTGAAGCCAGAAGGTATAGGATAGCCAGGATGATTGGCTTTGTGGATGTAAGGATGGAGATAAAATGTGGGTGTGCATGGTTTGGTTGGGCTAAGAAAATATATGGATTGACATATTGGTCCCTGTGAGGAGCCTGAGATTTTAACAAGGAACTGCAGGTTACTTTGAATCACAGGGACAGGTTCTTAGATTGCAGATACTGTATGTAGAGTTGCCAGACATCTGGCATAGACCTTCAGTAACACACTCCTGTCAGTCAAGTACCATAGTGGTAGATCCTTTGTTGTGAGGATAGTGATGGAGTTATCAGCTTTTAGAGAACACACAACATGGAGTTCTGCAGAGAACAGGTTAAGGTCATGTTGTACGGACCTCAGGAAGTGTTGTGGAGCAATGCTGGATGTGAGGAATTCTTGTAAGGCTGATGAGGAATGATTTTGAGTTAGTGGTTGTGGATCAATTTGGGACTGTTGTCTCAACTGTTCAAGGCAGCATTCAATGATAGATTAGCTATTGGAAATGTTTTAGGACTGGGTTGCAAAGTGTTATTTCCAATTGACATTACGTGTGAGGGAAAGCAGGTTTTTCAGCATAGCAGCATGATTAAATGCATGTTTAGGGCTGAAAGTTAGGCACTTTGATAATAAATGTAATTCAGGAGGGGAGGGTGCTTTAGATGAGAGACTCAGAATACTGTACTGTGGCGACTGGTTGTCACAATTGGGTTATTGTAAGCCTAAGAGGCAATGGCGAAGTGTGTGAGATGTTAAGGAGGTTAGCCAAGCTCAGTTTGTAGGAGAGGAGTAGTGGTTGATGGTGTCACTGTTTATCGAGCTGCAGAGGGACAGGAGGGGGAACACAACTGTTGTGGTTTAGGAGGAGGAGGGATAGCAATTGGAGTTGAAGACTGGCATGTTGTTGCAGTTTGAAGTTGGCTTGGCAGATAACACCATGGAAGGAAACATGAATGGCCGATAACTGCAGGATTTTGTAGAAGGAAAGAAATCTGGTGGAGTGGAAATTGGCAGATGAGGCACACAGGTCACAGATAAGCCAGCTAAGTGCAAGAGGTTGCTTTATTTGAAGAGGCTGGTGTAGAGAATGATTACATCCAGAATCAGGGACTTTCAATGTTAGGCCTTAGGACCTTAGTTTCGATAGTGCATTTTGAAAAGAAGTGATGTAATATATGAGGGGATTCACCATGGCAAGGTAGGATATAGGGAATGTTATAAATAATGAGAGTGGCAAGGAAAGAGAAGCAGAGGGTGGAAAAAGATTGAAAAATGGAAGAACAAGGAAAAAAATTTCTAAAAATTGGAAAAATTCATACAAAACTTGCAAGAACAGATAATTGTTAACAAGAGGTAATGAGTGGATGAGAATTTCTCACAAGAAAAGTGCTATATGATGCAAAAAAGAATGTCTCCTTTCTATGCCAACCCCTTCATGTATTGTTTGGAGGGGGATTTCCTGGAATCCATAAGTCTTCAGACCCTGGTTTAGTTTACATACATTGATGACATGTTTGCTACTGGAATTGTGGTGAGACTGAACTGCTTAACTTCCTAGAATCTCTAAATACTGTCTCCCAATTAAATTTCAAATGGTCCTATTCTCAGTACCATGCTACTTTACTTGATATTCATTTCATCCTCAACAAAGTCCAGCTACACACTTCTATCCACATTAATGTGCTAACAAGTGACAGACATTACACTTTGACAGTTGCTATCCTTCCCATGTCAAATGTTCCTTTCCATACAGCCTTGGAATTAAAGGCAAATATATTTGTTCAGATGCAGACTCTTTACAGCAGTACTCCACCATGCTCACATCTCAGCCTTGACTGGACATAAGTATTCCACCAGCCTGGTTCAAATGAAGATTTCCAAGGCCATCACATGCAATTCTGGTACTACTGATCCTTCCAAAAAATAGCTGAAGGTCACATAACTTGTCACACAGTATTATCCTGGCCTTTGAATGTATTTATCAGCTACTCTGACAAGACCATGACTTCCTAAAATCACGCCCCGAAATGAGATCCATTCTATCTGAGATTTTTCCCACTGCATCTAGAATAGTTTCTGGTTGCCCTCCCATGCTCTGAAATATCCTTGTGGGATGCCATGGTCATTCTGCACTCACCTCCTTGCCCTATGGCTCCTACCTCTGTGGCCATCCATGCTGCAAGACTTTCACTATGCAGCCTCCTACCACTACCCACACTACCCACACTAGCCCTGTAACTGGCAAAACATATAATATCAAAGGGAAACACCTATGAAACAAATGTCATATATTGGTTGCTGTGTAAACAGTTTGGTTTCCTACATTGTCAAGAATATCATCAAGTGGCAGTTAAGATGAATGGGCATTGACAGAGGGTGTATACTCGCAACACACAATATCCTGTCACAGAGTATGCTCTGCAACATGACATTCATGATCATGGTGGCTGCTTCACTACACATGCTATCTGGATTCACCAGTTTCTCAGAACTCAACAGCTCTCAGGTTTTCATATCTTGTCCAGTGCAGTCCCTAACAATCAGTCTTTGCCTCTCATCCCATCTACTAATTCTCCCATGACCCTGGGTTCTTACTGAGTTTTCTTAACTCTACTCCTTTTCTTAAACCTCTCCAGTTCCTTTCCCTTCTCCTTTCCCCTTTAACCCATCTGCTAGGAGGAGCCCTTGGAACCAAAACCTTGCATAAGTACAAGCTTTCTTTATATGTGTGTTCTCATGCTGCTGCTTGACGAATAGATTATCTATCTATCTGATTACATTATCTCGTGGAAAAACTGCTTATTTTCCTTGTTATAGTTTGTTGTCAGCAGAGTCAAATGTAGTTTTTGGAATATGGTACATACGGTTGGTTAATGTCTGCAGTAACATTTCTGCTCAGATTATCATTATCAACATTACTATTATTCACCTAACTAGGGTCTGCAGGGTAGTTAAATGGCTGGTATTGCCACTGGGGAGCACAATTCTTGTTTGTATATGCAAGATGAAATCTGTTATTAAGCTGCTTTTTTTCTGTGATTGATGTGGTTTTGGTTATCTTAAGATTGTTATTGCGGGTCCCACATTACCATTCTGCTGATTGTTTTTATAATTTTCCATATTATCCCTGTTTCTGTTTATTATTGTTGTTGTTGTTGTTGTTGATATTACTACTACTACTACTACTACTACTACTACTATTATTATTACTATTTCTGCTACGGGGTGTCCTAAAAAGAATGACCCAATTTTAAATAGAATTATTTATTAGGAAGAAGTGCTTAACACCAACAAATTTCATATTAAATTACTCAGAAAAGACAGAAGTTTATAAAAATTACATCTTAAATGTTCAATATGTCCTCCATTGGCTGCCCGGACAACATCTAGCCAACAGCTGAATTCATCCCAAACTGATTGTAAGGTGTCTTCTGTCACTGAAGCTACAGCAGTAATCTTGTCACAAATAATATTTCTTGTGCATTCAGCCACAAATGTGGCTGAGCTCTTTGGAATGCATTTTTTCCATTCACATGATATTAGAAACAACAAAAATTTTATTCTCCCCATCCACTGTCTCTGATTGTTTGCCCAGGGATCTTAATATATGGGAATGAAAATTTGTAATAAATTAAAAGGGAACAAGTTGATGCAGATGAATTTAGATTCACTCAAAAGAAAGCTGTATGAGGTACTGACACTGAGGTGTTATTAGTCACAGGATGAATTCAGGTGGGAAAAACTGGAAATTTGAGCTGGATACGATGTGTTACATGTCCCAAAAAATATCCTTATGGTGCTATTCTTTTTAATGTAAAAATCATTGTAACAGTTTTATAAACTATTGACATGTTTCCTGTACGCAAACCAAAAGGATTGCAAATGTACGTCATGAGATGAATAAAATACATCTGCATAATGTACATACAGCCTATCTGTATAGTTTCTTTTTGCTTGGATTGACATCTTTAACTGCCATAGAGAAATTTTCAGCACAGTAATGACCTTCCAGATGGGGCAATATAGCGACATGACTTCTTCCAACTTTAAAGGCCAGAAAAAAAAAAAAGAAAAAATCTCACAGTTGACCAGCGAAACATTAGTTGAAAATGTGAATGTTTGATATATTGTTGTGTACATGTAATTTATATTATGTATTGTACAATTTTTTTTACAGTAATAACACTAGTTTTTCACCTCAGCAGTGATACCACTTGTCATTTGTTCATCATAGCCATGGATTTCTGTTCGCTTCAGTTGACTGACAGTATACAAAATTTCAGTCTTTTTGTATAGAATTTCATCTGGATGAATTGGCCATCTCCAATACATTTTTGATTATTCCAAGTCATTCAGCATCTATTCTTCACTTATTACTCCTGCACTTTTGTCAGGGAAGAGGGTCGTCTTGAAGACAACCACCAAAAACAGGCCCTCTTGGAAAACATTTGTGTCATTTGTTTCCAGAGTGTTACTGTTGTCTGAGAGCACCTGTGAAGGAAAACATTTTGTGTCTGGCATGTTCAAATCTGTCCCACGCTCTCATCAGAATCATGAAGAGAAAATATGTCACTAGTATTATTTTTCTCATTCCCTGTTGCCTCTGTAAGTACAGAAATTTCACTGGAATGTTTTGAAACTTCAAGGAGGATTGCATTTCATTCTGTTTCCCTTTCTCTCCAGATTATTTTTCCATTGTATGCTTGCCATTGTTGACATCCTGAATGTTCACATGTCTGATGCTTTATCCCAGGGGGACATTTAATATTCTGCAACAGTTGGGCATACAACATTTTGTTACATCCTCCCTCCTATTATTTAATTCTCACAATATCATCTCACCCACATGATCAGTCATTACGCACAAGTATTTTCAAAGACTGCTTGTGGAAGACACTCAAAAACCTTGCTGCTGTGCTAGGAAAACATTATGTTCTCTCAGAATCATGACCTCAATTTTTCTTTATTACTGGATCCAAGTTAGTCATCAGCTTTCTGAAAAGACATGGGAATTCATCCCTAGGCACTGTGAAGCATCTTCTCTGTTTTATCAATCTTATCTGCAATGTGATTCTAGAGTCTGAAAAACTGATACATTGAGCTGTTACAATTGAGGTGTTAAATTTGGCAGGAGTGTGATCAAATTGGTTGTTTTCATCACAGAGACTTAAGACATTTTATATGGAACTTAGAGAATCACCAAATATAGCTTTTAGGCCTTCTTGATTCTTTAAAATTCGAAGAATAAGTGATGTAAGCTGTCTTCAAAGGACACCCTTATCATTTTGTAATATCTTAAATTTTCTGGTCCACCTTCTGCCCATGTGGACCATAGCTGATTGGCTTTATAAGTAACATAAGCAGCAGCCAATTCACCAACAGCATTTCCACATACCTCAATAGAAGTACATGATTTTGATGTATTTTCTGTTTGTTCAGGATACTTTGTTGTGCTATGAGTGATTGCCCTTATGGTGCCAGGACCATCAATCAAATTTGTTGTGTTAAAATTCTGTATGTTCTCTGGTGGGATACCTCATAGCTCGTTTTCCAAATTAGGAAAAAAATTTTTAGTTTGTCAAACCCTTGCATAGATAATATTTTTTCAAGGTCTGTGGAGACAGAAAGGCCTTGTGACATCTCATGAAAGACATAGACCACACCTTTACAGGAAAAATTTCATATTTGAACACAGGCACTGTTCTCAATTTGTCAAGGTATGCATTAAATGCACAACACAGATCCAAAGATGTCATTGGAAAACCATATGACAACTTTGCAGCTCCACAGCTACAAACAGATTTTGTTCCTCCTCTGTGAATACAGGTAGTTGACTAGGAATCACTATGGATCTTCCAGTCAAGCACCGTGCCACTTTCATCTTCAGCTGCAAAGTTTTCCCATGAATTTTGCAGATAATTCCCTCGGAGACAGCTCATTTGTGAAAATCAACTGTACTTCTTTATTTAGAGTATCCCATCTAGCTTAAGTGTGTTTGTCTTAGCGATTTTTCTTCCCTTTATTGACACTGCAGAAAAGAAGGAACAATGACAATTTTCAAACATTTACTTCATGAAAGTATCAGTTTGCTGCAAAGTAGCCCAGTGGAGTTTTAATATTATGTTTATGTCCTCATGTTTAGTGCACATACTACACCACAAGGAGACTGTTCACGTTTCCTCAGTTTTTTACCAATATCATGAACACATGTCTCAGCAATTATGATATCCAAAACAATGTTGCACAGAAAAATAAAGCAACAGCCTTTGGATGGTATGGGATGCTGGAAAGAAGTTGTAGCTTCTCTGACATTAGGAATAAGGTGTGATATTGAAATAAAGATCAAAGTTGCACTACACAAATTAATAACTACAGACACAAAGTAACCCCCTTTACAGTACTTCTCTGATTAACTTTTATCATATTTAAAGTCTTCTTGCATCAATAGAAACACCATATTAAAACATTTTCCATAAAACAAAAAATAAAAAATAAAAAAAAATTTAAAAAATGATAATATTTCGTTACAACAGTATTGTGTAGTTCAAATTGTTAACAATGTCATAGGTTTTGTTCTAAATTTTTAGCTATAGCTATTAAAAAGTAAGAGAAGTGTTCCAAATAGTAATATACCTTACTAATATATCAAATTTCCTACAACTTTAAACAGATAACTTCACACTCTTATTTACTATATGTGATAATCTCCAACAATTTTTGACAAAACTGCCAATAATATTTTGTTGTGAACAAAATTCTCGCATGTGAGTAACTTGATTGGTGTTACACTGCAACTAAGATGCAAATGTTTTTGACAGAAAGCACAAATTTAAACTAAATTTTTGTCTATATAGCACGATAGCTTTCTTACAGATTTAAATGCTGTGGTTACGTACTGTCTTGGGCTACATAAGCTTCCCCTGTATCAACAAATGAATACTTACAGGTTTTAAGAACGTAAAAGTGTGAATACATGCATGTGGGCAGGTGTCTGTGGCTGACGTGCATGAAGGTGCAGGCCAAATGACAGATTCTCTCCCTTCCTCACCCGTCCCTTCCCCACACCTTCTCATCACATATTTCCCTTACCATTTCTATGATTTCATTCTCTGTAATGCGTTAAATTTGTTTCTTATTTCCTAGCATGTGTTATTAAATAAGATGGCAAGATTTAATAGTATGGTTGAAAAGATTAGATTCAAAGGTTACTTAAAATGCATTTAATTATTACAAGTCTAATTTACAATGTGTTTAATGTCCAGCATAAAATTTCTACATTCAGACAGAACAAACCATTGGTAACGGCACACACCAATGATGGAAACATCTCTTGCAAATATACGTTGGACCAAGCATCGACATTATGCACCTATAATTTTGCAGCTTCACTTTGAAGATGAGAAAACTCTCATTATGGGAAGTTTGATAAATTCTACTGAATTTTTTTCTCATAAAGCTTGTGTCTCAGACAAGAATTACATGGTACAGCTATAAATTCCATTTGAAAATTGCGAGGACTCTTATCTGCAAAAGTAGCGAATGGTCTTGAAAAGAAGTCAAAAGATTGGTATAAATTTAACATACCTCCAAATTGCTTGAGGAATTGCTCTTTTATTGTAATAATTAGAGAAATATACCCCATGTCATTGCTTTCATGGACAGAAGACTATGTATGGAAATATGCTGCATTCTCTGATGGACAATTCCTTTCCCACAGAGCAACCTTTCTCATGAAAACTCAAACTTTTTCAGTCATTTCGGAAAGTACTTGATTTCCACATTGCAAGCTGTTGTTCAAAGCAATAGTACATTCTGTAATATTCACTAAAAATGCCGTTTCTACAACTCCCTCTGGATCTTCCATTTGGGGTCAGGCTTTCTTTTGTCCTTTAAAAACTGATTTATTGCTATAGTTAATTTAGAAATTCCTTTCAGTACATTGCTGCAACTAAGCTGCAAACTTCTCTCTTGTATCAAAAATCTCCATAATCTTCCACAAATTTCTAGTTTAAATGGGACAATTGTCAATACATTAAACTGTGGGATCTTAAATAACCAACTGTCCGAGTAACTACTTGCATGATGTCCTCCAATTTTGCTGCCTTAACATGAGATACCTCTAAGTGCAAAATACTATGAATGCTGTACAATTAACAAACAATATTGTGCATTTTATGTTGTTGAATTCATGCTGCTTGATAATTAATATATTTAAATATTAAAAAAGCCCACACAAGCCAGTTTGGATCAAAACAGAAGTTGTCTCATAATATGAGACACTCTGGAAAAAAATATTGACCAATAGAAAAACAGGTATACCCCAGAACAACGAATTCTCCTCCTTATTGCCTTTCTAACTTTTTGTACATTTATTGTGCAAAAAAGGTGCAGACAAGGCATAAAAAAGTTGTTTTTGAAGTTTCCATTCTTTGAGACTCTAAGGGTAGTAATGCATACACTTGTGCCTGTTTCTCTGTTTGTCTCCAGAGCAACATCCAATGCGGAATATGCATTCCTTGTCTTCTTTTTGAAATGTACATCTGGAGCATTGACCTAGTTCAAATTTGTTGAGGCTTTATGGCCCACCCTGAGGAAATTTATCTATTTAAGTCGTAACAGACTTCAAATAACTGGAAGATTATATATCCTTTGTTGTTGTCCTTTTCTTTTTCAAGAAGAAAATGTTTGCTTCTCTTCTTGATTCTGTTACATATTTATTCTCTTGGCATTTTTTCAAATGATCTCTGCATGCCGCTGATGTTGGCTGCTTAACAGAATCAGAATGTGCTGATTTTACTAGAGCTGGTGGCTTTGTGATTTTGGGAACTGACTGGATAACATTTAGACTTCGAGAATGATTCAGCAAAGAAATCAGTTGTCCTTTCCTTTCAGACTTTATTAAAATAAATCTAGGTTTCAGCTAGTGCCTACCATTATCAGTGCAAAACTACAAGAGGTACATAGTCAGGTGATTGTATAAAACGATACAACTTGTTGCATAACCTATACTGCTTATACATTAGATTACATACCGCTATTTCATATATTCAATACATGTCCCACTATTTCAGTCCCCATTTGGGCTTCTGTTACAGTTAGTACAAGACTACTGTTTTATGGAGGTCGGTTTTGCAGAAAACACCTTGGTTGGCTGTATGGCCTCCTCTATATGAGCTACACAACAAATAACATTCATAGAAAGGCATTGATCGTTTCTATTAAAAAAAACTTTAAATTTGCTTAGTAAGAATACAAAATAAAATAAAACTAAAGTTATTGTCATTTCTGTCTAAGTTACTGCCACATTTAATAGTAAACATACAAGCTGTACAAAATGCCAGATTCACTCCTTGTGAGCCAATTGTTTTGTTATTCCTTAAAACACATAGGTAACATCAGTTTGGTAAAATATTTTAAAAAAAGTTTACAAAATACTAGGAGGCACATGCTGTATGCTGCAACTATTTGAAACAGTTTGGTTTAAATATTTTATCTTTTGTACCATTTCTTTATTTAATCATCACATTGAGGTATGTGGTTCCCCTTATTTCTGGAGAGTTCATAGATGGTGACAAATGTCAGCAAGATGGGTAGTTGATGACACTTGCCTTTCTGGCATACAGCCAACTGATGCGTTCTCAACAAATCCTACCCTCATTATACAGTAGTCTTTTTAGGAACTGTGACAGAAGCTTGAGCAAGGGGGAATGATGTACTAGGACATGTATTGACACTATGAAATAATGGTATGTAATATAGTACATTAGTGATGTAGGTTATGCCACAAGTTGTAAATTCTTATATTATTGCCTGACTATATACTACTTGTATCTTTTAACATTGATAATGGCTAGGCACTAGCTAAAATCTAGATTTGCTTTAGTAAAGGAAAGGACAACTGGTTGCCGTGCTCCATCATTTTGAAAGTCATATCACAGTCAAAGAGTTCATTCCACATTCTAATGAGAAGCTAACTTCATAAACATTTAGATTCATATTTACTCTTGTTAGTGTGTTGTATGTCAAACTCCTGGTGTGTTCCAGGTATCATTGTCTCCAATTATTTGCCTGTTACATGGGAAGATTTCTATTTTCCAGATGATGTTTATAGCACTTTCCATTGTTACTGCCTTCAAGCAGCTTGTAATTCAGAATGAGGTTTCAGCTTGACCTGGTTATTTGAGTACCAGGTTTATATTTCTTGGGAGTAAAGAAATTTAGACAGTCCCATTTATTTCACATAATAGGCTGCATTTTATATGTGGAACGGGGTAAAAAAACAGACAATGCGGACACAGTTTTCACTTGACTTGTCTCTCTTACGTGCGAGATAATTACAATTAGATCACCAGATCACTTCACAAAGTTGAAAAACCTCTTAACAGAAATATAAGGATGAAGCCAGTTACTAGATAGCAAGTCCTAATAAGTGATACTGTGATATACTAGGATATCCATGCTAACGTGTATTTTCTATGAACTATTTTGTGCTAGAAACTTAAGTCATTTTTATGCTGCTGAGCCTAAAGGACAGTTCATTCCAGCAAATGAGTGTGTACTTTGTGAAGAGCAGAATCACATAAATGTTACTGCAACAGAGACTAGGTTTCAGCGTATAAGCACATACATTCTAACAACTAGAATTTCAAAACTTTTTTAATCAAGGATTCTTGACAATTTCCAGCTCCATAATGGTCTTATTGTCTCTGCACTACATTTCAAGTATTGTGAGGACTGAGTTCTGACTCTTCGCAAGTGAGCTGAGCACTTACTATAGTCAGAATGTTTCATTTGCAAACTCTGCCACAGTAGGCAGCTTTCGTTTCCCTTCAGAATCATTTATGGTAATGACAGCCTCTTACCAGCAAATGAAATTCAGTGTCATATCAGAACATAAATAGTAATTTTCTCAAATTAAATTCTAATTGTGGTAAGGGAAAGAGTAGTGCTTTCAGTCGTGCGCGCGTCCTTGATGTGACATAATTTAAATGTAACATGCATTCCACTGACTAATTAAAGTTATTTTCCTAGCAGATTTGTAATTTTATGACAAAGAGTTATTAGCTGATCATTAAACATTAATTCTCTCTTATTCTATTAGAGTAATGATCTTTGTCTGCCTTCATATTCTGACTACTACTTCTGTATATAGTTTTATGCATTCAGACAAAACTTTCCCTTAGGCAACTTAACTTGGAGCAGATTGATATTGAAATAAATTGAGACACATTGTAAATTTAATTGAGCCTGAGTAAAACGGCAAAAGGATCACTGTTGATCCTGGCACTTACATTTGACATCAAATTTTTAAAAAAGAGACATTACATCATTACTAGTTACATTAGAGTCAAAGAAGTGAACCTTTCCCGTCGGCCACCTTTCCCGTCGGCCACCTTTCCCGTCGGCCACCTTTCCCGTCGGCCACCTTTCCCGTCGGCCACCTTTCCCGTCGGCCACCTTTCCCGTCGGCCACCTTTCCCGTCGGCCACCTTTCCCGTCGGCCACCTTTCCCGTCGGCCACCTTTCCCGTCGGCCACCTTTCCCGTCGGCCACCTTTCCCGTCGGCCACCTTTCCCGTCGGCCACCTTTCCCGTCGGCCACCTTTCCCGTCGGCCACCTTTCCCGTCGGCCACCTTTCCCGTCGGCCACCTTTCCCGTCGGCCACCTTTCCCGTCGGCCACCTTTCCCGTCGGCCACCTTTCCCGTCGGCCACCTTTCCCGTCGGCCACCTTTCCCGTCGGCCACCTTTCCCGTCGGCCACCTTTCCCGTCGGCCACCTTTCCCGTCGGCCACCTTTCCCGTCGGCCACCTTTCCCGTCGGCCACCTTTCCCGTCGGCCACCTTTCCCGTCGGCCACCTTTCCCGTCGGCCACCTTTCCCGTCGGCCACCTTTCCCGTCGGCCACCTTTCCCGTCGGCCACCTTTCCCGTCGGCCACCTTTCCCGTCGGCCACCTTTCCCGTCGGCCACCTTTCCCGTCGGCCACCTTTCCCGTCGGCCACCTTTCCCGTCGGCCACCTTTCCCGTCGGCCACCTTTCCCGTCGGCCACCTTTCCCGTCGGCCACCTTTCCCGTCGGCCACCTTTCCCGTCGGCCACCTTTCCCGTCGGCCACCTTTCCCGTCGGCCACCTTTCCCGTCGGCCACCTTTCCCGTCGGCCACCTTTCCCGTCGGCCACCTTTCCCGTCGGCCACCTTTCCCGTCGGCCACCTTTCCCGTCGGCCACCTTTCCCGTCGGCCACCTTTCCCGTCGGCCACCTTTCCCGTCGGCCACCTTTCCCGTCGGCCACCTTTCCCGTCGGCCACCTTTCCCGTCGGCCACCTTTCCCGTCGGCCACCTTTCCCGTCGGCCACCTTTCCCGTCGGCCACCTTTCCCGTCGGCCACCTTTCCCGTCGGCCACCTTTCCCGTCGGCCACCTTTCCCGTCGGCCACCTTTCCCGTCGGCCACCTTTCCCGTCGGCCACCTTTCCCGTCGGCCACCTTTCCCGTCGGCCACCTTTCCCGTCGGCCACCTTTCCCGTCGGCCACCTTTCCCGTCGGCCACCTTTCCCGTCGGCCACCTTTCCCGTCGGCCACCTTTCCCGTCGGCCACCTTTCCCGTCGGCCACCTTTCCCGTCGGCCACCTTTCCCGTCGGCCACCTTTCCCGTCGGCCACCTTTCCCGTCGGCCACCTTTCCCGTCGGCCACCTTTCCCGTCGGCCACCTTTCCCGTCGGCCACCTTTCCCGTCGGCCACCTTTCCCGTCGGCCACCTTTCCCGTCGGCCACCTTTCCCGTCGGCCACCTTTCCCGTCGGCCACCTTTCCCGTCGGCCACCTTTCCCGTCGGCCACCTTTCCCGTCGGCCACCTTTCCCGTCGGCCACCTTTCCCGTCGGCCACCTTTCCCGTCGGCCACCTTTCCCGTCGGCCACCTTTCCCGTCGGCCACCTTTCCCGTCGGCCACCTTTCCCGTCGGCCACCTTTCCCGTCGGCCACCTTTCCCGTCGGCCACCTTTCCCGTCGGCCACCTTTCCCGTCGGCCACCTTTCCCGTCGGCCACCTTTCCCGTCGGCCACCTTTCCCGTCGGCCACCTTTCCCGTCGGCCACCTTTCCCGTCGGCCACCTTTCCCGTCGGCCACCTTTCCCGTCGGCCACCTTTCCCGTCGGCCACCTTTCCCGTCGGCCACCTTTCCCGTCGGCCACCTTTCCCGTCGGCCACCTTTCCCGTCGGCCACCTTTCCCGTCGGCCACCTTTCCCGTCGGCCACCTTTCCCGTCGGCCACCTTTCCCGTCGGCCACCTTTCCCGTCGGCCACCTTTCCCGTCGGCCACCTTTCCCGTCGGCCACCTTTCCCGTCGGCCACCTTTCCCGTCGGCCACCTTTCCCGTCGGCCACCTTTCCCGTCGGCCACCTTTCCCGTCGGCCACCTTTCCCGTCGGCCACCTTTCCCGTCGGCCACCTTTCCCGTCGGCCACCTTTCCCGTCGGCCACCTTTCCCGTCGGCCACCTTTCCCGTCGGCCACCTTTCCCGTCGGCCACCTTTCCCGTCGGCCACCTTTCCCGTCGGCCACCTTTCCCGTCGGCCACCTTTCCCGTCGGCCACCTTTCCCGTCGGCCACCTTTCCCGTCGGCCACCTTTCCCGTCGGCCACCTTTCCCGTCGGCCACCTTTCCCGTCGGCCACCTTTCCCGTCGGCCACCTTTCCCGTCGGCCACCTTTCCCGTCGGCCACCTTTCCCGTCGGCCACCTTTCCCGTCGGCCACCTTTCCCGTCGGCCACCTTTCCCGTCGGCCACCTTTCCCGTCGGCCACCTTTCCCGTCGGCCACCTTTCCCGTCGGCCACCTTTCCCGTCGGCCACCTTTCCCGTCGGCCACCTTTCCCGTCGGCCACCCTTCCCGTCGGCACAGAATATCTCTGCAGCTTAGTTCCAGCTCGTTCTAGTAGAATATCATGAAACAGGAAATACGTGTATTATAGAACAATCAAAGAGACCTTTCACACTGTCGCCAATATGATTATTATTGTGTTTATACTGGTTGCTGTTCAGGAGGAAAGTTAGTTATTAGTATTTTATTCATTATCTCATTCATGAGCAGCCATATCACCGTCGCTCAGGAAAGTTATAATTAAGCTTTACTTGCTTAATCAGAATCAGACGATGACTCTCCATGTGCACAGCCTTGATGATTAAAAATGATCTGCAATCCTGTGTAAATAAAATGTCTTGGTTTTCTTGCATTGTGTAGTCAGTCGGGAAACCTCAGAGCAAGTGGAAAGTTTGCTTTGATAGAGTTTAATTATCCAATTAAATAATGGAGCTCTTGGATCTAATAACTGCAGGTATGTTTCCAATTCATTGGAAATTCCCTTCTGATTACCAGCAAAGTCACACATCTGTGCAAATTTCCGATTAGACAATACATATATAATTAAACTCCTTACACACCTTTGATGTAAATGCTCAGTATATATTATTTTGATTAGCATGCAATGTATTTCAGATCTCTTTCTTCCAGTAATCTCGAAAGCAAAATTACAATTATTCAATGTGGCTATTCAGCATGGAGAAGATCCTAGAAGTCCTCTCAACACACACCAGAGAGAATATTACAAAGAGTAATGATGCGCTCGCGGAATAGCAATAGTACTGTACTACTTTGTGCATCAATTCTGAGAGTATGTAGATGGTGAAGTAGTACACATAATTCACTCATACAATTGTGCAGGGATAATTAGTAGAATATAAAGAGATATTACAAGCTCATTGTCAAATTAGATGCTTCCCTATAGCAGACAACGTCATAGTCTGACAAGTTGCAGTTACTGAGGCTTGATGAATAATTAAGGAGGGCAAGGAAAGGTCATGGCAAGCATTCCAGGACTCTATACATCATTCCACTTGTTCTATGAAAGTATAGGAAGGCTTCTATATGATTTCACATACACACATTCATTTACCAATAGCGGCAGTACTGAAACAGAAGTGTCTCCAAACACCACCTGGATATATGGCTCAGATACTGGGAGAATATTTTGCAAAAACTGCTGCCACTGCTAGCCAGGATCTGGTGTTTTATCAATACTGTGCATCTGTAGAGAAAGGAAAATTTGTCTTGAGATCCAAAAGTTATGAGACTTACAACTACACTATCTCCATGTGGCTGCTGGAATCAGTAATGTCTGAGACTTGGGCAACTGCACCCAGTCACAACCAAATCTGGTATAGTTTGCTTCAACATTTTCCAACAGCATCAATGGAAATCCACATCGAATGTTTTACTCTAATATGGCAGAGTGGCAACTTCCCCAACTCCCTGGCGAGAGGCACTTTTGATACGTCTTTTGAAATGAGGAATGGATCACACCTGTCCCAGTAGTTATAAGAGTATTGCCTTAACGAGCTGTCTAGGAAAGACACTAGAGTGAAAGTTTAAATGTCCTATGGTCCGGGTTATAGAGAACAGGGGTCCCCTTAGCCACTCTCACTGTGGCTTCCATAGATTTTGGGGAACCATGGACCAACTGACACTGTTAAAGGTAGCTATTAAATAGTCCTTCCTATGTAAACATCACTCTATTGACATATTCTTCAATATCAGTAAGGGCAACCCCAGGGGTTCGACAACTCTTTTGTGGATACGTGTGTAGCGAGCACGGGCCCCCGAGCTAATGTGGCCTTCCTTACTTTCTGGGCTGCATACCTTCCCTTTCCGCATTCTACCCCATCCCCCATCTTCGCCCCCCCCCCCTCACATCTGGCTCTTTCCTTCCCTTTCCCCCCCTCTGGGAGGATGGATTGTGCCTACGTCCGGAGACGGACGCTCGTAAATGTACCGCATTGTTTGCCTTCCTTGCCTGTATGTCTTCATCCTTCCTTTGTCCTTCTCTTTTCCTTACCTCTTCTCTTTACCCTTTTCTCTGCTGCGGCGTTTGAGACCTCTCTTCTTTTCTTGCCCTTTCTCTTTCTTCCTCCCTGTGCATGTCTGAAGGCCGACCCACGCACTTTTGTGCGTAGCCGGTGACGGGGTAACGCGTAATTCCCCGCCCCGGGTAGACAGGTATGACACGTATGTACCCCTGGTAACGGCCAGGCCCAGGGAGGGGTGATTACCCGAGCTGATACCTTCCGAAAGTGCCGATTGGTCCCTCCATCCGTTTGTCGGGAGGTGTGACCTGAGGTGTGAACAACCACCTAAGGCGGGAGTGCCCTCGGAGAGGACACCCACAAGGGAGTAGCGCGCCATCGGAGACGCCGGTAATCATGGGGGATTCTTCCGCAATGGTTTCCTCACTTTCCACTATGTCTGCTCACAAGCGTAAGTTCACCTAGTCTCGGCCACAGTCAGTTCTTCCATCGTTGCCACAGTTCCTTGTTGTTTCTCGGTCTGATGAAGGTCACGACTTCTCCACGGTCAACCCTTTCATTATTCAGAAAGGTGTCGATGCAATTGCAGGTCCTGTAAAGTCTTGTTCCAGATTACGGAATGGCACCTTGTTGTTAGAAACAAACAGTGCCCTCCAGGCACAAAAACTGCTGCGTACTTCACTGCTCCACACCTTCCCTGTCCGGGTTGAAGCGCACCGCACTTTAAATTCGTCACATGGAGTCGTTTATACACGCTCCCTCGATGGATTGTTTGACGAAGAAATTCAGCACTACCTGTCTGACCAGGGCGTAATGGCTGTTCATAGAGTTATGAAAAGGGTTGACATGAACCTCATTCCAACCCGCACTGTCTTCTTGACATTTGACAGAGTTCAACTCCCATCGAAAATCAAAGCAGGCTATGAGATAATTTCCTTTCGCCCTTACATCCCAAACACTACGCGTTGCTATCAGTGTCAGCGGTTCAATCACACCAGCCAGTCCTGTTCCAATCCGGGCAAATGTGTTACTTGTGGCAAGGATGCCCATGAGGGTGCTTGTGCACCTCCATCCCCTCGCTGCATCAACTGTATGGGTGACCACGCTGCTTCCCGTCGTGATTGCCCCATTTTTAAGGACGAAAAGCTCATCCAGGAAATCACAGTGAAGGAAAAGGTGTTGACCTTTGCTGCTCGAAAATTATTCGGCAGTCGAGAGCCCTCCGTGCCTCAGACATGAAAATACAGCACTGTCCTTGCTTCTCCTCGGCCGACAAAGGAGGCGGCCACACAGATTTGCGACCTCACCTTTAGTACCACGGTTGTCAGATCGGCCAGCGCAAAGATCACCCGTTCAACCTCACCACTTTCGCCTGCCCACTCTATGGCTCACCCTTCATCGGGTTCTGCTAAATCTCGAGCCCAAAAGTCAGACACCAAAACTTCAAAAAAAGAGCATACTCGAAGATTTTTTATGTACCCCAACTTCACACCCATCGGTTCATCCTTCTTCTAAACATCATAATTCCAAGAAGGCTACAAAGAAACCCAGTTCATCTCCTTCTCCGCCAAGGCGTGTCCCATCTACAGCACCACCTGGCGGAAATCGCCCTCGGCCGCCTTCTGTGTCGCCGAGGCGCACTGCTGGCGGCCGATCAACCGGCCGATCGCTGGTGGCAGGAGCTGCTCCTGAACAACCTATGGATCAGGATCTTCTGCCTTCGGCTGAATGCCATTCCATGCTGTCGGTCGCTAGCTCTGAGCAGTCGTTGAGTTGACAGCACCCTTGGTCACATTCCTCCATTTTCTGTTCACCCTATGTCCATTATCCACTGGAATATCCGCGGTATTCGAGCCAATCGGGATGAATTGTCGATCCTCTTACGATCCTACTCGCCGGTCATCTTCTGTCTTCAGGAAACAAAGCTGCGTCCCCATGACCGCTTTGTTCTCCCTCATTTTCAGTCCGTCCGATATGTTCTCCCCACTGTTGAAGGCACTCCAGCCCATGGAGGACTCATGATTCTTCTCCATGATACTCTCCATTATCACCCAATCCACTTAAACACTTCCTTCCAAGCTGTCGCCGTCAGTCTTTCCCTTTCTGGATACACGTCCTCTCTTTGTACTGTATACATTCCATCGCCCACACCAATGGCACGAGCTGATCTCCTTCATCTGCTTGGTCAGCTTTCACCCCCCTATTTGCTGATTGGGGACTTCAATGCCCACCACCCGCTTTCGGGATCTCCACATCCTTGTCCACGTGGCTCACTATTGCTAGACGTCTTCCACCAAGCGTATCTAGTTTGTCTCAACACTGGGGTACCTACATTTTTATCTGCCTCCACGTCAAATTTATCTCATTTGGACCTTGCGGTCGGTACTGTTCCGCTTGCTCGGCGCTTCGAAAGGTTCGACCTTGATGATACACACTCGAGTGACCACTTTCCATGTGTCCTTCCATTGCAGCCTCAACTGCCATATATGCGCCCGCGACACTGGAAGATTGCCCAAGCCGATTGGACACTTTTTTCGTCTCTAGCGACGTTCGATGACAGTCACTTTCCCGGCGTCGACGATGAGATCACACACATTACCGATGTTATTCTTACAGCTGCGGAACGTTCAATACCACGGAGCTACGAATTGCCCCGGCGCACCCCAGTTCCTTGGTGGAACGAAGCATGCCGTGGCGCAATACGTGAGCGGCGACGTGCTCTTCGCGTTTTCCGCCACCATCCTACTTTGGCCAACTGTATCCGCTATAAGTAGTTCCGTGCGCGATGCCGTCATGTCATCCGCGATAGCAAGAAGGCAAGCTGGAAATTCTTTATTAGCTCATTTAACACCTTCACTGCCTCCTCGGAAGTTTGGAGTCGCCTTCGGCGGTTCTAAGGCGCGCCTAGTTTCTCCGCGGTCTCTGGGCTCACAGTGCAGCAGAAGTGCGACCTCTTGCTTTCTCCTCTCAAAATCGCGAAAGCTATAAATACGGTTTTCTCCATGGGGGAACTCCAACATGCACTCTCTTCTTCTCGCTCCTCCGCCCCAGGACCAGATGGTATCCACGTCCAAATGTTGCTGCATTTATCAACCCATAGTCTGCGTTAGCTCCTACGCCTTTGTAATCGAATTTGGACCGACAGTACTTTTCCCAGATGATGACGGGATGCTATCATCGTTCCTGTTCCGAAACCTGGAAAGGACAGACATCTCCCTTCTAACTATCGCCCCATTTCTCTCACGAGTACTGTCTGTAATGTTTTGGAGCGTATGGTGAATTATCGATTAGCTTGGTGGCTGGAATGCTGCAGTCTTTTAACACCTGCCCAACGCGGATTCCGAAAGCATCGTTCTGCAGTTGACCATCTTGTTGCTCTCTCCACTTATATCATGAACAATTTTCTCCGGAAACGCGAAACAGTAGCAATATTTTTTGATCTGGAGAGAGCATACGATACTTGTTGCTGGACAGGCATCCTCCGCACACTGTTCTCTTGGGGCTTTCGAGGTCGGCTACCCCTTTCTCTTCGCGAATTTATGGCAGAGCGCACATTTAGAGTGCGGGTGAACACTACTCTCTCCCGTACCTTCTCCCAAGAAAACGCTGTACCCCAGGGCTCCGTGCTGAGGGTTGTACTGCTTGCCATCGCCATAACTCCAATTATGGGTTGTCTCTTTGCTGATGTCTCGGGCTCCCTCATTGTGGACGATTTTGCGAACTACTACAGCTCTCAACGAACCAGCCTTCTTGAATGTCGTCTTCAAGGATGTCTCGATCGCCGCCACTCTTGGAGCATCGATACTGGCTTCCGTTTTTTCTCCCAGTAAGACCGTTTGTGTTAATTTTTGGCGACGTAAGGAGTTTCTTCCACCCTCCTCACATCTAGGACCAGACAACCTTCTGTTTTCAAACGTCTCTAAATTCTTGGGTCTTATGTTTGACAGAAAACTGTGCTGGTCCTCCCACGTTTCCTATCTGTCGGCTCGCTGTCTGCGATCCCTTACCACCCTCCGTGTCCTGAATGGTACCTCCTGGGGAGCGGACCGAGTGGTCCTTCTCCGCCTCTATCGGGCCTTAGTGTGCTCGAAATTGGACTTTGGAAGCATAGCCTACTCCTCTGCTCGGCCGTCTATTCTTCGGCGTCTCGACTCTATCCACCACCGTGGATTACATTTAGTGTCTGGAGCTTTTTACACCAGCCCTGTGGAAAGCCTTTACGCTGAGACTGCTGAACCTCCGCTGTCCAATCGGCGAGCAGTCCTTCTGAGTCGTTATGCTAGCCATCTGTCTTCCAAGCCTGCTAATCCTGCCCATGACATTTTTTTCAACGCCTCCTTTGATGTAGGGTATGAAGGCCGCCCCTCCTCCCTACTACCACCGGGAGTCTGCTTCCGTCAACTGCTCCATTCTCTTTCCTTCCGCTTTCCTAAAACCTTCTTCACAACTTGGGGTACATCACCGCCTTGGCTCCGTCCCCAGATCTGCCTGCTCCGTGACCTTTGTCGATTTCCCAAGGATGGTACACCTTCACTTGTTTATCGTCGGGCATTTGCTGCTCTATGTGTACAAATGACGGAAGCCACATTTATTTACACCGATGGCTCGAAAACATCGATTCATGTAGGGAGTGCCTATATTGTTGGTGACACCCCAAATCACTTTCGGCTTCCCGACCAGTGTTCGGTTTATACTGCAGAGCTTTACGCTATTCTCCAGGCTGTCCACTACATCCGCCGGCATCAGCGGATACAGTACGTTATCTGCTCAGATTCTCTCAGCTCTCTCCTCAGTCTCCAAGCTCTTTACCCTGTGCACCCTCTGGTCCACCGGATTCAGGACTGTCTGCGCTTGCTCCACCTGGGGGGCGTCTCGGTGGCGTACCTGTGGCTACCGGGACACACTGGTATCTGTGGAAATGAGGCAGCCGATATTGCAGCCAAGGCTGCAGTCTCTCTTCTTCGGCCATCTATTCAATCGGTTCCCTTTGCCGATCTACGGAGCGTTTTATGTCGTCGTGTTGTTCTTTTATGGCACGCCCATTGGTCGACACTTCCCCATAATAAATTGCGGGACGTGAAAGCCCTTCCTTGCGCTTGGACCTCCTCCTCCCGAACGCGTCTTCGGGAGGAGGTAATTTTAAGTAGATTGCGTATGGGGCACTGTCTTTTTAGCCATCGACATCTTTTAAGCGGCGATCCTCCACCACTCTGTCCCCACTGCTATCAGCTGTGGACGGTAAGACATATTTTAATTGAGTGCCCCTATTTTAATTCGTTACGCTCCCGTCTACAGCTTTCGCCTGATATATCGTCGATTTTAGCAGATGACATGCGCTCAGCCGTTTGCATTCTCGAGTTTATTTGTGTCGGTGAAATGACGTCAGTCATTTGAAGCTTTTTTTGGGGACAACCAACCCCTTCCTGTAGTCGATTTTTAAGCATTCCTTCTGCTTTTAGTTTCGCCAATTTTTTGAGTTTCGTTCCCATTGCTGCTGGTTTCCGTTTTCGTTTTTTACTTTTTCCTAAGTCATGGACCGGGCGCTAATGACCATAGCAGTTTTGCGCCCTAAAACCAAAACAAAAAAAAAAAACAAAAAATGAACTTATAGGTAAATAGTGACAGTCTTTCTGCCTCCTTGTAATTTTGTTCTTTTGTTGACAGAATTTCCCCTTTGATACAGTCAATATTGTTACAATTTGAGTAATAATACATTTTGCTCAACAGAATTCGGCATCTCACATCACTAGCTCCTTTCAAACATTAAATTATTTATCCTTTGGTCATGGAGAAATGAAGAGTGGTAACATCCTTAAATTTTTATTTGCACTGCATAATAATGGTACAGGTGGTAGTATACTTGGATGCTTGGTATGTTCTCTCATAGCATTAAGAAGTGGAGAAACTGAACTGTGTAATCAGACACACTGAGTGTGTCCTGTCGTAGCCATTATCCTGACACTGTGAATAGTACTGACGCCATTACTAAAGCAGGTTGTTGCGTTAATGCTTGACAATTGATTCTATAGCAATTGGTGGACATTGGAAGTGTGTGTGTGTGCAGTGATCAACACCTTTATACATTCAAAGCTGTGCTGAAGATAGATTCCATAAATGTTCACGACAGGTGACAAAATTCAAAGAAAAACCATTTTATCTTAACTGTAGGAGCAGTTAGAGGGCAGTAGGTAGGTCTTCCTATGATTGATTGTTGTTGTTGATGATGAACCCAATGAGCAGAGCACATTAGCTTTACCAATAGAAAATAGTTGCTGTACAGAATACTGGCACAAGTCTGTACATTGTGAGGAAAAACAATATAGAAAATAATACATGTAATATGAATGGTGACCAATACTGAAACTGAATTCTAACTCGGCCCAATAAATATGCAGCAGGCAAAAAATATAGGAATATTAGTTAGTGAATAACCTACATAAATAGCTAGAGGCAGATGTGACACACACATAACTGCCAATTCTGTCAGTTCACGCCAGTGTGCATATGTCATGTTGAATGAGAGCAGCAGTTGGGTGTAGGCATGAGGGGAAGTGACTGCAAGATACAATTATGGAAGATAAGAGTGCTGTCTGGTGGAGAGTTCAGGGACTAGATGGAGGCATGAAGACTGTCAGATACAGCAGTGGCAGTGTTGAGGGGGGCTGCAGCAAATGAGAGAAGCAAGGAAGTGAAAAGGTACAGTCCACACACCTCCTTCCTCCCCTAACCCCACCAACCCACAATATCCCCCCCCCCCCCCTTTTTTCCTAATGCCTCCTCCCAGTTTGTACTCTCTTACCCTCATTGTGTGTCATCCTGTGCCAACACACCTACCCTTCTCTCCTTCCCAATTAACTGCTTCTCTCATTTTCCACTCATCTTGCCCCCACCCTGCCCTACAATCCCTTGACACTGCACACGGCAGTCTTCGTGCCTCCCTCTAGTCCCTTCAAGCTGCAGCAGACAGAGCAAACCCCTCCATTTACCCGTATGTTGCTAGCCATTTCTATTCCCCGCCCCCCTGAATGTTGCTGCTTGTGTTCAACATGAGAGTGGTAATTCAGTATGTGCTTCCAGAGATTGCAGTCATGTGCATGATGTGTGCTTACTGGAGTGAATGAAAGTGTGTTTTCGTTTCTGATGAATGTGTCGGCAGAAAAAAATCATAAGAATCTTTTCATTGTGCTTGTCTGTGACTCATTGTGTCATCTTTATGATGATTAGAAATGTATTATTTTGCTTCTCCAATCCCCAGTTCTCATTGCTTGGTAGATGTAGACATGATAATTATTTTCTGTGGCAAATTACAGTTTGGTTCTCATATAGCTAAAAATCTTGACACATGATTGTTGGTTATAGGATTAACATTACTTCACCAGTGTGCCACTACAGCCACTGCAACTGCTGTGTATTTAGGGATAAAGGAAGTGAAGAAATGCTAGAATGTTGAAGGCAGAGCATTTTCTCAAAGTTTTTCTAATTCAGTGTAGGAGAAAGAAGCATCCTAACAATAATTGTCATATTTATTCATACAGAAACTGTGGTCCTGTGAAGATCACTCAATGGTTACACAACATGAAAGTTACTATTTTCATATGATTCAAGAAAATAGATTAAAGAGATTAACTTGTCTAAAAGAAAATATTACTCCTCACTTTCAGTTTACTAATTTAGACAGACAGAATAAATGTGCCACCAACAGTAAAAAAGACAGTGTTTATAATAGGCTAGACAACAGCTTTGCAGGTGGCAAAGTCAACAGTGAGAGAAAAACTGCATGAGGTGTGACTCTAGCGGGCCATTCCAACTGCACCATCATTTGTTAGCCATTGCTCCTGCACCCACAGTAGCCTGCATCACTCAGCCATCTACTATTGTGACACTCAGGCAGATTATTTAAGCAGCATTTCTACGAAGATCTTAATTTAACCTTTTAAGACAAATAAATAAATAAATATTTTAACTGCTCATAAAAAAAATTCTTCTTTGAAAAAAAGGACAAAAATTAACATAATTGCCAGCACTCTAGTGGCTTTCATGGCTCCCAGCAACAAAAGCCTTTTTCAGAGAGAAATGGTTTGAAATAGGAACAATATGTATTGAAGAAGTTGTTTAGCACTTGAAATATTTGTATGAATGATTAAATTAGTTTTTCTCAGATGAACAGCAGATTAAATATCAGATTTAATTGTGTATTAAGAACCCATTTATGGGCATTGCATGACCTATTACCATTTTGTAAGAAGGATATGAAATTTTTGTTGAACTGACGGTGAGACGACTTCATCCAATAGAATGTTGACTAGGACAACACGGCAGGAGCACCACCTATATGAAGAGAATATAAGCATCGCTCCAGCTAGCTTCGGCTGAACTAGAGAAGCCCACTAGAAGACGAACCACGATCCATTAATTTAGCCATGACTTGTGACCTATACTTTTTACTTGCATGGAAATTCTATAAATCGAAGGACATCGATTATTTCCATGGCACCAATTCCTTGCGATACTTCACTGTCAAAAGGCAAATTATTGTCAATTTAATTTACTGTAATACATTCCCTTAATATTATTTGCTTGAATATTGTCTAGCTATCCGAGAAAACAGCTTCCTAGGAACCCCATATTAGACAAGTGGGTAGGATCCAACATTGCCAATAAGTTACGGAAGGAAACCCAGTGGCTGGTGGCCACAGAATTTTCTTTTGTGTTTTGCTGACACCTTAATTCTCTCTTGTCTAGCAGGTGTGCTACTTGCTAATCAATGTTTTCAGGTGGGTGTTGCAGATATTTTCTTTGCTTTTGTACTTATTTTTCTTGCTTGCCTTGTCTGTTTCTTGCATTTCTCTGTTCCAAAATGCCCACCTTATCTATCCCACCACCTGCTCAGGTTCCACAGCAGCCAGTGTCAAATGAAATGCAGCTAATGCAGATCTGCATCTACATCTACATCCATACTCCGCAAGCCACCTGATGGTGTGTGGCAGAGGGATGTTTCAGTTCCAGACTAAGCAAAAGTCTACACTGCTCGACACAGTGCAGCAGCTAATGTTCATTGCTGTGCACCTGACGGAACGAGCACCTCCTACCCCAACACCTATAGCTATTCTGCCTTTTTGCCAGTTTCATGAACAGGAAGGTGAATGGCTCAAGTGGTTGCAGCAGTTTGAAGGCCAAGTAATTGATTACAATGTACCAGGTACTGTGAAACATCCCTAATGGTAGGAAGTGCAGTGTTCCATTTATCTCGGAAGTTGTTCCCTAATTCCACGCAGAGTGAACTTCCTTGTGAACAGGTTACAGATTCACTAACTATCTATTATGACCAACAAGTGAATGTGGTAGCAGCTAAAACTTCATTTCAGATGTTATGTCACGTGATGCCTGATATCAAACTCGGAGAACATATTTTGATACAGTCGGGTCCATCATTTTACCAGGCAGTGCAAATACTAGATAAGTAAGATTCAGGTGCCCATTGGCTGATAAATTTGAGCAGCCAGCTATTTGTCTGGTTGAGTTCCTTGTTTGCCAATTTGGCAGCAGCTTGTGCTCATCACACCGAGTAAACAACGCTCCACACTGCGTAAGCAGCTTGCGGCTACACAGGCAAACAGAACTAAGTCTTGCCCTCAGTGTTATTCACAGCACAAACGCCAAGACTGCCCCTCCTGAAAAGCTCAGTGTCCTGCTTGTGGCAAGAAAGGACATGTGCAATCTCTATGTTTGCAATAGAACAAATATAAGAATTTGGCCCCTTCACAAAAATCTAGTTTCACAAGTAATCAATGCAGTGTACTCAAAACCTACTGCAGGCATCAGCAAAACTATCTAACAAGCAGTTACTTCAGAGCTACGCCACACCAACAAATGTTTTGTCCATTTGCATCTTATTGGTAAACATGTGAAATTTCAGTTGGACATGGGTGCTTGTGTTACATTGCTGAATCGTAACATGAACTGTGAGGCTCTCCATGCCTATCTGAAACTAGCATGCTCCTAACAGCTTATAATGGACAAGACCTTCCCATTCTTGGAAAATGTACTTTGTGTGCCATTTATCGCTCACATATGCGAACTGTGACTTTCACTGTTCTACAATTGTGTAAATGTGAGAACACATTTGTCCTTGATTCATTTTATTTGCTTAGCTTTAAAATTCAGGACAATTTGTTGTCATTGGCTCTATTCAACGCAGAGAGACAGTGTAGGTAGCTTGTTGAAATAATTCCCTGAACTCTATTCTGAAGGGTTAGGCAAGGCTAACAATTTTGTTGTGCATATTACTACAAAAGACAATGCTCAGCTGAAATTTTTCTGGGACAGAACCGTTCCCATTGCATTATACAACTATGTGGCTGCTGAACTTGAAGAATTACAAGACTGCTGAGGTATGGCGCCCATACATGCTAGTCGTGGGCAAGTCCACTGGTTTTGATCCCCAAACCTTCAGGTCACATTTGCCTCTTTGTTGACTTTGTCTGCCGATAACCAACAAACTGTGATTGATATTTATCCATTGCCACAGCCAGAGGAACTCGTGGACAGATTTGGCACTGGTCGCTACTTTTCAAAAACTTATCTGCATGACACGTATCTTCAAATACTGCTTGATGAAGAATCTCAAAAGGTGTGTGTAGTGAATGCTGATTTGGGTCTATTTAAATATATGCATTCGCCTTTTGGCAGTGCTTCTGCGGCCACCATTTTCCAATGGTATTTAGAACAGCTGACTGCACAAGTGCCATACTGTTCAAACTAATTTGGACAGCATTGTTGTAGCACACCTGAAGAACACATTGCACATTTGCGTGCTATGTTTCATGTGTTATCTGATGCAGGACTAAAGTGTAGACTGGATATATATATATATATAAACAAAGATGATGTGACTTACCAAATGAAAGTGCTGGCAGGTCGATAGACACACAAACATACACACAAAATTCAAGCTTTCGCAACAAACTGTTGCCTCATCAGGAAAGAGGGAAGGAGAGGGAAAGACGAAAGGATGTGGGTTTTAAGGTAGAGGGTAAGGAGTCATTCCAATCCCGGGAGCGGAAAGACTTACCTTAGGGGGAAAAAAGGACGGGTATACACTCGCGCTCGCCACACACACACACACACACACACACACACACACACACACACACACACACACACACACACACACACACACACACACAGAGAGAGAGAGAGAGAGAGAGAGAGAGAGAGAGAGAGAGAGAGAGAGAGAGAGAGAGAGAGAGAGAGAGAGAGAAGCAGACATATTTAAAGACCATATATATATATTTAAAGACCATATATAACAGTCAACATGTATATCCTCTTCAGCCACATTTGTTACCCATACAAGATTTGCCAGTTCCTTCCAATGTTACAGAATTGCAATCGGTCTTAGAGAAAATGAACTATTTTATTTGGATCATACAGGATGCTGCACAAATTGCAACTCCATTGCGTTGCAAGAATGTCCCCTTCGTTTGCACAGATGGGTGCCATGTAACTTTTCAAAAACTTAGATGCATTGCTCAGTGATCAATGCTTAGCTCACTTCTATCCTGACAAACCAGTTGTATTGCAAGTTGACACTTCCTCTTACGGAATAGGTGCAGTGCTTTTGCACATAATTGGTGATAAAGACAGGCCTACTGCTTTCACATCAAAATTGTTGTCCAAAGCTCAGTGTAACTATTCACAAATCGGAATAGAGGCTTTGGGTATTGGGTATGGTGCCAACCAAATTCCACCATTATTGGTATGGCAGAATATTCTTGGTAATTTATCACAAGCCTTTGCAGTCCTCATTTCATCTGACAAAACCAGCTCCTGTATGAACTGCCCAAAAGTTACAAAGATGGGCTTTGTTGTTGTCCCAATACCAATATGAGATTGTGTATCATCAGATGGCTCTACATGGTAATTAAGACACACCTTCATGTCTTCCAATTGCCCCTGATACAGAATTTGACACTTCTGCTGCATTTTGTTGTCACATTGATGTTCAGGATTCTGAAATGCTTCAATCATTTCTACTGAACTACAGGAAAATTGCACAGGCCATGGAAGTTGATTCAGATTTGAGCATTTTGCTAAAGTATGTTCACACATCTTGCCCTCATTCCTCGCATAGCATAAAGAACACTATAGTGCACCAACGCTTCGCACATCAGCATAGACATGCTGTACAGAAAGATGTGATTCTTGTTCAAAATGACAGTGGCAAGTCACATGTATTGCTCCCCAAAGCTAAGAGTGGGTGGTGGTGGTGGTGGTGGTGGTAGGGAGAAAGTGTTGCAGTCACTTCACCATGGTCACTGGGGGATTGTTCATATGAAACAGTTAGCACATAGACACTGTACTTGGCAAGGTATAGACACCCAAATAGAACAGATGAAGTAACAGTGTCATGCATATGTGGAAAATCAGTCCACTCTGCCACAAAAATTCTCTGCTTGGCTTAAGTTGTAATCACCATGGCAATGTGTGCCCGTAGACTTTGCAGGACATTTTTGGAGCACTTGTTGGTTGATTGTGGTAGACTCTTATAGCAAGTTTCCTTTTGCTGTGTCAATGAACTCGACAGCATCACATAGAACGATTCAGGTTTTGTCCTCAAATTTTTGCCTCAAAAGTTTACCTGAAGTAATAGTGTCAGACAATGGACATCAGGTCATGTTAAATGAGTTTGAAACATACTGCGAATGCAGTGGCATACAGCATCTAACTAGTGCATCATTCCATTCACAGTCAAACAGCGACTCTGAAAATTTTGTCAGAATGTTCAAGCAGCAGATGGCTAAACTTCACTCTGCACACACCAGGGATCAAGCATTGTAATTGTTTCTTGCCTCCTATCGTTTGGACCATTGCCGGCAGAATTTCTTCATAGCCACCACCATAGGACACTGCTCCACCCTCCTGTGCATCCATCGTTGAAGACAGTAAGAATCACTTCATACCACATGATATTGTCCTTCACATGGTTTTTAGTGGCAGCAGACTGTGGGCATGAGGTAAGGTTGTTCATCGACTTGGAGGTTTCATGTGTCTCCTTTCAGGTCCAAACGGTTTGCAGTGCCAACATCAGAATCAACTTTGCCATTGTCATGTGCATGATGATCTTTCTGTGTCTCTTCCCCCAGATTCACAGATCCAGAAGACAGCATGGACACAATGGCCACCAGAGGGTGTCATCAAGACACTGTGGGAAAACCCCATGGAGACAAAGCCTTCACCTCCTCCGCTACCTTTTGTGTTTCCGATAGAGCTGGGCCCATCCACATTGCAGAAGTCAACGTCCTCCCTCTCCAGTTATTGTCCTCCAGATTTGGATGAGTACTCCTTTGGTGGATGTTTCTGCCTGAGTGAAGGCCAGATGGCAAGGTAGGACTGGAAGTTTGACATCCCCAGCAGTCACAGCTTCTGCTCCAGCACTGCAACCACCCTCCATCCTCCCCCACCATTGTTGCACCACTTACGCGATGATGGTCCTTCACTTTGAGGGGGGGAGGAGGAGGAGGAGGAGGAGGAGGAGGAGGAGGAGGAGGAGGAGGAGAAATGTTCTGGTGTAACGTCAAGTGCTGGCATGTTGGCCTGGAACGTAACAACAGAGAAGGTTGTGAGATGATGTCAGCCAATCAAATACTGACTAGGGTGACACCACGACAGGAGTGGCACCTATACAAAGAGAATATAACAGCTGCTCCAGCTAGCTTTGGCCACACTAGAAGACCTGCACAACATGATGAGTCATGATCCAAAGATACAGCTGTGATTTAGTATATATTGAAGGACATTGATTATTTGCATGTCACCAATTGATAGAGACATTTCATTGTGAAAAGGCAAAGTTAAGTACTGTCAACTTAGGACCCCTATAGCAGATGAGTGGGCAGGATCCCACAAACAAGAAATACATACTCAGCGGACTACAGACCAACCCTATCATGATAATTGAACATAAAACCATCAGTACTAATATTAAGTACCATCCCAGGGGCTCGCAGATCTTTTGTGAGCATGTCCTTGTATACCACTTGTCACCAACTTTTGCAGCATTACTTCGTTTCTGTGCTGCATGCTTTTACTTCCACTATCTGTTTCTCCCTCTGCCACTACATTGGATGGTTTCCTTGGTGCCAACCCTGCTTGGACTTGGTCCATGATATAGCCTTGAATTACAACTTCTGGCATGTTCTACAACATATCATCAAATAAATATGTGGCTCCATTGATGGGTATCACCTGCCACCAGTTTTCAAAATTTCCAAAAATCTGGATTGTGCAGGAAAGGTCACCAAATCCATAGTGTGCTCTACCTTATGCCTCCCATCCATGTCTTCTTTTTCATGCAGTCATACACCTTTAAACCCAGCACTGTAGCCATCCCATTGTAGTGGTGGTGGGAGTCAGAAGCTTCCTGCTCAGTGAGCACAGGGATCACACTGTTGGTGCCTGAGCTGAAAACTCCCTGTGCTTGCCAAGGAGTATGCATGACTGGGGCATCGGACCCCAAGCAAGGGATTACTGACCAGGCAGGCATTGCTGAGTCTGGAGGGCAAGAATGGGGATAGGCTCCATTCAGAGTTGGTGGCATCGTGACAGATTAGCCCCAAATGAAGCAGGTGAAGTTATCTCCCACTGGTGTCTTTGGGCCCCAACAGTCTCTGTGAAAGAACAGTCCCCTTTCAATGCAGATAGGTGCAACCCTAAAATCTTCCCTTCCCTGGCTACACTGTGGGTGAAGCACAGGGCCAAGTGCAAACAGAGGAATTCTTGCTGCAACATTTGGTCTGTACAAGGACTGATAGTGATTCCATCTTGGCGAAAAACCATGTGTTTTCAGTAATGCGGACCCCAGCACTTCTCAAATACCAGGGATATTACAATACTGCTGCCTATCACAGGGTTTGAGGCTGGGTCTGGAACTATGTCCTAGGCACTATGTATAACAAACTTCTGTCTCTTAAAACACCTCTTTGGAGGCTGTTACTTTTTGGTTAAGGTCATTTCAGAATATTGCCGTCTGCAATGTTTACCTTCCTTCCAAGGTGAAGTGCTTCAGAACATACTGTTTGCATTGGTATCTCGGCTCCCCCATCTTTGCGGGTCTTGGGTGATTTCAATGCCCACAACCTTTTTTGGGGTGGAACCTTGGTAACTGGCCATGGTAAAGACTTTTAAAACTCTCCAGTACAACTTGACCATTACCTCTTGAGTGATGGTAGCCCAACACACTTCAGTGTGGCACACAAACCTTCTCGGCCACAGACCTTTCCGTTTGCATCCCTTGTATTTGCCCATCCATCCACTGGAGGCTGCACAGTGACCTATGTAGTAGTGACTACTTTCAAATCTTCCTGTCCCTTCGTCAGTGTCACTCCCCTGGACGCCTGCCCAGATGGGCTAACAGTGCTGGCTGGGATGTTTTCACCTCTGCTGTTGACATTGGCTCCCTGCTGCATGGAGATATTGATGAGGGAGTCCAGCATACAACTACAGTCACTCTTTCAACAGCTGATTTAGCCATCCACTGTTCCTTGAGCCTGCCCCATCTGAAGACAGTACTTTTGTGGTCCTCAGAAATCACAGAGGCCATTACACTGTAGGCAGTTACTCTGAAACCATAAGTGGCACCCATCAATGGAACAGTGCATTGCCTCTAAGTGTCTCCATACCTGGTGGTGGTGGTTAGTGTTTAACGTCCCGTCGACAACGAGGTCATTAGAGATGGAGCTCATCGTTGGGTTAGGGAAGGATTGGGAAGGAAATCGGCCGTGTCCTTTCAAAGGAACCATCCCGGCATTTGCCTGAAGCGATTTAGGGAAATCACGGAAACCCTAAATCAGGATGGCTGGAGACGGGATTGAACCGTCGTCCTCCCGAATGAGAGTCCAGTGTGCTAACCACTGCGCCACCTCGCTCGGTCTTTCAATACCTGGGTCCACCCCCTTATGAAAAGACAAAAGCGAGAATGCTGGGAATGCTATGTTTCTATTATTGCACCAGGTCTCTCTCCTCTACAGTTCTGGGCTGAGATCAGACATCTCTGGATACCAGACAAATGCAGGTATACTTGGAATTAACTTGAATGTTTCTGACTACTGCACCAACCCAGATGCCATCACCAAACATTTTGCTCTGCGCTGTGCTCAAGCATCAGAGTCTGAGAATTACCAACCTGCCTTTTGTGTCTTAAAAGAGTGGTTTGAGCAAAATCAATTACCTTTTACTAAAACTGGGGCCATATAATGCTCCATTGAGAGTGGTAATTCGTCCATGCCCTCTTCCACTGCCCTGATACAGCCCCAGGCCTGGATTGCATCCACAACCAGATGATCAGGCACTTACCAAATGGTCAAACATGCATCCTGCCATCTTTAATCACATCTTGAGTGAGGGCATGCACCCATCGAAATGACGAGAGAGCATCATTGTCCCAGTACTGAAACTGTTTAAGCAGCCTCTAGAGACTGACAGTTAATGCTCAATAAGTTTCAGCAATGTTCTCTGTAAGTTGCTAGAATGCATGGTGAGCTGGCAGCTGTGTTGGCTCCCTGTGTTTTGTGATCTTTTGCCTCTTTTCCAGGATGGTTTTTGCCAAGGCCATTCCACTACTGTCATCTGAACAGCTTTTGCCCAATGTCAACACCTTAACGTTGTCTTCTTCAACCAGCAAGGTCTTATGGCACCAGGTCTTTGCTACTTTAGATGATTATGGTCTCCAGACTCCACTCCCAATTTTCATCCAGGACTTCCTGTCTTACCTTACTGTTTTGGGTTTGTGTTGGTGCTTCCCACAGTATCCCCCATATCCAAGAGAATGGCATGAGCGATCACCCATGGCTTGCGATTTTCTGCCACTGAGACTGACATCGTGTACTTCTGTCAATGTTGTACCATTCAACCACAACCAGAACTTTACCATAATGACCAAACATGTAATGTGGTGGAGATTTATTGCTTTCTAGGACTGGCCTTTGATTCCTGACCAACATGGGTTCCCCCATCAATGCTAGCTTAAGCAAAAGTGTTGACTGCACCTTAATACTCTTCGCTACCTGAGTACCACCAGCTGAGTTGCAGATCACAATACCTTTCTGCAACCTTACAAAGCCCTGGCACAGTCCCACCTTGGTTATGGGAATCTGACACATGTTTGGCATCGCTGTCAGCATGTGGATACTGGATACAGTAAACCACTGTGGAGTTCGACTTGCAACAGGAGCTTGTCAGACTTGCCCTGTGAAGAGTTTATTCATAGATGCTGGGATTTCTCCATTGTGGATCAGGCTCCATCAACATCTTTCCAATTACACTACCCACATTGGCAATGCCTCTAAGCATCTGACTTCCATCCAGACACGGTAATCCATCTCTGACAATGGCAGCCCCAATGAGGGACTACCATTGCAATCTGCATCTGGTATTTCCTCTGAACTTCAGTTCTTCCCTCTTCCACGTCTCCTCTGGACCCACTCACATACACCTCCACAGAGCGTACCTTGGCTTCAGCTTCATCTTGACCTCTCACAATGTGCAAAACACATGGTCCATCCTAAGGCCCCCTACTGCTAATTATTCTCCATCCTTGGTGCATCCCAGAGTTCAGAAGTTGTCTATACTGACAGCTCAGTGGGCACTGGTCATCTAGGCTTTGCTTATACTTGGGCAGGACATTCTGAACTGCTCTCCTTGCCAGATGGCTGTAATGTTTTCACTGCAGAGTTGGTATCCACCTCTCATGCTCTCGGGCATATCCATTCCTGCACTCCCTGAGCAGTTTGCAAACTCAGCTAGTGCTACCCTCACCACACCTTTGTTATTGTTATCCATGATTCCCTGTATGGCCTCAAACAATGTGTAAACTTGGTGACCTTCATCTGGAACCTGCACCACATTGAGATCCTAGGGAATGAGCTTGCTGAACATCTGGCCAAACAGGCTACCAGTAAACTGACTCTCGAGAACAGTTTTCCAGAAACTGACCTGCAGTTGGTATTAGACCATTACGTTTAGGTGCCCAGAATATGGTATGGCACATTATGACTTCACCAAACTAACTATGGGTGATAAAGGAGACTATGAATCTGTGGAGGTCCTCCATGCAGGCCTCTAACAAGCAATCTACCTTTCTACCTTTAGAGGATCCCCATTGGCCATACTTGTCTAACTCATGGTTATTACCTCCATAGTGAGGACCTATCCCACTGTTGTTTTGGCATCCATATGACAGGGGTCCACATTTTGCTGGACTGTCCCAAACTAGCCACTCTGTGGCAGACTCATAGCTTCCGTGACTCACTGCCCTGGTGTCAGGAGACCATTACCCAAAATCTGACTTAGTTTTATGTTTTTTTCATAAAGCAGGCTTTTACCACTCTCTTTAAGGAAGGGTCATTTAACTTCACTGTCCTGTTTGGAGGTTGGCAGAAAATTCTGTCTTCCTTGCCCAGACTGAGCTGCAGCTATCTTGGCTTGGCGATCCGGAGCAGTCCTGGCCCTACCCGCTCTTTCTCTGTTACTGTCATTTCCCCCCATCCTCATGTGATCTGTAAGACTTGTTCATCTTTTGTCTGTCTGTGCTTTTCTAGCTGTAGTAGGTAAGGAATTTGGTCACACCGTAAACAATAGTGAGAGCATCTTTTTCTATATGAGAATACCTGCACTGAGTTTGAAGAGCAGCTTTTAGGCAAAAGCAATGGGTCTGTCTTGTTAACCAATTTGTGTGAAATCACAGCGCTGATTCCTTAGGAACAAGCATCAACTCGCAAAACTACTGGTTTTGCAGGGTCAAAATGCACTAAACATCTGTCACTAAGCAAGGCATTTTTGAGTTTCCAAAATCTGTCTTGACAGGTCTTAGCCCAAAAAAAGATACATTTTTGCGATGCAAACAATGCAACGAAGCCACGATTTGTGTGACACTTGGTATGAACTGAATGTAGTGTGTCATCTTGTCTAGTACTGACTGAAGTTCAGACACATTGCGAGGAACAGACAGGTCACAGATTGCAACAAATGAGGCTGGAGGGGGTGCACACCCTAAGTATTGTAGTTCAGTGTGAAAAAAGTCGCACCTTCAAACAATGGAATATCCAGGATGGAATGTAACAATGCGAGAGAAGGAAAGTTGCTACTCACCATAGACTGGAGATGCTGAGTCGCGATAGGCACAATAAAAATATTCACATAATCTTAGCTTTCGGCCATTAAGGCCTTTGTCAGCAGCACACACACACACACACACACACACACACACACACACACGAAAGTGCAACTTGCGCACATGTCTGCAGTCTCAAAGAGCTGAAACCACGCTGCGAGTAGTAGCACCAGTGCACGGTGGGAGTACCGACTGGGTGGGTGTAAGGAGGCGGCTGGGGCGGGGAGGGGGAGGGATAGTATGGTGGGAGTGGCGGACAGTGAAGAGTTGCAGTTTAGACGGCAGGCTTACTTCACTGTACTACCCACCATCTTTCCCACCCCTCCTACTGTGGTATTCCGCTGTCCACCAAACCTACACAATATACTTGTCCATCCTTACACAACCCCTGCTCCCAATCCCTTACCTCATGGCTCATACTCCTGTAATAGACCTAGATGAAGATCTGTCCCCTACATCCTCCTACCACCACCTACTCCAGTCCGCTCACTAATGTCACCTATCCCATCAAAGGCAGGGCTACCTGTGAAACAAGTCATGTGATGTACAAGCTAAGCTGCAACCACTGTGGTGCATTCTACATGGGCATGCCAACCAACAAGCTGTCTGTCCGCATGTCATGGTCTAAGTTTATGGTATTGTCAGTATATTTGGTATGAACTTCAATTATTAAACAGTGTTTTGATACAATATGTTCAGGACTTGCTGGTTTATTTGTCACAATTTTCATTTAATAAAATATTACTAACACTGCTTTGCTTCTGTTTCTGTTATCAGACTTAATGTTAATTAAGAAATAATGTCTGTGTGGTGATACTAAAAAGACAGATTTCCTGTATTTATTCATTTTTTAAATTGTGTTATGGATTTTGCAGTAATTTTTTGATTGCAGAAGTAATATTCAAGGATTGTACAGTTGCTAAAATAGTTACTAAGCGAGAGCTTGAACTTGTTAACAGGAAAGACAATGTCCTTCGCCTGTGAAATTACCTGCTGGAGGTTCTTGCAGCTTGCTACCTTCAGTTGGAGCTTTCTCTCTAGTTGCAGTAAAACTTCCAAGTGGTGCTGGATATACCGGACTCTACGGAAGAATTCTAGGTGAATAATAGAGCATAGAAAATACAGCAATTTGTGTCCTGTGGATGGAAAGGAGTTGGCAGTTCTTTTGCTGCTGTGTGCTTAATACATGGAAAGGGTTGAATATCCTTAGCAGTGATATCTAGGAAACTGAAACTTCAATTCAGCAGCAACAGAAACATTTTTCTGTGTAACTGGCCAGCAGCAGTGCAAGATGTGAAGTTGTTAACTTTAAGAACATGTTTTTCTTTCATTCAATGTAAGAGTGGTAAGGATTGCTAACTGTTGTTGCTTCCCATTTTCCAGAAATTCTGTTATTCTTTGTCTCTATGTTCTAGACTCCATCCTTACACCAGAGTCTTTTGTTGCTTTGCTAATTCTCATTTGCTCCAACCTTTTTATGCCACCTAACAGTTGAAGGAGCCCATGGTCCTGAAAACCAGCAAGATTTTTTTTTTTTTACACTGCTTGTGTTACTGCTGTTTAGTAAACAGGTACTTTGTTATTATCTATTTAATTACCAACAGTTTTTATTAAAGTATGCACATCCATGTGCCAGAACATAATTTCATAGTACAAGATATCCAAAATTGTAGCTGTACAGCAGTCAGTAGCTTCTTACACTTAGAAGTTTGTGAACTGTTTTAATTACTGCAGTTTGTTTAAAGTCATTATAATTTCTAAGATGATGCATTAATCTCATGTTCTGGGTTTCATATTGATATGCTTACAGCTCTGTCTAAAAAAACACTTAACGGTCAGTTCCAAACCGTACTGCGTATGGGCAGGTGCTATCACAGTCGATGTAGAAACTGCAGAAAGGTACCTCTTACTAAAGTGACCAAATATTTGGTGTCATGTTGTATGCTATGGGTCCATGTCATGTCTTGAAATTGTCTAATACTTTCATTTTGATCTAAACTATAACCATGGATGTTGTATTGTAATAAGTATTGATGGCTCAAAATACCACATGTATGTAAAAAAGTGGCACTGCTAGTGACTGAAGGGATTGACTTTCTCCAGAAAAAATTGAGGAACCATACATTCCCATCTATCCCTTAAGTTTGTGCCAATACAATGTTTCATATTTCACTCTAGAAAAGTAAGATAATTAACAAAAGGGAAAACAAAATCTGAAATAAGATGCAGGGAAGTTCCCTAATTTTGAGAAGCAATGAATTATGCAATAATTCTATCTTGAGGAGGATTTCAGTTTCTAATGTGATGAGAGCCTCAAGAAACTGGTCATGAGGATGAAAACTGATTCTGTTTCCTAGTCTCAACCCCTCTTGTAAATTAAAAGTATTAGATTGCTGGCTAGCTCTTCTGACAATGACGATAGTACATATTTTTAGGTGTCAGTGCTTGTAGTTATGTGATAAGAGAAATACATGAAATTTAAAGAATTCAGATTTTCCTACATATTTGGTTGGTGCCTCATTCTGCTTTTGGTTTCTTCAGCTGTTTTCAAAAGTTGGGCAGTCGGTTGTTCAATTATTAAACTGGACACAAGATGTTTTTCATTTTTTTATTTCCAAAAGACATGTCATCCCTTCATTACTGCTGTATATCAACCACAGTTTATAAAAACACAGTTTGTTGTGCAGCATAGCCAAGCATCAAAGCATAAGAAGCTACTAGCTTCCACCACTCATGTCCCCCTCTAACCAACTGACAATGCATTTCCCTTTCCTTTGCACACAAAAATGGACACTTTACAGTATGCTGGTAATGCCACATTTACTAGTCATTTTAACTGTTTTGTTTTAATAACTTTAGTTCTTGTAATTATGTTTTGTTTTGTTAGTTGTATTTAGTTTTTATAATAAAGGAGATAAGTGAAGACATAATAAGAACTGCCATTTACATGACATTAATTAAGTTAGTCAAATTCAATTGATCAATCTTTGAATTGTAGTTTAATAGAGGTCATTTAGAAGTATAAATGCAGTTGTGCAAATATGTCTTGGGTTTTGCATGCACTAATAAACATTTAAATGTAGTTATACCTATTCTGTATAAATACAAAAATTGTAGAGAAATTATTGTACAGATACATAGCATTTTTCTGTTATGTTTTAAAATTGGGATAGTTATGGCATTGATTATTTTTCCTTGCACTGACAGTCGTTAGTGTTGCTTTGGCTATCTGATTTGGTCTACATTTGGAAATGTAGTTGCAATGTGAAGAAAATGGTTTGTGGTCACAAAAGTGATTTGTAAGCAATTTTCTTTGTAGCTTGATTGCACTTCCATAGTGTTCTACCAATCAGCTGAGGTCTATCACCTGGTTTACTCTTGACTGAGCATATATGATCATCCCATTTCATGTACCAAACTGTGTTTCATCCAGGTTTTGGTATGCGTTGGTTGATTCCAGCTCTTACTCATTCATGTCATAGTCCGAGGATGTGACATTGTTTTTCATATGTGAAGTGCACAATTTTACATTTCTGCATTTCCAAAGTTTCCAATATTTGCCCCACTTTGAAAACTTATCAAGTTTTGAATGAATATTTATGTTGCTTCTTTCAAACAATATTTCATTACAGATAACTGCATCATCTACAAAAATTCTGAGGTAACTATTAGTATTGTCTCCAAGGTCATTAGTATAAAACATGAACAGCAAGGGTCCCAGAAAATTTCCCTGGGGGGTACCTGAAGTTACTTTTACATTTGACAAGGACTGCATCTGAAAACACATGCTGTATTCTCCCAACCAAAACATCCTCAATCCAGTCACAAATTTCACTTTATATACCATGTGATTGAACTTTCAGCAAGAAGCATAGGTGTGGTACTGATTCAAATGCTTTTCAGAAATAAAAAAATACAGCTATCTCACTGCCTTGAACCAAAACATTTACTATTTCATCTGAGAAAAGTGCCAGTTGGGTGTCACACAATCACTGTTTTTGGAGCCAATGCTGGTTAGTATTGAGTAGGTCATTCTATTCAAGATACCTCATAATCTTTGAACACAAGATTTGTGCCAAGATTTTACAACAAATCGATGTCCAGGATATTGGAAGGTAGTTTTGTGGCTCACTTCTACTACCCTTCTTATAGCCAGGTGTGACCTCTGCCTATTTCCAAGAACTGGGCATCGGTTTCTCTTCGCAGGATCTATAATAGATTGCAGGTTTAAGAGGACTATCTAAGCCACAAGTTCAGTACAGAATGTGGCAGGGATTCCATCAAGCCCTGCAGCTTTGTTTAGTTTCAACAATTTTAGCTGTTGTTCAATACCACTTATACTTAATACTTGTTCCATTCATCTTTTTGTATGCACGACGATTACACTGGGGCAATTCTCATGAGTTTTTCCTTTTTAAATTCATATTTGAAAAGTGTTAAGCATTTCAGCTTTTGCTTCCTACCCTCGATTTCAGTTCCTGTTTGAATCTCTAGGGACTGGACACTAACTTTGGTGCTACTAACAACCTTTTCATACAACCCGAATTCCTTTGGGTTTTATGAGATATCATTTGACAATATTCTGTTATGATAGTCATTGGAATCATCATGCATTGGGCTCTTAAATGCATTTCATCAGGCAGCTCTCTGCCTATAGCCCTATGCTTTGTTTTACACTTATTTTGCATTAATCTCTGTGTCTGTAGAAGTTTCTTTAGAGTGATTATATACGATGGAATTCCCTCTCATTATGAACTTTTGTAGAGGGTACATATCTATTCAGCATGTCATCAGCTATTCTGTTAAACTTGGGCAATAGTTTGTCTACACATTCCTGTCCTGTGCTGAGAGATTAAAGTTCCTCATTGAGATAGGACGTTACAGATTTCTTATCCAGTTTCTTAATGATGAGTTAGTAATAGAAAAATCAATGTGCTAAATTTCTCTTAAAATAGTCAACATATGAAAGCTGCGATCCTGTTATCTGGGAAGTATTTACAAATATTGTTCAATAATATTATGTATATATTATATATGTGGAATGGGAGAATTAATTTAGAAATGATGACAATCACACAGGCACATAAGCACTCATTATTCACACATCGAAATTTCGAGTGAAATGGGAGGAAATGGGTGTGATGAATAAAAGCCATTCTGCTCTATGAAGGGTGGGGGATGTGGCATTCACCAAAGAAGCAAAACCTTTATAAGTAAACCTGCTCTATTTTCTGTTTCTAGTAATCATCATCTTTATTTTTTCTTATTTAAAAAGAAGCCACTTGCAATGTAACAATTTAAAAAAAGGACCCAACAAATGTTTTAAGTGTTTGAATTATGCCAACACTTTTTTTAAAAATCAGCTGTGGCTAATTGTAGAAAACTATACCCTCTCTCACATCCTTTCCTTATATTATGAGAGTGACTTCAGTACTAAGATATTTTAACTGTAACGCTTATTTTACAGCTACTCCTGCTGTCAGTTGATTGCAGAAAGCTTTTATGGATGTCAAAGACCTCTTACACAAGCAGTCTCTGGTAGAACTGGACACCAACACATTTGGCCAGAGTCAAGGTGGTGATGCAGCTGTTGCAGTGCCTCCTGGACCAGGAATCTGCCGAACACTACTGTCTGTGTGACCCTGCCAGCACTGGCGAAAAAGTGCAACAGCTGGAGGTGAGTCCTGAGTGTGGGTTTCTAGTAGGAAGTAACTGGCATGTTAAAGTTTGGTGACAGGTGGCTCTGCCTTTTTTTTAGGTTTGAATACAACAGAAAAAATATCCTGCAAGACAAATTTTGTTTTTATATTTCTATATTTACACCTTGTGACAATGTACTGTGTGTGACAAATTGTTTCCAAATAAATGAAATGAAATGAGATTGGATTCAGCTGTCATTACATGTTAACACTTCCACATAACTTGCGTTAAAAGATTTGTGTTTTTCTTACATGTCATAACGGGGATATTGGGTTTGCCATGTATCTAAAATGTTATGACTATTATGTAGGAAGAAACCAGATTATTGATAAAATAATTTTTACAATAATGTTTTTCATATAGTAATATTTGTAAGAGGAACAGTTTGGTTTATATTTATTTACATATTTGACAAATTTCTCATCCATGGCTTTGCATGACTGTGTTGAATGTTTTCATTAGTAATGAACTGTCTTGAGCAAAACTACTGTATTATCCCACTTCAGAACACTACCTTTTGGGGCCACACCACCATTCTCAAGACAACTGTAATTTTCTTTGGTCATTGAATCTGCTTCAATCTATCATCTAACATAAGTGAATAATACAGTGGTTAGTTTAAGGCAAAAAAAATCTTGAATGGAATTATTTGTATTCATCTTCAATTTGGCCACAATATTTTTAGCTTGTGCATCCATAAAAATGATCCGTATTTGCACTTGCACTTGCACTTGAAATAGTGAAATACACCATTCATCCAAAAAGTACAGAGCTTTATTTTATTGCCAGTGAATCAGTACCAACAGTGGTGTATTATGCTGGCAGCTTGAACTAACAACACTGAACAATAGATGTGCATCTGACCAGTAACTTGTGAGTAGAGAGTGTTAAACAGTGGATGGGTGGTCACATCATGCCAGCGTTGTTCTCATCACAAATCATATTTGACCAACATCCCTAAATCATGTGTGTAATATGTTCACCAGAATCTTTTGAAGAAGAGAAAGGTTTGTGCAAAAATTGTCCCACAAACCTTGTCTCCCAAACAAAAACAATGATGCTTGGACGCTTTTGCGAGTTGATTGAAATGCAAAATGAGGACATTTCTTTTCTCAAAAACATTATGACAAGTGATGAGACATAGTTGTTGTTAGTGGAAAACACTAATTTAGTGCTCAAACAGTTCACACACTAGGAAGACAAAGTACAGTAAAATTAGCAATGCACAAGTGGCCAGTGGAGACTGATGCTCCGGCCGGTGTATTCACTAGTTCCTACAGGGGGCACAGCCGCCAGGCTGCATATGCAACTGGTGTCATATTAGCAGGCCAGGTGGTCTCTAATGGCTGAATCAAACACAAATTTCACATGCAAACTACGAAACAATGCACACACAAAATTGGTAGTTACAGCTCACCTCTTCCTTTCAATGAAGTGAGCACTGTTCTTATGTCAGTTTCTTTTGTGGTCACCGTAAAGTTTGTGAGATATGAACTGGAGGACATTGTCTGTAACTAACATATGGAAGACCTTCTGTTGCAAAAATATTTGATAAAGCTGAAGTTACTGCGGTGGAGAAGTAGCTGGACAATGCACCACATATGGAAGCACAGAAAGTTAGAAAAGGACCTGCAAAATGTTCACAAATTTGTTCCCATGGCTGCTATGGATCTGTGCAGGAAGTGTGCAGAGCCTCCTGATGGGTGTCACACTGTTGTTGGGCCATTACAATCTTCACCATTTGCCCATCAATGTCTGGCAAGGAAATATGTCTACATGCTAATGCTTTTGTACATGACACACCCTAGTGGTACCCATGCAATAAACACACAACGTCACAGCGAAGGATGGAGGGCTCTACAACCTTGGAGTAGTGTTCTCTGTGGCTAACATCAACACTCGATCCCAAACAGAAAGATAAATTTGTAATGCAAAATAGTTTCTCAAAGTATCGGAAGCATGGCCCAGAGGCTTGTTTGGCCACCATGTCGCACAAAAGAAACAACTTTGCTTAACACTGGATTGATAGCTACCACAGTACTTTGTGGTCTGTAATCAGGTGAAACTAAGAACCGTATAGAAAAATATGAAATAATTTAGGGCATACACAATTTCTGAAGCCTCTTTCTCTGTCTGAGAATAAAACTGTCATGCTTATTGTGCTGAATTTAAAGAGATAGAGGCATATGCAAAGGGCGTTTTATCTGTTTGCATACTTCTGAGTGAGAATGGTGCCAATTAAAAACTGAGATGTGTCCATCACAAACAAAATTGGCTGGTTCTGCAGGAAAGTGACCAAACAAGTAGCCAACTGCAGCTTAAATTTTAATGTGTGGTCACAAGCTGGGCACTAATGGAAAGAACATCTTTATGTAATAATGCATGGAATGGTTGTGCCACAGTAGCAGCATCTTGTACTGATTTCGGGTAGTGCCCAATTTTGAATAAAAGTTCCTGTAATTCCGTAAGAGATGTGGGGTGTGGCAGTGTGGCAATAGCATCAATATGCTGGTGCCATGGGTGAATTCCAGCTCATGACATTTAAAAATCCAAATAAATAATGGATGGTTGGAAAAACCTGTGTCTTGTCCAAATTGCACTTTTATCTTCCAGACTGTGAAACAGAAAATAAAGCATGAAATTCCTGCAAATGTTCCTCTGAAGAGGCACCAGATACTACTATGCTGTCTAAATATTTGAGACAGTTTGGAACTGATGCAATAAGTGGCTGTAAAATGCATTGGAAACTAGCTGGTGAGGTTGCTACGCCAAAAGGCACAGACTGGTATGGATAAGGGCTAAATGGATTATAGGTAACTAGAAGGTGTTCAGGTTACTTGTCATGTAGCAGCTGATAGATGTATCTCTGTTTTTGAAAAATAAGACCCTCAATAATTTTGCTAACAGCTTGCCCTGGGTACAGCAGAGGGTAGGTGTCAATGATTGACTGTGCATTAATAGATTTTTTAGAGTCATTGCAGAGGTGTAATTTACCAGCATGTTTTTCTACCATTGCTAGTGGTGCTTATCATTCACACGAACGAGGAGAACAAATACCATTGAGGGATTGAAGATGATCTAATTCTGCTTTTTCTTAACTCCATATAGTTACCAGTACCAGGTGGACCCAGAAAAAATGGGGATGGGCAAATTGTATTAACGTAATATGAGCTTGAAATTCTGTTCCAAAATCCAGCTCTGGAGAAAACAGATCAGAAAATTTGGCACAGAGCATCTAACTATTGGAATGAAATTTGATCTGGAACTAAATGCAGTACATCATTGGTGGAGAAGCAATACAGTTTGAAAGTGTCAAAACAAACAGATTTTCAGCGTAAGAATTGTCCACAAATAGGGATGTCAATGAACAAACCACAGCCTTGTAAGTCACAGGTGCAGAAACTAGTCCATGACTGGGAATGTATTGTTTGTTATAGCTCACTAGCCTCTGTGGAAGTGGGGTCAGAGAGGGAGGCCCCCCCTCCCCCCCTTTCCTTTCCAGGAGCCCATAGTCCTTTCGTGAGCTCATGCGTGGCACATGTGAGGCTCCGAGGTATTGCAGCCCATTCTTCATTCTTCCTTCCTGGGCTGCATTTCCTTCACTTAGCCTCTCCCCCACATCCTGGCTTTTTCCCCCACTGCCTTCACCTGGCTATCCACCACATTCTCTGTGCTGCTTGAGATTTTGTACCTCTCGCTTGTTACCTTTCATCCTTTTGGGTCCCCCCTTAGGATTTGGCCTCCACTTCTAAATTTTCTATCTTTAATGTGTGCCATTTGGGGAAGAACTCCCTCCCTACCATCTATGGCATGGATTCCCCCTCCCCCCTCTTCCTTCCCTGCCATAACCCCCTCAATCATGTAAGATAACAAGCATGTTCAGGTTGTCCAAATGGTGGGGCTGTTATGTACCCATCTGGCTGAGCCCCTCCTGACAACACAGGAAACACACTATTTATATGTGAGCTGTTCCCTCCATGTGTGTACCAAGGAGTGGTTGCTTGTCGTCCTGGAGCAGTGGAAGTCTCAGCAATGACCGCTGTGCTACAGAGCTGTTGCTGTGGCAGGCTAATGCCCATGGGCAAAACCCCTGATAGGAGTGGGTGGTATTGAGGAAGATGGTTGGCATATGGATATTCTCTTTGAGTGGTAGTCTATCATTGAATGCTGGTTCGTATCACCCTGCAGCCTTCCCTTCCCTGGCTACACCCCGGGAAGAGGGCCAGGCTTGCCATCTTGGAATGAAACCCTGTCCCCTCTAATTGTACTAGAAGGGATAGGGACGCATTCACCTCCACAAAGCCATTGTTTTTGTGGAGGATATCGAGGGTAACATAGAGGTGGATTCTGTCAGTAAGATGCAGTTGGGCATGCTGTTCATCAAAACTTCTCCTGCTGCCCAGTCTACAACCCTCCACGATTGTGATAACCCTGGTGACATCCAGGTGTCTATTACCCTTCACCAGTCTCTGAATATGGTCCAGGGAGTGATGTTTCATAGACCTCATCCTACAGAATGATGATGAACTTCAGTCTAATCTGGAGTGACCACACATTTATTTTGTTCAACATTCCCAGGAGGGTCATAAATACAACCACTACAATTGTAGCCCCTTTATTCTGACTTTTGAGGGGGTATGCCACCATAGATGGTCAAGATTGTGTGTTACCAATGTGACATGAAGCCGTGCATTCCTCCACCAGTAAGGTGCTTGTGGCACTTAAGTTTTGGTCCGAAGTGTTCCTGGTGTATGGCGGACCCTGTGTGTGAAGACTGTGGCCACACACGCCATGTGGGAAGCCCCTGTATTCCACTACCTAAGTGGGCAACCTGTCATGACTGTCACTCCCCACTCTCACCAGATCGCTCAGTTTATAAAAAAGAAAAGGAGATAGAGTTAAAGTCCATTGGATTGTCTATCTTACATTGATTTTCACCAAAAATATTACCTAACCCAACCCACTGTCATTTTTCTTCTTTCATCTGTTGCGTCCTTTCCCCCTTCCAACAGTATCTTTACTCTATACCCATCCACTTCTCAGTTCCTCTTCCCTTGCAGTTGCCACACCCACTCTTCCGGGTGTTGTTCAACCTTCCTGGCCATATCCTATGGGGTGCTGCATATACTGATCCATTGGTCCTTGCAAAACACCTCGGAACACCGGAACACACTTTGCGACAGCTTCAGCGTCCTCTTCCTATCTTTTTACCTTCCTCTGCCAGAAACACTGAGTTGAAGAAACCCCCTTCTGTTCATCCCCCACTGAGCAGAATCCTATAATGAACCTTTCACTGAATGGCAATTCCAGCAAGCTTTTACCTCTTCACGACATGGCACCATGCCCAGATTCTAACCACAACCAGATTATCTAACACTTGGGTATTACCCATAGGCATCATCTACTCAGGGTCTTCAACTGCATTTGGCTTGTGGGTGCCATCCCTTCACAATCTGCCATCCACCTGGCCTCTGCATGGGCTCTCCCCCACAGTTTCCAATTTTCTCCCTACAAAATGCTCATCACGAATTTTTGCTGCTTACCCTCAGCACCAATTGATCCAAGACTTCATTTAGGCAACCAAAGCCTCAATGCTATAGCACAGTCCTGTTTCTTTGGTCTTACTTTTGATAAAAAGCTGGCATGGATGCCCCATATTCTCCACCTGAAGACACCCTGCATGTGGAAGCTTAATGCTCTCTGCCCCTGGCCACACCTCTTGGGATGCAGATCAAGCTTCTCTTCTCCATCTTTACTATGCTCAGGATTTGTCCACACTAGATTATGGCTGTCAGGTTTATGACTCAGTGGCTCCTTCCTCTCTGAAACTACTTGACCCTCTTAATTGTTATGGGGTTCATCTGGCTTTATGTGTGTTTTGCGCTAGTCCTGTCGACAATCACCCTGCAGAAGCAGGGATTCCCTCTCTATATATATGACAGAGCCAACTCCTGGTTTCTTATGCAACAGCCATTTGGTGATACCCTGACGATCCCTTGTACCCCATCTTCTTTGCAAATGAGGTATGTCTTCCTCCTGCTACCCACCACTGGGTGGGATTGCTGGTTGGAGTGCATCTCACTTCCCTCTGTCCGGATTTTCATCTCTACTCACTTGAAATGGCCTTGTGTATTTCCTCCTCCCACTTTCCGCCCAGCCCCATTTGATGGACCCTCGAATGGTTCAAATGGATCTGAGCAATATGAGACTTAACATCTGAGGTCATCAGTCCACTACAACTTAGAAATACTTAAACATAATTAACCTAAGGACATCCTGCCTGAGGCAGGATTCGAACCTGTGACTGTAGCGGTCACGCGGTTCCAGACTGAAGTGCCTAGAACTGCTTGGCCACACCGGCTGGCTATTCGACGGTCCTAGGATCTCTGTCTGCCCTATGATATTCTGGCGTCTTGTACAATCTGTCCCTGAAGAGTTCCCGGATGCTATCATCTTCAACAATGATAGTTCTAAAATGGTAAATTTGTTGTGGGTGGGGCGGGGGGGGGGGGGGGGAGGGGTGTGTATGCTTTTGTCTCCTATTGCACAGATCACCATTTACTGCTGGTATTACGTAGTGTGTTCACATCAGAGTTGCTTGCCATTTTCAGGGCCCTCAATTTTGTTTTTCAGGCCTCCCTCCATAGTGTTTTAATATATCTTGCTCAATATGCAGCTTGCAACCCATTAACTGATGCTGCTCTCGTCACCCTTTGGCCTCTGCCATCTATGACCACCTCTGTGCCCTTTCCTGTGCTCCTGCACTGTTGTCTTTCGCTGGGCTCCAAATCGTGTGGGCATCCCCAGGAATGAACAGGCTAACCATTTGGCTGGTGACACAGATACTCAGCACCATTCGCTTTCATGATATTAGGTGCAGCTATGCTAATCTAATCTAGGTAAACATCAAACATCTTTTCCCAAAAGTGAAATGACAACTGGTGCTCGATGCTCTCCGTAATAAACTACACACAAACAAGGAAATTACTGCAGTTTCGTACTCTTCCTTCAACTCATCTTGGAAGGAGTCCACTGTCTTATGATACCTGCACATTGGTCATACTGGGCTCATCCACTGTTTTCTATTGCATAATCAGCCACCCCACAATGTGCTCATGGAGCCAGAATGACAGTATCCCATATATTGGTGGAATGTCCCCTCTGTCTTATGCAAGTAACTTTTGAATTATGGAATTGATGACCTTGCCGTTCAGTTCCATAACTTGCCTCAGTCAATTCTCAGACCTACTTGGATTTGGATTCTCCCTCTCTGTTTGACTGATTGATTAATAATGCTTCTGCACCCATGTCGACATGAATTCCCAGTGGTTTGTTAATGCATTCTCATAAGTCATTGGCTAGTTGCAAATGTTGCGTTCTACCATCTGGCACCTAGAGTACTGTTCTTGCTACATCTCGCTCCATGAAGGACGTAGCCATGCAGACATGCCACCTCAATTTCAGCTATGAGGTTGTGAAATTGACCAGTGTTATGGTAGCAATGCCGTCCTTCCATCCAGCTGCGCAGCAAACCATCAAACTCGTGTGTCACAAAGCGAAATTACCAGCTATACAACCAGCAAGTTGGAAAGGGCAGAACGAATACTCCTGTGCAGACTTCCTATGTCCCTCCAGCCAACCAACACCTGAGTCTATCTTTGCTAACTGCAAAGGCATGAAGAAGTCCAACAAAGGCAAATAGTCTGCTTCTCTGCTGACTTGAATAGCCTCCTCAGCGGTGTCACCAGGTGATACCTTTGCCTGACCAGCCTCTGTGTTGCTGGTGTGCAATACCAACCATTTTTCTACATTGGAATTGGCAGGCCGACAGCATAAGAAAGCCAATACTTATGTGGAGCAGTATCCTCCTGCCTCTGTGCCCTGTAGCAGCCAGTCTTCGTCAGCTGGCCCTCGAGAGCCGCTGAAGTGACACCTCTTCATTTTTTCCTCATCCTGACTCTTCTCTGATCGAACATTCACGACCTTTCATCCAACAAAGAGGATTTACAGTTGCTTATAGAACTGCAGCGTCCACATGAGCTCTTCTTCAGGAAACGAAATTGCATTCACATGAGTGCTTTGAGTTTTTGCATTTCTTCTGTGTCTGTTTTGACCCCCCACCTCCGAAATCAGCATTTCATCTCATGGAGGAGTGATGCTGCTCATATGGGATGACGTTCATAGTTAACCCATCTCCCTGACTACCCGCCTTAGAGCTGTTGCAGTTTGCCTCTTCCATTTTCACTTGATCTCTTCCCTTTTTTACCATTTATATCCTGCCATCATTCAGTGTCACCCGGGCTGACCTCCTGCAGCTTACTGGACATTTCTTCTGCTTGGTGACTTTAATGTACAATATCTCCTTTGGGGTTCTCCCAGAACTCGTCGGAGAGGTGCCCTCTTTGGTGACCTTAATTAACTTAATTTCTTCTGCCTTAACACAGGAGCACTGAGGTTCCTTTCTGACTCCTCAAACACCTATTCCCATTTGGACCTATCCTAATGCACTGTCCAGCTTGCCCATCATCTCAAGTGGTCTGTTCTTTCTGGCACGTACTTGAGCGACCATTTCCCTTGTGCTATCCGTTTGGTGACTCCTACCCCACCTGCGCGCACATCCAAATGACAGTTTGCTAAGGCCCCACCTGTGCGCACATCCAAATGACAGTTTGCTAAGGCTGATAGGTGGCTTTTCTCCTCCACGGCGACCTTTGATGGACAAGATTTCAAAAATTGTGATGACCAGATGGAATGTCTTAAAGGTCATCGTTACTGCTACTTAACGTTCCAGTCCCTACATGTCCTCCTTACCATGCAGTGTCCCTGTCCCTTGGTGGACTGATGCATGCCATGACACAATTTGCATGCAAAGATGTGCCCTCTATATTTCTTATTGTGATCCTATGATGGCAAACTGCATTTATTACAAACAAATGCTTGCACAATGTTTTGTTCCTCGTAATAGGAAAAATGGTAGCTGGATTTCATTCACTACTTCTTTTAACAGTTCCACCTGCTGCTCTGTCACATGGGCTGACCCCTGATGGCTATTTGGAACCAATATCCATTCCCCAATATCCATTCTGACAGTAGCATACGATGTCATCTTGGAACCTATTGCTATCTCCAACACCTTGGACCGCCATCTTTCGGAAATTTTGAGCTCTGCCTCAAATCACACTGCCTGCTCTATTGGAAATGAGTGGAGGAGGCCTGGACAATACCCTTCCCTTCTCCAAATTGTGAGTGCTACAATGCTGCCTTTACTATGAGGGAGATAGATCATGCTCTCCATTCATCCTGATCCTCCACCCCAGGGCAAGACTCTGTTCATATTCAGATGTTGAGGCATCTTTCTTTTGAGGGCAAATACTTTCTGATTAATATGTATGACTCCAGCTATGCAGAGGGAGCATTTCCCTGAAACTGGCGTGAAGCCACTGTCATAACCATACCTAAGTCTGGTAAGAACAAACACCTTCCTTATAGCTACTGCCCCTTCTCTCTCATCAGCCCTATTTGCAAAGGGATGGAATGTATGATTCATGCCTGGCTTGTATGATGGCTCGAGTCTCACAATCTATTTACCATTGTACAGTGTGGATTTTGCGTGCGTCATTCTGCAGTTCACCATCTCAACACTTTGTCCACACATGTCATGAATGGCTTTCTGTGGAAATCCCCAACTGTAGCCTTGTTTCTCGATTTGGAGAAGGCCTAAAACACCCACTGGAGGACTGGTATCCTCCGTAAGGTCTACACTTGGTTCCATCCTGAGCATCGTCCTCCTTGCAATTGCCATTAACCTTATAATGGTGTGCCTCCCACCAAGCATCTTCACTTCCCTTTTCATTGAGGATTTCTCCATGTATTGCAGGTCTCCATGGGCCTGTCTCATTGAGTGGTGTCTTCAGTGATTCGATTTGTCTTTAGTCAGGGAGCATCGTTAATGGCTTTCGTTTTTCACTGACAAATCCCTTCGTATGAATTTTTGGTGGCACAGTTGGTTTTTCCCACGATCTTTACGTCTGACACCAGTTCTCTTCCATTCATTGAAACTACAAATGTCCCGGGCCCATGCTCGATAGGACACGCTCTTGTTCCTCTCATGCATCTTACCTGGCAGCCCCCTGTATGCAGTCCTTCAATGTCCTACGTGTCATTGATGGTTCTTGCTGGAGTGCAGATCAAACCACACTCTCCTGCTTGCACCAGTCACTTGTCTGTTCAAAATTAGGCTATGGGTGCTTCGTTTTTGCATCTGCACACCTAGCCCTCTTATGCCATCTCAACACTATCCACCATCGTGACGTGCATTTGGCCACCAGCGCCTATTACACTAGCTCATTTGAGTGTCTCTATGCAGGAGCTGCTTAACTACCATTTTCTTACCACCTTGACTTCGTCCCCAGCAGGTATGCATGCAGTTTGTCTTACATGCATTGCCACCCATCCTGTGCCACCTTCTTCAATGACTCCTTTGATTGCCAGTATGAGGCACGTCCCTCTTCTCTGTTACCTCGTTTTCGGCTTTTGCTCCTAAAGACCCTACTCCATTCTGGCTGTATTCCATTCAGTTTCACAAACTTCACACAGAATTTCACGATAGCACCTTTGCTTGCACTGGTGGTTCTCGGACTGACCGTGGTGTTGGGTGTGCCTCTATCATGGGTGCTGATGTTTCTCGCTATCGGATTCCAGAACACAGGTCAATATTTACAGCAGAGTTCCTCACCCTGTATCAGGCCGTGGAGTACATCCAGCAACACTGGCTTTTCAATTGTGTCCTGTGCTCAGACTTGCACAGCACACAGTGGCTTCAAAGGTGCTGAGAATCACCCATCCCTCGATGCAGCAGGTACAGGAAAACTGTCACTTGCTCACTCTTGATGGAGGGACTGTGATGTTTGTGGTTTCCTGGCCATGTCCGTCTGTCTGGAAATGAGGCTGCTGACACTGCTGCCAAGGCTGCAGTCCTTGTACCTCAGCCCACTTACATTCCATCCGATGAGCTATGTGTTTCAGCCTGTCAGGAGGTGGTGCCAATTTGGCATCGCCACAGGCGCTCCCTCCATGGGAATAAGCTCCAGATTATTAATCCCATTGTTCCCAAGTTGTTAAAACTTCAACTTTGTGATGGAATGCCAATTTTTTAGATTCCCACTTGGATTTTTACTAATTGCAGCAATACGGCGAAGGCTATTTAATTTTTAGTTCTTTACCTCCATTTCTCTACGGTGTATTTTATAATTCTTTCTCCGTGTCCCTGTTTTTAGCTGTCTTCTCTTACATTGATTGGGACTGATGTGTATTCATTTATTAACTCCTCTCTGTCTTCATGTTCTATAGTTTTGAGATGGGCACATATGTCCCTAGATGCTTTTGCATGCTAAAACGAAACAAACAGTGCACACATTTGAATTTGTTAGATTTTACATTGGGTTGCAGTGTGCAGGTCAAGCAAGTCTCCCAGTGTAGAGGAGTAATACAGGAGAAGAATGTTCTGTAACAAGTGTTTATTTTCACTGTATTAGTTAGCTTTCCTATCTGAGAAGGAATTGTGGGGTACGCACGCACGCACGCACACACGCGCACACACACACACACACACACACACACACACACACACACACACACACACACACACACACACACACACACACACACACAGGGTGTGCACAACTCTTTTGTGGACACGTGCGTAGCGAGCACGGGACCCCGAGCTAATGTGGCCCTCCTTCCTTTCCGGGCTGCATACCTTCTCTTTCCGTATCCTTCCCCGTCCCCCATCTTCGCCCCCCCCCCCCCCCCCGACCTCTGGCTCTTTCCTTGCCTTTCTCCCCCTCTGGGAGTATGGTTTTTGCCTACGTCCGGAGACAGACGCTCGAAACTGTTACAAATTCCTTGCTTTCAACACTTGCAAGTCTTCGTCCTTCCTCTGTCCTTCTCTTTTCCTTCCCTCTTCTCTTTGCCCTTTTGTTCGCTGCGGTGTTTCAGACCCCTCTTCTTTCGATTCCCTTTCTCTTTTTTCCTCCCTATGCATGTCTGAAGGCCGACCCACGCACTTCCATGCGTAGCCGGTGACGGGGTAACGCGTAATTCCCCGCCCCGGGTAGACAGGTAGGACACGTACGTACCCCTGGTAACGGCCAGGCCCAGGGAGGGGTGATTACCTGAGCTGATACCTTCCAAAAGTGCCGATTGGTCCCTCCGTCCATTTGTCGGGAGGTGTGACCTTAGGTGTGAACAATCACCTAAGGCGGGATTGCCCTCAGTGAGGGCCCCCACAAGGGAGGAGCACGCCATCGGAGACGCCGGTAATCATGGGGATTCTTCCGCAATGGTTTCCTAACCTTCCACTATGTCTGTTCACAAACGTAAGTTCACTGAGTCTCAGCCACAGACAGTTCTTCCATCGTTGCCACAGTTCCTTGTTGTTTCTCGGTCTGACGAAGGTCACGACTTCTCCACAGCCAACCCTTTCATTATTCAGAAACGTGTCGACGCAATTGCAGGTCCTGTAAAGTCTTGTTCCAGATTACGAAATGGCACCCTGTTGTTAGAAACAAACAGTACCCTCCAGGCACAAAAATTGCTGCGTACTTCTCTGCTCCACACCTTCCCTGTCCGGGTGGAACCGCACTGTACCTTAAATTCTTCGCATGGAGTCGTTTATACACGCTCCCTCGATGGATTGTCTGACGAAGAAATTCAGCACTACCTGTCTGACCAGGGCATAACGGCTGTTCATAGAGTTACGAAAAGGGTTGACACGAACATCATTCCAACCCGCACTATCTTCTTGACATTTGACAGAGTTCAACTCCCATCGAAAATCAAAGCAGGCTATGAGATAATTTCCGTTCGCCCTTACGTCCCAAACCCTACGCGTTGCTATCGATGTCAGCGGTTCAATCACACCAGCCAGTCCTGTTCCAATCCGGGCAAATGTGTTACGTGTGGCAAGGATGCCCATGAGGGTGCTTGTCCACCTCCATCCCCTCGCTGCATCAACTGTATGGGTGACCACGCTGTTTCCTCTCGAGATTGCCCCGTTTTTAAGGACGAAAAGCTCATCCAGGAAATAAGAGTAAAGGAAAAGGTGTCGAACTTTGCTGCTCGAAAATTATTCGCCAGTCGACAGCCCACCGTGCCTCAGACAGGCAAATACACCACTGTCCTTGCTTCTCCTCGGCCAACAAAGGAGGCGGCCATGCAGACTTGCGACCTCACCTTTAGTGCCATGGTCGTCAGATCGGCCAGCGCAAAGATCGCCCGTTCAACCTCACCACTTTCGCCTGCCCACTCTATGGCTCACGCTTCGTCGGGTTCTGCTAAATCTCGAGCCACAAAAGTCAGACACCAAGTCTTCGAAAAAAGAGCATACTCGTGAAGAGTTTTTACGTACCGCAATTTCACAACCATCGGTTCCTCCTTCATCTAAACATCATACTTCCAAGAAGGCTACAAAGAAACCCAGTTCCTCTCCTTCTCCGCCAAGGCGTGTCCCATCTACAAGGCCACCTGCCGGAAATCGCCCTCGACCGTCTTCTGTGTCGCCGAGGCCCAATGCTGGTGGCTGGTCAACCGGCCGATCGCTGGTGGCAGGAGGTGCTCCTGACCAACCTATGGATCAGGATCTTCTGCCTTCGGCTGAATGCCATTCAATGCTGTCGGTTGCAAGCTCTGAGCGATCGTTGAGTTGACAGAACCCTTGGTCACAATCCTCCATTTTCTGTTCACCCTATGTCCATTATCCACTGGAATCTCCGCGGCATTCGAGCCAATCGGGATGAATTGTCGATCTTCTTACGATCCTACTTGCCGGTCATCTTTTGTCTTCAGGAAACAAAGCTGCGTCCCCATGACCGCTTTGTTCTCCCTCATTTTCAGTCTGTCCGATATGACCTCCCCTCAGTTGAAGGCACTCCAGCCCATGGAGGACTCATGATTCTTCTCCATGATACTCTCCATTATCACCCAATCCCCTTAAACAGTTCCTTCCAAGCTGTCGCCGTCCGTCTTTCCCTTTCCGGAGACACGTTCTCTCTTTGTTCTGTATACATTCCATCGTCCACACCAATGGCACGAGCTGATTTCCTTCATCTTCTTGGTCAGCTTCCACCCCACTATTTGCTGGTTGGTGTCTTCAATGCCCACCACCCGCTTTGGGGATCTCCACATCCGTGTCCACGTGGCTCTCTATTGCTAGAAGTCTTCCACCAAGCGGAACTAGTTTGCCTCAACACTGGGGTCCCCACATGTTTGTCTACCTCCACGACAAATTTATCTCATTTGGACCTTGCGATCGGTACTGTTCCGCTCACTCGGCACTTCGAATGGTTCGCCCTTGATGATACACACTCGCGTGACCACTTCCCATGTGTCCTTAGACTGCAGCCTCAACTGCCATATATGCACCCACGATGCTGGAAGTTTGCCCAAGCCGATTGGACACTTTTTTCGTCTCTAGCGACATTCGATGACCGTCGCTTTCCCAGCGTCGACGATTAGGACACACACATTACTGACGTAAGTCTTACGGCTGCGGAACGTTCAATACCACGCACCTCCGAATTGCCCCGGCGCCCCCCAGTTCCTTGGTGGAACGAGGCATGCCGTGACGCAATACGTGAGCGGCGACGTGCTCTTCGCATTTTCCGTCACCATCCTACTTTGGCCAACTGTATCCGCTATAAGCAGCTCCGTGCGCGATGCCGTCGCGTCATCCGCGATAGCAAGAAGGCAAGCTGGAAATTCTTTATTAGCTCATTTAACACCTTCACTCCCTCCTAGGAAATTTGGAGTCGGCTTCGACGGTTCTCAGGCGCGCCTAGTTTCTCCCCGGTCTCTGGGATCACTGTCGCGCATGATACATTAGTGGACCCCGTCGCAATTTCTAACTCATTGGGTCAGCACTTTGCTGAGATTTCGAGCTCTTCAAATTACCCGCCAGCATTCTCCCGAAGAAACGTGCAGCGGAAGTGCGACATCTTGCTTTCTCCTCTCAAAATCACGAAAGCTACAATACTGTTTTCTCCATGCAGGAACTCCAACATGCCCTCTCTTCTTCTCACTCCTCCGCCCCAGGACCGGATGGTATCCATGTCCAAATGTTGCTGTATTTATCAACCCATAGTCTGCATTACCTCCTTCGCCTTTATAATCGAATTTGGACCGACAGTACTTTTCCCAGACGATGGCGGGAAGCTATCGTCGTTCCCGTTCCGAAACCTGGAAAGGACAAACATCTCCCCTCTAGCTATCGCCCCATTTCTCTCACGAGTAGTGTCTGTAAGGTTTTGGAGCGTATGGTGAATTACCGGTTAGCTTGGTGGCTGGAATCCCGCAGTCTTTTAACACCTGCCCAGTGCGGATTCCAAGAGCATCGTTCTGCAGTTGACAATCTTATTGCTCTCTCCACTTATATCATGAACAATTTTCTCCGGAACGCCAAACGGTAGCAATATTTTTTGATCTGGAGAGAGCATACGATACCTGTTGGAGGATTGGCATCCTCCGCACACTGTTCTCTTGGCGCTTTCGAGGCCGGCTGCCCCTTTTACTTCGCGAATTTATGGCAGAGCGAACATTTAGGGTGCGGGTGAACACTACTCTCTCCCGCACTTTCTCCCAAGAAATCGGAGTACCCCAGGGCTCCGTGCAGAGTGTTGTACCGTGTGCCATCACTATACATCCAATTATGGATTGTCTCCTTCCTGATGTCTCGGGCTCCATCTTTGTGGACGATTTTGCGATCTACTACAGCTCTCAACGGACCAGCCTTTTTGAACGACATCTTGAAGGATGTCTCGATCGCCTCCACTCTTGGAGCATCGAAACCGGCTTCCGTTTCTCTCCCAGTAAGACCATTTGTGTTAATTTTTGGCGACGTAAGGAGTTTCTTCCGCCCTCCTTACATCTAGGTCCTGTCAACCTTCCGTTTTCAGACGTCGCTAAATTCTTGGGTCTTACGTTTGACAGAAAACTGTGCTGGTCCACCCACGTTTGCTATCTTTCGGCTCGCTGTCTGCGATCGCTTAACACCCTCTGTGTCCTGAATGGTACCTCCTGGGGAGCGGACCGAGTGGTCCTTCTCCGCCTCTATCGCGCCTTAGTGCACTCGAAATTGGATTATGGAAGCATAGTCTACTCCTCTGCTCGGCCGTTTATTCTTCGGCGTCTCGACTCTACCCACCACCATGGATTACATTTAGTGTCTGGAGCTTTTTACACTAGCCCTGTGGAAAGCCTTTATGCTGAGACTGCTGAACCTCCGCTGTCCAATCGGCGAGCAGTCCTTCTGAGTCGTTATGCTAGCCATCTGTCTTCCATGCTTGCTAATCCAGCCCATGACCTTTTTTTCGACGCCTCCTTTGATGTAGGGTATGCAGGCCGCTCCTCCTCCCTACTACCCCCAGGAGTCCGCTTCCGTCAGCTGCTCCATTCTCTTTCCTTCCGCTTTCCTAAAACCTTCTTGACAACTTCGGGTACAGCACCGCCTTGGCTCCGTCCCCGGATCTGCATGCTCCGTGACCTTTGTCGATTTCCCAAGGATGGTACCCCTACACTTGTTTATCGTCGGGCATATGCTGCTCTATGTGCACAAATGACGGACGCCACATTTATTTACACCGACGGCTCGAAAACATCATTAGGTGTAGGGAGTGCCTATATTGTTGGCGACACCCCAAATCACTTTTGGCTTCCCGACCATTGTTCGGTGTATACTGCGGAGCTTTACGCTGTTCTCCAGGCTGTCCACTACATCCGCCGCCATCGGCGGATACAGTACGTTATCGGCTCAGATTCTCTCAGCTCTCTCCTCAGTCTCCAAGCTCTTTAACCTGTGCACCCTATGGTCCACCGGATTCAGGACTGTCTGCGCTTGCTCCACCTGGGAGGCATCTCAGTGGCGTTCCTCTGGCTCTCGGGACACGTTGGTATCTGTGGAAATGAGGCGGCCGATATTGCAGCCAAGGTTGCAGTCTCTCTTCCTCGGCCAGCTATTCCATCGATTCCTTTCTGCGATCTACGGAGCGTTTTATGTCGTCGTATTGTTCATTTATGGCACGCGCATTGGTCAACACTTCCCAATAATAAATTGCGGGAAGTGAAAGCTCTTCCTTGCGCTTGGACTTCTTACTCCCGAACGCGTCGTCGGGAGGAGGTAATTTTAGCTAGACTCCGGATAGGGCATTGTCTTTTTACCCATCGACATCTTTTAAGCGGCGATCCTCCCCCACTCTGTCCCCACTGCTCTCAGCTGTGGACGGTAAGACACGTTTTAATTGAGTGCCCCTATTTTAATCCGTTACGCTCCCGTCTACAGTTATCGCCTGATATATCGTCGATTTTAGCAGATGACACGCGCTCAGCCGATCGCCTTCTCGAGTTTATTAGTGCCAGTGAAATGACGTCCGTCATTTGAAGCTTTTTTTGGGGACAACCAACCCCTTTCTGTAGTGGATTTTTAAGCCTTCCTTCTGCTTTTAGTTTCTCCAATTTTATGACTTTGTTCTCATTGCTGCTGGTTTTCAATTTCGGTTTTTTACTGTTTCCTAAGTCACGGGCTGGGCGCTAATGACCATAGCAGTTTTGCGCCCTAAAACCAAAACAAAAAAACAAACACACACACACACATGTACACGTGTGCCGTTTGGTGGCCCAAAGAAATCGCATACCATGTCCAGTGTTCCTAGTGAATTCCTGATCGGTGAAATGTTTCATGTATTGGCGATCACCAACCTGAAACGATGAACTGCACAATGAGAATATCTCGCTATTGCATAGTCCTGATATATGAATGCATGAGCCCCACAGGCTTTCCTCCACATGCATGCAGTATTGTCGTAGCCCTACCCTCAGGAAAATATTACCGATTTTTTTCAATTACACATCCAGCTATTCCTTAGCCAGTCACATCAACCACTGGAATAAATTACAGGAAATCTTCATGAATCTCAAGATCCAAGGAATAGACACAGAGAGATAGTTTCTCTATTCTAGCAATTTCAGCGGTTTCATCTGCAAGAATATTGCAACATTTGGCATCATTGGTTATTGATGCAACAGCTGATCAGATTTTGGATTGGGGTCCTTAATGTAATTCTTGTCATATTTACCAGTTCCTTTCAAACTTACTTGTAGGTTTTCATCACCTTTCACAAAATATTTTGTAATGTCGAGAAAATTATTCATCTTGTCATCTTGTTTGTCAACTTTGGTAGTCCCAAAGCCTCTGTGTCCCAATCATATCATTTCCTGATATACACAAAGAATCATTGCTTGATGATAAGGTCTGTACATGTTGTATCCCTTTCCATCTGCTCCAAAAGGCCTTGGTCCGGCAATGTTTCATATTGTTTGTCATGTTCACCATCATGTGAATAACAATCACATTCAATTACAAAGGCTTGTGATAAGCGTTGGTTGTATGTATGTTGAAATATTAGTGTGTATGCGTTCACTCTGAGAACATGGAAGAGACCAGGGCTTGAATATTTTGATGACTACCTTTTCCATAACTAGCAGAAAGCATCATAATCATTTTTGGAACAGTATACCAACCAAAGATATTTCTTCATCCAACTTAGACTATACATTCAACATTGACCACTTTGCAAACTAAGGGGAAATTTATAAGTTGTGTTGGGCACTAAAAGTTTTTGGAAATATTGTAGCATGATGTGCTCATCAACTTTTTCATTATTTGATAGTAAACAATCGCTTGTGTTGTACTTGCAGCCATGTAGAAAGTTGTCAGAGGTTGATGTGTCAGTTAAAGGTGTTGATTTTGTATCAGGACCCAACAAAGGTGATTCTGAATTAGCATTAAAGCTTCTATTGCTTTAAAACAACATTTGTAGCAACTGTGGTGGATCATCCATTATCCAAACCTGAGAGGAAAGAGTTTGTTCTAGTTATAGAGATTTTGAGAAGTACTTAAAATATCATTAGTAAAAGAGTCAGCAACTGAAATTGCGTGTAACAGAGCAAAAGCTGAAATTCTTAACACTGTTTTTAAATGTTTTGTTACAAAGGAAAAACCATGAGTATTGTCCTAATTTAAACCTCATACTGCTGAAACAATGAGTGATGTTATTAAAAGTCCAATTGGTTTTAAAAAAGCTTAAATCGTTGAAATTGAACAAAGCTCCAGGAACTAGTGGAATCCCTACCATATTCTATACTGAATTTTTGGTTGAGTTAGCCCCCTTTTCTAACTACAGGGTGAGTCATAAATAAGGAAAAATGTCTAGGACCGCATGCTACTATGCATAACACGTGACACATCATTGTTAATTTTGTTCTCCTTGGCGTATTGTGTATGTAAAGCAAAAACACATGTTGACCATTGAATGAGATACCGACGAGCCTCACGATCATGACATGTCATTCACCCATAGATACAACACATGACACACCAATGAGCTGATGTGTATCTGTAAGTGTTTGAAAGATATGAGAGAGAGAAAATCCCATCCCAATGAATGTGAAATTGTATCAGAACTTGGGAATCACACATTGCAGGTTGTAAGAGAGTGTACAGTCGCATGTTAGGGAATGTGTGCCCTGTAAGCAGAAAGAGTGGTCAACGGTGGAAGTAAAACCGCAGCATGGACGATGTACACTCCTGGAAATGGAAAAAAGAACACATTGACACCGGTGTGTCAGACCCACCATACTTGCTCCGGACACTACGAGAGGGCTGTACAAGCAATGATCACTCGCACGGCACAGCGGACACACCAGGAACCGCGGTGTTGGCCGTCGAATGGCGCTAGCTGCGCAGAATTTGTGCACCGCCGCCGTCAGTGTCAGCCAGTTTGCCGTGGCATACGGAGCTCCATCGCAGTCTTTAACACTGGTAGCATGCCGCGACAGCGTGGACGTGAACCGTATGTGCAGTTGACGGACTTTGAGCGAGGGCGTATAGTGGGCATGCGGGAGGCCGGGTGGACGTACCGCTGAATTGCTCAACACGTGGGGCGTGAGGTCTCCACAGTACATCGATGTTGTCGCCAGTGGTCGGCGGAAGGTGCACGTGCCCGTCGACCTGGGACCGGACCGCAGCGACGCACGGATGCACGCCAAGACCGTAGGATCCTACGCAGTGCCGTAGGGGACCACACCGCCACTTCCCAGCAAATTACCCCCCAGGGGGTCCACAACTCTTTTGTGGATACGTGCGTGGCGAGCACGGGGCCCCGAGCCATTGCAGCCTTCTTTCTCTCCCGGGCTGCATTTCCTTTTCCTTTCCCTCCTTTCCCCTCCATGCTCCTTTCCCCTCGCCCTCTCCTCTCCCACTATTGGTGTCCTTGCTTATGTTGGCCCCGCTATCCTCCTGGTTCTGTTGGTTTACTCTCTGGCTTTGTTGCGTACTTATCTCCTCTTTTTGGCATTCCTTGGTCCCCCTCTGGGGTTTGACCTCCATTCCAAAATTTCTCTTCCGTAGTGTGAGCCATTTGGGGAAGAGCACCTTACCTAGTGTCTCCGACGCGCGCCCTCCTAGTACATTCCACCTTTTCTTTCACGTCGTGGTCTGATGCTAGGGTGCATAGCCAGCACGGTAGCCAGCCCGTGTGGTGGGGTTGCTATGTACCCTTTTGGTTGAGCCCCCTGAACACACAGGGATCACACTTCTGATACCTGAGCTGTGACCTCCTCATGCATGCCTTGGAGTGGTTGCTCGTCATCCTGGAGCATCGGAACTCCCGGCAATGGCCGCCGTGCCAGACGGCCCTTGCTGTGGCTGGGTGGCGCCCGTGAGGAGAGCCCCTGATCGGAGTGGGTGGTATCAGGGCGGACGCTATGCAGATGAAACGCATAAGGGTCCAAAACTCTGGCCGTTCTGCGGCCGTCTCTCTGCGTGGTACTGATTCCTCAAGTGCTGCTTCTCTTGCCCCTTCGGCCTTCCCTTCCATGGCTACCCCCTGGGAAGAGGGTCAGGCCCGTCGTCTAGGGGCAAAACCTTTCCCCCGTTATCTAGTTTGCACCAGGACTGATGGAGATACTTTCACCAGTGTCAAGCCTTTATTCTTTGTGGAACACATTGAAGACAAGTTTGGCGAAGTGGACTCCCTGAGCAAGATGCGGTCGGGTTCGTTGCTGATTAAAACTACTTCAGCTGCCCAATCTGCGGCCCTTCGTGCCTGTACCCATCTTGGCACAATTCCTGTGTCTATTACCCCTCACCAGTCTCTAAATATGGTACAAGGTGTGATTTTCCACAGGGACCTCATCCTTCAAACTGATGAGGAACTTCGGGACAATCTCGCACGGCGGGGTGTTCACTTTGTTCGGCGTGTTCAGAAGGGTCCTAAAGATAACCGTATTGATACTGGTGCCTTTATCCTGGCCTTTGAAGGGGATACCCTTCCTGAGAAAGTTAAGATTATGGTCTATCGCTGTGATGTGAAGCCGTACATCCCACCTCCTATGCGGTGTTTTAAGTGCTTGCGTTTTGGCCACATGTCTTCTCGCTGTTCCCAGGACCCTCTCTGTGGTGACTGTGGACGTCCACTCCATGAGGGGAGTCCCTGTGTTCCCCCTCCTGTATGTGTAAATTGTCGTGGTAGTCATTCTCCACGTTCACCAGATTGCCCAGTTTATAAGAAAGAAAAAAAGATCCAAGAGTATAAGTCCCTCGATCGTTTAAGCTACACAGAGGCCCGTAAGAAATATGCACGACTGCACCCTGTGTCTATGACATCAAGTTACGCCTTGGTTACATCTTCCCCCCTTCCCCCCCCCTTCCTTACCACCATCCCGGACCCCACTCCTCCCCCCCTCCCCTGCGGCTCCCACACCTTCTCCTCTGGGTGCTGCTCCCCCTCCCCAGCCGGAGAAGTGTCCCACTCCTTCGGCGTCTGCCGGTCAAGGGCGCCTCTCCCGGGATGCCCCTTCCCGGCACCTTCCAGGTCAAAGGTCTGCTGCCGCGCGGCGACCGCGAGAGCCGCGGTCTGTCGGCCCCCAGGTCGCCCGGTCTCTCTCTGTTCCTGATCTTGCTGCTGCTGGCTCCTTTATGCCACACAGCCCTCCTCGATCTCAGCCTGAAAAGAAGAAGAAACATAAGTCCCGGGACAAAGAGCCTCTGGTGTCACCGGAGGTCCCTTCCCCGACTTCACAACTGGATTCTGACCTGTCGTTTATGGATGTCGCCCCCTCCTTGTCTGTGACGGGTGGGGACCCGGCAGTATGACTGGATTTAGCGTGTTCAGCCCTCATTTAAACCATCGTTCTGTGGTTCTCCAATGGAATTGTAATGGCTACTATCGACACCTTCCGGAATTGAAATCCCTTCTTTCGTCCTACTCTGCAGCTTGTGTGGTTCTCCAGGAATCACATTTTACTGATGCTCACTCACCGACCCTCCGTGGGTTCCGTGTTTTCTGTCGCAATCGGGTCGGACCCTTGCGGGCTTCTGGTGGCGTTTGTACGTTGGTCCGTACCGACATTGCTTGCACGTGGATTCCTCTCCAAACTACATTGGAAGCGGTTGCTGTTAGGGTCCACTTAGACTCTGCAGTCACCGTTTGCAATCTTTATCTCCCCCCTGACAGGGCTCTTACACCTGCTGCCTTAACCACCCTTCTTCAGCAACTTCCTCCTCCCTTCCTCCTCCTTGGGGATTTTAATGCTCATCATCCTTTGTGGGGCAGTGCCTTTCCATCTAGACGAGGTCTTCTTATAGACCAATTTATTGCAGACCACGACCTGTGCCTTCTTAATGATGGCTCCCCTACTCATTTCAGTGCTGGTCATGGTACCTTTTCTGCCATTGATCTTTCTCTTTCTTCTCCCTCTCTCCTCCCTTCATTACACTGGTCGCCACACGACGACCTTTGTGATAGTGACCATTTCCCGTTGATTCTCACGCTCCCTTCGCGCTCCCCGATGGACAGGTTACCTCGTTGGTCTTTCCACCACGCCGATTGGCCTCTATACACTGCACAGGTCGAGTTTTCTCCCTCTTTGTCGGGTTGTATTGATGACGTCCTACGTGACGTGTCTGACGCGATTGTTCGCGCTGCTAACGTTGCTGTCCCGCGCTCATCTGGACTATTTCGTCACCGGCAAGTCCCGTGGTGGAGTCCGGCCATTGCCATTGCCATCCGTGATCGCCGTCGAGCTTTGCAACACTTCAAGAGGCACCCATCCGTAGCCAGCCTTACTACTTTTAAACGCCTTCGCGCTAAAGCCCGTTGTTTAATCAAACAGAGCAAGCGGATATGTTGGGAACGATTCGTTTCTTCCCTTGGTTCCACTGTCCCTCTGTCACGGGTATGGGCTACACTTCGTTCTCTCCAAGGTTGCCATCGGCAGTCCACCCTACCAGGCCTTCACCTCCCAGATGGCATTTGTACGGACCCATTAGTTATCGCCGACCATCTTGCGACCCATTTTGCAGTGGCATCGGCGTCAGCCTCCTATCCCGCTGCTTTCCTTCATCACAAACAGCAGGCTGAAGCTCTCACCTTATGTTTCACCACTTGTGAGTCAGAATCTTATAACGAACCTTTTACTGAATGAGAATTTCTTTCTGCTCTATCTTCTTCTCATGATACGGCCCCTGGCCCAGATTCCATTCATAACCAACTGCTTCAACATCTCAGTGCTCCACAACGGCAACATCTTCTTCGGGTGTTGAACCGTATCTGGCTCCAGGGTGACTTCCCTTCTCAGTGGAGGGATAGCATTGTGGTTCCTGTCCTTAAGCCTGGTAAGAACCCCCTATCTGTTGACAGCTATCGGCCAATTAGTTTGACCAATGTTGTTTGTAAGTTACTTGAACGGATGGTAGCCCGTCGGCTCACTTGGGTCCTCGAATCTCGGGATCTATTGTCCCCTTACCAGTGTGGCTTTCGAGAGGGACGATCTCCAATCGATCATTTACTTCGCTTGGAATCCGCAGTTCGGCAGGCTTTTTCCCAGCGCCGCCATTTGGTTGCAGTGTTTTTTGACCTTCGCAAGGCCTATGACACGGCCTGGCGCTATCACATCTTACTAACCCTTCATCAGTGGGGTCTTCGGGGCCCACTCCCGAATTTTATCCGCCAGTTCCTGATCCATCGGTCATTCAGAGTTAGAGTTGGTACTGCTTTTAGTTCTCTGCGGACCCAGGAGACGGGCATCCCACAGGGTTCTGTCTTGAGTGTCCTTCTTTTCCTCATTGCTATCAATGGACTTGTGGCCTCTGTCGGTCCCTTGGTCGCTCCTGCCCTGTATGTGGATGATTTCTGCATTTGGGTTAGTTCCTCCTCGATGGCATCTGCAGAACGGCAGCTTCAGGTGGCTATACGGCGTGCCTCTGCATGGACCCTCTCACACGGGTTTCAATTCTCTCCTTTAAAATCGCGGGTGGTCCACTTCTGTCGCCGTACTACGGTCCACCCTGATCCAGAGCTCTATCTCGCTGCACAACGATTGCCTGTGGTTTCACAGTTTCGTTTCCTGGGTCTTCTTTTCGACAACAAGCTCACTTGGTTGCCCCATATCAGACTCCTGAAGGTAGGATGTTTACGTAAACTCAATGTCCTTCGCTTCCTTGCCCACTCCTCTTGGGGTGCGGACCGTTCTCTCCTCCTCCGTCTTTATCGTGCTCTAGTTCTGTCTCGTTTGGACTATGGTTGTCAAGTTTATGGTTCAGCTGCTCCTTCCACACTGCACGTGCTGGATCCAGTCCACCATCGTGGTATCCGTTTGGCCACCGGTGCCTTCCCTACTAGCCCTGTTGATAGTCTCCTGGTTGAAGCTGGGATCCCACCCCTTTCTGTTCGGCGGTCCCAGCTTCTGGTGTCTTATGCCCTCACTATCCGTTCTTCTCCCTCTCATCCTTCCTATTCTATCCTGTTCCCAGACCATGGACGTCGCCCACCCGACTCCCGCCCTCGGGCGGGTTTACCGGTTGGGCTGCGCCTTGCGTCTCTTTACCGTGATTTTCACTGGATGAAGCGTCGTCTCACGCGGTCTGCACGTCCAGCATGAACGCTGGTCCAACTGAGGCGCCACGTGGAAATGGCATGGCAAGCCATTCCACAGGACTACATCCAGCATCTCTACGATCGTCTCCATGGGAGAATAGCAGCCTGCATTGCTGCGAAAGGTGGATATACACTGTACTAGTGCCGACATTGTGCATGCTCTGTTGCCTGTGTCTATGTGCCTGTGGTTCTGTCAGTGTGATCGTGTGATGTATCTGACCCCAGGAATGTGTCAATAAAGTTTCCCCTTCCTGGGACAATGAATTCACGGTGTTCTTATTTCAATTTCCAGGAGTGTATTTACAACACCTCTGCAATGGTCACTCTGCTGGATACTCGCCATGTCAACAGTTGCTAACAGCCGCATCGCAGTGTTACTACAGTACCGTGGCAAGTTTCACAAATGAGGAATACGCCGATGTCCACCTCACCTACAGGCTTGCAGATGGAAGAGCTGATGTTGCAAGGCAACTGTATCCCAAGAGGTTTCCTAGCCGGCACCTTCCATCCGCAAAATCGTTTTATTCTGTGGACAGGCGCTGGAGGGAGTATGGTGCTTGTGTAGCACCTCCAGGATGATGTGGCCATGACCGACAGTTGATGTACATTGCGGATGATGATGATGAAAAAGTGTTACAAACCGTTGCGGAGGATTAACAATAAGCACCAGGTATCTAGCCACTGTGGTTGGCATGTCACAATCTACAGTACTCCATAGAAACCAGTACCATCCCTTTCACATGCAGAAGGTACAGGCATTATTGCTGGAAGACTACCAGAGGATGCTGGACTTCTGCAACTTTATCCTACGGTGTCAGATCTACAATCAGCATTTTTCACATACAATACTGTTCACCGACAAAGCCTATTTCGTGAAGGAGGGTATAGTGAGTGCGCATAATTGGCACCAGTGGGTGGAAGAAAACCCCCACAGCACAGTGATATGAGGATACCGACAACAATGTGGTGTCAATATCCGGTGTGGTATTATTGATCACCATCTCGTAGGGCAACATGTGCTACCACAAAGGCTTACAGGGGAGCAGTATCTGCATTTCCTAGATGTTACATTCCCAGAATTGTTGGATGACGTTAGTTTGGTCTTTCATGTGAACCTGTGGTCCTGTGGTACATGCGTGATGGTGCGCTCGCTCACTTCAGTGGCACAGTGCGATGCCACCTGCACAGTACCTTCCCTTCGAAATGGGTGGCTTGTGGAGGCCCTTTAGCATGGCCAGCAAGATTGCCAGACCTGAATCCCCTGGATTTATTTTTGTGAGGCCATCAGAAATCTGTGATTCATGAAGGAGAGGTTGTTGATGTCAACACCCTTCAACCCAGAATACAACATGCCTGTGATATTATGCAAAGAGATACAGACATGTTGGATAATGTTCAGCAATCCTTCCTGCAAATAGTTCAACTTTGCCACACACGTCGTGGCTGTCATTTTGAACAGTACTTATAAACTGGCACTGCAGCTTCTGGTCATGTGTTTCTATGTTAGTTTTGATTTGCACAGCTGTATTGTATTCGTTTGTGTGAACTGCCACATACCTATGTAGTAGTATTTTGTATTCTGCATCTATGTACTCTTTTCTTAAAACTAAGTCTGGACACAAAAAACAAATTATAAAACATGCATGTACAGTAGTGCAGCCCCTCCTCATGTTTGTTTCCCTGTGCCAACTATCCATGATACATAGTACCGGCCAGCGTAACTGGAATGAGATAGATGTGCGTGCTATCATTGCTCGCAATGTCATGTACACTGTTGCTTGACGCTGATGCCTTGCCTTCTCGTGAGTGGCTAAACTACCTGCAACACTCGCATGGTCAATGTCGGCACACAGTAACACCCAAAAGTCCACTTCATATTTCCACATTTTTACCATTCAATTGCATTGTCATTTATTGACATAGGAACATGCGAGCTCAGTGTGAGACAATTTGCACAACATATTTGTCCTTGTTTATGACTCACCCTGTATATTTTATCATAGATCTCTTGAACAAAGAAACATGCCCAGTTCTTGAAAAAAGGCACAGATCACACCCATCTACAAGGAGTATAGTAGAAGTGATCCACAAAGCTACCATGCAGTATCCTTCATACTGAATTGTGAAATCTTAGAGCATATTCTGACATCAAACATACACTCCTGGAAATTGAAATAAGAACACCGTGAATTCATTGTCCCAGGAAGGGGAAACTTTATTGACACATTCCTGGGGTCAGATACATCACATGATCACACTGACAGAACCACAGGCACATAGACACAGGCAACAGAGCATGCACAATGTCGGCACTAGTACAGTGTATATCCACCTTTCGCAGCAATGCAGGCTGCTATTCTCCCATGGAGACAATCGTAGAGATTCTGGATGTAGTCCTGTGGAACGGCTTGCCATGCCATTTCCACCTGGCGCCTCAGGTGGACCAGCGTTCATGCTGGACGTGCAGACCGCGTGAGACGACGCTTCATCCAGTGCCAAACATGCTCAATGGGGGACAGATCCGGAGATTTTGCTGGCCAGGGTAGTTGACTTACACCTTCTAGAGCACGTTGGGTGGCACGGGATACATGCGGACGTGCATTGTCCTGTTGGAACAGCAAGTTCCCTTGCCGGTCTAGGAATGGTAGAACGATGGGTTCGATGACGGTTTGGATGTACCGTGCACTATTCAGTGTCCCCTCGACGATCACCAGTGGTGTACGGCCAGTGTAGGAGATCGCTCCCCACACCATGATGCCGGGTGTTGGCCCTGTGTGCCTCGGTCGTATGCAGTCCTGATTGTGGCGCTCACCTGCACGGCACCAAACACGCATACGACCATCATTGGCACCAAGGCAGAAGCGACTCTCATCGCTGAAGATGACACGTCTCCATTCGTCCCTCCATTCACGCCTGTCGCGACACCACTGGAGGCGGGCTGCACGATGTTGGGGCGTGAGCGGAAGACGGCCTAACGGTGTGCGGGACCGTAGCCCAGCTTCATGGAGACGGTTGCGAATGGTCCTCGCCGATACCCCAGGAGCAACAGTGTCCCTAATTTGCTGGGAAGTGGCGGTGCGGTCCCCTACGGCACTGCGTAGGATCCTACGGTCTTGGCGTGCATCCGTGCGTCGCTGCGGTCCGGTCCCAGGTCGACGGGCACGTGCACCTTCCACCGACCACTGGCGACAACATCGATGTACTGTGGAGACCTCACGCCCCACGTGTTGAGCAATTCGGCGGTACGTCCACCCGGCCTCCCGCATGCCCACTATACGCCCTCGCTCAAAGTCCGTCAACTGCACATACGGTTCACGTCCACGCTGTCGCGGCATGCTACCAGTGTTAAAGACTGCGATGGAGCTCCGTATGCCACGGCAAACTGGCTGACACTGACTGCGGCGGTGCACAAATGCTGCGCAGCTAGCGCCATTCGACGGCCAACACCGCGGTTCCTGGTGTGTCCGCTGTGCCGTGCGTGTGATCATTGCTTGTACAGCCCTCTCGCAGTGTCCGGAGCAAGTATGGTGGGTCTGACACACCGGTGTCAATGTGTTCTTTTTTCCATTTCCAGGAGTGTAGTAAGGTATCTTGAACAGAATGACCTTCTCAATTGCAATTATCGTGGTTTCCGAAAACACTGGTGAATTGTAATTCAACTTGCATTTTTCTCACATGACATCTTGAAAGCTTTGGATCAAGGTAGTCAGGAATACATAATGTTTCTTCATTTCTGGAAAGCACTTGACTCGGTACCTTACTTACACTTTTTTTGTCAAAAGTGCAATCACATGGTGTATTAAGTGAAGTTTGTGAATTGATTGAGGACTTTTTGGTAGGGAGGAGGCAGCATGCTATTGTGGATGGAGAGTTATCATCATAGGTAGAAGTAACTTTGTGTGTTCCCCAGGGAAATGTGTTGGTACTCTTGCTGTTCATGTTGAATAGAAATGACTTTATAGACAATATTAATAGTAACTTCAGACTTTATGCAGATGATATGATTATCTATAATGCAGTACTATCTGATGGAAGTTGCATAAATATTGTACATCTTGATAAGATTTCAAAATGGTGCAAAGATTGGCTACTGGTTTTATATGTTAAGAAATGTGAAGTTTTGCACGTCACAAAATGAAAAACCAGTGGAATCATATGACTATAATATCAGTGAGTCACAGTTGGAATCAACCAACACATAGAAATACCCATGTGTAACACTTTGTAGCGATATGAAGTGAAATGATCACATTGGTTCAGCTCTGGGTAAAGTGGGTGGTAGAATTGAGTGTATTGATGGAATACAGGGGAAGTGCAGTCAATCTTTGTATGGTAATATACTGTATCCACACCCTCCACCTAGCAGTTTCCACCCCCTCCTTCCCATTTTCAAGACCAACCTTGTTTATTTGCAGCCAACTGCTGTATACTAACAAAGGCTGTGGCCAAAAGCTTTGTGTGACATTTAATTGTACCTGTCTGCAACTTGACGGGCCTTTTTTATTATACGCAGCAATCTGTCTGTCTTTACATTGTTTATACAACTGGAAACATGTACCGTTACTACATACCAGAGCACGTCATTTAAATAAATGAACTTGAATGCCTTAAAAAAGAAAATAAACTCTCATTACTGTTAATCAATCACAACTTATGACCAAGCCATTTATAGGCAATTACTTGTTGAGCAGAGATACGCTTGGAAACAGGCTGTCATTGAGATATTATACCAGGATAACTCACTTCTTCACACATTGTAGCAAAGGTGGTAATTCTTGTTTTCTGCCTGTAGTATGATGTTGACTGCAGGTGTAAAAAAAAAATAATAATAAATAAAATAAAATTAAAAAAAATCTGAGCTTCTCGTCATGAAGTCCGAACTACTAATTTCCCTATGAACTTGTTATGTATATAGTTCTGCCTTCAGTTGATCTCTGCTTCTAATGATTCTTTCTCTATTAAATTTTTATAATGCTACAGGGATTTTGTACAGCTTACTGAAACTGAGATTACAAATAATAGTGTTCACACAGATTTCCTGTAGAACAAGTTGTGATACACGTGAAATTGGTTCTACATATTTCCTCTATAACAACTTTGTTAATATCTTTTAGTTGTATGTTCTTCTTTGACAACAGGTTTGATCTTAATCTAAGTTTTATTTACAATTTTATCTAATCCAGTTTTGTTCCTTTCAGTTCATTCCTAACTTTTTCATAATGGGAATTTATTGTATCTTTTAATTTTTCTATAGTAGCGTCATGACTAGATTTAGTTGTGTATCTCAAAGTATCAGTGACAGATTTTATTGTAGATGTGAAGTGGTAATGACTGGAATTAACTGCAGTTCTCAAAGAGTTGTACCTCACATTAATTGTATTGCTTCAAGAATTATAACTGTAATCTATAGTATTTTCTTAATTTAGCATTTTAGACATGAAAGTGTCATGGCTGGAACTGCTGACTGCAAATCTTTCACTTTGGCAGACAATTCATTCACCAAATCTTGTTCTTCTTAATTTTTTGACATTTTGATTATGTAAATACTCATTTTGAAACAGAAAAATGGGAAACTGGATGTCGTACTTATCTTTGTCCTTGCTTCATCCCATTGTTTCGCAGTCCTTTCCCAGTTTAATTACCTTTCTTCATTTGACCACTCTTGAAGATAATTCACACATTTTGTTTCTATGTCCAGTATTTTTATCTTCCTTTTTGCTGTGGTATTTAACATATAAACAATATTTTTAATTTATGAAAGTCATAAATAATATCAGTACTTTGTCTGCCACAAAGGATGCCAGTCCGAGCCCATAGGTTCGATAAGGAACCTAGAAAAATGTTTGTTAAGTCTGTTTGTTGTAGAATATCAACAGTGAGACAATACTCATCTTTCCCCTTCAGTGCCACAGTTGCAGTTGTTTTTGTGGTACCTCATTTCCTTAAAAAAATTGGGGTATGGTCTTACTGATAGTAGTCCTGGATCTCGTGAAAGTTTAACATCACATTACCCACCTCCTTGCTGTGCAAGGAGCGATTACTCACAAAGACTAATTCAGGCAAAAATAAAACTTGACTATATGTGTATGATGGGAGAGACTGGCTGGGCACTAGTCTCTAACAATCAAGGATGATGCAGCCATATACCAGGAGCAGTTTTGGGTGATGTAATCACAATTCCTTGCTGGTATGTTTCTCTATTAAACTGTAAGTGGGGGATAATAGGGTAGAGTAAGAAGTAGGGGCATAGCGTAAGAAGTTGGGGGAATTCAGTGCAGGAAAATTTTATTACGGAAGAAACACCGAAAACATCTCGGGATCCAACGGTCGTCACTCCGCCCGTTAACACCGAACGTTAATGTCGCTGGGGGATATACAACTTTATGTCCTTAATGTTGTACTTTCCTGTCTCTGATTCCATTATAGGATCAAATAAAAATGTTTCATGATGTACTACTGTTTGAACTCGGTATGGTCCCTCATATTTTTAGAAAAACTTGTGTGTCTCTTTCCTCAGGGCAGAGCTCTGAAGATGCTTTTTTATGAGAACTAGTTCATCGACCTTGTAGTGAGGTTTGATAGTCTTCTCATTATGTCTAATCACTCATTGTTGCGCCTTTTCAACTAAATTTTTGGAAACCATTTCCTGTTTAAGTTCGTAATCTTCAGTAGGCTTTTCAGACCAAATGAAACATTTAATAAGAGGTTCTCCTGTAAAGGGTTTGCCTATTACTTCTAAAGGTGTTAACCCTGTTCATAAATGTGGTAGTATATTTAAAATAAGTTTAAAGTCTTTGATCTTTGTTGCCCATAAGGTATGTTTTTTCATGGCAGTAGGTGTGGCATAATTTCACAATCTTTTTCATTACATGTTCACACAGATTTGGGAACAGGTTATAGTTGTATATTAACACTTGACAAATACCTTCCCATGCTAAAAATTCTTTAAAATCATTACTAACAAATTGTGGTCCATTATTGGAAAGAAACAGTAGGGTGTTCCTACCTCCAGAAAGTATTGTTGCAAACAGTGTATAACCATTTGCTGACCAACACTCTAAGAGGACTAAAATGTATGACATTCCTCCCTTTCCTTTCAGAATAGGTACTAAGAAATCTGCTGCTGTAAGTTTGTGTATAGACTTTGGAATGATTGGATACACATGAGTGAGTGTTCCTCTCTTTTACCTTCTGAAAGGTTTAACAAGGCCAAATTAATGATGCTACTTTATGTCCTAGCCTTTTAAAGTCACAGAACGTACTCATACAAGCTATACATTTCTTTATTCTAAAGTGTCCATTCCATGTATGAACATACCACACAATTTCATCTTCCATTAACTTCGGAATGCATAAAAGCCGTTGTTGCAATGTTATACTATCCCACCAAAATAAAATATGACCCATAATTTTCCATTTCTCTGCTTGCTTAGGAGGCAAGGGATTCCTAATACATGTAGCAAACATCTTGGTAAAAATAGGGATCATGTTCTTTATGCTATCTCTTGTATCCTGGTGTGTGGATACTCTGTCAGAAAATTAATTGCAAAAATTACACCTGATCAGTTTTAACTCTTCCATGTCTATATGTAACCTAGACAAAATGTTTGGTACAATATTCTCCGAACCTTTTACATACCATGTTCTAATGCCATATTCTTGTAGGAACAACATTCATCACATTAATCTAGTATGTAACAAATGACTATTCATCAAAAAAGATAGCCTGATGATATGTGTAAATAAGGATTTCTGCCCCCATACTAGTGTTTGGAATTTTTGGATACTCCATAGTAATGCTAATAGTTCTTTTTCAGTAGCTTTGTAGTTTAAATCATATTTATTAAGACTATGGCTAGCAAAAGCTATAGATCTGTAATTTACACTATCTAGACCCCACTCTTCTTGGAATAGTTCTGCCGTGATCCCATTATCAGATGCATGGTTTGCAATTTTAAAAGGTTCACCCAGACTCAGATTATGCAATATGGGTGCTTCTACTAATGCTCTTTTTACATTTACAAATGGATTATTTGCCTCTTGATCCCTAACCAATGGTATTTTCTTTCGTAACAAATGTAAAACTCTTGTGTCATTAGTTCTTGTCTCCTAATATAATGTCTATAGTACCCAGACATTCTGATAAATCCCTTCAGTTGCCTCACGTTTTTAGGGGTGGGCATTCTTCAGCAGCTTTTATGCACCCAGGATCTGGTCTAATCCCCTGTACCCCTACGAGATGCCCTACAAACTTTAACTCTTGCCTCTCAAAGTGTGACTTAGACAGTTTCACTGTAATAACCTTTTCTTTAAATTTTTTCAGTGTTAGGCGATGTTCTTCCCAGTTAGCTGAGATTAGGAGACTATAATCGACATATATTATTAAATAGTTCAATAAATCTCTTCCTAATGCTTCATCCAGAGCAGGTATAAATACTGATACAGAGATATTAATTCCAAAAGTTAACACATTAATTTGATAAGATTTAGCATCAAACAGGATTTCTGTATACTTTTTTGAGTCCAGATGTAACCTAATTTTGCAGTATCCAGCAGTCAGGGCTATTGTGCTAAAAAACTTTGTTTTCTCCAATTTGGATAACACTTCATTGATGTTAATTGGTCTGTCTCGTTCCGTTTCTACATGTTTATTCAATGTACACGTGTCTAGCACACCTCCTGTAACTTTTTTACCACTACTAAAGGGTTATTCATGATGCTAGAAGTAAGTTCTGTTATACTGTTGTCAATCATTTTGTCGATTTGCTCCTTAATGGCTTCTTTCAAACTTCCCGGTACTGGATATGGCTTACAGAAAAATGGAGTTTCATTTTTGATTTTAAACTTACATATGTAATCACTGATATTACTGGGACAGTTGGATAATACTTCTTCGTATTCCATTAGAATTCTATATAAATCTACTTTCCGTGCATTGGTTAATATTGTGGATTCTTTTACTTTGTTTTGTATGACAGTCCCATATGCTGATTGGTCTATATTACTGATCTCCGGTGACAGTTGTGCAGTAGCTGTTAATCACAGACAAAACCCTGCAGGTCCAGGGGTTAGAATAGGCCCGAGGTATTCCTGCTTGTCGTACGAGGCGACTAAAAGGAGTCTCACATGTTTTGGACTTTATGTGATGGTCCCCTGTAGGGTTTGACCTCTGTTCTTCAAAATTTTCCCAAAGAGCGAGCCATTTGGGGAAGGGCGCCTTACAAGGTGCATTGTGTCGATTGTGCATTGAGATCTTTAGCCCACTTTCTCGTCGTCGCATTGCAGTCCTGCCCATTCTCCATCTCTTGGTTGAGGACACCTTCCTTGGTGCGTTTTCCACCATGCATTATGCAGTGTCGATTTCTGCATAGACGATGACCATGGACTTCTTTGCACCTGATATCCAGCACACATTGTGGTGGGGCCACCATGTACCCTGTTGGTTGTAGCCCCCTGACCACACAGGGATCACGCTGCTGATGAGGACTAGTTCTTGGAAGTGGAGGGCTTGTTCAAAATGAGATTTGGGTCAGTCTTGATCAATACAGCATCCTATGCCCAGTCACAGGAGTAACTCACTTGTGACAAGCTGGGGGATATTTCTATAACCATCATGCCCCATAAGAGCTTAAATATGGTCCAGTGTAGCCTAATTCACAGAGGCCTTCTTTTACAGTCCGATGATGAGCTGTGTGCCAATTTAGAGTGGCGAGGTGTACATTTCATGTGGTGTGTCCACTGGGGTCCAAAGGATAATCAGGCTTCACCTGGTGCCTTCATCTTGGCCTTCGAGGGTGATACATTGCCCGAGAAGGTCAAGGTGATGGTCCACCGGCGTGATGTAAGGCCCTATATCCCTCCCCCAATGCGGTGCTTTAGGTGCTGGAAATTCAGCCATATGTCTTACCACTGTACTTCAGTGTCACAAACAGAGATTGAAGACACCCAACACACCCCAATACTCCATGCGCCTCACTTCCCACCTGTGTCAAATGCAGAGAGCACATTTGCCTTGCTCACCCGACCAGGATTCTCCAGAAAGAAAGGAAAATTATGGAGTGAAAGACCCTGGACAGACTGACCTACCCCCCCCCCCCCCCAGGGGGTCCACAACTCTTTTATGGATACGTGCGTAGCGAGCACAGGACCCCGAGCTAATGTGGCCCTTCTTCCTTTCCGGGCTGCGTACCTTCCTTTTCCGCACCCTTCCCTATCCCCCATCTTCGCCCCTCCTCGCCTCACCTCTGGCTCTTTCCTTCCCATTCTCACCATCTGGGGGTATGGTTTGTGCCTACGTCCGGAGACGGATGCTTGTAAATGTAACGCATTCTTTTCCTTCTCTGCTTGTATGTCTTCATCCTTCCTTTGTCCTTCTCTTTTCCTTACCTCTTCTCTTTACCCTTTTCTCCGCTGTGGCATTTGAGACCTCTCTTGTTTCCTTTCCCTATTTTTGTTTTTCCCCTTTCTCTTTCTTCCACCCTGTGCGTGTCTGAAGGCCGAACCATGCATGTTCGTGCGTAGCCGGTGACGGGGTAATGCGTAATTCCCCGCCACGGGTAGACAGGTAGGACACGTACGTACCCCCTGGTAATGGCCGGGCATAGGGAGGGGTGATTATCCGAGCTGATACCTTCCGGAAGTGCCGATTGGTCCCTCCGTCCGTTTGTTGGGAGGTGTGCCCTGAGGTGTGAACAATCACCTAAGACGGGAGTGCCCTCAGAGAGGACCCCCACAAGGGAGGAGTGCGCCATCGGAGACACCGGTAATAATGGGGGATTCTTCCGCAATGGTTTCCTCACCTTCCACTATGTCTGCTCACAAGCGTAAGTTCACTGAGTCTCAGCCACAGTCAGTTCCTCCATCGTTGCCACAGTTCCTTGTTGTTTCTCGGTCTGACGAAGGTCAAGACCTCTCCACGGTCAACCCTTTCATTATTCAGAAAGGTGTCGACGCAATTGCAGGTCCTGTAAAGTCTTGTTCCAGATTATGGAATGGCACCTTGTTGTTAGAAACAGTCAGTGCCCTCCAGGCACAAAAATTGCTGCGTACTTCACTGCTCCACACCTTCCCTGTCCGGGTTGAAGCGCACCGCACTTTAAATTCATAACGTGGAGTCGTTTATACATGCTCCCTCGATGGATTGTCTGATGAAGAAATTCAGCACTACCTGTCTGACCAGGGCGTAACGGCTGTTCATAGAGTTATGAAAAGGGTTGACATGAACACCATTCCAACCCGCACTGTCTTCTTGACATTTGACAGAGTTCAACTCCCATTGAAAATAAACCAGGCTATGAGATAATTTCCATTCGCCCTTACGTCCCAAACACTACGCGTTGCTATCGGTGTCAGCAGTTCAATCACACAAGCCAGTCCTGTTCCAATCTGGACAAATGTGTTACATGTGGCAAGGATGTCCATGAGGGTGCTTATCCACCTCCATCCCCTCGTTGCATCAACTGTATGGGTGACCACGCTGCTTCCTCTCGAGATTGCCCCATTTTTAAAGACGAAAAGCTCATTCAGGAAATCAGAGTGAAGGAAAAGGTGTAGACCTTTGCTGCTCGAAAATTATTCGCCAGTCGACAGCCCACCGTGCCTCAGACAGGAAAATACAGCACTGTCCTTGCTTCTCCTCGGCCAACAAAGGAGGCGGCCATGCAGACTTGCGACCTCACCTTTATTGCCATGGTCGTCAGATGGGCCAGCGCAAAGATCACCCATTCAACCGCACCACTTTCGCCTGCCCACTCTATGGCTCACCCTTCATCGGGTTCTGCTAAATCTCGAGCACAAATGTCAGACACCAAGACTTCGAAAAAAGAGCATACTGGTGAAGACTTTTTACGTGCCCCAACTTCACAACCATTCGTTCCTCCTCCATCTAAACATCATGTTTCCAAGAAGGCTAATAAGAAACCCAGTTCATCTCCTTCTCCGCCAAGGCGTGTCTCACCTACAGCATAACCTGTTGGAAATCGCCCTCGGCCGTCTTCTGTGTCGCCGAGCCGCACTGCTGGCGGCCGATCAACCGGCCGATCGCTGGTGGTAGGAGCTGCTCCTGAACAACCTATGGATCAGGATCTTCTGCCTTCGGCTGAATGCTGCTCCATGCTGTTGGTCGCAAACTCTGAGCAGTCGTTGAGTTGACGGCAACCTCGGTCACATTCCTCCATTTTCTGCCAAACCTATGTCCATTATCCACTGCAATATCTGGGGCATTCGAGCCAATCGGGATGAATTGTCGATCCTCTTACGATCCTACTCCCTGGTCATCTTCTGTCTTCAGGAAACAAAGCTGCGTCCCCATGGCAGCTCTGTTCTCCTCAATTTTCAGTCCGTCTGATTTGATCTCCCCTCTGTTGAAGGCACTCCAGCCCACGGAGGACTCGCGATTCGTCTCCATGATTCCATTATCAGTAAATCCCCTTAAACACTTCCTTCCAAGCTGTCGCTGTCCGTCTTTCCCTTTCTCGATATACCTTTTCTCTTTGTAATGTATACAATCCATCGTCCACACCAATGGCACGAGCTGATCTCCTTCATCTTCTTGGTCAGCTTCCACCACCCTATTTGCTGGTTGGGGACTTCAATGCCCACCACCCGCTTTGGGGATCTCCACATCCTTGTCCACGTGACTCCCTATTGCTAGACGTCTTCCACCAAGCGGATCTAGTTTGCCTCAACACTGCAGTCCCTACATTTTTGTCTGCCTCTCATTAGGACCTTTCGGTCGGTACTGTTCCGCTAGCTCGGTGCTTTGAGTGCTTCGCCCTTGATGATGCACACTCCAGTGACCACTTTCCATGTGTCCTTAGACTGCAGCCTCAACTGCCATATATGTGCCCGCGACGCTGGAAGTTTACCCAAGCCGATTGGACACTTTTTTCGTCTCTAGCGACATTCGATGACCATCAATTTCCTAGCATCGACGATAAGGTCACATATATTAGACATTATTCTTACAGCTGTGGAACGTTCAGTACCACGCACCTCCAAATTGCTCCGGCGCCCCCCAGTTCCTTTGTGGAACGAGGCATGCCGTGCCGCAATACGTGAGCGGCGACGTGCTCTTCGTGCTTTCCGCCACCATCCTACTTTGGCCAACTGTATCCACTATAAGCAGTTCCGTGCGCGACGCCATCGCGTCATCCGCGATAGCAAGAAGGCAAGCTGGAAATTCTTTAGTAGCTCATTTAACACCTTCACTCCCACCTAGGAAGTTTGGAGTCGGATTCGATGGTTCTCAGGCGCGCCTAGTTTCTCCGCGGTCTCTGGGCTCACAGTCGCGCATGATACATTAGTGTATCCCGTCACAATTTCTAACTCATTGGGTCAACACTTCGCTGGGATTTCGAGCTCTTCAATTTACCCGCCAACGTTTCTCCCGAAGAAACGTGCAGCGGAAGTGCAACCACTTGCTTTCTTCTCTGAAAATCGCGAAAGCCACAATACTGTTTTCTCCATGCGGGAACTTCAACATGCACTCTCTTCTTCTCGCTCCTCTGCCCCAGGACCGGTTGGTATCCACGTCCAAATGTTGCTGCATTTATCAACCCATAGTCTGCGTTACCTCCTTCACCGTTATAATCGAATTTGGACCGACAGTACTTTTCCCAGACGATGGCGGGAAGCTATCGTCGTTCCTGTTCCGAAACCTGGAAAGGGCAAACATCTCCCCTCTACCTATCGCCCCATTTCTCTCACGAGTAGTGTCTGTAAGGTTTTGGAATATATGGTGAATTGCCGTTTAGCTTGGTGGCTAGAATCCCGCAGTCTTTTAACACCTGCCCAATGCGGATTCCGAAAGCATCGTTCTGTAGTTGACCATCTTGTTGCTCTCTCCACTTACATCATGACCAATTTTCTCCGTAAACGCCAAACAGTAGCAATATTTTTTGATCTGGATAGAGCATACGATACCTGTTGGAGGACAGGCATCCTCCGCACACTGTTCTCTTGGGGCTTTCGAGGTCGGCTGCCACTATTTCTTCGCGAATTTATGGCAGAGGTCACATTTAGAGTGGGGGTGAACACTACTCTCTCCCGTACTTTCTCCAAAGAAATCGGGGTACCCCAGGGCTCCATGCTAAGTGTTGTACTGTTTGCCATTGCCATAAATCCAATTATGGACTGTCTCATTCCCTGATTTCTCAGGCATACTCTTTGTGGACGATTTTTCGATCTACTACAACTCTTAACGGACCAGCATTCTTGAACGACGTCTTCAAGGCTGTCTCGATCGCCTCTACTCTTGGAGCATCGAAACCGTCTTCCGTTTTCTCCCAGTAAGACCGTTTGTGTTAATTTTTGGCGACGTAAGGAGTTTCTTCCACCCTCCTTACATCTAGGTCCTGTCAACCTTCCGTTTTCTGACGTCGCTAAATTCTTGGGTCTTATGTTTGACATAAGACTGTGCTGGTCCTCCCACGTTACCTATCTTTCAGCTCGCTGTCTCCGGTCCCTCAACACCCTCCATGTCCAGAATGGTACCTCCTGGGGAGCAGACCGAGTGGTCCTTCGCCTCTACCGCGCCTTAGTGCGCTCGAAATTGGACTATGGAAGGCATAGTCTACTCCTCTGCCTGGCCGTCTATTCTTCGTCGTCTCGACTCTATCCACCACCATGGATTACGTTTAGTGTCTGGAGCTTTTTACACGAGCCCTGTGGAAAGCCTTTATGCTGAGACTGCTGAACCTCCGCTGTCCAATCGGCGAGCAGTCCTTCTGAGTCGTTATGCCAGCCATCGGTCTTCCATGCCTGCTAATCCGGCCCATGACATTTTTTTCGACGCCTCCTTTGATGTAGGGTATGCAGGCCGCCCCTCCTCCTTACTACCACCGGGAGCCCACTTCCGTCAACTGCTCCATTCTCTTTCCTTCCGCTTTCCTAAAACCTTCTTGACAGCTTGCGGTAAAGCACCGCGTTGGCTCCTCCCAAGGATGCTACCTCTTCACTTGTTTATCGTCGGGCATTTGCTGCTCTATGTGCACAAATGAAGGCAGCCACATTCATTTTCACTGATGGCTCGAAAACATCATTAGATGTAGGGAGTGCCTATATTGTTGGCGACTCCCCAAATCAATTTCGGCTTCCCAACCATTGTTCGGTTTATACTGCGGAGCTTTACGCTGTTCTCCAGGCTGTCCACTACATCCGCCGCCATCAGCGGATACAGTACGTTATCTGCTCAGATTCTCTCAGCTATCTCCTCAGTCTCCAAGCTCTTTACCCTGTGCACCCTCTGGTCTACCGGATTCAGGACTGTCTGCGCTTCCTCCACCTGGGGGGCGTCTCGGTGGCATTCCTCTGGCTCCCGGGACACGTTGGTATCTGTGGAAATGAGGCAGCCGATATAGCGGCCAAGGCTGCAGTCTCTCTTCTTCGGCCAGCTATTCAATCGATTCCCTTCGCCGATCTACGGAGCGTTTCATGTCGTCGTGTTGTTGTTTTATGGCACACACATTGGTCGACACATCCCCATAATAAATTGTGGGACGTGAATGCTCTTCCCTGTGCTTGGACTTCTTCCTTCCGAACGAGTCATCGGGAGGAGATAATTTTAACTAGACGCTGGATAGGGCACTGTCTTTTTAGCCATCGACATCTTTTAAGCGGCGATCCTCCCCCATTCTGTCCCCACTGCTCTCAGCTGTGGACGGTAAGACACCTTTTAATTGAGTACCCCTATTTTACTCCTTTACGCGCCCGTCTACAGCTGTCTCCTGATATATCGTCCATTTTAGCAGATGACACGCGCTCGTCCGATCGCGTTCTCGAGTTTATTAGTGCCAGTGAAATGACGTTAGTCATTTGAAGCTTTGTTTGGGGACAACCAACCCCTTTCTGTAGTGGATTTTTAAGCCTTCCTTCTGCTTTTAGTCTCTCCAATTTTTTGAGTTTCGTTCCCATTGCTGCTGGTTTCCATTTTCGGTTTTTACTGTTTCCTAAGTCACGGACCGGGCGCTAATGACCATAGCAGTTTTGCGCCCTAAAACAAAAAAAAACAAAAAAAAAAAAAAAAAAAAAGAAGACTGACTTACACTGAGGCTAAGAGAAAATTTGAACGCCTGCATCCTGTGCATATGACATTGTCTTACCCTGCTGCTACAACAGTTCTGCAACCATCAGCTCCGCAAACCTAGGTCACCTCTCAGAGCTGGAAGAATACACCTGCACCCTTGATGGTGGGGCTTTTAAACCAGAGAAGTGTAAGTCTTCTTCGGCTTTTCTCACTAGGAATGGGTCTCTTGTGTCACTCTGTTCCCAGGTTTCTTCTAGTGGGGAAGATGACACCTGCCAGTGGCTGAAGAGCCCAAAAGGAGCTGGTCGTAGGGCTTCACGCTCATTCTCAGTCCTGGAGACTGAGCCAGTGAAGTCCTCGCAATCAGGGAAACCCAAGGAGCAGTGAAAGAAGTCCAAAAAGAAAACCCCTAAGTCCAAGGAAACTGCGGTGGCAGCCACAAGCTCTGTGGCTGAGGATGGGGTGGAGATTTTGGCGTCTGCTGAGGACCTACATCTTGCCAGACCCTCAGGCACAATGGATAGAGACTGCTCAGGCAATAAATCGGTGCCAGCAAGTGACTCTGAGGCATAAACTGCCTCATTGAATGTTCCTTGCCTTCCCAGTCTCACGATGTCATCCTCCAGTGGAATTGCAGTGGTTTTTTTGCACTGCCTGGCTGAACTATGGCAACTGTTCAGTTTTACAACTACTATCTGCATTGCCCTCCAGGAAACCTGGTTCCCAGCAATGCGGACCTCTTCCCTTCATGGCTATAAGGGATATTACAGGAACCAAAGCACTATAATCGAGTGTCAGGTCAGACTTGCGTTTATGTCCTAAACTTGGTCTGTAGTGAACATGTGCATCTTCAAACCTACATCTACATCCATACTGCACAATCCACCATACAGAGTGTGGCGGAGTGTACTGTGTACCACAACTAGCATCTTCTCTCCCTGTTCCACTCACAAACAGATAGAGGGAAAAATGACTGAATATATGCCTCTGTATGAGCCCTAATCTCTCATATCTTATCTTTGTGGTCTTTAAAATTGTACTGCAGTTAGCCTCAAATGCTGGTTCTCTAAATTTCCTCAGTAGCGATTCATGAAAAGAATGCCTCCTTTCCTCCAGAGACTCCACCTGAGTTCCTGAAGCATTTACGTAACACTCTCATGATGATCAAACCTACCAGTAACAAATCTAGCAGCCTGCCTCTGAATTGCTTCTATGTCCTCCCTCAATCTCACCTGATAGGGATCCCAAACGCTCAAGCAGTACTCAAGAATAGGTTGTATTAGTGATTTATAAGCGCTCTCCTTTACAGATGAACCACATCTTCCAGAAATTCTACCAATGAACCAAAGATGACCATCCGCCTTCCCCACAACTGCCATTACATGCTTGTCCCACTTCATATCGCTCTGCAATGTTACACCCAAATATTTAACCGATGTGACTGTGTCAAGCGCTACACTGCTAATGGAGTATTGAAACATTACAGGATTCTTTTTGCTATTCATCTGCATTAATTTACATTTATCTACATTTAGAGTTAGCTGCCATTCTTTACACCAATCACAAATCCTGTCCAAGTCATCTTGTATTCTCCTACAGTCACTCAACAACGACACATTCCCGTAAACCACAGCATCATCAGCAAACAGCCGCACGTTGCTATCCACCCTATCCAAAAGATCATTTATGTAGGTAGAAAACAACAGCGTACCTACCACACTTCCCTGGGGCACTCCAGATGATACCCTCACTTCTGATGAGCACTCACCATCGAGGACAACGTACTGGGTTCTATTACTTAAGAAGTCTTCAAGCCACTCACATATTTGGGAACCAATCCCATATGCTCATACCTTAGTTAAGAGTCTGCAGTGGGGCACCAAGTCAAATGCTTTCCAGAAGTCAAGGAATATGGCATCAATCTGATACCATTCATCAATGGTTCGCAAGGTATCATGTGAAAAAAGGGTAAATTGTGTTTCGCAGGAGCGATGCTTTCTAAAGCCATGCTGATGCATGGACAGCAACTTCTCTGTCTCAAGGAAATTCATTATATTCAAACTGAGAATATATTCGAGAATCTGCAACAAACCGATGTTAAGGGTTTTGGTCTGCAATTTTGAGGATCCATCCTTCTACCCTTCTTATATACAGGCGTCACCTGCGCTTTTTTCCAGTTACTCGGGACTTTACAATGGGCAGAAGATTCACGATAAATGCAAGCTAAGTAAGGAGCCAATGCAGTAGAGTACTCTCTGTAAAACCGAATTGGAATCCCATCAGGACCTGGTGATTTACTTACTTTCAACCCAATTTAGCTGCTTCACAACCCCAGGAGTGTTTATCACTATGTCCTCCATACGGGAATCTGATAGAGACTCAAGCGGTGGTATGTATCTACAATCCTCATGCGTAAAAGATATCTCAAATTCTAAATTTAAAATTTCAGCTTTCATTTCGCTGTCTTTCATTGCCAGGCCCAACTGTTAAGTGAGTGACTGGATGGAAGCCTTCGGCTCGCTTACCGATTTTACGTAAGACCAGAATTTCCTTGGGTTTTCAGCATGATGTTTTGCTAATGTATGACAGTGGTAGTGGTTGTATGCTTCGCGCATCGCTCTTTTTACAGGAGCAAGAGTCTCTACTAACTTCAGCCTGTCCTCATTCTCCTGATCTTTCTTGTACTGCGAGTGCAACTGTCTTTTCTTCCTAAACATTCGCCGAATTGCTCTGTTAAACGACGGTGGGTCTTTTCCGTTTGTAACCCACTTTTTTGGCACATACTTCTCCAATGCGTGATTTACAATGTGTTTAAAATTTGCCCATATTCTTCCACATCCATACCGGTAGTAAATGAAGTCGATTCATTTACTCAGTGGGATGCTAACAACTGCTTATCTAATCTTTCTAGTAAGAATACTATCCTAGCCTTCTTGACTGACTTTTTAACTTTCGTAACCATAGTCGTAATGACAGCATCATGATCACTGATCCCTGTCTCAACACTGACACCATTGATGAGGTTTGGTCTCTTCATGGCTACCAGATCTAAAATATTTCCATTATGCTTTGGCTGTCGATTTAGCTGCTCAAGACCCCTCTTGAAGCTGTGGCTGTCATAATATGGACCGTGCGGGAAATAACTGTCTGCCATGTATACCTTCCTCCAGATGGTGCGGTACCCTTGTATTAGCTGCAATGATTGATCAGCTCCCTAAACCTTTCCTACTTCTGGGAGATTTTAATGCCCATAACCCCTTGTGGGGTGGTACCATGCCCACTGGCCAAGGCAAGGATGTTGAAACTTTACTGTCGCAATCCAACCTATGCCTCTTAAATACTGGGGCCGCCACACATTTCAGTGTGGCTCATGGTAGTTACTCGGCCATTGATTTATCAATTTGCAGCCCAGGACTTCTCCTATCTATTTACTGGAGAGCACATGATGACCTGTGTGGTAGTGACCACATCCCGATCTTCATGTCACTGCCCCAGCATCAGGTGCACAGACGCCTGCCCAGGTGGTCTTTGAACAATGCGGACTGGGAAGCTTTCACCTTGGATGTCATTGCTGAATCCCCCCCCCCCACACATGGTAACATTGATGTGATGGTTGAGCAGTTGACTATCACAATTGTGTCTGCAGCAGAAAATGCGGTCCCTCACTCTTTAGGGTGCCTGAGGCATAAGGCAATCCCTTGGTGGTCACCGGAAGTCGCTGAAGCAATTAAGGAGCATGGGTGAGCTCTGAAATATCATAAGTGGCACCCTTCCCTGAAACACCTCATAGCCTTTAAATGGCTCCATGCCCGTGTTCGCCACCTTATCAAACAATGGAAGAAGGTGTGTTGGGGAGATAGATCTTCACCATTGGGTGCCACACATCACCTTCCCAAAGATCAAACATCTTTTCGGGTAATAGGCCCCAACAGCTGTCCCTGGTGTTATCATAAATGGCAAGTTATGTACTGATGCAAATGCGATTGCCAAGCACTTTGCTGAGCACTTTGCTCGAGCCTCTGCATCAGAGAATCATCCCCCATCCTTTCACACACTGAAATGGTGGCTGGAAGGGAAGGTCCTCTCATTCACTACACACTGCAGTGAATCCTATAACGCCCCATTTACAGAGTGGGAGCTCCTCAGTGCCCTTGCACATTGCTGTGTCACAGCTCCTGGGCCTGATGGCGTCCACAGCCAGGTGATTACGTATTTCTCATCTGACTACAAGTGACATTTTCTCATCATCTTATACCAGATCTGGTGCAACGGCATCTTTCCATCGCAATGGCGAGAGAGCACCATCATTCTGGTGCCAAACATGGTAAAAACCCCGTTGATGTGGATAGCTATCACCCCATCAGCCTTACCAATGTTCTTTGTAAGCTGCTGGAACATATGTTATGTTGACAGTTGGGTTGGGTTCTGAAGTCATGTGGCTTGCTGGCTCCATGTCAGGGCGGCTTCCGCCAGGGTCACCCTACCACTGGATGGCAGACTCGGTGGATACAAGATTATCAAACAGCCTATTCAAGATGGCAGCACCTGATTGCCATCTTTTTTGACTTACAAAAAGCATACGATGTGACTTGGTGACCTCATATTATTGCCACATTGTATGAGTGGGGTCTCCGGTGACCACTCTGGATTTTTATCCAAAACTTCCTGTCACTCCATACTTTCCATGTCCAAGTTGGTGACTCCCATAGTTCCATCCATATCCTGGAGAATGGAGTCCCACGGGGCTCTGTATTGAGTGTCTCTCTATTTTTAGTGGCCATTAACAGTCTAGCAGCAGCTGTTGGGCCCTCCGTCTCACCTCCTCTGTATGAAGACTACTTCTGCATTTCATACTGCTGCCCCAGTACTGTTTTCGCTGAGCGGCGCCATCCACAAGGTGCAGTCATGGGCATTAGCCCACAGCTTCCAGTTTTCAGCCGCAAAGTCGTGTCATGCATTTCTGTCAGCATCGTACCAGAACACACACTTCACCTTAATGACGATCCACTTACTGTAGTGGAGACTCAATTCCTAGGACTGGGTTTCAACACTCAATTGACTTTGCTCCCTCATCTTCGTCAGCTTAAGCAGAAGCGCTGGCAGCACCTCAATGTCTTCCATTGCTTGAGCAACAATAATTGGGGTGCAGATCACTGTATGCTGCTGCAGCTCTACAGAGCCCTTGTCCAATCCTGAATTGACTATGGAAGTGTGGTTTATGGTTTGGCAGCGCCTTCAGCATTGCATTTACTAGACCCTGTGCACCACTGTGGGGTTCCATTAGTGACAGGAGCTTTTAGGACGAGTCCAGTGACTAGCATATTGGTGGAGGCTGGCGTTCTTCCACTGCAGATCAGACATGCGCAACTACCCTCTAGTTACACAGCACACATTCATAGTTCCCCTGAGCATCCAAATTAAATCTCGTGTTCTTGAGTACATCCACTCATGCCCTAGTGAGTCATTTCTCCTGTTTACTGATTCATTGAGCAGCCTACAAGCTATCGACCAGTGCCATCCTCACCAACTTTTGGTAGCGTCCATTCAGGAGTCCATCTATGCCCTGGAACAGTCCTGCTGTTCCATGGTGTTTGTGTGGACCACAGCACGTGTCGGAATTCCCATCTATGAACTTGCTGACAGGCTGGCCAAACAGGAAACACAGAAACCTCTTCAGGAGATACGCATCTCCAAAGCTGACTTGCATTCTGTCTTACACCACACGGTTTTTTGGCTTTGGGAGATGAAATGACATAACAGCACACACAACAAATTGTGTGTTATTAAGGAGACTATGAATGTGTGCAAGTCTTCCATGCAAGCCTCTCACAGGGAATCAGTTGTCCTCTGCCAGCTCTGTATTGGCCATACGTGGCTAATGCATGGTTACCTACCCTGTCGTGAGAACCCACCTGAGTGTCACTGTGACTCCCAAATGACAGTCGTCCACCTCTTGCTGGACTGCCCACACCTGTGCTCTTCATTACTGCTGTACCAACTGTGTGAACTCCTGTTAATGGTAACAGAGGTAAGTGATGTTTAGTTTGTAATAAGTTAAAGAATGTGCTAGAAATGAGTAACACCTCACTCCCTGAATCTGTAAATATGTTAACTTCAAAAGTCTCAATGTTTCCTACTATTATTGGTTGTGTAATATTGATAGTCAAGTTTGGTTCTCCAGTAACAATTTCTCACACAAAATACCAACAAAAGAATGGTTAAGATACTTATTATAAACCAGGATTCCTAGTGTATCTGTAGGACCTGGACCCCAGCCCTGTATCCAGATCTCACTACGTTTTCCTCATTACTAGTAATCACCGGTTGTTTACCAGCTTGGCATGCTACATTACCACTTGGTGCTCTATTATTACTTGCCACAAATTCCTGCATAGTTAATGGCATCAAGTGCATCCACAAAGGATAATAATACTTCAATCATTCTCCACCCACTACATAATATATCCTTCCTCCGGTAAATGTTCAATAGTCTTATTAAAATTCGAACTAACCCCTCTCCCTCCATTGGTTTGTCAAAGTACTTTGCTCATGTTAAATGCCAGTCAAAATACTTTCTCATTGTTCCCCACATATTACTGTAATACTTTGGGTCCCACAAGTCTGATAATAGCTTTCCTGGGCACTTGTCGACTAATACTTCTCTTTAAACTTCTTTTGAAAATCTTCCCAAGAGGAAAAGTTTGCATTGTTTACCATTCCCCACTCTGAGGCTTCTCCTAACAGATACCCAAAAGCAAACACCATCTTTTTTGAATTTTCCCAGTTCTTGGGCATTGCTTGGTTGAACCTATCCAAAAAATAGGTAGGATGTACTTCCCCATCTGGCTTAAACTTAGGCAATTGCTTAGATAACCCTGAATTGGCTGCCCATTGTAAATCCATCATTACCTCACTAGTTAATGCCACATTAGGAGAAGTTATCCTCTTATCTACCTTGTCCTGAATAGGTTTGAATTCTTTCCATAATTCATCCATAAATTTCTTGGTATCATTGAGTCCAATGGATAAGGCAGGAGACAGGTTCTCAGATTACTCTCACGGCAACTTTTTGGTCAATTATTTCCTCTACCTGTTCCTCCAGACTACTCATATTAATTATGTCTGAGGTTTCTAATTTCTCTTTAAAGTTTCTTCCCACAGTACCTACTAGTGTTAATTCAAGCAATTTGCTATTGGACTATTGGTATTAACTTACCCTGTTTTTCAATATTATCTCTCAAATTGTGCAGTCTTTTGTTTACAGCAACAAATGTAACATTACATACATTCTGAAATGATCCTAACTTCTCACTAAATTCAGATTCTACATTATCACATTCATATTCAATATCACATTCACTATCACACTAACATCCTAAAAGTGGCTACTCTGTGACTTTACATGACTGCTTAACAAACTAGTTAATCCCTCTTTCAAATCTATTTTAAAATTCTCTACTTTAGTAGTTAAAGTGTCAAATTCAGTCTTCAAATTAGCCGTAGCTTCACATAAATTATCTAAGTCTTTACTTTGTGTATCTACTTCAACACTTAACAATCCTAAAGTTCTATTCTGAACATCCAATTTATAATTTGAGTATTCACTGTGTCTATTTCTCTACTTAAAGTAGAACTCCGTGCATAGAGTTTCTCCCTTAAAGTTGCACTTATTTCATTTCTCAAAGAAACACCCTTCTTCTATTTTATCATTTAATTGAGTATCTATTGAGTCTAATTTAAGACTTAGTTCCTTTCTTAACGCTGCTGAATCTGCAATTTGGGTGTTGATTAATTTTACTACCTCAGACCAGTCTGTCATCTCCTTACTCATTTTCATTGCCATGGCTGGTTCTGATGTTTCCCCAGTTCTCTGTTTATTATCCATATTCTTCTTACCTTTAGATCTAGTAATCATCAAAAAATTCTACACTGAGTGTAATAACTATACTAACACTCTATTATTCAACAGTTTCTTTAACTTCACACTCAAACAGTTACTATTTTGCACTCACCAGGCATAGAGTTCTAGCTGCGTTGGTGAGCGGATGCGTAATCAGCACCATTGAACAGCACTGTCACCGGCAGCATCGAATGTTGTTTTCAGCATCAGTGTCAGCAGGCGTATGTGGAATCAGCACTGGTGATTACCGACTAGTGCTGGCATCATCAGACTTAGGCTGGTTCCCATGTCTGCGTCTCTGTAATGTGTGCAAGATTTCCTTACACCCCACACAAGATCTTCTTAGATGAATTATTCTTGTCGTATTTATTCTTTGTGTAATATGTGGGAATCTTCTTTTTCTTCTTTTAACATTACATCTTCCTTACATCTTCTCTTTTATTATGTTCATTAATTTTTGCCCTTTGAATTTTTTAGGCAGAATCCAATTCTGTGAAACAGTTCTCTTGTCCTGCTATACCTGGTCACTATGGCAACACATCGTATCTTCTGCTTGGATTTAATCTCAAAATTACTGTTTTTTCAAGCCCTTTTAACTGGTTGCCACTTTCTAACACTTTTGAACTTTTAAATGACCTGGAGTGCTGTGTGACATTGCATTACATGCAATTTTCACAACTATCTAACTTCAGTTGACTTACTTGATCTGCACAGCCAATCTTCTTCTGTGGATATCTTATCTGGCTCTCTCGATCTCCGAAACCTCCTTCTCTGAAGAGTACTGCTGGTTAACAGAATTTATTAGTAGCTCCCTCCCTCTCTCTCTCTCTCTCTCTCTCTCTCTCTCTCTCTCTCTCTCTCTCTCTCTCTCTCTTTTCTGCCCCCCCCCCCCCCCCTTTCTCTCCCTCACGCCCTCATGAAATAAGTGGATACTCACATAATACTTTTAGTTGTCTTGATATATTTTAACTTCCACAAATAACAAAGCATTAGAATACTTGCAAGTCAACTGACTCCTTCTGTGTTAGGCTTGATTAAAAACATCTGCAATATATTTGGTTCTACAACCACATAAAATATGAACCTGTCTTGCCTCTAGCTAGTCCAATACATGAAGTTTAATTAACAATGATTCAACTGTTCTTCTTTTTTCTTGTTACAATAGTCAATGATATTAAAAAACCATGAGATACATAAACACTCGTTTTCTTCCAATACAGCTTCCGTGGTGCGAGCGGCAAACACTTGTTGATACCATCACATCTACCTTGTGTTCGTGACTCTTTTCCAGCCTGCAAACAAAAACATGTCACACAGTATGTACATTCTCTCACACTTATTTATAAAATATCCTGTATTCGCAATGGTAGAAGGACGAGTGGTTCTAGAATTTACGCGGAAATTCTCAAATCACTACAGTTCGAGTCTTAGTGCTGTGATATTACTGTCTGAAAAGTTGTTTCCAGGTTTTAGGACTATTGATCCATGTCATTTAAATGAACTGCTGTGTACAATAGTATCACTCTTTCCAAATTTTATCAACATTTTCCAACATAATAAAGTTCCTTACCATAAACAACATGTGTTAAAAGGTATTACATTATAAAGCCACTCCAATCATTTCAATATTATTGCAGAAGTTGGACCATTATGGATTAAGGGGAGTAGCTTACAATTGGTTCGCCTCTTACTTTAAGAACAGAAAGTAGAAGGTAATTATCCACAATACTGAGAGTGGTAGTGATGTTCAGTCCCAATGGGGCACTGTTAAGTGGGGTGTTCCCCAAGGGTCGGTGCTGGGGCTGATGCTGTTTCTTATTTATATAAATGATATGCCTTCTAGTATTACAGGTGATTCAAAAATATTTCTGTTTGCTGATGACACCAGCTTGATAGTGAAGGATCTTGTATGTAATATTGAAGCAGTAACAAATAATGTAGTTCATGAAATAAGTTCGTGGCTTGTGAAAATTAATTTGATGCTAAATCACGGTAAGACTCAGTTTTTACAGTTTCTAACTCACAATTCAACAAGAACCGATATTTTGATCAGACAGAAAGGGAATATTATAGGCGTGATGGAACAGTTCAAGTTCCTAGGCGTTCAGATATATAGTAAACTGTTGTGGAAAGCACATGTCCAGGATCTTGTTCAGAAACTAAATGCTGCTTTATTTACCATTAGAAAAGTAGTCTACTTTGCATATTTTCATACGCTTACGTCGTATGGTATTATATGTTGGGATAATTCTTCTGATTCTGGCTCAAAAACAGGCTGTTCGAGCTATATGTGGTGTAAGTTCAATAACCTCTTGTTGACCCCTATTCAATAGTCTGGGAAGTCTGACATTGTCCTCACAGTATATATTTTCTTTAATGTCATTTGTTGTTAGCAATATTAGCCTAACCCAAGAGTTAGCAGCTTTCACTCAGTTAATACTAGGCAGAAATCCAATCTGCATGTGGAATGCACTTCCTTGACTCTTGTGCAGAAAGGAGTGCAGTATTCTGCTGCATCCATTTTCAATAAGCTACCACAAGAACTAAAAAATCTTAGCAGTAGCCCAAACTCTTTTAAGTCTAAACTGAAGAGTTTCCTCATGGCTCACTCGTTCTGTTCTGTCGAGGAGCTCCTGGAAGAGCTAAAAAATTAAGCAAATTCCAGACTTTCATTGTTGACTGTCTTTATTTAAACTTAAGACTTGTCACCTGAATATGTTTTTTATATTTCATTTTATCTGTTTCTAATATTGTGTCATAATTTCGTGTATTGACTCATTCCATGACCATGGAGATTTCTCCTTAATTAGGTCCCATGGAACAATAAATAAATAAATATTAACATTTTAACAGAAACTGTTCCCACGTAAAACCTATTTTCAGTTTACTTATTCCAAACTCTTTTTACTAACTAAATTATCAATATTAATACTACTAATGACAATTGTAATAAAATTTCCAGTGTTGCCAGTTACGTAAATAACCACACAAGTCCTACATGGCAACTTTGAAATATCAACATCTGAGAACAGATGGTTTTATAATACTTCTGCACTAACACATACGTGAATGTAATGAAAATAATATCGGAGTTGTAAATACAGATGTAGAACATGCTATGTGTGAAATATTACAGATTTGAATTGTTCATGAGTGCAGTATATCACATTCTTAAATAATGAAAGAGTGTCATTAACCAAGCTCTTGATGAGCCGTAGCCAGATTAGGTGGCCAACATGAACCATATGCATTTCAGTTCTTCACACTTGGTACGTTTACCTCTCTGATAAAAAGTGCCCCCGCCCCCTTCCCCGTCGGTTCCCTGTGACCAGGTAGTTGATCAATGAGCTTCGAACATCGGACTGCTAAGTCAACCCTATGTAGAGTGGTGTTGCTGTCCCAGTTGGCTTGTGGAGAGTGCTCAGTACTCAGGCATATGAAATTTGGAGTATGGTCTTCAGATGTATGTTCGAGGTAAGTCTGCAAGTTGATCAGCTCCCTTTTTGTGGTGTGTCTTCCCCTTTTCAGCTACCACAGGAGCTGTAGACCAACATTAAGAGCTTGCACTCTTAATTCCTGTGGAGTGGCCTACCTTTTGTTCAGTTATTCTCTCTGTAGCTTGTGGAGAAAGAAAGATGGTCTGTAAAATTAACTTTTGTTTGACACACGTAACTTCATTGTGTTGATAATGTTTATGATTTTTGGTAACCCCACAGAAATTTAGTGTGTGTCTGTATCTTTTTCCAATTCTTTGCAGATTCAGATGATGTCTGCATTTGAATGTCAGATGCACTGTGGCTCACTTTGAGTGAAGGTATCAGCCACAAAGAAGTCGATGTGCCGTAGCTGCAGAAGAAGCATGAAGATGTGACAGACGTGCTGAAGAACTGTGTGGGAGCTGTAGAAGCCCTGCAATGGCAGACAACCCAGCTGGGAGAGGAGGACTGTCAAACTCCACAGGCAAGCAACAGTGTGAAACATCTTCCAACAGTTATTTGTTTAAAATGTTGATTAACCTAAATGACCAAATTAGACTGTGATCTCTTCCTCATAATAGCTTGAAAATTGTCCACAGGTTGTCAAATGGCTGGCCATTACAGGCTGCTACTACTACTACTACTACTACTACTACTACTACTACTACTATTAACTCCAAGTTTGCTAAATTGAGGAAGCAACACATCTTCAAGCATTGCCCCTCCACAAACCGCTTAGTGAGTGTGACAGTGTAGGTCAATGGATAACTGAGAAGGTGAGTGATATATGCCTAATGAAGCAAGTGGAAAGCTTACATTTAGTATTGATACTGTTATAAGTTAAATGATTTGATTTTGTGTGTAGGGAAGAAGAGGAGATATGCAGTACCTAAAATGATAAGAGAAACTTTTGTTGATGCTTATGCATAATAATAAAAAAAAATTGAAAACAAAAATCATCTCAATTGTTATGACTTATATCAATGTGTATCTTACTGCTCTATACAGTATGTCAAGTAGGATGTGCTTGGGTTGAGGGAGGTGGTCATCAGTGGCAGTTGAATGTCGTATATGCTCAGAAAGTGATAGCTGTGTTTATTACAGTTTTTATGGGACCCTCCAGGAATGTTGGTATAGTGCCATACTGTCACACTGGAAACAGAATTAGGGAACCGTATAATAACTGCTAGCAGTCGCTATAAAACTGACATTATTTGACACAACGCTGGTCTCCAGCTTGTCTTCAGTTGGTTAACATTCATATACAAGTTTCCATACTCAGAGTTGGACAACACTGTATAAATCAAAAACTAATGGCATGATGATGACTAAATAGATGCAAAATTAATCATTGTAAGTGACTAAGTGGCACAAGTTGCAAAACATTGTGCTACTGATACTGAAGAATCCAAATAATTTTCACAATAATGTGAAAATGTGCTGTGGAAACAGAATACATACAACATAGTCTCCATATTGAAGGAGGTTGCAACTGACTGTCCACCATGACAGTATTGTGGAGGCGGTGTGATGGTGAATTATGGAAAACCGACATTCGACAATTACAGAGCTTGGAAGCCTTCCTCCCCAGATAATGCGATCCTTGATGTATGAAATTGGCACTGAGCACTTGCTCTTATAAGAAGTGTGCATCAGGCAGGTGCCAAAATACATCATATAAGATCATGAAACTGAATGACATGGGAACACCACTGATACTTTGAGAGATGTACTGTGATGGTGGCAATAGGTTTCTCAATAAGCTTTTAACAGGAGATGTGATGTGGGTTACTCACTGTGTCCAAGAAACTCGGTACCGATCAATGTGTTGGTGTCACAGTAGATTAACGGTCAGGACAAAGTTATAGCAGATAGTATTGATGCGCTCAGTGTTCTGGGATAGGAAGGGCATTGTGCACACTGACTTGATGCATAGAAGTGAAACATGTAATGCTGTCCATTATTGTGAAACAATGGATATTTCAATGAGCCACTGAATCTGAGAGGCAAGATGGTCAGTGCTTGTATGAAGTTGATCTGTGACAGTGCTCACTGACATACAATTTGGCACAGAACATCTGTTCTGGAGTAGTTCAGCAGGGAGTTGGTTTACCATCCTACTCACAGACCTGATTTTACTCCCAGCATATTTCATATTTTCTTTCACCTCAAGAAGTTCCTGTCATTAGGTCAGCATTTTCACAATGAAGAAAGAGCTCAACAAGCCTGAGATTCTGCTTCCATTCCCAGTCAGCAGGCTTCTACAACACAAGGATTAAAATTTTCTCCAGTGATATAATAGGTTTCTCACTTCTGGTGGCAGTTATGTTGAAAAATAGGTTTAGTAATGATTTATGTGTTACCATTAAAGATTTGGATATAACTATATTTTAGTCTTCAAAAATGATGAATTTCATTTTCAGTAAGACTCATTTTTGGTACTAAGCAACAGATCTGTCTTGAACAAGGACACTTCTCATGTTCAGTTTACTTCACTTAAAACACTTTTTTTATTTGGTTTTCAGTTCTCTGTCAAAACTGTAATAACATTTGTCACATTACTGCAGTTTATAGTTTACATCCTAATATTTACAGTGAAAAGCAGTATAGAATTTACTGTTAGCAGATCATTGACATTATGTGAGTTTTCTGACTTGTATGATTTGTTGGAAGTGAATGCGATTCTGTTGTATGCTTGTCACCTCAGTGAAAAATAACAGTAATCTGTATTAACTGAATGTGTATATCTTTATACAGTTGAATCACTAATTGTTGCAACTGTGAGAGAAAGCGGAGGCAAATAGAGAGGAACTGAAATCTGACCATGAAGTGCAGCAGTATCAAATGGAGTTGGGAGACCAAGCCCTAGATTGAGTACAATATGTGCAGTGTCCAGTTGAATGGCAGTTTGGGGATGGAGCTCATTGGCATTATGATGCTACAGGTGAAAGTACAATATCTCTCTCTCTCTCTCTGCTTCTAGCAATATAGGTTTCCTCCTCAGTATTTTTCTTCTTATTTGATGTTTCTAGATCTCTTTGTAATACAATATGATAAATGGCAAAAAGTTCAGGATTGTTGATTCAACTAAATATATTGTGTTTAGAGTAAACAGAAGGTTACTTTAGAATAATGATATAAAAATGGTTGTATGGAAAGAGTGCTAAGGATGGTGTTCTACTGACAGAAGATTCAGTGAGCATAACAAATCCACTAGTAAAACTAGTCCCACTGTACTAGTCGATACTGTTCTAGAGCATTGTTGAGTGGTTTTGGTTCATTACCAGAGAGCACTGACAAATGACACACAGAGTTCAAAGAAGGGTGGCTCATTATGCATTTCCTGGAATCAGTTGAGAAAGTGGCACAGTTAAGATTAGCAATTTCAGATGGGAATCATTGAAAAAAGAAAATTTTCACTGTGGTAAAAATCATTTCACAAAATTTCAAACAGCCAATTTATCCTCTGAACAGCCAATTACAGGGTGTCCCAGTGACACCTCCCTGATTTCAAAGGTCCAGGGGAAAAAACTACAGTAGATACTACAATGAAAAATGCGCCAGATTGTAGAGCATCTTGGAAAATTTTATTATTTGTCATTAGCACACCTCTACATGTGAACCATTTGCAGCATGAAGAATATCGAGTCAATATGCATTTTTGTACTAAGTTCTTTGTAACGTTTCCTCTGTTACTGTTGCAATTGAATCAGTGATATGATGTCGCAATGTAGAAATGTGACTACTTCAGTCACACACATGTGGTCTTTCACAAATCCCCACATGAAGAAATCAAGCAGCATAATGTCAGGTGAAAGTGGTGGCCAGACAATGAGTTCTGTGTCCGATGCAATGACTGGGAAATTTCCTTCCCAGGAACTTGTGAACAGCCATTGACGAGTGTGGTGGAGCTCCGTCTTGTTGAAAAATGATGTTGGGTTACAAGTCTAGTATCTGAAGCTGAACAAACTGCTCCAAAATGTCCAGAAACACTGACCCATTCACTTTTTGTTCAACAAAGACAAATGCCTCAACAATCCTCTCATGCATTAGCCCACACCAGATGTTTAGTTTAGGGCTGTCACAAACATGTTGAATGACAGTGTGCAGATTAAGATAACCTCAAATCCGAACATTATGTCTGTTAACACATTGCCCGCATCTCGTGGTCGTGCGGTAGGGTTCTCGCTTCCCATTCCCGGGTTCGATTCCCGGCGGGGTCAGGGATTTTCTCTGCCTCGTGATGGCTGGGTGTTGTGTGCTGTCCTTAGGTTAGTTAGGTTTAAGTAGTTCTAAGTTCTAGGGGACTGATGACCATAGATGTTAAGTCCCATAGTGCTCAGAGCCATTTGAACCATTTTGTTAACACATCCTGACAGAGGAAAGATTGCCCCCATCTGATTATAATCATGTTCCCATAAAACTGGTATCCATATCAATATGCTGTAGCATATCTGCAGCAAATTGTCGTTAGTGTGGTTTGGCATTCGTTGTCAGATGTTGCAGATTTTGCACTTTGTAATCATACATATGTAGATGCTGGCGAACTACATGATGCAATGTTGACTGAAATATATCAAGTAGCCTAGATGATTGAGGAATTGACTTACGAGGGATTCTGAGAAACATTTGTCTGTAGTCCTGCACTGTCTCTTCTGAAAATCCATAACATGCACCACCGGTATGTTTCAGAACACTATCCTGTTGCCAGAAACTTCCTATACCATTTCCCAATTGTTTTCACATCAGGTGGATAACATTCATACACTCCACAGTAATTTCTGTGCACACTAATAGGCGATTTTGTTTCTGAAAGCCATACTACTGCTTGCGCATTGCTGTGTAGTTGCCATTTTCACTTCATGTGACTGTGACCATGCTGCACTCTGGCATTTATACTTAGCACTTCTGAGAAGGAATATAAATTCTTTGAGATGCTCTAAAGTGTGGTGTATTTCTCATAGTCATATCTACTGTGGTTTTTCTCTCCTGGGTCCTTGAAATCGGAGTGATTTGAGTGGGACAACCTGTAATTTGTTGCAACACATATGGATCTGTGAACATCACAAGAGAATTAGGAATAACAGCTTCTCTAAATGATGCTGGTTTTAGAGTGTGTAGGATAGACATATTGACTGAAAGAGTCACCTAGCAGCCTCTGCCAAGTACTCGGTAATTACAGTCTCTGAGAACACTCTTGACACAGTGGTTTATGGTGTACAGGATGAGAGATCTGAAGACGTATGTGATGTCAGAATGATATTCGTTTGTTTCTGGTTCCTACCAATGGTAGCTTAATATAGAAAGTCAATAAATGGAAAATCTAGGATGGAATGTAACAATATTATGCAAAGGATACTTGTTACTCACTACATAGTGGAGATGCTTTAACAGAGGTAGTGTTGACAGGAAGCTTATTTTGTGACCACCTTTTTGTTGTTCTTCGCTGTGATGCAGCGTCTCTGATATATGGTGAGTGACAACTATGCTATTCATAATATTGTTACTGTGGTATGTGATAGTACACTGACATTGTTGTACCATATTGTTTCTCTGTTAACATTGTCCTGTGGCTCTAATTGTGTGCAGAGGATACTCAGTGCCTAGTAATTAGAACTAATGTTAGAGTTTCATTGAAGAGTATGTAGACATACAGAGTACAGTGTCATCTGCTAGCTAACATTTACATGTTTGTCTGTGCTCAGAAATTTGTGAGTAGAAGCCTACATTATTTCACTTGTATTCAAACAGCATCCTTTTTTGCCTGCTGTGTTATGTTCTTAGAGTGATTAATTAATGTGTCTGAATTGTGGAGCAATTGTGTAGCCAAAAAAAGTATAATGTTCACCAGAACCACATGTTGCTTTCACTGAATGATTATAAACAGTGTCATCTTATAATTTTTCAGTTCCTTGATGTAATCTTGGTGTGTGGAGAATGTTATTTCTCTCCTTGCCTGTATACAGCTGTATCACTTTAGATTGGGCTGCTATTTCCAGGTTCATTATTAATCTGGTATTACACATATTTTAGCGTGTAACATACTATGTTGAAATTTTGGTACATTGAGGATTCAATAAGAGAAGTTAAAACAGTGCCTTTTTTATTTAGTACATGCCATAAGATTACAGAGTGACACGTGTTTCGTTACAGCACTGGCTGCTGGCACAGAGCAAAATCTGGTCACTATCTGGCTGAGATGGCCTCCACGCAGCAGGAGGCAAAGACAGTCAGCTGTGCATCCTGAGGAGAGAGAACTGATCTGGTAGAGGACTGACCAAATCAAACTCATCTAGAAATAGCTAACACAGATGGTGAGTAGCTGGTGTGTGTGTGTGTGTGTGTGTGTGTGTGTGTGTGTGTGTGTGTGTGTGTGTGTGTGTGTGTGTGTGTGTGTGTGTGTGTGTGTGTGTGTGTGTGTGTGTGTGTGTGTGTGTGTGTGTGTGTGTGTGTGTGTGTGTGTGTGTGTGTGTGTGTGTGTGTGTGTGTGTGTGTGCGCGGGAGTGTGTGTGCGCGGGAGTGTGTGTGCGCGGGAGTGTGTGTGCGCGGGAGTGTGTGTGTGCGCGGGAGTGTGTGTGTGTGTGTGTGTGTGTGTGTGTGTGTGTGTGTGTGTGTGTGTGTGTGTGTGTGTGCGGGAGTGTGTGTGTGTGTGTGTGTGTGTGTGTGTGTGTGTGTGTGTGTGTGTGTGTGTGTGAGTGTGTGTGTGTGTGAGTGTGTGAGTGTGTGTGTGAGTGTGTGAGTGTGTGAGTGTGTGAGTGTGTGAGTGTGTGAGTGTGTGAGTGTGTGAGTGTGTGAGTGTGTGAGTGTGTGAGTGTGTGAGTGTGTGAGTGTGTGAGTGTGTGAGTGTGTGAGTGTGTGAGTGTGTGAGTGTGTGAGTGTGTGAGTGTGTGAGTGTGTGAGTGTGTGAGTGTGTGAGTGTGTGAGTGTGTGAGTGTGTGAGTGTGTGAGTGTGTGAGTGTGTGAGTGTGTGAGTGTGTGAGTGTGTGAGTGTGTGAGTGTGTGAGTGTGTGAGTGTGTGAGTGTGTGAGTGTGTGAGTGTGTGAGTGTGTGAGTGTGTGAGTGTGTGAGTGTGTCAGTGTGTGAGTGTGTGAGTGTGTCAGTGTGTGAGTGTGTCAGTGTGTCAGTGTGTCAGTGTGTGAGTGTGTGAGTGTGTGAGTGTGTGAGTGTGTGAGTGTGTGAGTGTGTGAGTGTGTGAGTGTGTGAGTGTGTGAGTGTGTGAGTGTGTGAGTGTGTGAGTGTGTGAGTGTGTGAGTGTGTGAGTGTGTGAGTGTGTGAGTGTGTGAGTGTGTGAGTGTGTGAGTGTGTGAGTGTGTGAGTGTGTGAGTGTGTGAGTGTGTGAGTGTGTGAGTGTGTGAGTGTGTGAGTGTGTGAGTGTGTCAGTGTGTCAGTGTGTCAGTGTGTCAGTGTGTCAGTGTGTCAGTGTGTCAGTGTGTCAGTGTGTCAGTGTGTCAGTGTGTCAGTGTGTCAGTGTGTCAGTGTGTCAGTGTGTCAGTGTGTCAGTGTGTCAGTGTGTCAGTGTGTCAGTGTGTCAGTGTGTCAGTGTGTCAGTGTGTCAGTGTGTCAGTGTGTCAGTGTGTCAGTGTGTCAGTGTGTCAGTGTGTCAGTGTGTCAGTGTGTCAGTGTGTCAGTGTGTCAGTGTGTCAGTGTGTCAGTGTGTCAGTGTGTCAGTGTGTCAGTGTGTCAGTGTGTCAGTGTGTCAGTGTGTCAGTGTGTCAGTGTGTCAGTGTGTCAGTGTGTCAGTGTGTCAGTGTGTCAGTGTGTCAGTGTGTCAGTGTGTCAGTGTGTCAGTGTGTCAGTGTGTCAGTGTGTCAGTGTGTCAGTGTGTCAGTGTGTCAGTGTGTCAGTGTGTCAGTGTGTCAGTGTGTCAGTGTGTCAGTGTGTCAGTGTGTCAGTGTGTCAGTGTGTCAGTGTGTCAGTGTGTCAGTGTGTCAGTGTGTCAGTGTGTCAGTGTGTCAGTGTGTCAGTGTGTCAGTGTGTCAGTGTGTCAGTGTGTCAGTGTGTCAGTGTGTCAGTGTGTCAGTGTGTCAGTGTGTCAGTGTGTCAGTGTGTCAGTGTGTCAGTGTGTCAGTGTGTCAGTGTGTCAGTGTGTCAGTGTGTCAGTGTGTCAGTGTGTCAGTGTGTCAGTGTGTCAGTGTGTCAGTGTGTCAGTGTGTCAGTGTGTGAGTGTGTGAGTGTGTGAGTGTGTGAGTGTGTGAGTGTGTGAGTGTGTGAGTGTGTGAGTGTGTGAGTGTGTGAGTGTGTGAGTGTGTGAGTGTGTGAGTGTGTGAGTGTGTGAGTGTGTGAGTGTGTCAGTGTGTGAGTGTGTGAGTGTGTGAGTGTGTGAGTGTGTGAGTGTGTGAGTGTGTGAGTGTGTGAGTGTGTCAGTGTGTCAGTGTGTCAGTGTGTCAGTGTGTCAGTGTGTCAGTGTGTCAGTGTGTCAGTGTGTCAGTGTGTCAGTGTGTCAGTGTGTCAGTGTGTCAGTGTGTCAGTGTGTCAGTGTGTCAGTGTGTCAGTGTGTCAGTGTGTCAGTGTGTCAGTGTGTCAGTGTGTCAGTGTGTCAGTGTGTCAGTGTGTCAGTGTGTCAGTGTGTCAGTGTGTCAGTGTGTCAGTGTGTCAGTGTGTGAGTGTGTGAGTGTGTGAGTGTGTGAGTGTGTGAGTGTGTGAGTGTGTGAGTGTGTGAGTGTGTGAGTGTGTGAGTGTGTGAGTGTGTGAGTGTGTGAGTGTGTGAGTGTGTCAGTGTGTCAGTGTGTCAGTGTGTCAGTGTGTGAGTGTGTCAGTGTGTGAGTGTGTCAGTGTGTCAGTGTGTCAGTGTGTCAGTGTGTCAGTGTGTCAGTGTGTCAGTGTGTCAGTGTGTCAGTGTGTCAGTGTGTCAGTGTGTCAGTGTGTCAGTGTGTCAGTGTGTCAGTGTGTCAGTGTGTCAGTGTGTCAGTGTGTCAGTGTGTCAGTGTGTCAGTGTGTCAGTGTGTCAGTGTGTCAGTGTGTCAGTGTGTCAGTGTGTCAGTGTGTCAGTGTGTCAGTGTGTCAGTGTGTCAGTGTGTGAGTGTGTGAGTGTGTGAGTGTGTGAGTGTGTGAGTGTGTGAGTGTGTGAGTGTGTGAGTGTGTGAGTGTGTCAGTGTGTCAGTGTGTGAGTGTGTCAGTGTGTGAGTGTGTGAGTGTGTGAGTGTGTCAGTGTGTCAGTGTGTCAGTGTGTCAGTGTGTCAGTGTGTCAGTGTGTCAGTGTGTCAGTGTGTCAGTGTGTCAGTGTGTCAGTGTGTGAGTGTGTGAGTGTGTCAGTGTGTCAGTGTGTCAGTGTGTCAGTGTGTGAGTGTGTGAGTGTGTGAGTGTGTGAGTGTGTCAGTGTGTGAGTGTGTGAGTGTGTGTGTGGGGGGGAGTGTGTGAGTGTGTGTGTGGGGGGGAGTGTGTGTGTGTGTGGGGGGGGAGTGTGTGTGTGAGTGTGTGTGGGGGGGGAGTGTGTGTGTGTGTGTGTGTGTGAGAGTGTGTGTGTGTGTGTGTGTGTGTGTGTGTGTGTGTGTGTGTGTGTGTGTGTGTGTGAGTAACAAGTGGGGAAAGACTGAAACCTCGAGTAAGATGTGAGATGTCACATGTCCTCAGCTATAAAGGTTCCCATGTTGAACTGAAAACATTTGGATAACGATTTCGAGTGGATACAGGAGTGTTGAGATGTGACCCTGGATTGACGTATACTTGTTGCCTGGTCAGAGAAACCCATTCTCAAACTACAGGGGGTGGATAGCCGTGTTCGGTTATGCCATCTTTGGGTGAGATGCTTCTCGAGACATAAACCTGTTGTTGCTGTCAGGGAGTGGTTGTGCTTTTAGGAACATTGTCAGCAGGAGTTTTCCCTATGTAGAGGGACCAGGCTTGGGCTGCAGTGTGAAATTTTGGAGCATGATAGTGGATTGACACTGACATATTGGCCACAAAACTTGCACTAACAGAAACTGATTGAATATCTCTCTGGTGCTTTCAGGTATCAGATCTACACCTGTAAATGAGGGAACTTTAATTTATGGAATTGTGTAATCAGACATCTGATGCAACATTCATCTACAAAATTACTGAGGATCTGTCAAATTAGAGACATTCAAATACACTGCTACATGGCATAAGGGCCTACATGTTACTAAGAAACAGCTAATAATGTATTGCAATGAGTATGGATTTGTAGATACCATATCCACAAAGTCCCTAGTGGGTGAGAAACTTTCTGCAGCTTCATTCAGGAATTTTCCTTCTAGGGTTAAGTAAAAAGGGTGATATGTCTAACTCTGCAGTAGTTAAATCTACAAAGAGAGGCTCGTGTGCTAACTATGTCTACAGATGGTGAATGTTCTACTTCATCTAGGGTAGAAAGTAAGAGAGACATGTACAGCTGTGCACTAACAATGTCTACAAATGCTGAATGTTGGAAATGGTGCTTTCCGCAGCACCTTACAGTTTTTTTCGCGTAGGATAGAAAGTAAAGGAGACATATTCAGCAGTGCACTATCTATGTCCACAGATGGTGAATGTTGGTTAGAAAGCTTTCTGCAGCTCCTTACAGTTCAACTTCATCTAGGGTAGAAAGTAAGAGAGACATGTTCAGCTGTGACCTAACTATGACTACACATGCTGAATGTTGGAAATTGTGCTTTCTGCACCTCCTTACTGTTCCTTTTCGCCTACAAAAGTAACGGAGACATACTCAGCAGTGCACTATCTATGTCAACGGATGGTGAATGTTGATAAGAGAGCTTTCTTCAGCTTCCTAAAGTTCTTATTCATCTATGGTAGAAAGTAAGGGAGACATGTACATTAGTGTGCTAACTATGTCTACAGATAGTGAATTTTGGAAATAAGGCTTCCTGCGGCTTCTTACAGTTATTCTTCAGTTAGGGTAGGAACTAAGGGAGACATGTACAGCTGTGCGCTAACTTGGTCTACAGATGGTGAATGTAGGAAATGGTGCTTTCTGCAGCTCCTTACAGTTCTCTTTCATATAGGATAGAAAGAAAAAGAGACATGTACAACAATGTGCTAACTATGTCTACAGATTGTGAATGCTGGAAATGGTGATTTCTGCAGCGCCTTGCAGTTATTCTTCATCAAGGGTAGAAAGTAAGGGAGACATGTACAGGTGTGCGCTAACTATGCCTACAGATGGTGAATGTTGGAAATGGTGCTTTCTGCAGCTCCTCTCAGTTCTCCTTCATCAAGGGTAGAATATAAGGGAGACATGTGAGGTGTGGGCTAACTATGTCTAGAGATGGTGAATGTTGGAAATGGTGCTTTCTGCAGCTGCTTGCAGTTCTCCTTCACCTAGGGAAGAAAGTAAGGGAGACATGTGAGGTGTGGGCTATGTATGTCTAGAGATGGTGAATGTTGGAAATGGTGCTTTCCGCAGCTCCATACAGTTGTCTTTCACCTAGGTTAGCAAGTAATGGGGACATGTCCAGGTGTGAGCTAACTATGTCAAGAGATAGTGAATGTTGGAAATGGTGCTATCAGCAACTCCTTACAGTTCTCCTTCACCTACGGTAGAGAGTAACAGACATGTACAGCAGTGTGCTAATTATGTCTACAGATGGTGAATGTAGGGAATGGTGCTTTCTGCAGCTCCTTACAATTGTTCTTCACCTAGGGTAGAAAGTAAGGAGACGTGTACAGAAGTGCGTTAACTACGTCCACACATAGTGAAAGTTGGAAATTGTGCTTGCTGCAGCTCCTTACAGTTCTTCTTCATCAAGGGTAGTAAGTAAGGGAGACATGTACAGGTGTGCGCTACATATGTCTACAGATGGTGAATGTTGGAAATGGTGCTTTCTGCAGCTCCTTTCAGTTCTCCTTCATCAAGGATAGAATGAAAGGTACACATGTGGAGGTTAGCACTAACTATGCCTAGAGATGGTGAATGTTGGAAATGATGCTTTCTGCAGCTCCTTACAGTTCTCCTTCACCTAGGGTAGAATGTAAGGGAGACATGTACAGCAGTGCGCTAACTATGTCTAGAGATGGTGAATGTTGGAAATGGTGCTTTCTGCAGCTCCTTACAGTTCTCCTTCACCTAGTGTAGATTGTAAGGGAGACATCTACAGCGGTGTGCTATCTATGACTACACATTGCGAATGTTGGAAATGGTGCTTTGTGCAGCTCCTTCCAGTTCTTCTTCACCTAGGGTAGAAAGTAAGGGACAGATGTGGAGGTGTGCGCTAACTATGTCCAGAGATGGTGAATGTTGGAAATGGTGCTTTCTGCAGCTCCTTACAGTTCTCCTTCACCTAGGGTAGAAAGTAAGGGAGACAAGTACAGCTGTACAACAACTATATCTACAGATTGTGAATGTTGGAAATGGTGATTTCTGCAGCGCCTTACAGTTCTTCTTCATCAAGGGTAGAAAGTAAGGGAGACATGTACAGGTGCGCGCTAACTATGTCTACGGATGGTGAATGTTGGAAATGGTGCTTTCTGCAGCTCCTTTCAGTTCTCCTTCATCAAGGGTAGAATGTAAGGGAGACATGTGAGGTGTGGGCTAACTATGTCTAGAGATGGTGAATGTTGGAAATGGTGCTTTCTGCAGATCCTTACAGTTCTTCTTCACCTAGGGTAAACAGTAAGGGAGACATGTACAGGAGTGCGCTAACTATGTCTACACATGGGGAATGTTGGAAATTGTGCTTGTTGCAGCTCCTTACAGTTCCTATTCATCAAGGGTAGAAAGTAGGGGAGACTTGTACAGGTGTGTGCTAACTGTGTCTAGAGATGGTGAATGTTGGAAATGGTGCTTTCTGCGGCCCCTTACATTTCTCCTTCGCCTAGGGTAGAATGTGAGGGAGACATGTACAGCTGTGCGCTAACTAAGACTACAGATTGTGAATGTTGGAAAAGGTGCTTTCTGCAGCACCTTACAGTTCTTCTTCACCGAGGGTAGGAATTAAGGGACAGATGTGGAGGTGTGCGCTAACTATGTCAACAGATGGTGAATGTTGGAAATGGTGCTTTCTGCAGCTCCTTATAGTTGTTCACCTAGGGTAGACAGTAAGGGAGACATGTACAGCAGAGCGCTAACTATGTCTACAGATGGTGTATGTTGGAAATGGTACTTTCAGCAACTCCTTACAGTTCTCCTTCACCTAGGGTAGAAAGTAAGGGAGACATGTACAGCTGTGTGCTAACTATGTCTACACACGGTGAATGTATGAAATGGTGCTTTTGCAGCTCCCTACTGTTCTTCATCATCTAGGGTAGATAGTAAGGGAGATATGTACAGCTGTGCGCTAACTGTGTCTACAGATTGTGAATGTTGGAAATGGTGCTTTCAGGAGCTCCTTACAGTTCTCCTTCACCTAGTGTAGATTGTAAGGGAGACATCTACAGCGGTGTGCTACCTATGACTACACATTGCGAATATTGGAAATGGTGCTTTCTGCAGCTCCTTTCAGTTCTCCTTCATCAAGGGTAGAATGTAAGGGAGACATGTGAGGTGTGGGCTAACTATGTCTAGAGATGGTGAATGTTGGAAAACGTTCTTTCTGCAGCTCCTTTCAGTTCTCCTTCATCAAGGGTAGAATGAAAGGGACACATGTGGAGCTGTGCGCTAACTATGACTAGAGATGATGAATGTTGGAAATGGTGGTTTCTGCAGCTCCTTACAGTTTTTCTTCACCTAGGGAAGAAAGTAAGGGAGACATGTACAGGTGCGCGCTAACTATGTCTACAGATGATGAATGTTGGAAATGGTGGTTTCTGCAGCTCCCTACAGTTCTCCTTCAACTAAGGTAGCAAGTAAGGGAGACATGTACAACTGTGCGCTAACTATGGCTACGGATGGTGAATGTTGGAAATTGTGCTTTCTGCAGCTCCTTACATTTCTCCTTCACCTAGGGAGAAAGTAAGGGAGACATGTACAGGTGTGCACTAACTATGTCTAGAGATGGTGAATGTTGGAAATGGTGCTCTCTGCAGCTCCTTACAGGTTCTCTTCACCTAGGATAGAAAGTAAGGGGGACATGTTCAGCTGTGGGCAAACTATGCCTACAGATGGTGAATGATATAAATGGTGCATTCGGCAGCTCCTTACGGTTTATCTTCACCAAGTGTAGAAAGTAAGGGAGACATGTACAGGTGTGCGCTACTATGTCTACAGATAGTGAATGTTTGAAATTGTGCTTGCTGCAGCTACTTACAGTTCTCCTTCACCTAGGGTAGAAAGCAAGGGAGACATGTACAGATGTGCGCTAACTATGTCTACAGACCGTGAATGTTGGAAATGTTCCTTTCTGAGTTCCTTACAGTTCTTTTTCGCCTGGAAATGAAAGTAAAGTAGACATACTCAGCAGTGCAGTATTTATGTCCTCAGATGGTGAATTTTGGTAAGAAAGCTTTCTTCAGCTCCTTATAGTTCTTCTTCATTTAGGGTACAAAGTAAGGGAGACATTTACAGCTGTGTGCTAACTATGTCTACAAACGGTGATTGTTGGAAATGGTGCTCTCTGCAGCTCCTTACAATTTTCCTTCACCTAGGGAAGAGGGTAAGGGAGACATGTACATGTGCGCGCTAATTATGTCTACAGATGGTGAATGTTGGAAATGGTGCTTTCTACAGCTCCTTTCAGTTCTCCTTCAGCTAGGGTAGAAAGTAAGGGAGACATGTACAGCTGTGCGTTAACTATGTCTACGGATGTTGAATGTTGGAAGTGGTGCTTTCTGCAGCTCCTTACAGTTCTCTTTCACCTAGGGTAGAAAGTAAGGGAGACATGTACAGTTGTGCGCTAATTATGTCTACAGATGGTGAATGTTGGAAATGGTGCTTTCCGCAGCTCCATACAGTTCTCTTTCACCTAGGTTAGCAAGTAATGGGGACATGTCCAGGTGTGCGCTAACTATGCCAAGAGATGGTGAATGTTGGAAATGGTGCTTTCTGCAGCTCCTTATAGTTGTTCACCTAGGGTAGACAGTAAGGGAGACATGTACAGCAGAGCGCTAACTATGTCTAGAGATGGTGAATGTTCGAAATGGTGCTTTCTGCTCTCCTTACATTTCTTCTTCAACTAGGTTAGAAAGTAATGGAGCCATGTACAGCTGTGTGCAAACTATGTCTACAGATGGTGAATGTTGGAAATGGTGCTTTCTGCAGCTCCTTACAGTTATCCTTCACCTAGGGTATAAAGTAAGGGAGACATGTTCAGGTGTACGCTAACAATGTCTGCAGATGCTGAATGTTGGAACTGGTGCTTTCTGCAGCTCCTTACAGTTCTCTTTCACCTAGGTTAGCAAGCAATGGGGACATGCCCAGGTGTGCCCTAATTATGTCAAGAGATGGTGAATGTTGGAAATGGTGCTTTCAGCAACTCCTTACAGTTCCCCTTCACTTAGGGTAGAAAGTAAGGGAGACATGTACAGCTGTGCGCTAACTATGTCTACAGATAGTGATTGTTCGAAATGGTGCTTTCTGCAGCTCCTTACATTTCTCCTTCACCTAGGGAAGAAAGTAAGGGAAACATGTACAGCTGTGCGCTAACGGTCTTCAGAAGGTGAATGTTGGAAATGGTGCTTTCTGCAGCTCCATATAGTTGTCCACCTAGGGTAGACAGTAAGGGAGACATGTACAGCAGAGCGCTAACTATGTCTACAGATGGTGAATGTTTGAAACGGTGCTTTCTGCAGCTCCTTAAAAATATCCTTAACCTAGGGTAGAAAGTTAGGGATACATGTACAGCTGTGCGCTAACTATGTCTACAGATGGTGAATGTTGTAAATGGTGCTTTCTGCATCTCCTTATAGTTCTTCTTCACCTAAGGTAGACAGTAAGGAAGACAGTAAGGAAGACATGTATAGCAGTGCGCTAACTATGTCCAGAGATTGTCTATGTTGGTAATGGTGATTTCTGCAGCTCCTTACACTTCTCCTTCTCCTTCACCTAGGGTAGAAAGTAAGGGCAACATGTACAGCTGTACACTAACTATGTCTAAAGATGGTGAATGTTGGAAATAGTGCTTTCTGCAGCTCCTTACTGTTCTTCTTCACCTAGGGTAAACAGTAAGGGAGACATGTACAGGAGTGTGCTAACTATGTCTACACATGGGGAATGTTGGAAATTGTGCTTGCTGCAGCTCCTTACAGTTCTTATTCATCAAGGGTAGAAAGTAAGGGAGAAATGTACTGCAGTGCGCTAACTATGTCTAGAGGTGGTGAATGTTGGAAATGGTGCCATCTGCAGCTCCTTACAGTTCTCCTTCACTTTGGGTAGTAAGTAAGGGAGACATGTACAGCTGTGCGCTAACTATGTCTAGAGATGGTGAATGTTGGAAATGGTGCTTTCTGCAGGTCCTCTCAGTTCTCCTTCACATAGGGTAGAAAGTAAGGGAGACAAGTACATCTGTGCGCAGCTATGTCTACAGATGGTGAATGGTGGAAATGGTGCTTTCTGCAGCTCCTAACAGTTCTCGATCTCCTATGGTAGAAAATAATGGAGACATGTACAGCTGTGTGCTAACTATGTCTACAGATGGTGAATGTTGGAAATGGTGCTTTCTGCAGCTCCATACAGTTCTTCTCCATCAAGGGTACAAAGTAATGGGGACATGTAAAGGAGTGCGCTAACTATGTCAAGAGATGGTGAATGTTGGAAATGGTGCTTTCTGCAGCTCCTTACAGTTCTTCTTCACCTAGGGAAGAAAGTAAACAGACATGTACAGAAGTGCGTTAACTACGTCTACACACAGTGAATGTTGGAAATTGTACCTGGTGCAGCTCCTTACAGTTCGTCTTCATCAAGGGTAGTAAGTATGGAAGACATGTAAAGGTGTGCCCTACCTATGTCTACAGATGGTGAATGTTGGAAATGGTGCTTTCTGCAGATGCTCACAGTTCTGCTTCACCTAGGGTAGAAAGTAAGGGTGACATGTACAGCTGTGCGCCATGTTGGAAACGGTGCTTTCGGCAGCTCCTTACAGTTCTTCCTCACGTAGGGTAGAAAGTAAGGGAGACATGTACAGGTGTGCGCTACTATGTCTACAGATGGTGAATGTTTGAAATGGTGCTTTCTGCACCTTCTTACAGTTTTCTTTCACCCAGAGTAGAAAGTAATGGAGACATGTACAGCTGTGCGCTAACTATGCCTACAGATAGTGAATGTTGGAAATGGTGCTTTCTGCAGCTCCTTACAGTTCTTCTTCACCTAGGGAAGAAAGTAAGGGAGACATGTACAGCTGTGCGCTAATGGCCTTCAGAAGGTGAATGTTGGAAATGGTGCTTTCTGCAGCTCGTTATAGTTGTTCTCCTAGGGTAGACAGTAAGTGAGACATGCACAGCAGAGCGCTAACAATGTCTACACATGGGGAATGTTGGAAATTGTGCATGCTGCAACTCCTTACAGTTCTCATTCATCAAGGGTAGAAAGAAAGTGAGACTTGTACAGGTGTGCACTAACTATGTCTAGAGATGGTGAATGTAGGAAATGGTGCTTTCTGCAGCTCCTTACAGTTCTCCTTCACCTAGGGTAGAATGTAAGGGAGACATGTACAGCAGTGCGCTAACTATGTCTAGAGATGGAGAATGTTCGAAATGGTGCTTTGTGCTCTCCTTACATTTCTTCTTCAACTAGGTTAGAAAGTAAGGTATCCATGTACAGCTGTACGCAAACTATGTCTACAGATGTTGAATGTTGGAAATTGTGCTTTCTGCAGCTACTTACAGTTCTCCTTCACCTACGGTAGAAAGTAAGGGAGACATGTACAGCTGTGCGCTAACTATGTCTAGAGATGGTGAATGGTGGAAATGGTGCTTTCAGCAGCCCCTTACAGTTCTTCTTCTCCTAGGGTATAAAGTAGGGGACAGATGTGGAGGTGTGCGCTAACTATGTCTAGAGATGGTGAATGTTGGAAATGGTGCTTTCTACAGCCCCTTACAGTTCTCCTTCACCTAGGGTGGAAAGTAAGGGAGACATGTACAGCTGTGCGCTAACTATGTCTACGGATGGTGAATGTTGGAAATGGTGCTTTCTGCAGCTCCTTACAGTTCTCCTTCACCTAGGGTAGAAAGTAAGGGAGACATGTACAGCTGTGCGCTAACTATGCCTGCAGATGGTGAATGTTGGAAATGGTGCTTTCCGCAGCTCCATACAGTTCTCTTTCACCTAGGTCAGCGAGTAATGGGGACATGCCCAGGTGTGAGCTAATTATGTCAAGAGATGGTGAATGTTGGAAATGGTGCTTTCAGCAACCCCTTACAGTTCTCCTTCACCTAGGGTAGAAAGTAAGGTATACATGTACAGCTGTGCGCTAACTATGTCTACAGATGGTGAATGTTGGGAATGGTGCTTTCTGCAGCTCCTTACAGTCCTCCTTCACATAGGATAGAAAGTAAGGGAGACATGTACAGCTGTGCGCTAACTATGTCTACAGATGGTGAATGTTGGAAATGGTGCTTTCAGCAGCCCCTTACAGTTCTTCTTCTCCTAGGGTATAAAGTAGGGGACAGATGTGGAGGTGTGCGCTAACTATGTCTAGAGATGGTGAATGTTGGAAATGGTGCTTTCTACAGCTCCTTACAGTTCTCCTTCACCTAGGTTAGAAAGTAAGGGAGATTTGTACAGCTGTGCGCTAACTATGTCTACGGATGGTGAATGTTGGAAATGGTGCTTTCTGCAGCTCCTTACAGTTCTCCTTCACCTAGGGTAGAAAGTAAGAGAGACATGTACAGCTGTCCGCTAACTATGTCTACAGATGGTGAATATTGGAAATGGTGCTTTCTGCAGCTCCTTACAGTTCCCTTTCACCTAGGTTAGAAAGTAATGGGGACATGTCCAGGTGTGCGCTAACTATGTCTGCAGATGGTGATTGTTGGAAATGGTGCTTTCTGCAGCTCTTTACAGTTTACCTTCAGCTAGGGAGGAACGAAGGGGAGACAGGTACAGCTGTGCGCTAACTATGTCTACAGATGGTGATTGTTGGCAATGGTGCTTTCCGCAGCTCCTTACAGTTCTCCTTCACGTAGGGAAGGAAGTAGGGTAGACTGGTACAGCTGTGCGCTAACTATGTCTACAGATGGTGATTGTTGGAAATGGTGCTTTCTGCAGCTCCTTACAGTTCTCCTTCACCTAGGGTAGAAAGTAAGAGAGACATGTACAGCTGTGCGCTAACTATGTCTACAGATGGTGATTGTTTAAAATAGTGCTTTCTGCAGCTCCTTACAGTTCTCCTTCACGTAGGGAAGAAAGTAGGGCAGACAGGTACAGCTGTGCGCTAACTATGTCTACAGATGGTGATTGTTGGAAATGGTGCTTTCTGCAGCTCCTTACAGTTCTCCTTCACGTAGGGTAGAAAGTAAGAGAGACATGTACAGCTGTGCGCTAACTATGTCTACAGATGGTGATTGTTGGAAATGGTGCTTTCTGCAGCTCCTTACAGTTCTCCTTCACCTAGGGTAGAAAGTAAGAGAGACATGTACAGCTGTGCGCTAACTATGTCTACAGCTGGTGATTGTTGGAAATGGTGCTTTCTGCAGCTCCTTACAGTTCTCCTTCACCTAGGGAAGAAAGAAGGGGAGACAGGTACAGCTGTGCGCTAACTGTGTCTACAGATGGTGATTGTTGGAAATGGTGCTTTCTGCAGCTCCTTACAGTTCTCCTTCACCTAGGGTAGAAAGTAAGAGAGACATGTACAGCTGTGCGCTAGCTATGTCTACAGATGGTGATTGTTGGAAATGGTGCTATCTGCAGCTCCTTACAGTTCTCCTTCACCTAGGGTAGAAAGTAAGGGAGACATGTACAGCTGTGCGCTAACTATGTCTGCAGATGGTGAATGTTGGAAATGGTGCTTTCCGCAGCTCCATACAGTTCTCTTTCACCTAGGTTAGAAAGTAATGGGGACATGCCCAGGTGTGCGCTAATTATGTCAAGAGATGGTGAATGTTGGAAATGGTGCTTTCAGTAACTCCTTACAGATCTCCTTCACCTAGGCTAGAAAGTAAGGGAGACATGTATAGCTGTGCGCTAACTATGTCTACAGATAGTGATTGTTGGAAATGGTGCTTTCTGCAGCTCCTTACAGTTCCCTTTCACCCAGGTTAGAAAGTAATGGGGCATGTCCAGGTGTGCGCTAACTATGTCTGCAGATGGTGATTGTTGGAAATGGTGCTTTCTGCAGCTCCTTACAGTTTACCTTCAGCTAGGGAAGAACGAAGGGGAGACAGGTACAGCTGTGCGCTAACTATGTCTACAGATGGTGATTGTTGGAAACGATGCTTTCTGCAGCTCCTTACAGTTCTCCTTCACCTAGGGTAGAAAGTAAGAGAGACATGTACAGCTGTGCGCTAACTATGTCTGCAGATGGTGAATGTTGGAAATGGTGCTTTGCGCAGCTCCATACAGTTCGCTTTCACCTAGGTTAGCGAGTAATGGGGACATGCCCAGGTGTACGCTAATTATGTCAAGAGATGGTGAATGTTGGAAATGGTGCTTTCAGCAACTCCTTACAGTTCTCCTTCACCTAGGGTAGAAAGTAAGGGATACATGTACAGCTGTGCGCTAACTATGTCTACAGATGGTGAATGTTGGGAATGGTGCGTTCTGCAGCTCCTTAAAGTTCTCCTTCACGTAGGGAAAAAAGAAGGGGAGACAGGTACAGCTGTGCGCTAATTATGTCTACAGATGGTGATTGTTGGGAATGGTGCTTTCTGCAGCTCCTTACGGTTCTCCTTCACCTAGGGTAGAAAGTAAGGGATACATGTACAGGTGTGCGCTAACTATGTCTACAGATGGTGATTGTTGGAAATGGTGCTTTCTGCAGCTCCTTACAGTTCTCCTTCACCTAGGGTAGAAAGTAAGAGAGACATGTACAGCTGTGCGCTAACTATGTCTACAGATGGTGATTGTTTAAAATGGTGCTTTCCGCAGCTCCTTACAGTTCTCCTTCACGTAGGGAAGAAAGTAGGGTAGACAGGTACAGCTGTGCGCTAACAATGTCTACAGATGGTGATTGTTGGAAATGGTGCTTTCTGCAGCCCCTTACAGTTCTCCTTCACCTAGGGTAGAAAGTAAGAGAGACATGTACAGCTGTGCGCTAACTATGTCTACAGATGGTGATTGTTTAAAATGGTGCTTTCTGCAGCTCCTTACAGTTCTCCTTCACCTAGGGTAGAAAGTAAGAGAGACATGTACAGCTGTGCGCTAACTATGTCTACAGCTGGTGATTGTTGGAAATGGTGCTTTCTGCAGCTCCTTACAGTTCTCCTTCACCTAGGGAAGAAAGAAGGGGAGACAGGTACAGCTGTGCGCTAACTATGTCTACAGATGGTGATTGTTGGAAATGGTGCTCTCTGCAGCTCCTTACAGTTCTCCTTCACCTAGGGTAGAAAGTAAGAGAGACATGTACAGCTGTGCGCTAACTATGTCTACAGCTGGTGATTGTTGGAAATGGTGCTTTCTGCAGCTCCTTACAGTTCTCCTTCACCTAGGGAAGAAAGAAGGGGAGACAGGTACAGCTTTGCGCTAACTGTGTCTACAGATGGTGATTGTTGGAAATGGTGCTTTCTGCAGCTCCTTACAGTTCTCCTTCACCTAGGGTAGAAAGTAAGAGAGACATGTACAGCTGTGCGCTAGCTATGTCTACAGATGGTGATTGTTGGAAATGGTGCTATCTGCAGCTCCTTACAGTTCTCCTTCACCTAGGGTAGAAAGTAAGGGAGACATGTACAGCTGTGCGCTAACTATGTCTGCAGATGGTGAATGTTGGAAATGGTGCTTTCCGCAGCTCCATACAGTTCTCTTTCACCTAGGTTAGAAAGTAATGGGGACATGCCCAGGTGTGCGCTAATTATGTCAAGAGATGGTGAATGTTGGAAATGGTGCTTTCAGTAACTCCTTACAGATCTCCTTCACCTAGGCTAGAAAGTAAGGGAGACATGTATAGCTGTGCGCTAACTATGTCTACAGATAGTGATTGTTGGAAATGGTGCTTTCTGCAGCTCCTTACAGTTCTCCTTCACCTAGGGTAGAAAGTAAGAGAGACATGTACAGCTGTGCGCTAACTATGTCTACAGCTGGTGATTGTTGGAAATGGTGCTTTCTGCAGCTCCTTACAGTTCTCCTTCACCTAGGGAAGAAAGAAGGGGAGACAGGTACAGCTGTGCGCTAACTGTGTCTACAGATGGTGATTGTTGGAAATGGTGCTTTCTGCAGCTCCTTACAGTTCTCCTTCACCTAGGGTAGAAAGTAAGAGAGACATGTACAGCTGTGCGCTAGCTATGTCTACAGATGGTGATTGTTGGAAATGGTGCTATCTGCAGCTCCTTACAGTTCTCCTTCACCTAGGGTAGAAAGTAAGGGAGACATGTACAGCTGTGCGCTAACTATGTCTGCAGATGGTGAATGTTGGAAATGGTGCTTTCCGCAGCTCCATACAGTTCTCTTTCACCTAGGTTAGAAAGTAATGGGGACATGCCCAGGTGTGCGCTAATTATGTCAAGAGATGGTGAATGTTGGAAATGGTGCTTTCAGTAACTCCTTACAGATCTCCTTCACCTAGGCTAGAAAGTAAGGGAGACATGTATAGCTGTGCGCTAACTATGTCTACAGATAGTGATTGTTGGAAATGGTGCTTTCTGCAGCTCCTTACAGTTCCCTTTCACCCAGGTTAGAAAGTAATGGGGCATGTCCAGGTGTGCGCTAACTATGTCTGCAGATGGTGATTGTTGGAAATGGTGCTTTCTGCAGCTCCTTACAGTTTACCTTCAGCTAGGGAAGAACGAAGGGGAGACAGGTACAGCTGTGCGCTAACTATGTCTACAGATGGTGATTGTTGGAAACGATGCTTTCTGCAGCTCCTTACAGTTCTCCTTCACCTAGGGTAGAAAGTAAGAGAGACATGTACAGCTGTGCGCTAACTATGTCTGCAGATGGTGAATGTTGGAAATGGTGCTTTGCGCAGCTCCATACAGTTCGCTTTCACCTAGGTTAGCGAGTAATGGGGACATGCCCAGGTGTACGCTAATTATGTCAAGAGATGGTGAATGTTGGAAATGGTGCTTTCAGCAACTCCTTACAGTTCTCCTTCACCTAGGGTAGAAAGTAAGGGATACATGTACAGCTGTGCGCTAACTATGTCTACAGATGGTGAATGTTGGGAATGGTGCGTTCTGCAGCTCCTTAAAGTTCTCCTTCACGTAGGGAAAAAAGAAGGGGAGACAGGTACAGCTGTGCGCTAATTATGTCTACAGATGGTGATTGTTGGGAATGGTGCTTTCTGCAGCTCCTTACGGTTCTCCTTCACCTAGGGTAGAAAGTAAGGGATACATGTACAGGTGTGCGCTAACTATGTCTACAGATGGTGATTGTTGGAAATGGTGCTTTCTGCAGCTCCTTACAGTTCTCCTTCACCTAGGGTAGAAAGTAAGAGAGACATGTACAGCTGTGCGCTAACTATGTCTACAGATGGTGATTGTTTAAAATGGTGCTTTCCGCAGCTCCTTACAGTTCTCCTTCACGTAGGGAAGAAAGTAGGGTAGACAGGTACAGCTGTGCGCTAACAATGTCTACAGATGGTGATTGTTGGAAATGGTGCTTTCTGCAGCCCCTTACAGTTCTCCTTCACCTAGGGTAGAAAGTAAGAGAGACATGTACAGCTGTGCGCTAACTATGTCTACAGATGGTGATTGTTTAAAATGGTGCTTTCTGCAGCTCCTTACAGTTCTCCTTCACCTAGGGTAGAAAGTAAGAGAGACATGTACAGCTGTGCGCTAACTATGTCTACAGCTGGTGATTGTTGGAAATGGTGCTTTCTGCAGCTCCTTACAGTTCTCCTTCACCTAGGGAAGAAAGAAGGGGAGACAGGTACAGCTGTGCGCTAACTATGTCTACAGATGGTGATTGTTGGAAATGGTGCTCTCTGCAGCTCCTTACAGTTCTCCTTCACCTAGGGTAGAAAGTAAGAGAGACATGTACAGCTGTGCGCTAACTATGTCTACAGCTGGTGATTGTTGGAAATGGTGCTTTCTGCAGCTCCTTACAGTTCTCCTTCACCTAGGGAAGAAAGAAGGGGAGACAGGTACAGCTTTGCGCTAACTGTGTCTACAGATGGTGATTGTTGGAAATGGTGCTTTCTGCAGCTCCTTACAGTTCTCCTTCACCTAGGGTAGAAAGTAAGAGAGACATGTACAGCTGTGCGCTAGCTATGTCTACAGATGGTGATTGTTGGAAATGGTGCTATCTGCAGCTCCTTACAGTTCTCCTTCACCTAGGGTAGAAAGTAAGGGAGACATGTACAGCTGTGCGCTAACTATGTCTGCAGATGGTGAATGTTGGAAATGGTGCTTTCCGCAGCTCCATACAGTTCTCTTTCACCTAGGTTAGAAAGTAATGGGGACATGCCCAGGTGTGCGCTAATTATGTCAAGAGATGGTGAATGTTGGAAATGGTGCTTTCAGTAACTCCTTACAGATCTCCTTCACCTAGGCTAGAAAGTAAGGGAGACATGTATAGCTGTGCGCTAACTATGTCTACAGATAGTGATTGTTGGAAATGGTGCTTTCTGCAGCTCCTTACAGTTCCCTTTCACCCAGGTTAGAAAGTAATGGGGCATGTCCAGGTGTGCGCTAACTATGTCTGCAGATGGTGATTGTTGGAAATGGTGCTTTCTGCAGCTCCTTACAGTTTACCTTCAGCTAGGGAAGAACGAAGGGGAGACAGGTACAGCTGTGCGCTAACTATGTCTACAGATGGTGATTGTTGGAAACGATGCTTTCTGCAGCTCCTTACAGTTCTCCTTCACCTAGGGTAGAAAGTAAGAGAGACATGTACAGCTGTGCGCTAACTATGTCTGCAGATGGTGAATGTTGGAAATGGTGCTTTGCGCAGCTCCATACAGTTCGCTTTCACCTAGGTTAGCGAGTAATGGGGACATGCCCAGGTGTACGCTAATTATGTCAAGAGATGGTGAATGTTGGAAATGGTGCTTTCAGCAACTCCTTACAGTTCTCCTTCACCTAGGGTAGAAAGTAAGGGATACATGTACAGCTGTGCGCTAACTATGTCTACAGATGGTGAATGTTGGGAATGGTGCTTTCTGCAGCTCCTTAAAGTTCTCCTTCACGTAGGGAAAAAAGAAGGGGAGACAGGTACAGCTGTGCACTAACTATGTCTACAGATGGTGATTGTTGGAAATGGTGCTTTCTGCAGCTCCTTACAGTTCTCCTTCACCTAGGGTAGAAAGTAAGAGAGACATGTACAGCTGTGCGCTAACTATGTCTACAGCTGGTGATTGTTGGAAATGGTGCTTTCTGCAGCTCCTTACAGTTCTCCTTCACCTAGGGAAGAAGGAAGGGGAGAAAGGTACAGCTGTGCGCTAACTATGTCTACAGGTGGTGAATGTTGGAAATGGTGCTTTCTGCAGCTCCTTCCAGTTCCCTTTCACCTAGGTTAGAAAGTAATGGGGACATGTCCAGGTGTGCGCTAACTATGTCAAGATATGGTGAATGGTGAATGTTGGAAATGGTGCTTTATGCAGCTCCTTACAGTTCTCCTTCACCTAGGGTAGAAAGTAAGAGAGACATGTACAGCTGTGCGCTAACTATGTCTACAGATGGTGATTGTTGGAAATGGTGCTTTCTGCAGCTCCTTACAGTTCTCCTTCATGCAGGGGAGAAAGAAGGGGAGACAGGTACAGCTGTGCGCTAACTATGTCTACAGATGGTGATTGTTGGAAATAGTGGTTTCTGCAGCTCCTTGCAGTTCTCCTTCACGTAGGGAAGAAAGTAGGGGAGACAGGTACAGCTGTGCGCTAACTATGTCTACAGACGATGATTGTTGGAAATGGTGCTTTCTGCAGCTCCTTATAGTTCTCCTTCACCTAGGGTAGAAAGTAAGAGAGACATGTACAGCTGTGCACTAACTATGTCTACAGATGGTGATTGTTGGAAATGGTGCTTTCTGCAGCTCCTTACAGATCTCCTTCACCTAGGGTAGAAAGAAGGGGAGACAGGTACAGCTGTGCGCTAACTATGTCTACAGATGATGATTGTTGGAAATGGTGCTTTCTGCAGCTCCTTACAGTTCTCCTTCACGTAGGGAAGAAAGAAGGGGAGACAGGTACAACTGTGCGCTAACTATGTCTACAGATGGCTGATTGTTGGAAATGGTGCTTTCTGCAGCTCCTTACAGTTCTCCTTCACGTAGGGAAGAAAGAAGGGGAGACAGGTACAGCTGTGCGCTAACTATGTCTACAGATGGTGAATGTTGGAAATGTTGCTTTCTGCAGCTTCTTACGGTTCTTCTACACCTAGGGTAAACAGTAAGGGAGACAATTTCAGGTGTGTGCTAACTACGTCCTTAGGTGGTCAATGTTGGAAATAGTATTTTCCGCAGCTCCTTACAGTTCTCCTTCACCTAGGGTAGAAAGTAAGAGAGACATGTACAGCTGTGCGCTAACTATGTCTACAGATGGTGATTGTTGGAAATGGTGCTTTCTGCTGCTCCTTACAGTTCTCCTTCATGCAGGGAAGAAAGAAGGGGAGACAGGTACAGCTGTGCGCTAACTATGTCTACAGATGGTGATTGTTGGAAATGGTGCTTTCTGCAGCTCCTTACAGTTCTCCTTCACGTAGGGAAGAAAGTAGGGGAGACAGGTACAGCTGTGCGCTAACTATGTCTACAGACGGTGATTGTTGGAAATGGTGCTTTCTGCAGCTCCTTATAGTTCTCCTTCACCTAGGGTAGAAAGTAAGAGAGACATGTACAGCTGTGCGCTAACTATGTCTACAGATGGTGATTGTTGGAAATGGTGCTTTCTGCAGCTCCTTACAGTTCTCGTTCACCTAGGGAAGAAAGAAGGGGAGACAGGTACAGCTGTGCGCTAACTATGTCTACAGATGGTGAATGTAGGAAATGTTGCTTTCTGCAGCTTCTTACGGTTCTTCTACACCTAGGGTAAACAGTAAGGGAGACAAGTACAGGTGTGCGCTAACTACGTCCTTAGGTGGTCAATGTTGGAAATAGTATTTTCTGCAGCTCCTTATAGTTCTCCTTCACCTAGGGTAGAAAGTAAGAGAGACATGTACAGCTGTGCGCTAACTATGTCTACAGATGGTGATTGTTGGAAATTGTGCTTTCTGCAGCTCCTTACAGTTCTCCTTCACCTAGGGTAGAAAGAAGGGGAGACAGGTACAGCTGTGTGCTAACTGTGTCTATAGATGGTGATTGTTGGAAATGTTGCTTTCTGCAGCTCCTTACAGTTCTCCTTCACCTAGGGTAAAAAGTAAGAGAGACAAGTACAGCTGTGTGCTAACTATGTCTACAGCTGGTGATTGTTGCAAATGGTGCTTTCTGCAGCTCCTTACAGTTCTCCTTCACCTAGGGAAGAAAGAGGGGGAGACAGGTACAGCTGTGCGCTAACTATGTCTACAGATGGTGATTGTTGGAAATGTTGCTTTCTGCAGCTCCTTACAGTTCTCCTTCACCTAGGGTAGAAAGTAAGAGAGACAAGTACAGGTGTGTGCTAACTATGTCTACAGATGGTGATTGTTGGAAATGGTGCTTTCTGCAGCTCCTTACAGTTTACCTTCACCTAGGGAAGAAAGAAAGGGAGACAGGTACAGCTGTGCGCTAACTATGTCTACAGATGGTGATTGTTGGAAATGGTGCTTTCTGCAGCTCCTTGCAGTTCTCCTTCACCAAGGGAAGAAAGAAGGGGAGACAGGTACAGCTGTGCGCTAACTATGTCTACAGATGGTGATTGTTATAAATGGTGCTTTCTGCAGCTCCTTACAGTTCTCCTTCACCTAGGGAAGAAAGAAGGGGAGACAGGTACAGCTGTGCGCTAACTATGTCTACAGATGGTGATTGTTGGAAATGGTGCTTTCTGCAGCTCCTTACAGTTCTCCTTCACGTAGGGAAGAAAGTAGGGGAGACAGGTACAGCTGTGCGCTAACTATGTCTACAGATGGTGATTGTTGGAAATGGTGCTTTCTGCAGCTCCTTACAGTTCTCCTTCACGTAGGGAAGAAAGTAGGGGAGACAGGTACAGCTGTGCGCTAACTATGTCTACAGATGGTGCTTGTTCGAAATGTTGCTTTCTGCAGCTCCATACAGTTCTCCTTCACCTAGGGTAGTAAGTAAGAGAGACATGTACAGCTGTGCGCTAACTATGTCTACAGATGGTGATTGTTGGAAATGGTGCTTTCTGCAGCTCCTTACAGTTCTCCTTCACCTAGGGAAGAAAGAAGGGGAGACATGTACAGCTGTGCGCAAACTATGTCTACAGATGGTGATTGTTGGAAATGTTGCTTTCTGCAGCTTCTTACGGTTCTTATACACCTAGGGTAAACAGTAAGGAAGACAAGTACAGGTGTGCGCTAACTAGGTCCTTAGGTGGTCAATGTTGGAAATAGTATTTTCTACAGCTCCTTACAGTTCTCCTTCACCTAGGGTAGAAAGTAAGAGAGACATGTACAGCTGTGCGATAGCTATGTCTACAGATGGTGATTGTTGGAAATGGTGCTTTCTGCAGCTCCTTACAGATCTCCTTCACCTAGGGTAGAAAGAAGGGGAGACAGGTACAGCTGTGCGCTAACTATGTCTACAGATGGTGATTGTTGGAAATGGTGCTTTCTGCAGCTCCTTACAGTTCTCCTTCACGTAGGGAAGAAAGAAGGGGAGACAGGTACAACTGTGCGCTAACTATGTCTACAGATGGTGATTGTTGGAAATGTTGCTTTCTGCAGCTTCTTACGGTTCTTCTACACCTAGGATAAACAGTAAGAGAGACAAGTACAGGTGTGCGCTAACTACGTCCTTAGGTGGTCAATGTAGAAATAGTATTTTCTGCAGCTCCTTACAGTTCTCCTTCACCTAGGGTAGAAAGTAAGAGAGACATGTACAGCTGTGCGCTAACTATGTCTACAGATGGTGATTGTTGGAAATGGTGCTTTCTGCAGCTCCTTACAGTTCTCCTTCACGTAGGGAAGAATGAAGGGGAGACAGGTACAGCTGTGCGCTAACTATGTCTACAGATGGTGATTGTTGGAAATGGTGCTTTCTGCAGCTCCTTACAGTTCTCCTTCACGTAGGGAAGAAAGTAGGGGAGACAGGTACAGCTGTGCGCTAACTATGTCTACAGATGGTGATTGTTGGAAATGGTGCTTTCTGCAGCTCCTTATAGTTCTCCTTCACCTAGGGTAGAAAGTAAGAGAGACATGTACAGCTGTGCGCTAACTATGTCTACAGATGGTGATTGTTGGAAATGGTGCTTTCTGCAGCTCCTTACAGTTCCCCTTCACCTAGGGAAGAAAGAAGGGGAGACAGGTACAGCTGTGCGCTAACTATGTCTACAGATGGTGAATGTTGGAAATGTTGCTTTCTGCAGCTTCTTACGGTTCTTCTACACCTAGGGTAAACAGTAAGGGAGACAAGTACAGGTGTGCGCTAACTACGTCCTTAGGTGGTCAATGTTGGAAATAGTATTTTCTGCAGCTCCTTACAGTTCTCCTTCACCTAGGGTAGAAAGTAAGAGAGACATGTACAGCTGTGCGCTAACTATGTCTACAGATGGTGATTGTTGGAAATGGTGCTTTCTGCAGCTCCTTACAGTTCTCCTTCACCTAGGGTAGAAAGTAAGAGAGACATGTACAGCTGTGCGCTAACTATGTCTGCAGATGGTGAATGTTGGAAATGGTGCTTTGCGCAGCTCCATACGGTTCGCTTTCACCTAGGTTAGCGAGTAATGGGGACATGCCCAGGTGTACGCTAATTATGTCAAGAGATGGTGAATGTTGGAAATGGTGCTTTCAGCAACTCCTTACAGTTCTCCTTCACCTAGGGTAGAAAGTAAGGGATACATGTACAGCTGTGCGCTAACTATGTCTACAGATGGTGAATGTTGGGAATGGTGCTTTCTGCAGCTCCTTACAGTTCTCCTTCACGTAGGGAAAAAAGAAGGGGAGACAGGTACAGCTGTGCGCTAACTATGTCTACAGATGGTGATTGTTGGGAATGGTGCTTTCTGCAGCTCCTTACGGTTCTCCTTCACCTAGGGAAGAAAGTAGGGGAGACAGGTACAGCTGTGCACTAACTATGTCTACAGATGGTGATTGTTGGAAATGGTGCTTTCTGCAGCTCCTTACAGTTTTCCTTCACCAAGGGAAGAAAGAAGAGGAGACAGGTACAGCTGTTCGCTAACTATGTCTACAGATGGTGATTGTTGGAAATGGTGCTATCTGCAGCTCCTTACAGTTCCCCTTCACATAGGGTAGAAAGTAAGAGAGACATGTACAGCTGTGCGCTAACTATGTCTACAGATGGTGATTATTGGAAATGGTGCTTTCTGCAGCTCCTTACAGTTCTCCTTCACGTAGGGAAGAAAGAAGGGGAGACAGGTACAGCTGTGCGCTAACTATGTCTACAGATGGTGATTGTTGGAAATGGTGCTTTCAGCAGCTCCTTACAGTTCTCCTTCACGTAGGGAAGAAAGTAGGGGAGACAGGTACAGCTGTGCGCTAACTATGTCTACAGATGGTGATTGTTGGAAATGGTTCTTTCTGCAGCTCCTTACAGTTGTCCTTCACCTAGGGTAGAAAGTAAGAGAGACATGTACAGCTGTGCGCTAACTATGTCTACAGATAGTGATTGTTGGAAATGGTGCTTTCTGCAGCTCCTTACAGTTCTCCTTCACCTAGGGTAGAAAGTAAGAGAGACATGTACAGCTGTGCGCTAACTATGTCTACAGATGGTGATTGTTTAAAATGGTGCTTTCCGCAGCTCCTTACAGTTCTCCTTCACGTAGGGAAGAAAGTAGGGTAGACAGGTACAGCTGTGCGCTAACTATGTCTACAGCTGGTGATTGTTGGAAATGGTGCTTTCTGCAGCTCCTTACAGTTCTCCTTCACCTAGGGAAGAAGGAAGGGGAGACAGGTACAGCTGTGCGCTAACTATGTCTACAGATGGTGATTGTTGGAAATGTTGCTTTCTGCAGCTCCTTACAGTTCTCCTTCACCTAGGGTAGAAAGTAAGAGAGACATGTACAGCTGTGCACTAACTATGTCTACAGATGGTGATTGTTGGAAATGGTGCTTTCTGCAGCTCCTTACAGTTCTCCTTCACCTAGGGTAGAAAGTAAGGGAGACATGTACAGCTGTGCGCTAACTATGTCTACAGGTGGTGAATGTTTTAAATGGTGCTTTCTGCAGCTCCTTCCAGTTCCCTTTCACCTAGGTTAGAAAGTAATGGGGACATGTCCAGGTGTGCGCTAACTATGTCAAGATATGGTGAATGGTGAATGTTGGAAATGGTGCTTTATGCAGCTCCTTACAGTTCCCCTTCACCTAGGGTAGAAAGTAAGGGAGACATATAAAGCTGTGCGCTAACTACGTCTACAGATGGTGATTGTTGGAAATGTTGCTTTCTGCAGCTCATTACGGTTCTTCTACACCTAGGGTAAACAGTAAGGGAGACAAGTACAGGTGTGCGCTAACTACGTCCTTAGGTGGTCAATGTTGGAAATATTATTTTCTGCAGCTCCTTACAGTTCTCCTTCACCTAGGGTAGAAAGTAAGAGAGACATGTACAGCTGTGCGCTAACTATGCCTACAGATGGTGATTGTTGGAAATGGTGCTTTCTGCATCTCCTTACAGTTCTCCTTCACGTAGGGAAGAAAGAAGGGGAGACAGGTACAGCTGTGCGCTAACTATGTCTACAGATGGTGAATGTTGGAAATGTTGCTTTCTGCAGCTTCTTACGGTTCTTCTACACTTAGGGTAAACAGTAAGCGAGACAATTTCAGGTGCGCGCTAACTACGTCCTTAGGTGGTCAATGTTGGAAATAGTATTTTCTGCAGCTCCTTACAGTTCTCCTTCACCTAGGGTAGAAAGTAAGAGAGACATGTACAGCTGTGCGCTAACTATGTCTACAGATGGTGATTGTTGGAAATGGTGCTTTCTGCAGCTCCTTACAGTTCTCCTTCATGCAGGGAAGAAAGAAGGGGAGACAGGTACAGCTGTGCGCTAACTATGTCTACAGATGGTGATTGTTGGAAATAGTGCTTTCTGCAGCTCCTTACAGTTCTCCTTCACGTAGGGAAGAAAGTAGGGGAGACAGGTACAGCTGTGCGCTAACTATGTCTACAGACCGTGATTGTTGGAAATGGTGCTTTCTGCAGCTCCTTATAGTTCCCCTTCACCTAGGGTAGAAAGTAAGAGAGACATGTACAGCTGTGAACTAACTATGTCTACAGATGGTGATTGTTGGAAATGGTGCTTTCTGCAGCTCCTTACAGATCTCCTTCACCTAGGGTAGAAAGAAGGGGAGACAGGTACAGCTGTGCGCTAACTATGTCTACAGATGGTGATTGTTGGAAATGGTGCTTTCTGCAGCTCCTTACAGTTCTCCGTCACGTAGGGAAGAAAGAAGGGGAGACAGGTACAACTGTGCGCTAACTATGTCTACAGATGGTGATTGTTGGAAATGATGCTTTCTGCAGCTTCTTACGGTTCTTCTACACCTAGGGTAAACAGTAAGGGAGACAAGTACAGGTGTGCGCTAACTACGTCCTTAGGTGGTCAATGTAGAAATAGTATTTTCTGCAGCTCCTTACAGTTCTCCTTCACCTAGGGTAGAAAGTAAGAGAGACATGTACAGCTGTGCGCTAACTATGTCTACAGATGGTGATTGTTGGAAATGGTGCTTTCAGCAGCTCCTTACAGTTCTCCTTCATGCAGGGAAGAAAGAAGGGGAGACAGGTACAGCTGTGCGCTAACTATGTCTACAGATGGTGATTGTTGGAAATAGTGCTTTCTGCAGCTCCTTACAGTTCTCCTTCACGTAGGGAAGAAAGTAGGGGAGACAGGTACAGCTGTGCGCTAACTATGTCTACAGACGGTGATTGTTGGAAATGGTGCTTTCTGCAGCTCCTTATAGTTCTCCTTCACCTAGGGTAGAAAGTAAGAGAGACATGTACAGCTGTGCACTAACTATGTCTACAGATGGTGATTGTTGGAAATGGTGCTTTCTGCAGCTCCTTACAGATCTCCTTCACCTAGGGTAGAAAGAAGGGGAGACAGGTACAGCTGTGCGCTAACTATGTCTACAGATGGTGATTGTTGGAAATGGTACTTTCTGCAGCTCCTTACAGTTCTCCTTCACGTAGGGAAGAAAGAAGGGGAGACAGGTACAGCTGTGCGCTAATTATGTCTACAGATGGTGAATGTTGGAAATGTTGCTTTCTGCAGCTTCTTACGGTTCTTCTACACCTAGGGTAAACAGTAAGGGAGATAATTTCAGGTGTGTGCTAACTACGTCCTTAGGTGGTCAATGTTGGAAATAGTATTTTCCGCAGCTCCTTACAGTTCTCCTTCACCTAGGGTAGAAAGTAAGAGAGACAAGTACAGCTGTGTGCTAACTGTGTCTATAGATGGTGATTGTTGGAAATGTTGCTTTCTGCAGCTCCTTACAGTTCTCCTTCACCTAGGGTAAAAAGTAAGAGAGACAAGTACAGCTGTGTGCTAACTATGTCTACAGCTGGTGATTGTTGGAAATGGTGCTTTCTGCAGCTCCTTACAGTTCTCCTTCACCTAGGGAAGAAAGAAGGGGAGACAGGTAGAGCTGTGCGCTAACTATGTCTACAGATGGTGATTGTTGGAAATGTTGCTTTCTGCAGCTCCTTACAGTTCTCCTTCACCTAGGGTAGAAAGTAAGAGAGACAAGTACAGGTGTGCGCTAACTATGTCTACAGATGGTGATTGTTGGAAATGGTGCTTTCTGCAGCTCCTTACAGTTTACCTTCACCTAGGGAAGAAAGAAAGGGAGACAGGTACAGCTGTGCGCTAACTATGTCTACAGATGGTGATCGTTGGAAATGGTGCTTTCTGCAGCTCCTTACAGTTCTCCTTCACCAAGGGAAGAAAGAAGGGGAGACAGGTACAGCTGTGCGCTAACTATGTCTACAGATGGTGATTGTTAGAAATGGTGCTTTCTGCAGCTCCTTACAGTTCTCCTTCACCTAGGGAAGAAAGAAGGGGAGACAGGTACAGCTGTGCGCTAACTATGTCTACAGATGGTGATTGTTGGAAATGGTGCTTTCTGCAGCTCCTTACAGTTCTCCTTCACGTAGGGAAGAAAGTAGGGGAGACAGGTACAGCTGTGCGCTAACTATGTCTACAGATGGTGATTGTTGGAAATGGTGCTTTCTGCAGCTCCTTACAGTTCACCTTCACGTAGGGAAGAAAGAAGGGGAGACAGGTACAGCTGTGCGCTAACTATGTCTACAGATGGTGATTGTTGGAAATGGTGCTTTCTGCAGCTCCTTACAGTTCTCCTTCACGTAGGGAAGAAAGTAGGGGAGACAGGTACAGCTGTGCGCTAACTATGTCTACAGATGGTGCTTGTTCGAAATGGTGCTTTCTGCAGCTCCATACAGTTCTCCTTCACCTAGGGTAGAAAGTAAGAGAGACATGTACAGCTGTGCACTAACTATGTCTACAGATGGTGATTGTTGGAAATGGTGCTTTCTGCAGCTCCTTACAGTTCTCCTTCACCTAGGGAAGAAAGAAGGGGAGACAGTTACAGCTGTGCGCTAACTATGTCTACAGATGGTGATTGTTGGAAATGTTGCTTTCTGCAGCTTCTTACTGTTCTTCTACACCTAGGGTAAACAGTAAGGGAGACAAGTACAGGTGTGCGCTAACTACGTCCTTAGGTGGTCAATGTTGGAAATAGTATTTTCTGCAGCTCCTTACGGTTCTCCTTCACCTAGGGTAGAAAGTAAGAGAGACATGTACAGCTGTGCGCTAACTATGTCTACAGATGGTGATTGTTGGAAATGGTGCTTTCTGCAGCTCCTTACAGTTCTCCTTCACCTAGGGAAGAAAGAAGGGGAGACAGGTACAGCTGTGCGCAAACTATGTCTACAGATGGTGATTGTTGGAAATGTTGCTTTCTGCAGCTTCTTACGGTTCTTATACACCTAGGGTAAACAGTAAGGAAGACAAGTACAGGTGTGCGCTAACTAGGTCCTTAGGTGGTCAATGTTGGAAATAGTATTTTCTACAGCTCCTTACAGTTCTCCTTCACCTAGGGTAGAAAGTAAGAGAGACATGTACAGCTGTGCGCTAACTATGTCTACAGATGGTGATTGTTGGAAATGGTGCTTTCTGCAGCTCCTTACAGATCTCCTTCACCTAGGGTAGAAAGAAGGGGAGACAGGTACAGCTGTGCGCTAACTATGTCTACAGATGGTGATTGTTGGAAATGGTGCTTTCTGCAGCTCCTTACAGTTCTCCTTCACGTAGGGAAGAAAGAAGGGGAGACAGGTACAACTGTGCGCTAACTATGTCTACAGATGGTGATTGTTGGAAATGTTGCTTTCTGCAGCTTCTTACGGTTCTGCTACACCTAGGGTAAACAGTAAGGGAGACAAGTACAGGTGTGGGCTAACTACGTCCTTAGGTGGTCAATGTAGAAATAGTATTTTCTGCAGCTCCTTACAGTTCTCCTTCACCTAGGGTAGAAAGTAAGAGAGACATGTACAGCTGTGCGCTAACTATGTCTTCAGATGGTGATTGTTGGAAATGGTGCTTTCTGCAGCTCCTTACACTTCTTTCACGTAGGGAAGAAAGAAGGGGAGACAGGTACAGCTGTGCGCTAACTATGTCTACAGATGGTGAATGTTGGAAATGTTGCTTTCTACAGCTTCTTACGGTTCCCCTTCACCTAGGGAAGAAAGAAGGGGAGACAGGTACAGCTGTGCGCTAACTATGTCTACAGATGGTGATTGTTGGAAATGGTGCTTTCTGCAGCTCCTTACAGTTCCCCTTCACCTAGGGAAGAAAGAAGGGGAGACAGGTACAGCTGTGCGCTAACTATGTCTACAGATGGTGAATGTTGGAAATGTTGCTTTCTGCAGCTGCTTACGGTTTTTCTACACCTAGGGTAAACAGTAAGGGAGACAAGTACAGGTGTGCGCTAACTACGTCCTTAGGTGGTCAATGTTGGAAATAGTATTTTCTGCAGCTCCTTACAGTTCTCCTTCACCTAGGGTAGAAAGTAAGAGAGACATGTACAGCTGTGCGCTAACTATGTCTACAGATGGTGATTGTTGGAAATGGTGCTTTCTGCAGCTCCTTACAGTTCTCCTTCACCTAGGGAAGAAAGAAGGGGAGACAGGTACAGCTGTGCGCTAACTATGTCTACAGATGGTGATTGTTGGAAATGTTGCTTTCTGCAGCTACTTACAGTTCTCCTTCACCTAGGGTAGAAAGTATGAGAGACAAGTACAGGTGTGCGCTAACTATGTCTACAGATGGTGATTGTTGGAAATGGTGCTTTCTGCAGCTCCTTACAGTTCTCCTTCACCTAGGGAAGAAAGAAGGGGAGACAGGTACAGCTGTGCGCTAACTATGTCTACAGATGGTGATTGTTGGAAATGTTGCTTTCTGCAGCTCCTTACAGTTCTCCTTCACCTAGGGTAGAAAGTAAGAGAGACAAGTACAGGTGTGCGCTAACTATGTCTACAGATGGTGATTGTTGGAAATGGTGCTTTCTGCAGCTCCTTACAGTTTACCTTCACCTAGGGAAGAAAGAAAGGGAGACAGGTACAGCTGTGCGCTAACTATGTCTACAGATGGTGATTGTTGGAAATGGTGCTTTCTGCAGCTCCTTACAGTTCACCTTTACGTAGGGAAGAAAGTAGGGGAGACAGGTACAGCTGTGCGCTAACTATGTCTACAGCCGTGATTGTTGGAAATGGTGCTTTCTGCAGCTCCTTATAGTTCTCCTTCACCTAGGGTAGAAAGTAAGAGAGACATGTACAGCTGTGCACTAACTATGTCTACAGATGGTGATTGTTGGAAATGGTGATTTCTGCAGCTCCTTACAGTTCTCCTTCACGTAGGGAAGAAAGAAGGGGAGACAGGTACAACTGTGTGCTAACTATGTCTACAGATGGTGATTGTTGGATATGTTGCTTTCTGCAGCTTCTTACGGTTCTTCTACACCTAGGGTAAACAGTAAGGGAGACAAGTACAGGTGTGCGCTAACTACGTCCTTAGGTGGTCAATGTAGAAATAGTATTTTCTGTAGCTCCTTACAGTTCTCCTTCACCTAGGGTAGAAAGTAAGAGAGACATGTACAGCTGTGCGCTAACTATGTCTACAGATGGTGATTGTAGGAAATGGTGCTTTCTGCAGCTCCTTACAATTCTCCTTCATGCAGGGAAGAAAGAAGGGGAGACAGGTACAGCTGTGCGCTAACTATGTCTACAGATGGTGATTGTTGGAAATGGTGCTTTCTGCAGCTCCTTACAGTTCTCCTTCACGTAGGGAAGAAAGTAGGGGAGACAGGTACAGCTGTGCGCTAACTATGTCTACAGATGTCGATTGTTGGAAATGGTGCTTTCTGCAGCTCCTTACAGTTCTCCTTCACGTAGGGAAGAAAGAAGGGGAGACAGGTACAGCTGTGCGCTAACTATGTCTACAGATGGTGATTGTTGGAAATGGTGCTTTCTGCAGCTCCTTACAGTTCTCCTTCACGTAGGGAAGAAAGTAGGGGAGACAGGTACAGCTGTGCGCTAACTATGTCTACAGATGGTGCTTGTTCGAAATGGTGCTTTCTGCAGCGACATACAGTTCTCCTTCACCTAGGGTAGAAAGTAAGAGAGACATGTACAGCTGTGCGCTAACTATGTCTACAGATGGTGATTGTTGGAAATGGTGCTTTCTGCAGCTCCTTACAGTTCTCCTTCACCTAGGGAAGAAAGAAGGGGAGACAGTTACAGCTGTGCGCTAACTATGTCTACAGATGGTGATTGTTGGAAATGTTGCTTTCTGCAGCTTCTTACTGTTCTTCTACACCTAGTGTAAACAGTAAGGGAGATAAGTACAGGTGTGCGCTAACTACGTCCTTAGGTGGTCAATGTTGGAAATAGTATTTTCTGCAGCTCCTTACGGTTCTCCTTCACCTAGGGTAGAAAGTAAGAGAGACATGTACAGCTGTGCGCTAACTATGTCTACAGATGGTGATTGTTGGAAATGGTGCTTTCTGCAGCTCCTTACAGTTCTCCTTCACCTAGGGAAGAAAGAAGGGGAGACAGGTACAGCTGTGCGCTAACTATGTCTACAGATGGTGATTGTTGGAAATGTTGCTTTCTGCAGCTTCTTACGGTTCTTATACACCTAGGGTAGACAGTAAGGAAGACAAGTACAGGTGTGCGCTAACTAGGTCCTTAGGTGGTCAATGTTGGAAATAGTATTTTCTACAGCTCCTTACAGTTCTCCTTCACCTAGGGTAGAAAGTAAGAGAGACATGTACAGCTGTGCGCTAACTATGTCTACAGATGGTGATTGTTGGAAATGGTGCTTTCTGCAGCTCCTTACAGATCTCCTTCACCTAGGGTAGAAAGAAGGGGAGACAGGTACAGCTGTGCGCTAACTATGTCTACAGATGGTGATTGTTGGAAATGATGGTTTCTGCAGCTCCTTACAGTTCTCCTTCACGTAGGGAAGAAAGAAGGGGAGACAGGTACAACTGTGCGCTAACTATGTCTACAGATCGTGATTGTTGGAAATGTTGCTTTCTGCAGCTGCTTACGGTTCTTCTACACCTAGGGTAAACAGTAAGGGAGACAAGTACAGGTGTGCGCTAACTACGTCCTTAGGTGGTCAATGTAGAAATAGTATTTTCTGCAGCTCCTTACAGTTCTCCTTCACCCTGGGTAGAAAGTAAGAGAGACATGTACAGCTGTGCGCTAACTATGTCTACAGATGGTGATTGTTGGAAATGGTGCTTTCTGCAGCTCCTTACAGTTCTCCTTCACGTAGGGAAGAAAGAAGGGGAGACAGGTACAGCTGTGCGCTAACTATGTCTACAGATGGTGATTGTTGGAAATGTTGCTTTCTGCAGCTTCTTACGGTTCTTATACACCTAGGGTAAACAGTAAGGAAGACAAGTACAGGTGTGCGCTAACTAGGTCCTTAGGTGGTCAATGTTGGAAATAGTATTTTCTACAGCTCCTTACAGTTCTCCTTCACCTAGGGTAGAAAGTAAGAGAGACATGTACAGCTGTGCGCTAACTATGTCTACAGATGGTGATTGTTGGAAATGGTGCTTTCTGCAGCTCCTTACAGATCTCCTTCACCTAGGGTAGAAAGAAGGGGAGACAGGTACAGCTGTGCGCTAACTATGTCTACAGATGGTGATTGTTGGAAATGGTGCTTTCTGCAGCTCCTTACAGTTCTCCTTCACGTAGGGAAGAAAGAAGGGGAGACAGGTACAACTGTGCGCTAACTATGTCTACAGATGGTGATTGTTGGAAATGTTGCTTTCTGCAGCTTCTTACGGTTCTTCTACACCTAGGGTAAACAGTAAGGGAGACAAGTACAGGTGTGCGCTAACTACGTCCTTAGGTGGTCAATGTAGAAATAGTATTTTCTGCAGCTCCTTACAGTTCTCCTTCACCTAGGGTAGAAAGTAAGAGAGACATGTACAGCTGTGCGCTAACTATGTGTACAGATGGTGATTGTTGGAAATGGTGCTTTCTGCAGCTCCTTACAGTTCTCCTTCACGTAGGGAAGAAAGAAGGGGAGACAGGTACAGCTGTGCGCTAACTATGTCTACAGATGGTGAATGTTGGAAATGTTGCTTTCTACAGCTTCTTACGGTTCTTCTACACCTAGGGTAAACAGTAAGGGAGACAAGTACAGGTGTGCGCTAACTACGTCCTTAGGTGGTCAATGTTGGAAATAGTATTTTCTGCAGCTCCTTACAGTTCTCCTTCACCTAGGGTAGAAAGTAAGAGAGACATGTACAGCTGTGCGCTAACTATGTCTACAGATGGTGATTGTTGGAAATGGTGCTTTCTGCAGCTCCTTACAGTTCTCCTTCACGTAGGGAAGAATGAAGGGGAGACAGGTACAGCTGTGCGCTAACTATGTCAACAGATGGTGATTGTTGGAAATGGTGCTTTCTGCAGCTCCTTACAGTTCTCCTTCACGTAGGGAAGAAAGTAGGGGAGACAGGTACAGCTGTAAGCTAACTATGTCTACAGATGGTGAATGTTGGAAATGTTGCTTTCTGCAGCTTCTTACGGTTCTTCTACACCTAGGGTAAACAGTAAGGGAGACAAGTACAGGTGTGCGCTAACTACGTCCTTAGGTGGTCAATGTTGGAGATAGTATTTTCTGTAGCTCCTTACAGTTCTCCTTCACCTAGGGTAGAAAGTAAGAGAGACATGTACAGCTGTGCGCTAACTATGTCTACAGATGGTGATTGTTGGAAATGGTGCTTTCTGCAGCTCCTTACAGTTCTCCTTCACCTAGGGAAGAAAGAAGGGGAGACAGGTACAGCTGTGCGCTAACTATGTCTACAGATGGTGATTGTTGGAAATGTTGCTTTCTGCAGCTACTTACAGTTCTCCTTCGCCTAGGGTAGAAAGTATGAGATACAAGTACAGGTGTGCGCTAACTATGTCTACAGATGGTGATTGTTGGAAATGGTGGTTCTGCAGCTCCTTACAGTTCTCCTTCACCTAGGGAAGAAAGAAGGGGAGACAGGTACAGCTGTGCGCTAACTATGTCTACAGATGGTGATTGTTGGAAATGTTGCTTTCTGCAGCTCCTTACAGTTCTCCTTCACCTAGGGTAGAAAGTAAGAGAGACATGTACAGCTGTGCGCTAACTATGTCTACTGATGGTGATAGTTGGAAATGGTGCTTTCTGCAGCTCCTTACAGTTCTCCTTCACCTAGGGAAGAAAGAAGGGAGACAGGTACAGCTGTGCGCTAACTATGTCTACAGTTGGTGATTGTTGGAAATGTTGCTTTCTGCAGCTCCTTACAGTTCTCCTTCACCTAGGGTAGAAAGTAAGAGAGACATGTACAGCTGTGCGCTAACTATGTCTACAGCTGGTGATTGTTGGAAATGGTGCTTTCTGCAGCTCCTTACAGTTCTCCTTCACCTAGGGAAGAAAGAAGGGGAGACAGGTACAGCTGTGCGCTAACTATGTCTACAGATGGTGATTGTTGGAAATGGTGCTTTCTGCAGCTCCTTACAGTTCTCCTTCACGTAGGGAAGAAAGTAGGGGAGACAGGTACAGCTGTGCGCTAACTATGTCTACAGATGGTGATTGTTGGAAATGGTGCTTTCTGCAGCTCCTTACAGTTCTCCTTCACGTAGGGAAGAAAGAAGGGGAGACAGGTACAGCTGTGCGCTAACTATGTCTACAGATGGTGATTGTTGGAAATGGTGCTTTCTGCAGCTCCTTACAGTTCTCCTTCACGTAGGGAAGAAAGTAGGGGAGACAGGTACAGCTGTGCGCTAACTATGTCTACAGATGGTGCTTGTTCGAAATGGTGCTTTCTGCAGCTCCATACAGTTCTCCTTCACCTAGGGTAGAAAGTAAGAGAGACATGTACAGCTGTGCGCTAACTATGTCTACAGATGGTGATTGTTGGAAATGGAGCTTTCTGCAGCTCCTTACAGCTCTCCTTCACGTAGGGTAGAAAGTAGGGGAGACAGGTACAGCTGTGCGCTAACTATGTCTACAGATGGTGATTGTTGGAAATGGTGCTTTCTGCAGCTCCTTACAGTTCTCCTTCACCTAGGGTAGAAAGTAAGAGAGACAAGTACAGCTGTGCGCTAACTATGTCTACAGCTGGTGATTGTTGGAAATGGTGCTTTCTGCAGCTCCTTACAGTTCTCCTTCACCTAGGGAAGAAAGAAGGGGAGACAGGTACAGCTGTGCGCTAACTATGTCTACAGATGGTGATTGTTGGAAATGTTGCTTCCTGCAGCTCCTTACAGTTCTCCTTCACCTAGGGTAGAAAGTAAGAGAGACAAGTACAGGTGTGCGCTAACTATGTCCACAGATGGTGAATGTTGGAAATGGTGCTTTCTGCAGCTCCTTACAGTTCTCCTTCACCTAGGGAATAAACAAGGGGTGACAGGTACAGCTGTGCGCTAACTATGTCTACAGATGGTGATTGTTGGAAATGGTGCTTTCTGCAGCTCCTTACAGTTTTCCTTCACCAAGGGAAGAAAGAAGGGGAGACAGGTACAGCTGTGCGCTAACTATGTCTACAGATGGTGATTGTTGGAAATGTTGCTTTCTGCAGCTCCTTACAGTTCTCCTTCACCTAGGGTAGAAAGTAAATGAGACATGTACAGCTGTGCGCTAACTATGTCTACAGCTGGTGATTGGTGGAAATGGTGTTTTCTGCAGCTCCTTACAGTTCTCCTTCACCTAGGGAAGAAAAAAGGGGAGACAGGTACAGCTGTGCGCTAACTATGTCTCTAGATGGTGATTGTTGGAAATGTTGCTTTCTGCAGCTTCTTACGGTTCTTATACACCTAGGGTAAACAGTAAGGAAGACAAGTACACGTGTGCGCTAACTAGGTCCTTAGGTGGTCAATGTTGGAAATAGTATTTTCTACAGCTCCTTACAGTTCTCCTTCACCTAGGGTAGAAAGTAAGAGAGACATGTACAGCTGTGCGCTAACTATGTCTACAGATGGTGATTGTTGGAAATGGTGCTTTCTGCAGCTCCTTACAGATCTCCTTCACCTAGGGTAGAAAGAAGGGGAGACAGGTACAGCTGTGCGCTAACTATGTCTACAGATGGTGATTGTTGGAAATGGTGCTTTCTGCAGCTCCTTACAGTTCTCCTTCACGTAGGGAAGAAAGAAGGGGAGACAGGTACAACTGTGCGCTAACTATGTCTACAGATTGTGATTGTTGGAAATGTTGCTTTCTGCAGCTTCTTACGGTTCTTCTACACCTAGGGTAAACAGTAAGGGAGACAAGTACAGGTGTGCGCTAACTACGTCCTTAGGTGGTCAATGTAGAAATAGTATTTTCTGCAGCTCCTTACAGTTCTCCTTCACCTAGGGTAGAAAGTAAGAGAGACATGTACAGCTGTGCGCTAACTATGTCTACAGATGGTGATTGTTGGAAATGGTGCTTTCTGCAGCTCCTTACAGTTCTCCTTCACGTAGGGAAGAAAGAAGGGGAGACAGGTACAGCTGTGCGCTAACTATGTCTACAGATGGTGAATGTTGGAAATGTTGCTTTCTACAGCTTCTTACGGTTCTTCTACACCTAGGGTAAACAGTAAGGGAGACAAGTACAGGTGTGCGCTAACTACGTCCTTAGGTGGTCAATGTTGGAAATAGTATTTTCTGCAGCTCCTTACAGTTCTCCTTCACCTAGGGTAGAAAGTAAGAGAGACATGTACAGCTGTGCGCTAACTATGTCTACAGATTGTGATTGTTGGAAATGGTGCTTTCTGCATCTCCTTACGGTTCTCCTTCACGTAGGGAAGAATGAAGGGGAGACAGGTACAGCTGTGCGCTAACTATGTCTACAGATGGTGAATGTTGGAAATGGTGCTTTCTGCAGCTCCATACAGTTCTCCTTCACCTAGGGAACAGAGTGCCAGAGACATGTACAGGTGTGCGCTAACTATGTCTACAGATGATGAATGTTGGAAATCGTGCTTTCTGCAGCTCTTTACAGTTCTTCTTCATCAAGTGTAGAAAGTAAGAGAGCAATGTACAGCTGTGCGCTAACTATGTCCACGGATGTTGAATGTTGGAAATTGTGCATTCTGCAGCTCCTTACAGTTCTCCTTCACCTAGGGAAGAAAGTAGGGGAGACATGTACCGGTGTGCGCTAACTATGTCTACAGATGGTGAATGTAGGAAATGGTGATTTCTGCATCTCCTTATAGTTCTTCTCCACCTAGGGTAGACAGAATGGGAGACATGCACAGGAGTGCGCTAACCATGTCTACGGATGGTGAATGTTGGAAATGGTGCTTTCTGCAGCTCCTTACAGATCTCCTTCACCTAGGCTAGAAAGTAAGGGAGACATGTACAGCTGTACGCTATCCATGTCTACGGATGGCGAATGTTGTAAATGGTGCTTTCGGCAGCTCCTTACAGTTCTCCTTCACCTAGGGAAGAAAGTGGGGGAGACATGTACAGGTACGCGCTAACAATGTCTACGGATGGTGAATGTTGGAAATGGTGCATTCTGCAGCTCCTTACAGTTCTTCTTCATCAATGGTAGAAAGTAAGGGAGACATGTACAGGTGAGCGCTAACTATGTCTACAGATGGCGAATGTTGGAAATGGTGCTTTCTGCAGCTTCTTATAGTTCTCCTCCACCATGGGTAGACAGTATGGGAGACTGGTATAGGTGTGCGGTAACTATGCCAGCGATGGTCAATGTTGGAAATAGTGCTTTTGCAGCTCCTTACAGTTCTCTTTCACCTAGGTTACAAAGTAAGCGAGACATGTGCAGCTGTGCGCTAACTATGTCTACAGATGGTGAATGTTGTAACTGGTGCTTTCTGCAGCTCCTTACAGTTCTCCTTCACCTAGGGAAGAAAGTAGGGGAGACATGTACAGGTGTGCGGTAACTATGTCTACAGATGGTGAATGTTGGAAATGGTGCTTCCTGCAGGTCCTTACAGTTCTCGTTCACCTAGGGAAGAAAGTAGCGGAGACATGTACAGGTGTGCGCTAACTATGCCAGTGATGGTCAATGTTGGAAATGGTGCTTTCTGCAGCTCCTTACAGTTCTCCTTCTCCTAGGGAAGAAAGTAGGGGAGACATGTACAGGTGTGCGGTAACTATGTCTACAGATGGTGAATGTTGGAAAAGGTGCTTTCTGCAGCTCCTTATAGTTCTTCTCCACCTAGGGTAGGCAGTATGGGAGACATGTACAGGAGTGCGCTAACCATGTCTACGGATGGTGAATGTTGGAAATGGTGCTTTCTGCTGCTCCTTACAGATCTCCTTCACCTAGGGTTGAGAGTAAGGGAGACATGTACAGCAGTGCGCTAACAATGTCTACAGATAATGAATGTTGGAAAAGGTGCTTTCTGCAGCTCCTTACAGTTCTCAATCACCTTGGGTAGAAACTAAGGGAGACATATACACGTGTGCGCTTACTATGTCTAGACATGGTGAATGTTGGAACTGGTGCTTTCTGCAGCTCCTTACAGTTCTCCTTCACCTAGGGAAGAAAGTAGGGGAGACATGTACAGGTGTGCGGTAACTATGTCTACAGATGGTGAATGTTGGAAAAGGTGCTTTCTGCAGCTCCTTACAGTTCTCCTTCACCTAGGGAAGAAAGTAGGGGAGACATGTACAGGTGTGCGCTAACCATGTCTACGGATGATGAATGTTGGAAATGGTGCTTTGTGCAGCTCCTTACAGATCTCCTTCGCCTAGGGTGGAAAGTAAGGGAGAGATGTACAGCTGTGCGCTTACAATGTCTACGGATGGTGAATGTTGGAAATGGTGCTTTCTGCAAGTCCTTGTAGTTCTTCTCCACCTAGGGTAGACAGAATGGGAGACATGTACAGAAGTGCGCTAACCATGTCTACGGATGGTGAATGTTGGAATGGTGCTTTGTGCAGCTCCTTACAGATCTCCTTCACCTAGGGTAGAAAGTAAGGGAGAGATGTACAGCTGTGCGCTAACAATGTCTACGGATGGTGAATGTTGGAAATGGTGCTTTCTGCAAGTCCTTATAGTTCTTCTCCACCTAGGGTAGACAGTAAGGGAGACATGTACAGCTGTGCATTAACTATGTCTACAGATTGTGAATGTTGGAAATGGTGCTTTTTGAGCTCCTTACAGTTCTCCTTCACCTACAGTAGAAACTAAGGGAGACATATACAGCTGTGCACTAACTATGTCTGCAGACTGTGAATGTTGGAAATGGTGCTTTCTGCAGCTCCTTACATTTCTCCTTCACCTAGGGTAGAGAGTAAGGGAGACATGTACAGCAGTGCGCTAACTATGTCTACAGATGGTGAATGTGGGAAATGATGCTTTCTGAGGCTACCTACAGTTCTTCTTCACCTAGGCTAGAAAGTAAGGGAGACATGTAGAGCTGTGCGCTAACCATGTCTACGGATGGTGAATGTTGGGAATGGTGCTTTCTGCAGCTCCTTACAGTTCTTCTTCAACTAGGGTAGCAAGTAAGTGGGACATGTACAGCAGTGTGGTAACTATGTCTACACATGTCGAATGTTGGAAATGGTGCTTTCTGCAGCTCCTTACAGTTGTTCTTCTCCTAGGCTAGAAAGTACGGGAGGCATGTACAGCACTGCGCTAACAATGTCTACAGATGGTGAATGTGGGAAATGGTGCTTTCTGAGGCTACCTACAGTTCTTCTTCACCTAGGCTAGAAAGTAAGGGAGACATGTAGAGCTGTGCGCTAACCATGTCTACGGATGGTGAATGTTGGGAATGGTGCTTTCTGCAGCTCCTTATAGTTCTTCTCCACCTAGGGTAGACAGTATGGGAGACATGTACAGGAGTGTGCTAACTATGCCAGTGATGGTAAATGTTGGAAATGGTGCTTTCTGCAGCTCCTTACAGTTCTCCTTCACCTAGTGAAGAAAGTAGGGGAGACATGTACAGGTGTGCAATAACTATGTCTACAGATGGTGAATGTTGGAAATGGTGCTTTCTGCAGCTCCTTACAGTTCCCCTTCACCTAGGGAAGGAAGTAAGGGAGACATGTACAGGTGTGCGCTAACTATGTCTACAGATGGTGAATGTTGGAAATGGTGCTTTGTGCATCTCCTTACAGTTGTTCTTCATCAAGGGTGGAAAGTAAGGGACACATGTACAGCTGTGTGCTAACTATGTCTATACATTGTGAATGATCGAAATGGTGCTTTCTGCAGCTCCTTACAGTTCTCCTTCACCTAGGGAAGAAAGTAGGGGAGACATGTACAGGTGTGCGCTAACTATGTCTAGAGATGGTCAATATTGGAGATGGCGCTTTCTGCAGCTCCTTACAGTATTCCTTCACCTAATGTAGAAAGTCAGGGAGACCAGTTCAGGTGTGCGCTATCTATGTCTACAGATGTTGAATGTTGGAAATGGTGCTTTCTGCAGCACCTTACAGTCCTCCTTCACCTAGGAAGAAAGTAGGGGAGACATGTACAGGTGTGCGCTAACTATGTCTAGAGATGGTGAATGTTGGAAATGGTGCTTTCTGCAGCACCTTACAGTTCTCTTTCACCTAGGGTAGAAAGTAAGGGAGACATGTACAGTTGTGCGCTAACTACGTCTATACATTGTGAGTGATGGAAATGGTGCTTTCTGCAGCTCCTTATAGTTCTTCTCCACCTAAGGTAGACAGTATTAGAGACTTGTACAGGAGTGTGCTAACCATGTCTACGGATGGTGATTTTTGGAAATGGTGCTTTCTGCAAGCCCTTATAGTTCTTCTCCACCTAGGGTACACAGAATGGGAGACGTGTACAGGAGTGCGCTAACCATGTCGACGGATGGTGAATGTTGGAAATGGTGCTTTCTGCAGCTCCTTACAGATCCCTGTCACCTAACGTAGAAAGTAATTGAGACATGTAAAGCTGTGCGCCTGCAATGTCTACGGATGGTGAATGTTTGAAATGGTGCTTTCTACAGCTCCTTACAGTTGTCCTTCACCTAGGGAGTAAGTAGTGGAGACATGTACAGGTCTGCGCAAACGATGTCTACAGATGATGAATGTTGGAAATGGTGCTTTTTGTAGCTCCTTATTGTTCTTCTCCAGCTAGGGTAGACAGTATGGGAGACATGTAAGGAGTGCGCTAACTATGCCAGTGATGGTCAATGTTGGAAATAGTGCATTCTGCAGCTCCTTACAGTTCTCCTTCAGCTAGGGAAGAAAGTAGAGGAGACATGTACAGGTGTGCGCTAACTATGTCTACAGATGGTAAATGTTTTAAATGGTGCTTTCTGCAGCTCCTTACAGTTCTGCTTCACCTATGGAAGAAAGTGGGGGAGACATGTACAGGTGTGCGCGAACTATGTCTACAGATGGTGAATGTTGGAAATGGTGCTTTCTGCAGCTAATTATTGTTCTTCTCCACCTAGGGTAGACAGTATGGGAGACATGTACAGGTGTGCGCTAACTATGTCTAGAGATGGTGAATGTTGGAGATGGCGCTTTTTGCAGCTCCTTTCTGTTCTCCTTAACCTAGGGTAGAAAGTAAGGGAGACATGTACAGGTGTGCCCTAACTATGACCACGGATGGTGTATGTTGGAAATGGTGCTTTCTGCAAGTCCTTATAGTTCTTCTCCACCTAGGCTAGACAGTATCGGAGACATGTACAGGAGTGCGCTAACTATGCCAGTGATGGTTTTTGTTGGAAATGTTGCTTTCTGCAGCTCCTTACAGTTGTTCTTCGTCTAGGATAGAAAGTAAGGGAGATAACTATAGCTGTGAAATAACTATGTCTACAGGTGTGCGCTAACTATGTCTACAGATGGTAAATGTTTTAAATGGTGCTTTCTGCAACTTCTTCCTGTTCTTTTTCACCTAGGATAGAAAGTAATGGAGACATATCCAGCTGTCTATCTATGTTGACAGATGGTGTATCTTGGTAAGAAAGCTTTCTGCAGCTACTTACAGTTCTTCTTCAGCTAGGGTAGAAAGTAGGGGAGGTATATACAGCTGTGCGCTAACTATGTCCACAGATGTTGAATGTTGGTAAGAAAGCTATCTGCAGCTCCTTACAATTCTCCTTCAATTAGGGGAGAAGGTAAGGGAGACATGTGCAGTGGTCCGCTAACTATGTCCACAGATGTTGAATGTTGGTAATGGTTCTTTCTGCAGCTCCTTGCAGTTCTTCATCTAATGGAGAAAGTAAGGGAGACATGTACAGCAGGGTCGTAACTATGTCTACAGATGGTGAATGTTGGCTATTGTACTTTCTGCATCTCCTTACAGTTCTTCTTCATCTAAGGTAGAAAGTAAGGGAGACACGTGTATAGCAAGGAGCTAACTATGTCTACACATGGCGAATGTTGGAAATGGCGCATTCTGCAGCCCTTTACAGTTCTTTTTCGCATAGGATATAAAGTAAAGGAGACAAACTCAGCAATGCACTATCCATGTCCTTAGATAGTGAATGTTGGTAAAAAGGCCTTCTGCAGCTCCTTACAGTTGTTCTTCACCTAGGGTAGAAAGTAAGGGAGGCATATACAGCAGTGTGCTAACAATGTCTGCAGATGGTGAATGTTGGTAATGGTGCTTTCTGCAGCTCCTTGCAGTTCTTCAACTAGGGTAGCAAGTAAGTGGGACATGTACAGCAGTGTGCTAACTATGTCTACACATGTCGAATGTTGGAAATGGTGCTTTCTGCAGCTCCTTACGGTTCTTCTTCTCCTAGGTTAGAAAGTACGGGAGGCATGTACAGCACTGCGCTAACAATGTCTACAGATGGTGAATGATGGAATCTACACATGGTGAATGTTGGAAATGGTGCTTTCTGCAGATCCTTATAGTTCTTCTTCACCTAGGGTAAAAAGTAAGGGAGACATGTAAAGCAGTTCGCTAACTATGTCTCCAGATGGTTAATGTTGGAAATGGTGCTTTCTACAGCTCCTTACAGTTCTTCTTCACCTAGGTTAGAATGTAAGGGAGACATGTACAGGAGTGCGCTAACTATGTCTACACATGGTGAATGTTGGAAATGGTGCTTTCTGAGCTCCTTACAGTTCTCCTTCACCTACTGTAGCCTCCCTGCGTGTCTGGGGATTAGAATAGGCCCCAGGTATTCCTGCCTGTCGTAAGAGGCGACTAAAAGGAGACCATCCCCCTCACGGGGGTAGTTAGCGCCTGCGTCCGGAGACGGACGGTTTCCCGACCTATAATCGTGGTCTTTTTGGTTTTTCACTTCTCGTTTCTTCATTCCTTTTGTTGGTTCCTTTCTTTGCTCTTCTCCACTTCACTGTCTTCCTTACTCTTTCCCTTGACTTCTCCTTGCCTTCTCATTGCCTTTTTCTCCTTGCCTTCTCATTGCCTTTTTCTCCTTGCCTTCTCATTGCCTTTTTCTCCTTGCCTTCTCATTGCCTTCTTCTCCTTGCCTTCTCCTTGCCTCCTTCTCCTTGCTTTCTCATTGCCTTCTTCTCCTTGCCTTCTCTGGTCTCCGCCTCGGCGTTTGAGACAGTCTGTCCTCTTTCTCCCTCTCTCTTCTTTTTCCTCTTCTTCCTTCCTCCCTGTGCGTGTCTGAAGGCCGACCCACGCGTTCGCACGCGTAGCCGGTGACGGGGTAACGCGTAAGTCCCCGCCCTGGGTAGACATGTAAGGCACGCGCGTACCCCCTGGTAAAGGCCAGGCCCGGGGAGGGGTGATTGCCTGAGCTGATACCTTCTGACCATGCCGATTGGTCCCTCCGTCTGTTTCTCGGGAGGTGTGACCTGAGGTGTAAACATTCACCTAAGGCGGGAGTGCCCTCTGAGAGGGTCCCCACAAGGAAGGAGCGCGCCATCGGAGACGCTGGCAATCATGGGGGATTCCTCCGCAATGGATTCTACTCCATCGCTTTCGACTTCGACCCACAAACGGAAACGTGACCAGCCAACAGTGACAAAAATACTACCGCCTGCCCCACAGTTCCTCGTCGTTTCTCGATCTGAAGAAGGAAAGGATTTTTCCTCTGTCAACCCTTTCGTTATCCAAAAGGGCGTCGATGCCATAGCTGGATCTGTCAAATCTTGTACCAGATTGCGTAACGGTACCCTATTACTCGAAACTGACAGCGCCTTTCAGGCACAAAAACTGCTTCGGGCCACACTCCTTTACACATTCCCTGTCCGGGTGGAGGCTCACCGAACTTTGAATTCGTCTCGTGGTGTGGTCTATACTAGATCCCTCGACGGCTTGACTGACGAGGAGATTCAATCTTTCCTTGCTGAGCAGGGCGTGACGGCTGTCCATAGGGTCATGAAAAAGGTCAACAATGACCTTGTACCGACCCGGACACTTTTCTTAACCTTCGATAGTGTTAAGCTGCCATCGCGCATCAAGGCGGGCTACGAGGTCATTTCAGTTCGCCCCTATGTCCCGACACCTACGCGCTGCTACCAGTGTCAGCGTTTCAATCACACTCGACAGTCTTGTTCCAATGCGGCTAAATGTGTCACTTGTGGCAGGGATGCCCATGAGGGTGACTGTCCACCTCCGTCTCCTCGTTGTGTGAACTGTCAGGGTGACCATGCCGCATCCTCCCGCGACTGTCCTGTCTATAAGGAAGAACGCTGTATCCAGGAAATTCGAGTCAAAGAGAAAGTGTCCACCTCGGCTGCTCGCAAGCTATTGGCTAGTAGGAAGCCCACGCTGCTCCCAGCGGGGAAATACAGCACTGTCCTCGCCTCTCCTCGGACTACCCGGGAGGTAGCAACCCAGACATGCGATCTGACCTTCAGCACCACGGTCGTCCGTTCGGCCAGTGCTAAGATCGCGCGGTCGACGTCTCCTCTTCCTCCCATCACCCCACAGACACCAGCCACTTCCTCAGCTTCTGCTCAGTCGAAGACCCCGAAGTCAGATGCACGGGCCTTCAAGAAGGAACCATCCCGTGCAGACTTCCTACGTCCCTCGACCTCCCAGCCTTCGACCGGTACTTCCACCAAACGTCCTTCTAAAAAGGCGCATAGGAAGCACAGTTCTCCTTCTCCGCCGCGGCGCCTTTCTTCTCCTGCGCCACCCAGCGGTTGCCGCCCCAGGCCGTCATCCGTTTCGCCTGGCCGCACCGCTGGTCGCCGAACATCTGGCCGTTCACCGGCGGAGGAAGCTCCCCCTCCCGGCCATCCTCCTGAGATGGCCGATGACCCTATAGACCCCATGGACGATGACTGTCTGCCTCCTGCTAGCGGCGGCAGTGCTCGCTCGAAGCCAGGACCTAAGCGGCCTTCGAGGTGACCCCTTCTCTCATCTTCCTTTTCTTACGATGGCACTTATTAACTGGAATATTCGCAGCATTCGCTCCAACCGAGAGGACTTGAAGTTGCTGCTCCGCTCGCATCGTCCGCTCGTCGTAGCCCTCCAGGAAACGAAGCTACGCCCATGCGATCAAATTGCCTTGGCACACTATACCTCTGTGCGTTTTGACCTACCCCCTGTGGTAGGTATCCCAGCTCATGGAGGGGTTATGTTGCTGGTCCGGGATGATATTTACTACGATCCCATCACGTTGCACACCGGCCTGCAGGCAGTAGCCATCCGCATTACTCTCCCCACTTTCACGTTTTCCTTTTGTACCGTTTACGCTCCATCGTCATCTGCCGTTACCAGGGCAGACATGACGCAACTTATTACTCAGCTACCTGCACCATTCTTGTTAACTGGAGACTTCAATGCCCACCATCCTCTTTGGGGCTCTCCAGCATCCTGCCCGAGGGGCTCCTTGTTAGCAGACCTTTTCAACCAGCTCAATCTTGTCTGCCTCAATACTGGCGCCCCTACTTTTCTTTCGGACACATCTCATACCTATTCCCATTTAGACCTCTCTATATGTACTCCCCAACTTGCACGCCGGTTTGAGTGGTATGCACTTGCTGATGCATATTCGAGCGACCACTTCCCGTGTGTTTCCATCTCCTGCAGCATACTCCCTCTCCGTGCTCCTCTCGTTGGACCATCTCCAAGGCAGACTGGGGGCTCTTCTCTTCCAGGGCGACCTTTCAGGATCAAACCTTCACAAGCTGCGATCGTCAGGTCGCACACCTCACGGAAGTCATTCTCGCTGCTGCTGAATATTCCATCCCTCACCCTACTTCTTCTCCACGTCGCGTACCGGTCCCCTGGTGGACCGCAGCATGTAGGGACGCTTTACGTGCTCGTCGACGTGCTTTACGCACCTTTAAACGCCACCCTACAGTGGCGAATTGCATTAATTATAAACGATTACGTGCTCAGTGTCGTCGTATTATTAAAGAAAGCAAGAAAGCCAGCTGGGCTGCTTTCACCAGCACCTTCAACAGTTCTACTCCTTCTTCTGTTGTCTGGGGTAGCCTGCGCCGGCTATCTGGCACTAAGGTCCACTCCCCAGTTTCTGGCTTGAAGGTCGCGAATGAAGTCCTTGTGGCCCCTGAGGCTGTCTCCAATGCCTTCGGCCGCTTTTTCGCCGAGGTTTCGAGCTCCGCTCATTACCACCCTGCCTTCCTCCCCCGCAAACAGGCAGAGGAGGCGAGGCCACCTAACTTCCGCTCCTCGAATCGTGAAGGTTATAATGCCCCATTCACCATGCGGGAACTGGAAAACGCACTTGGCCGATCACGGTCCTCCGCTCCAGGGCCTGATTCTATTCATATCCAGATGCTGAAGAACCTTTCTCCTGCGGGTAAAGGTTTTCTTCTTCGTACTTACAATCGCATCTGGATTGAGGGACATGTTCCCGCATGCTGGCGCGAGTCTATTGTTGTCCCGATTCCTAAGCCGGGGAAGGACAAGCACTTGCCTTCCAGTTATCGACCTATCTCGCTTACCAGCTGTGTCTGTAAAGTGATGGAGCGAATGGTTAACTCTCGATTGGTTTGGCTGCTCGAGTCTCGACGCCTACTTACCAATGTACAATGTGGATTTCGAAGGCGCCGCTCTGCTGTCGACCATCTGGTTACCTTGTCGACCTTCATCATGAATAACTTCTTGCGGAAGCGCCCGACCGCGGCTGTGTTCTTTGATTTGGAGAAGGCTTACGACACCTGTTGGAGGGCGGGCATTCTCCGCACCATGCATACGTGGGGCTTTCGCGGTCGCCTCCCTCTTTTTATTCGTTCCTTTTTAATGGATAGACAGTTTCGGGTGCGTGTGGGTTCTGTCCTGTCCGACACCTTTCGCCAGGAGAATGGGGTGCCACAGGGCTCAGTTTTGAGCGTCGCTCTCTTCGCCATCGCGATCAATCCAATAATGGATTGCCTCCCAGCTGATGTATCAGGCTCCCTTTTCGTGGACGATTTTACCATCTATTGCAGCGCGCAGTGTCCACGTGTCCTGGAGCGCTGTCTTCAGCGTTCTCTTGACCGTCTTTACTCTTGGAGTGTCGCCAATGGCTTCCGTTTTTCTGCCGAGAAGACGGTCTGTATTAACTTCTGGCGCTACAAAGAGTTTCTCCCACCGTCCTTACGACTCGGTCCCGTTGCTCTCCCACTCGTGGAGACAATCAAATTTTTAGGCCTTACCTTTGACAGGAAACTTAGCTGGTCTCCACATGTGTCATATTTGGCCGCCCGTTGTACCCGTTCTTTAAATGTCCTCCGTGTTCTCAGTGGTATGTCGTGGGGAGCGGATCGAACCGTCCTACTTCGTCTATATCGGTCGATCGTCCGCTCCAAGCTGGATTATGGGAGCTTCGTATACTCCTCTGCACGGCCATCCATCTTACGCCGCCTCAACTCCATACAACATCGGGGTTTACGACTTGCGATCGGAGCATTTTATACCAGTCCCGTAGAGAGTCTTCATGCTGACGCTGGCGAATTGCCACTCACCTACCGGCGCGATATACTGCTTTGTCGGTATGCCTGTCGGCTACTGTCAATGCCCGACCATCCTTCTTATCGTTCCTTTTTTGACGACTCTCTTGACTTTCAATACGGGTTGTATGTCTCTGCCTTGCTACCCCCTGGAGTTCGTTTTCGTCGCCTCCTTCAACACCTTCATTTTTCACTCCCTGCAACCTTTCGAGTGGGCGAGAGCCGCACGCCACCTTGGCTCCAGGCTCAGGTCCGCGTTCACCTCGACCTCAGCTCGCTCCCAAAAGAGGTCACCCCCGGTTCGGTCTACCACTCCCGTTTTTTGGAACTTCGTTCGAAGTTCAACAACATGCCTTTCATTTATACAGATGGCTCTAAGACCAATGACGGGGTCGGGTGTTCCTTTATTGTCGGGGCACAAAGTTTCCAATACCGGCTCCATGGCCATTGTTCGGTCTTCACAGCTGAGCTCTTTGCCCTCTACCAGGCTGTTCTGTACATCTGCCGCCACCGACATTCTGCTTATGTCATCTGCTCAGATTCCCTGAGCGCCATCCAGAGCCTCAGTGATCCGTACCCGGTTCACCCTTTCGTACACCGGATCCAACGCTCTCTTCAGCAGCTGGTGGACGTCGGTACGCCGGTTAGCTTTATGTGGGTTCCTGGCCATGTCGGTATCCCTGGGAACGAAGCTGCAGATGCCGCGGCCAAGGCTGCGGTCCTCCAGCCTCGGACAGCTTCTTGTTGTGTCCCTTCGTCCGATTTTAGCAGGGTCATTTGTCGGCGCGTTGTGTCGCTGTGGCATGCCGATTGGGCTGCACTTACCGACAACAAGCTTCGGGCCTTAAAACCTCTTCCCGTGGCTTGGACGTCCTCCTCACGCCCTTCTCGGCGGGAGGAGGTCGTTTTAGCAAGGTTAAGAATTGGACACTGCCGGTTCAGCCATCGCCATCTGCTGACGGCTGCGCCGGCGCCGTTCTGCCCATGTGGGCACTTGCTGACGGTTAGTCACATTTTAATGTCCTGTCCCGATCTTAAAACACTGCGCCTCGATCTTAACCTGCCTACTACTTTAGATGCCATTTTAGCGGATGACCCACGAGCAGCTGCTCGTGTTCTTTGTTTTATCAATTTGACAAACCTCGCTAAGGACATTTGATGATGTTTTTTAATCCTATGCCTGTCAGTCTGTCTTTTATTGTGTTTTCCCTTTTAGTTGTTGTTGTCAACTTGTGCCTCGCGGTGCATTCTTCGAGTAGTCAGGGCGCTAATGACCATTGAAGTTGTGCGCCCGAAAACCACAAAAAAAAAAAAAAAAAAAAAAAAAAAAACCTAGGGTAGAAAGTAAGAGAGACATGTACAGCTGTGCGCTAACTATGTCTACAGATGGTGATTGTTGGAAATGGTGCTTTCTGCAGCTCCTTACAGTTCTCCTTCACCTAGGGAAGAAAGAAGGGGAGACAGGTACAGCTGTGCACTAACTATGTCTACAGATGGTGATTGTTGGAAATGGTGCTTTCTGCAGCTCCTTACAGTTCTCCTTCACGTAGGGTAGAAAGTAAGAGAGACATGTACAGCTGTGCGCTAACTATGTCTACAGCTGGTGATTGTTGGAAATGGTGCTTTCTGCAGCTCCTTACAGTTCTCCTTCACCTAGGGTAGAAAGTAAGAGAGACATGTACAGCTGTGCGCTAACTATGTCTACAGATGGGGATTGTTGGGAATGGTGCTTTCTGCAGCTCCTTACAGTTCTCCTTCACCTAGGGTAGAAAGTAAGAGAGACATGTACAGCTGTGCGCTAACTATGTCTACAGCTGGTGATTGTTGGAAATGGTGCTTTCTGCAGCTCCTTACAGTTCTCCTTCACCTAGGGAAGAAAAAAGGGGAGACAGGTACAGCTGTGCGCTAACTATGGCTACAGATGGTGATTGTTGGAAATGTTGCTTTCTGCAGCTCCTTACAGTTCTCCTTCACCTAGGGTAGAAAGAAAGAGAGACAAGTACTGGTGTGCGCTAACTATGTCTACAGATGGTGATTGCTGGAAATGGTGCTTTCTGCAGCTCCTTACAGTTCTCCTTCACCTAGGGAAGAAAGAAGGGGAGACAGGTACAGCTGTGCGCTAACTATGTCTACAGATGGTGATTGTTGGAAATGGTGCTTTCTGCAGCTCCTTACAGTTCTCCTTCACCAAGGGAAGAAAGAAGGGGAGACAGGTACAGCTGTGCGCTAACTATGTCTACAGATGGTGATTGTTGGAAATGGTGCTTTCTGCAGCTCCTTACAGTTCTCCTTCACCTAGGGAAGAAAGAAGGGGAGACAGGTACAGCTGTGCGCTAACTATGTCTACAGATGGTGATTGTTGGAAATGGTGCTTTCTGCTGCTCCTTACAGTTCTCCTTCACGTAGGGAAGAAAGTAGGGGAGACAGGTACAGCTGTGCGCTAACTATGTCTACAGATGGTGATTGTTGGAAATGCTGCTTTCTGCAGCTCCTTACATTTCTCCTTCACCTAGGGTAGAAAGTAAGAGAGACATGTACAGCTGTGCGCTAACTATGTCTACAGATGGTGATTGTTGGAAATGGTGCTTTCTGAAGCTCCTTACAGTTCTCCTTCACCTAGGGTAGAAAGTAAGAAAGACATGTACAGCTGTGCGCGAACTATGTCTACAGATGGTGATTGTTGGAAATGGTGCTTTCTGCAGCTCCTTACAGTTCTCCTTCACCTAGGGAAGAAAGAAGGGGAGACAGGTACAGCTGTGCGCTAACTATGTCTACAGATGGTGATTGTTGGAAACGGTGCTTTCTGCAGCTCCTTACAGTTCTCCTTCACGTATGGATGAAAGAAGGGGAGACAGGTACAGCTGTGCGCTAACTATGTCTACAGATGGTGAATGTTGGAAATGTTGCTTTCAGTAGCTCCTTACAGTTCTCCTTCACCTAGGGTAGAAAGTAAGAGAGACATGTACAGCTGTGTGCTAACTATGTCTACAGATGGTGATTGTTGGAAATGGTGCTTTCTGCAGCTCCTTACAGTTCTCCTTCACCTAGGGAAGAAAGAAGGGGAGACAGGTACAGCTGTGCGCTAACTATGTCCACAGATGGTGATTGTTGAAAATGGTGCTTTCTGCAGCTCCTTACAGTTCTCCTTCACCTAGGGAAGAAAGAAGGGGAGACAGGTACAGCTGTGCGCTAACTATGTCTACAGATGGTGATTGTTGGAAATGTTGCTTTCTGCAGCTCCTTACAGTTCTCCTTCACCTAGGATAGAAAGTAACAGAGACAAGTACAGGTGTGCGCTAAGTATGTCTACAGATGGTGATTGTTGGAAATGGTGCTTTCTGCAGCTCCTTACAGTTCTCCTTCACGTAGGGAAGAAAGAAGGGGAGACAGGTACAGCTGTGCGCTAACTATGTCTACAGATGGTGATTGTTGGAAATGTTGCTTTCTGCAGCTTCTTACGGTTCTTCTACACCTAGGGTAAACAGTAAGGGAGACAAGTACAGGTGTGCGCTAACTACGTCCTTACGTGGTCAATGTTGGAAATAGTATTTTCTGCAGCTCCTTACAGTTCTCCTTCACGTAGGGAAGAAAGAAGGAGAGACAGGTACAGCTGTGCGCTAACTATGTCTACAGATGGTGATTGTTGGAAATGGTGCTTTCTGCAGCTCCTTCCAGTTCTCCTTCACCTAGGGAAGAAAGAAGGGGAGACATGTACAGCTGTGCGCTAACTATGTCTACAGATGGTGATTGTTGGAAATGTTGCTTTCTGCAGCTCCTTACAGTTCTCCTTCTCGTAGGGAAGAAAGTAGGGGAGACAGGTACAGCTGTGCGCTAACTATGTCTACAGATGGTGATTGTTGGAAATGGTGCTTTTTGCAGCTCCTTACAGTTCTCCTTCACCTAGGGAAGAAAGAAGGGGAGACAGGTACAGCTGTGCGCTAACTATGTCTACAGATGGTGATTGTTGGAAATGGTGCTTTCTGCAGCTCCTTACAGTTCTCCTTCACCTAGGGAAGAAAGAAGGGGAGACAGGTACAGCTGTGCGCTAACTATGTCTACAGATGGTGATTGTTGGAAATGGTGCTTTCTGCAACTCCTTACAGTTCTCCTTCACCTGGGGTAGAAAGAAGGGGAGACAGTTACAGCTGTGCGCTAACTATGTCTACAGATGGTGATTGTTGGAAATGGTGCTTTCTGCAGCTCCTTACAGTTCTCCTTCACCAAGGGAAGAAAGAAGGGGAGACAGGTACAGCTGTGCGCTAACTATGTCTACAGATGGTGATTGTTGGAAACGTTGCTTTCTGCAGCTCCTTACAGTTCTCCTTCACCTAGGGTAGAAAGTAAGAGAGATAAGTACAGATGTGCGCTAACTATGTCTACAGATGGTGATTGTTGGAAATGGTGCTTTCTGCAGCTCCTTACAGTTCTCCTTCACCTAGGGAAGAAAGAAGGGGAGACATGTACAGCTGTGCGCTAACTATGTCTACAGATGGTGATTGTTGGAAATGGTGCTTTCTGCAGCTCCTTACAATTCTCCTTCACCTAGGGAAGAAAGAAGGGGAGACAGGTACAGCTGTGCGCTAACTATGTCTACAGATGGTGATTGTTGGAAATGGTGCTTTCTGCAGCTCCTTACAGTTCTCCTTCACCTAGGGTAGAAAGTAAGAGAGACATGTACAGCTGTGCGCTAACTATGTCTACAGATGGTGATTGTTGGAAATGTTGCTTTCTGCAGCTCTTTACAGTTCTCCTTCACCTAGGGTAGAAAGTAAGAGAGACATGTACAGCTGTGCGGTAACTATGTCTACAGATGGTGATTGTTGGAAATTGTGCTTTCTGCAGCTCCTTACAGTTCTCCTTCACCTAGGGTAGAAAGTAAGAGAGACATGTACAGCTGTGCGCTAACTATGTCTACAGATGGTGATTGTTGGAAATGGTGCTTTCTGCAGCTCCTTACAGTTCTCCTTCACCTAGGGAAGAAAGAAGGGGAGACAGGTACAGCTGTGCGCTAACTATGTCTACAGATGGTGATTGTTGGAAACGTTGCTTTCTGCAGCTCCTTACAGTTCTCCTTCACCTAGGGTAGAAAGTAAGAGAGATAAGTACAGATGTGCGCTAACTATGTCTACAGATGGTGATTGCTGGAAATGGTGCTTTCTGCAGCTCCTTACAGTTCTCCTTCACCTAGGGAAGAAAGAAGGGGAGACATGTACAGCTGTGCGCTAACTATGTCTACAGATGGTGATTGTTGGAAATGGTGCTTTCTGCAGCTCCTTACAATTCTCCTTCACCTAGGGAAGAAAGAAGGGGAGACAGGTACAGCTGTGCGCTAACTATGTCTACAGATGGTGATTGTTGGAAATGGTGCTTTCTGCAGCTCCTTACAGTTCTCCTTCACCTAGGGAAGAAAGAAGGGGAGACATGTACAGCTGTGCGCTAACTATGTCTACAGATGGTGATTGTTGGAAATGGTGCTTTCTGCAGCTCCTTACAATTCTCCTTCACCTAGGGAAGAAAGAAGGGGAGACAGGTACAGCTGTGCGCTAACTATGTCTACAGATGGTGATTGTTGGAAATGGTGCTTTCTGCAGCTCCTTACAGTTCTCCTTCACCTAGGGTAGAAAGTAAGAGAGACATGTACAGCTGTGCGCTAACTATGTCTACAGATGGTGATTGTTGGAAATGTTGCTTTCTGCAGCTCTTTACAGTTCTCCTTCACCTAGGGTAGAAAGTAAGAGAGACATGTACAGCTGTGCGGTAACTATGTCTACAGATGGTGATTGTTGGAAATTGTGCTTTCTGCAGCTCCTTACAGTTCTCCTTCACCTAGGGTAGAAAGTAAGAGAGACATGTACAGCTGTGCGCTAACTATGTCTACAGATGGTGATTGTTGGAAATGGTGCTTTCTGCAGCTCCTTACAGTTCTCCTTCACCTAGGGAAGAAAGAAGGGGAGACAGGTACAGCTGTGCGCTAACTATGTCTACAGATGGTGATTGTTGGAAACGTTGCTTTCTGCAGCTCCTTACAGTTCTCCTTCACCTAGGGTAGAAAGTAAGAGAGATAAGTACAGATGTGCGCTAACTATGTCTACAGATGGTGATTGCTGGAAATGGTGCTTTCTGCAGCTCCTTACAGTTCTCCTTCACCTAGGGAAGAAAGAAGGGGAGACATGTACAGCTGTGCGCTAACTATGTCTACAGATGGTGATTGTTGGAAATGGTGCTTTCTGCAGCTCCTTACAATTCTCCTTCACCTAGGGAAGAAAGAAGGGGAGACAGGTACAGCTGTGCGCTAACTATGTCTACAGATGGTGATTGTTGGAAATGGTGCTTTCTGCAGCTCCTTACAGTTCTCCTTCACCTAGGGTAGAAAGTAAGAGAGACATGTACAGCTGTGCGCTAACTATGTCTACAGATGGTGATTGTTGGAAATGTTGCTTTCTGCAGCTCTTTACAGTTCTCCTTCACCTAGGGTAGAAAGTAAGAGAGACATGTACAGCTGTGCGGTAACTATGTCTACAGATGGTAATTGTTGGAAATGGTGCTTTCTGCAGCTCCTTACAGTTCTCCTTCACCTAGGGTAGAAAGTAAGAGAGACATGTACAGCTGTGCGCTAACTATGTCTACAGATGGTGATTGTTGGAAATGGTGCTTTCTGCAGCTCCTTACAGTTCTCCTTCACCAAGGGAAGAAAGAAGGGGAGACAGGTACAGCTGTGCGCTAACTATGTCTACAGATGGTGATTGTTGGAAACGTTGCTTTCTGCAGCTCCTTACAGTTCTCCTTCACCTAGGGTAGAAAGTAAGAGAGATAAGTACAGATGTGCGCTAACTATGTCTACAGATGGTGATTGTTGGAAATGTTGCTTTCTGCAGCTCCTTACAGTTCTCTTTCACCTAGGGTAGAAAGTAAGAGAGACATGTACAGCTGTGCGCTAACTATGTCTACAGATGGTGATTGTTGGAAATGGTGCTTTCTGCAGCTCCTTACAGTTCTCCTTCACCTAGGGAAGAAAGAAGGGGAGACAGGTACAGCTGTGCGCTAACTATGTCCACAGATGGTGATTGTTGAAAATGGTGCTTTCTGCAGCTCCTTACAGTTCTCCTTCACCTAGGGAAGAAAGAAGGGGAGACAGGTACAGCTGTGCGCTAACTATGTCTACAGATGGTGATTGTTGGAAATGTTGCTTTCTGCAGCTCCTTACAGTTCTCCTTCACCTAGGATAGAAAGTAAGAGAGACAAGTACAGGTGTGCGCTAACTATGTCTACAGATGGTGATAGTTGGAAATTATGCTTTCTGCAGCTCCTTACAGTTCTCCTTCACCTAGGGAAGAAAGAAGGGGAGACAGGTACAGCTGTGCGCTAACTATGTCTACAGATGGTGATTGTTGGAAATGGTGCTTTCTGCAGCTCCTTACAGTTCTCCTTCACCAAGGGAAGAAAGAAGGGGAGACAGGTACAGCTGTGCGCTAACTATGTCTACAGATGGTGATTGTTGGAAATGGTGCTTTCTGCAGCTCCTTACAGTTCTTCACCTAGGGAAGAAAGAAGGGGAGACAGGTACAGCTGTGCGCTAACTATGTCTACAGATGGTGATTGTTGGAAATGCTGCTTTCTGCAGCTCCTTACATTTCTCCTTCACCTAGGGTAGAAAGTAAGAGAGACATGTACAGCTGTGCGCTAACTATGTCTACAGATGGTGATTGTTGGAAATAGTGCTTTCTGCAGCTCCTTACAGTTCTCCTTCACCTAGGGTAGAAAGAAGGGGAGACAGGTACAGCTGTGCGCTAACTATGTCTACAGATGGTGATTGTTGGAAATGGTGCTTTCTGCAGCTCCTTACAGTTCTCTTTCACGTAGGGAAGAATGTAGGGGAGACAGGTACAGCTGTGCGCTAACTATGTCTACAGATGATGATTGTTGGAAATGGTGCTTTCTGCAGCTCCTTACAGTTCTCCTTCACCTAGGGTAGAAAGTAAGGGAGACATGTACAGCTGTGCGCTAACTATGTCTACAGATGGTGATTGTTGGAAATGGTGCTTTCTGCAGCTCCTTACAGTTCTCCTTCACGTAGGGAAGAAAGTAGGGGAGACAGGTACAGCTGTGCGCCAACTATGTCTACAGATGGTGATTGTTGGAAATGGTGCTTTCTGCAGCTCCCTACAGTTCTCCTTCACGTAGGGATGAAAGAAGGGGAGACAGGTACAGCTGTGCGCTAACTATGTCTACAGTTGGTGATCGTTGGAAATGTTGCTTTCTGCAGCTCCTTACAGTTCTCCTTCACCTAGGGTAGAAAGTAAGAGAGACATGTACAGCTGTGCGCTAACTATGTCTACAGATGGTGATTGTTGGAAATGGTGCTTTCTGCAGCTCCTTACAGTTCTCCTTCACCTAGGGAAGAAAGAAGGGGAGACAGGTACAGCTGTTGGCTAACTATGTCTACAGATGGTGATTGTTGGAAATGGTGCTTTCTGCAGCTCCTTACAGTTCTCCTTCACCTAGGGTAGAAAGTAAGAGAGACATGTACAGCTGTGCGCTAACTATGTCTACAGATGGTGATTGTTGGAAATGATGCTTTCTGCAGCTCCTTACAGTTCTCCTTCACGTAGGGAAGAAAGAAGTTGAGACAGGTACAGCTGTGCGCTAACTATGTCTACAGAAGGTGATTGTTGGAAATGGTGCTTTCTGCAGTTCCTTAAAGTTCTCCTTCACGTAGGGAAGAAAGTAGGGGAGACAGGTACAGCTGTGCGCTAACTATGTCTACAGATGATGATTGTTGGTAATGGTGCTTTCTGCAGCTCCTTACAGTTCTCCTTCACCTAGGGTAGAAAGTAAGAGAGACATGTACAGCTGTGCGCTAACTATGTCTACAGATGGTGATTGTTGGAAATGGTGCTTTCTGCAGCTCCTTACAGTTCCCCTTCACCTAGGGTATAAAGTAGGGGAGACAGGTACAGCTGTGCGCTAACTATGTCTACAGATGGTGATTGTTGGAAATGGTGCTTTCTGCAGTTCCTTACAGTTCTCCTTCACCTAGGGTAGAAAGAGGGGGAGACAGGTACAGCTGTGCGCTAACTATGTCTACAGATGGTGATTGTTGGAAATGGTGCTTTCTGCAGGTCCTTACAGTTCTCCTTCACCAAGGGAAGAAAGAAGGGGAGACAGGTACAGCTGTGCGCTAACTATGTCTACAGATGGTGATTGTTGAAAATGGTGCTTTCTGCAGCTCCTTACAGTTCTCCTTCACCTAGGGAAGAAAGAAGGGGAGACAGGTACAGCTGTGCGCTAACTATGTCTACAGATGGTGATTGTTGGAAATGTTGCTTTCTGCAGCTCCTTACAGTTCTCCTTCACATAGGATAGAAAGTAAGAGAGACAAGTACAGGTGTGCGCTAACTATGTCTACAAATGGTGATAGTTGGAAATTATGCTTTCTGCAGCTCCTTACAGTTCTCCTTCACCTAGGGAAGAAAGAAGGGGAGACAGGTACAGCTGTGCGCTAACTATGTCTACAGATGGTGATTGTTGGAAATGGTGCTTTCTGCAGCTCCTTACAGTTCTCCTTCACCAAGGGAAGAAAGAAGGGGAGACAGGTACAGCTGTGCGCTAACTATGTCTACAGATGGTGATTGTTGGAAATGGTGCTTTCTGCAGCTCCTTACAGTTCTTCACCTAGGGAAGAAAGAAGGGGAGACAGGTACAGCTGTGCGCTAACTATGTCTACAGATGGTGATTGTTGGAAATGGTGCTTTCTGCAGCTCCTTACAGTTCTCCTTCACGTAGGGAAGAAAGTAGGGGAGACAGGTACAGCTGTGCGCTAACTATGTCTACAGATGGTGATTGTTGGAAATGCTGCTTTCTGCAGCTCCTTACATTTCTCCTTCACCTAGGGTAGAAAGTAAGAGAGACATGTACAGCTGTGCGCTAACTATGTCTACAGATGGTGATTGTTGGAAATAGTGCTTTCTGCAGCTCCTTACAGTTCTCCTTCACCTAGGGGAGAAAGAAGGGGAGACAGGTGCAGCTGTGCGCTAACTATGTCTACAGATGGTGATTGTTGGAAATGGTGCTTTCTGCAGCTCCTTACAGTTCTCCTTCACGTAGGGAAGAATGTAGGGGAGACAGGTACAGCTGTGCGCTAACTATGTCTACAGATGATGATTGTTGGAAATGGTGCTTTCTGCAGCTCCTTACAGTTCTCCTTCACCTAGGGTAGAAAGTAAGAGAGACATGTACAGCTGTGCTCTAACTATGTCTACAGATGGTGATTGTTGGAAATGGTGCTTTCTGCAGCTCCTTACAGTTCTCCTTCACGTAGGGAAGAAAGTAGGGGAGACAGGTACAGCTGTGCGCTAACTATGTCTACAGATGGTGATTGTTGGAAATGGTGCTTTCTGCAGCTCCTTACAGTTCTCCTTCACCTAGGGTAGAAAGAAGGGGAGACAGGTACAGCTGTGCGCTAACTATGTCTACAGATGGTGATTGTTGGAAATGGTGCTTTCTGCAGCTCCTTACAGTTCTCCTTCACCAAGGGAAGAAAGAAGGGGAGACAGGTACAGCTGTGCGCTAACTATGTCTACAGATGGTGATTGTTGGAAATGGTGCTTTCTGCAGCTCCTTACAGTTCTCCTTCACCTAGGGTAGAAAGTAAGAGAGACAAGTACAGGTGTGCGCTAACTATGTCTACAGATGGTGATTGTTGGAAATGGTGCTTTCTGCAGCTCCTTACAATTCTCCTTCACCTAGGGAAGAAAGAAGGGGAGACAGGTACAGCTGTGCGCTAACTATGTCTACAGATGGTGAATGTTGGAAATGTTGCTTTCTGCAGCTCCTTACAGTTCTCCTTCACCTAGGGTAGAAAGTAAGAAAGACATGTACAGCTGTGCGCGAACTATGTCTACAGATGGTGATTGTTGGAAATGGTGCTTTCTGCAGCTCCTTACAGTTCTCCTTCACGTAGGGAAGAAAGAAGGGGAGACAGGTACAGCTGTGCGCTAACTATGTCTACAGATGGTGATTGTTGGAAATGGTGCTTTCTGCAGCTCCTTACATTTCTCCTTCACCTAGGGTAGAAAGAAGGGGAGACAGGTACAGCTGTGCGCTAACTATGTCTACAGATGGTGATTGTTGGAAATGGTGCTTTCTGCAGCTCCTTACAGTTCTCCTTCACCTAGGGAAGAAAGAAGGGGAGACAGGTACAGCTGTGCGCTAACTATGTCTACAGATGGTGATTGTTGGAAATGTTGCTTTCTGCAGCTTCTTACGGTTCTTCTACACCTAGGGTAAACAGTAAGGGAGACAAGTACAGGTGTGCGCTAACTACGTCCTTACGTGGTCAATGTTGGAAATAGTATTTTCTGCAGCTCCTTACAGTTCTCCTTCACCTGGGGTAGAAAGTAAGAGAGACATGTACAGCAGTGCGCTAACTATGTCTACAGATGGTGATTGTTGGAAATGCTGCTTTCTGCAGCTCCTTACAGTTCTCCTTCACCTAGGGAAGAAAGAAGGGGAGACAGGTACAGCTGTGCGCTAACTATGTCTACAGATGGTGATTGTTGGAAATGGTGCTTTCTGCAGCTCCTTACAGTTCTCCTTCACGTAGGGAAGAAAGTAGGGGAGACAGGTACGGCTGTGCGCTAACTATGTCTACAGATGGTGATTGTTGGAAATGTTGCTTTCTGAAGCTTCTTACGGTTCTTCTACACCTAGAGTAAACAGTAAGGGAGACAAGTACAGGTGTGCGCTAACTACGTCCTTAGGTGGTCAATGTTGGAAGTAGTATTTTCTGCAGCTCCTTACAGTTCTCCTTCACGTAGGGAAGAAAGAAGGGGAGACAGGTACAGCTGTGCGCTAACTATGTCTACAGATGGTGATTGTTGAAAATGTTGCTTTCTGCAGCTCCTTACAGTTCTCCTTCACGTAGGGATGAAAGAAGGGGAGACAGGTACAGCTGTGCGCTAACTATGTCTACAGATGGTGATTGTTGGAAATGGTGCTTTCTGCAGCTCCTTACAGTTCTCCTTCACGTAGGGAAGAAAGAAGGGGAGACAGGTACACCTGTGCGCTAACTATGTCTACAGATGGTTATTGTTGGAAATGGTGCTTTCTGCAGCTCCTTACAGTCCTCCTTCACCTAGGGTAGAAAGAAGGGGAGACAGGTACAGCTGTGCACTAACTATGTCTACAGATGGTGATTGTTGGAAATGGTGCTTTCTGCAGCTCCTTACTGTTCTCCTTCAAGTAGGGAAGAAAGAAGGAGAGACAGGTACAGCTGTGCGCTAACTATGTCTACAGATGGTGATTGTTGCTTTCTGCAGCTTCTTACGGTTCTCCTTCACGTAGGGAAGAAAGAAGGGGAGACAGGTACAGCTGTGCGCTAACTATGTCTACAGATGGTGATTGTTGGAAATGGTGCTTTCTGCAGCTCCTTACAGTTCTCCTTCACCTAGGGAAGAAAGAAGGGGAGACAGGTACAGCTGTGCGCTAACTATGTCTACAGATGGTGATTGTTGGAAATGTTGCTTTCTGCAGCTCCTTACAGTTCTCCTTCACCTAGGGTAGAAAGTAAGAGAGACATGTACAGCTGTGCGCTAACTATGTCTACAGATGGTGATTGTTGGAAATGGTGCTTTCTGCAGCTCCTTACAGTTCTCCTTCACCTAGGGAAGAAAGAAGGGGAGACAGGTACAGCTGTGCGCTAACTATGTCTACAGATGGTGATTGTTGGAAATGTTGCTTTCTGCAGCTCCTTACAGTTCTCCTTCACCTAGGGTAGAAAGTAAGAGAGACATGTACAGCTGTGCGCTAACTATGTCTACAGATGGTGATTGTTGGAAATGTTGCTTTCTGCAGCTCCTTACAGTTCTCCTTCACCTAGGGTAGAAAGTAAGAGAGACAAGTACAGGTGTGCGCTAACTATGTCTACAGATGGTGATTGTTGGAAATGGAGCTTTCTGCAGCTCCTTACAGTTTACCTTCACCTAGGGAAGAAAGATGGGGGACAGGTGCAGCTGTGCGCTAACTATGTCTACAGATGGTGATTGTTGGAAATGGTGCTTTCTGCAGCTCCTTACAGTTCTCCTTCACCAAGGGAAGAAAGAAGGGGAGACAGATTGTGATTGTTAGAAATGGTGCTTTCTGCAGCTCCTTACAGTTCTCCTTCACCTAGGGAAGAAAGAAGGGGAGACAGGTACAGCTGTGCGCTAACTATGTCTACAGATGGTGATTGTTGGAAATGGTGCTTTCTGCAGCTCCTTACAGTTCTCCTTCACGTAGGGAAGAAAGTAGGGGAGACAGGTACAGCTGTGCGCTAACTATGTCTACAGATGGTGATTGTTGGAAATGGTGCTTTCTGCAGCACCTTACAGTTCTCCTTCACCTAGGGTAGAAAGTAAGAGAGACATGTACAGCTGTGCGCTAAATATGTCTACAGAAGGTTATTGTTGGAAATGGTGCTTTCTGCAGCTCCTTACAGTTCTCCTTCACCTAGGGAAGAAAGAAGGGGAGACAGGTACAGCTGTGCGCTAACTATGTCTACAGATGGTGATTGTTGGAAATGTTGCTTTCTGCAGCTCCTTACAGTTCTCCTTCACCTAGGGTAGAAAGTAAGAGAGACATGTACAGCTGTGCGCTAACTATGTCTACAGATGGTGATTGTTGGAAATGGTGCTTTCTGCAGCTCCTTACAGTTCTCCTTCACCTAGGGAAGAAAGAAGGGGAGACAGGTACAGCTGTGCGCTAACTATGTCTACAGATGGTGATTGTTGGAAATGTTGCTTTCTGCAGCTCCTTACAGTTCTCCTTCACCTAGGGTAGAAAGTAAGAGAGACATGTACAGCTGTGCGCTAACTATGTCTACAGATGGTGATTGTTGGAAATGTTGCTTTCTGCAGCTCCTTACAGTTCTCCTTCACCTAGGGTAGAAAGTAAGAGAGACAAGTACAGGTGTGCGCTAACTATGTCTACAGATGGTGATTGTTGGAAATGGAGCTTTCTGCAGCTCCTTACAGTTTACCTTCACCTAGGGAAGAAAGATGGGGGACAGGTGCAGCTGTGCGCTAACTATGTCTACAGATGGTGATTGTTGGAAATGGTGCTTTCTGCAGCTCCTTACAGTTCTCCTTCACCAAGGGAAGAAAGAAGGGGAGACAGGTACAGCTGTGTGCTAACTATGTCTACAGATGGTGATTGTTGGAAATGTTGCTTTCTGCAGCTCCTTACAGTTCTCCTTCACCTAGGGTAGAAAGTAAGAGAGACATGTACAGCTGTGCGCTAACTATGTCTACAGATGGTGATTGTTGGAAATGTTGCTTTCTGCAGCTCCTTACAGTTCTCCTTCACCTAGGGTAGAAAGTAAGAGAGACAAGTACAGGTGTGCGCTAACTATGTCTACAGATGGTGATTGTTGGAAATGGAGCTTTCTGCAGCTCCTTACAGTTTACCTTCACCTAGGGAAGAAAGATGGGGGACAGGTGCAGCTGTGCGCTAACTATGTCTACAGATGGTGATTGTTGGAAATGGTGCTTTCTGCAGCTCCTTACAGTTCTCCTTCACCAAGGGAAGAAAGAAGGGGAGACAGATTGTGATTGTTAGAAATGGTGCTTTCTGCAGCTCCTTACAGTTCTCCTTCACCTAGGGAAGAAAGAAGGGGAGACAGGTACAGCTGTGCGCTAACTATGTCTACAGATGGTGATTGTTGGAAATGGTGCTTTCTGCAGCTCCTTACAGTTCTCCTTCACGTAGGGAAGAAAGTAGGGGAGACAGGTACAGCTGTGCGCTAACTATGTCTACAGATGGTGATTGTTGGAAATGGTGCTTTCTGCAGCACCTTACAGTTCTCCTTCACCTAGGGTAGAAAGTAAGAGAGACATGTACAGCTGTGCGCTAAATATGTCTACAGAAGGTGATTGTTGGAAATGGTGCTTTCTGCAGCTCCTTACAGTTCTCCTTCACCTAGGGAAGAAAGAAGGGGAGACAGGTACAGCTGTGCGCTAACTATGTCTACAGATGGTGATTGTTGGAAATGTTGCTTTCTGCAGCTCCTTACAGTTCTCCTTCACCTAGGGTAGAAAGTAAGAGAGACATGTACAGCTGTGCGCTAACTATGTCTACAGATGGTGATTGTTGGAAATGGTGCTTTCTGCAGCTCCTTACAGTTCTCCTTCACCTAGGGAAGAAAGAAGGGGAGACAGGTACAGCTGTGCGCTAACTATGTCTACAGATGGTGATTGTTGGAAATGTTGCTTTCTTTTGGCGACGAGATGGGATGCCGCGCCCACGTTGCAGTCTTTGTGTTATACTTGCTCTAATTTGCTTGTGTCATGGCTTCGCCGCATTCTCCAGATGTACTGTCCGAATTTTTTCGCTTGCAGAATCAGCAGACGCAGGCGTTATTGGAAGCCCTTGGACAGCTCGTCCAGGGTCAACGTGCGCTGCAAACCGATGCGGCACCCGCCGCTTCATCGCTACCGCAGCCACACAACGCTGTCGCACCGCCATTTAGGCCCTTTGAGGCCACAACCGAAAGCTGGACTGAGTGGGCCAGCCAGTTCAACTTCCACCTTGCAGCATATGGAATTCAAGGTAAAGAGCGGCAGCCGTTTCTGCTTTCTTGTGTCGGTGTGGCTACCTACCGTGTGATAGTGAAATTGTTTCCCCGACGCGACGTAGCAACTCTGTCCTACGAGGAAATTTTGTCGGCTTTAGATGCCTATTTCAAAGAAACAGTAAATGTAGTTGCCAAACGGTATACGTTTTTTCGTACAAAACGTACGGCCGGTCAGACTAATAGGGAGTGGGTTGCAACTTTGCAAGGCCTTACTAGAGACTGCGCGTTTGCCTGTGAATGTGGCCTCCCATATTCAGATACTATGGTGCGTGATGCAATTGCACAGAACGTTTCTGATGTTCGCATACGGGAACAGATTTTGAAACTCGTTAATCCCTCCCTGCAACAAGTGATAGACATATTGGACAGGCAAGACACGCTTGACTTTGCTCAGGAATCATTTGAAACTTCGCCAGCAGTGTGTCACATTAATCGGCCCGCCGGGCCCGCTGCACGGGACGCTAAGCGGCCCTCGCGCCCGACTTCGCTGCGGCCGCCTAGCTTGCAACCACGTGCGCCGCGTAAGCAAGCAAATGCAGTGAAATCTTGCCCGCGGTGTGCCACTAGACATTCGCGTGAACATTGCCCGTCACGCCAAGCTATTTGCTTTTACTGTCACAAGAAAGGACATGTACAAAGTGTTTGCCAGAAAAAGTTAAGATCAGACAATAACACAAATTCCAGGCCCTTTGCTTCGCGCAGGAATCGAACCCAGGACAATCAGGCTCGTGGACCTTCGCCCATGGACATTCATGTAGTTCATGCCCACCCGTCCAGTGACACTTTAGCTAACAGTGACTGTGTTCGTCCCACCCAAAGTGTGCGTCGACGTCGCCGGAAATCCCGTAAAGTTGCAAGTGCTTCTGGACCTGTATCAGTTCAAATTGCACGAGACAGTCGCTCTTGTCGTCAACAAGACAATAAACTTTTTGTGGACTTAGACTTTGCAGGAAAAGTGATACCATTCCAGCTCGATACCGGAGCTGCAGTTTCCTTGCTCAATCACGACACGTACAAACAACTGGGCGCCCCGCCATTGCGTGCCGCAAATGTTACGTTAACTAGTTACTCAGGACAGCACATACCTGTGTTAGGACAGTGCAGCCTTATTGCAACATACAAGGGACAGACAAAACTTGTGTCATTTTATGTTCTTCGTTCCTCTAGTGCCGTGAACTTGTTTGGTTTAGATTTGTTTCAATTGTTTCATTTGTCTATAGTGAATCAGGTCCTATCAGTGAATCAGACTGTGCCTTCCGCCAGTGTTTCTAGTCTTTGTGAAGAATTTGCAGACATTTTTGCACCGGGCCTTGGTTGCGCTAAGAACTATGCTGCACATTTGGAACTGAAAGACAACGCGCAACCGAAATTTTTCAGAGCGCGCAATGTTCCCCACGCATTGCGTGATGAGGTCGCAAGAACATTGCACGATTTAGAATCTCAAGGTGTAATTGAACGTGTGCAGGCTTCTCTCTGGGCCTCACCCTTAGTAATTTTGCCAAAACCTTCCGGAAAATTGAGACTTTGCGTGGACTTCAAGGCAACTGTGAATCCACAACTTGTGACTGCTACCTTTCCTTTGCCCCGCCCGGAAGATCTTTTTGACAAACTGTGCCCGGGAAAATATTTTTCAAAATTGGACCTAGCTGATGCGTACTTGCAAATTCCTGTGGACGAAGAATCCCAGCGCGTCTTGGTGGTAAACACGCATCTTGGCTTGTATCGCTTCAAAAGACTGCCCTTCGGGTGTGCATCCGCCCCTGCTTTGTTTCAGCAATATTTACAAACTATTTGTGCGTCGGTCCCTACTGCTGCGAACTATCTGGACGATATTGTGATCGCCGGAAAGACAGAAGCCGAACATTTGCAGAATCTCCGGACATTATTTCAGGTCTTGCGTCAGAATGGTCTTCGCTTGAGGAAGGACAAATGTGTGTTTTTTGCTCGTGACTTACCGTACCTGGGCCATGTCCTTAACGCCCAAGGTATACATCCGAGTCCAGAGCACCTTCGTGCCATTCAGGACTTGCCGTCACCGCAGAACTTAAAACAGCTACAGAGTGTGCTGGGTAAGGTAAATTATTATCATAGGTTTGTGCGCAATGCTTCTTCCATTTCAGCTCCGCTTCATCGCTTACGCCGTAAAGGTGTTCCGTTCGTCTGGACGACGGAATGCGAACGCGCCTTTCGCCAGTTGAAATCGGCGTTACTTTCCAATACTTGCCTTACGCCATTCGATCCCCGAAAACCCCTTTTGTTGATGGTCGATGCATCGGATTTCGGGATCGGTGCTGTGCTTGCGCACAAAGATGGCTCGCATGATCGCCCTATTGCCTTTGCGTCCAAATTGCTCTCATCTGCGCAAAGAAATTATTCACAAATAGAGAAGGAAGCTTTAGCTCTCGTGTTTGGTGTTACCAAGTTCCATGACTTCTTGTATGGTCGTCACTTTACAATCATCACGGACCACAAGCCTTTGACATCGCTTTTTCATCCGAACAAGCCTGTACCTCCACGTACAGCGCAGAAATTCATTCGCTGGTCACTTTTTCTCTCGCAGTACCGCTACGATATCTTGTATCGGTCCTCTGCTAAGCACGGCAACGCTGATGCGTTGTCCCGTTTGCCTGTTGCTGAGGATAAAGCATTCGATTCTTCCGAACTTGCTTGCATGTTCATTGATTCGGAAGCCGATGACGTGGTCGCATCGTTTCCGATTGATTTTCGTCGTGTAGCTACAGCCACAGCTGCTGACCCTGTCCTTGCTCCCGTTTTGCGTTTTGTTGCTACGCAATGGCCCTTGTCAAAGTCACGGATCGAGGATCCTTTGGTTCGCCGTTTTTTTGCTCACAAGGAGAGACTTTTTGTACGACGTGGTGTTTTGTTGTTGCGTTCCGATAATGATCAATCCCGAGTCGTAGTCCCACGTTCGTTACAGTCCTCTGTCTTACAGCTTCTTCACCAAGGACATTGGGGTATAGTGCGTACGAAACAGCTTGCTCGTCAGCACTGTACTTGGTTCGGAATCGATGCTGCGATTACGAATATGTGCTCCTCTTGCGTGGCGTGTGCCGAACAACAATCCGCACCGCCGCGGAAATTCTTTGCTTGGCCGAAAGCCCCTTCCCCTTGGCAACGATTGCACATCGATTTTGCTGGGCCATTCTGGAATGCTCGATGGTTGGTTGTGGTCGATGCTTTCAGTAATTTTCCTTTTGTTGTCCGGATGTCTTCCACGACGTCTTCTGCCACCATCCAAGCCTTGTCTGCTATCTTTTGCATTGAAGGTCTTCCGCAGACTATTGTTTCCGACAATGGCCCACAATTCATGTCCGCAGAATTTCAGTCGTTCTGCAAGGCCAATGGTATTCAACATCTGACATCCGCGCCGTTTTCGCCTCAGTCAAACGGTGCCGCTGAACGATTGGTCCGGACTTTCAAGTCGCAGATGTTGAAGTTGAAAGAGTCGCATTCTCGGGAGGACGCTTTGTTGCTCTTTTTGTCCTCATATCGCTCTCAGCCCCGCGATGGTCGCTCGCCGGCTGAGTTGCTCCATGGTCGTCCTCATCGAACTCTGATGTCTTTGCTGCATCCGCCACATCAGGTTCCTGTGCAGCGGCAGTCTCCTGCTTTTGCTCCTGGCGACGTTGTCTATTATCGCAACTATCGCGGTTCACAGCGTTGGCTCGCAGGGCGCATTCTTCGCTGCCTCGGCCGCGCGATGTATTTGGTTTTGGGGGCCTCTGGTGAGGTGCGTCGGCATCTCAATCAGCTGCGCCTCTGTCGTCGCCTGGGTTCTGCCGCTCCCCGTCTGCTTTCAGCGACGGAGCCGTCAGGTCAGCGCCCTGGGGACCCATCTACTGGCTCGCCTCATCCCCAGGTGTTACCGACGATGCCTTCCATTTTGCCTCATGGCGTCGCGCCGCCGCAGCCGCCGCCGGCGCCGCCAGCAGCGGACGCTTCGCTGCAGCCGCCTCGCGCCTCCCTGGGTCACGCGCCGCCGCTTGCTTCCCGTGACCAGCCGTCCTCCGCCATGGACCTCTTGCCCGCTCCGGACCAGATGTCGTCTTCGCCCGTCGGGTGCTCCGACCACATGGAGGTCGACCCTTCTGTCTCATTACGTGCGCATACACCTCATGTTGACGTGCACCCTGGACTAGGTTTGCAGGCGTTTCCTAGCTCCCCTCGGACCGAATGGCCGGGTGCGGGTGGCACAGCCTCGCCTGTTGTTAGGCTCCCCACCTCATCGCATACGTCAACATGGGGTCCTCCCCACGGCGGGCGGAAGCCTTATCTCACGACCGTTCGCCGATTTGCGGGGGAGGAATGTGGTGTCACCGCTAGACACCACACTTGCTAGGTGGTAACTTAAATCGGCCGCGGTCCTGTAGTACATGTCGGACCCGCGTGTCGCCACTATGTAATCGCAAACCTAGCGCCACCACATGGCAGGTCACAAGACACGGACTTGACCTCGCCCCAGTTGTACGGACGACATAGCTTGCGACTAGACCTACCAAGTATTCCTCTCATTTGCCGAGAGACAGATTAAATAGCCTTCAGCTAGTCCATCGCTACTACCTAGCAAGGCGCCATGTGTATCATTGCTAATTGCTTACTACTATGCAAGAGATGTATTTCAACAAGAACAAGACTACATTAAAGTTAAGTATATTAAAATCTCTCTTCTTTTCTTTATAGTTTTTCATCCAGTCTCCTGTTTCAGAATTTACGCCCGTCTGCGTTAGTTTCGCGTGCTTCTAGCAACTCATTGTGTCGAGACTTTAGGGAATCGACACAACACTTTCTGCAGCTCCTTACAGTTCTCCTTCACCTAGGGTAGAAAGTAAGAGAGACATGTACAGCTGTGCGCTAACTATGTCTACAGATGGTGATTGTTGGAAATGTTGCTTTCTGCAGCTCCTTACAGTTCTCCTTCACCTAGGGTAGAAAGTAAGAGAGACAAGTACAGGTGTGCGCTAACTATGTCTACAGATGGTGATTGTTGGAAATGGAGCTTTCTGCAGCTCCTTACAGTTTACCTTCACCTAGGGAAGAAAGATGGGGGACAGGTGCAGCTGTGCGCTAACTATGTCTACAGATGGTGATTGTTGGAAATGGTGCTTTCTGCAGCTCCTTACAGTTCTCCTTCACCAAGGGAAGAAAGAAGGGGAGACAAGTACAGCTGTGCGCTAACTATGTCTACATATGGTGATTGTTGGAAATGTTGCTTTCTGCAGCTCCTTACAGTTCTCCTTCACCTAGGGTAGAAAGTAAGAGAGACATGTACAGCTGTGCGCTAACTATGTCTACAGATGGTATTAGTTGGAAATGGTGCTTTCTGCAGCTCCTTACAGTTCTCCTTCACGTAGGGAAGAAAGAAGGGGAGACAGGTACAGCTGTGCGCTAACTATGTCTACAGATGGTGATTGTTGGAAATGTTGCTTTCTGCAGCTCCTTACAGTTCTCCTTGACGTAGGGAAGAAAGTAGGGGACACAGGTACAGCTGTGCGCTAACTATGTCTACAGATGGTGATTGTTCGAAATGGTGCTTTCTGCAGCTCCATACAGTTCTCCGTCACCTAGGGTAGAAAGTAAGAGAGACATGTACAGCTGTGCGCTAACTATGTCTACAGAAGGTGATTGTTGGAAATGGTGCTTTCTGCAGCTCCTTACAGTTCTCCTTCACGTAGGGAAGAAAGTAGGGGAGACAGGTACAGCTATGCGCTAACTATGTCTACAGATGGTGATTGTTGGAAATGGTGCTTTCTGCAGCTCCTTACAGTTCTCCTTCACCTAGGGTAGAAAGTAAGAGAGACATGTACAGCTGTGCGCTAACTATGTCTACAGCTGGTGATTGTTGGAAATGATGCTTTCTGCAGCTCCTTACAGTTCTCCTTCACCTATGGAAGAAAGAAGGGGAGACAGGTACAGCTGTGCGCTAACTATGTCTACAGATGGTGATTGTTGGAAATGGTGCTTTCTGCAGCTCCTTACAGTTCTCCTTCACCTAGGGTAGAAAGTAAGAGAGACATGTACAGCTGTGCGCTAACTATGTCTACAGATGGTGATTGTTGGAAATGGTGCTTTCTGCAGCTCCTTACAGTTCTCCTTCACGTAGGGAAGAAAGTAGGGGAGACAGGTACAGCTGTGCGCTAACTATGTCTACAGATGGTGATTGTTGGAAATGGTGCTTTCTGCAGCTCCTTACAGTTCTCCTTCACCTAGGGTAGAAAGAAGGGGAGACAGGTACAGCTGTGCGCTAACTATGTCTACAGATGGTGATTGTTGGAAATGTTGCTTTCTGCAGCTCCTTACAGTTCTCCTTCACCAAGGGAAGAAAGAAGGGGAGACAGGTACAGCTGTGCGCTAACTATGTCTAAAGATGGTGATTGTTGGAAATGGTGCTTTCTGCAGCTCCTTACAGTTCTCCTTCACCTAGGGTAGAAAGTAAGAGAGACAAGTACAGGTGTGCGCTAACTATGTCTACAGATGGTGATTGTTGGAAATGGTGCTTTCTGCAGCTCCTTACAGTTCTCCTTCACCTAGGGAAGAAAGAAGGGGAGACAGGTACAGCAGTGCGCTAACTATGTCTACAGATGGTGATTGTTGGAAATGGAGCTTTCTGCAGCTCCTTACAGTTTACCTTCACCTAGGGAAGAAAGATGGGGGACAGGTGCAGCTGTGCGCTAACTATGTCTACAGATGGTGATTGTTGGAAATGGTGCTTTCTGCAGCTCCTTACAGTTCTCCTTCACCAAGGGAAGAAAGAAGGGGAGACAGGTACAGCTGTGCGCTAACTATGTCTACAGATGGTGATTGTTGGAAATGGTGCTTTCTGCAGCTCCTTACAGTTCTCCTTCACGTAGGGAAGAATGTAGGGGAGACAGGTACAGCTGTGCGCTAACTATGTCTACAGATGATGATTGTTGGAAATGGTGCTTTCTGCAGCTCCTTACAGTTCTCCTTCACCTAGGGTAGAAAGTAAGAGAGACATGTACAGCTGTGCGCTAACTATGTCTACAGATGGTGATTGTTGGAAATGGTGCTTTCTGCAGCTCCTTACAGTTCTCCTTCACGTAGGGAAGAAAGTAGGGGAGACAGGTACAGCTGTGCGCTAACTATGTCTACAGATGGTGATTGTTGGAAATGGTGCTTTCTGCAGCTCCTTACAGTTCTCCTTCACCTAGGGTAGAAAGAAGGGGAGACAGGTACAGCTGTGCGCTAACTATGTCTACAGATGGTGATTGTTGGAAATGGTGCTTTCTGCAGCTCCTTACAGTTCTCCTTCACCAAGGGAAGAAATAAGGGGAGACAGGTACAGCTGTGCGCTAACTATGTCTACAGATGGTGATTGTTGGAAATGGTGCTTTCTGCAGCTCCTTACAGTTCTCCTTCACCTAGGGTAGAAAGTAAGAGAGACAAGTACAGGTGTGCGCTAACTATGTCTACAGATGGTGATTGTTGGAAATGGTGCTTTCTGCAGCTCCTTACAGTTCTCCTTCACCTAGGGAAGAAAGAAGGGGAGACAGGTACAGCTGTGCGCTAACTATGTCTACAGATGGTGATTGTTGGAAATGATGCTTTCTGCAGCTCCTTACAGTTCTCGTTCACCAAGGGAAGAAAGAAGGGGAGACAGGTACAGCTGTGCGCTAACTATGTCTACAGATGGTGATTGTTGGAAATGGTGCTTTCTGCAGCTCCTTACAGTTCTCCTTCACCTAGGGAAGAAAGAAGGGGAGACAGGTACAGCTGTGCGCTATGTCTACAGATTGTGAAAGTTGGAAATGTTGCTTTCTGCAGCTCCTTACAGATCTCCTTCACCTAGGGTAGAAAGTAAGAGAGACATGTACAGCTGTGCGCTAACTATGTCTACAGATGGTGATTGTTGGAAATGGTGCTTTCTGCAGCTCCTTACAATTCTCCTTCACCTAGGGAAGAAAAAAGGGGAGACAGGTACAGCTGTGCGCTAACTATGTCTACAGATGGTGAATGTTGGAAATGTTGCTTTCTGCAGCTCCTTACAGTTCTCCTTCACCTAGGGTAGAAAGTAAGAAAGACATGTACAGCTGTGCGCGAACTATGTCTACAGATGGTGATTGTTGGAAATGGTGCTTTCTGCAGCTCCTTACAGTTCTCCTTCACCTAGGGAAGAAAGAAGGGGAGACAGGTACACCAATGCGCTAACTATGTCTACAGATGGTGATTGTTGGAAATGTTGCTTTCTGCAGCTCCTTACAGTTCTCCTTCACCTAGGATAGAAAGTAAGAGAGACAAGTACAGGTGTGCGCTAACTATGTCTACAGATGGTGATAGTTGGAAATGGTGCTTTCTGCAGCTCCTTACAGTTCTCCTTCACCTAGGGAAGAAACAAGGGGAGACAGGTACAGCTGTGCACTAACTATGTCTACAGATGGTGATTGTTGGATTTGGTGCTTTCTGCAGCTCCTTACAGTTCTCCTTCACGTAGGGAAGAAAGTAGGGGAGACAGGTACAGCTGTGTGCTAACTATGTCTACAGATGGTGATTGTTGGAAATGGTGCTTTCTGCAGCTCCCTACAGTTCTCCTTCACGTAGGGAAGAAAGAAGGGGAGACAGGTACAGCTGTGCGCTAACTATGTCTACAGATGGTGATTGTTGGAAATGGTGCTTTCTGCAGCTCCTTACATTTCTCCTTCACCTAGGGTAGAAAGAAGGGGAGACAGGTACAGCTGTGCGCTAACTATGTCTACAGATGGTGATTGTTGGAAATGGTGCTTTCTGCAGCTCCTTACAGTTCTCCTTCACCTAGGGAAGAAAGAAGAGGAGACAGGTACAGCTGTGCGCTAACTATGTCTACAGATGGTGATTGTTGGAAATGTTGCTTTCTGAAGCTTCTTACGGTTCTTCTACACCTAGGGTAAACAGTAAGGGAGACAAGTACAGGTGTGCGCTAACTACGTCCTTAGGTGGTCAATGTTGGAAGTAGTATTTTCTGCAGCTCCTTACAGTTCTCCTTCACGTAGGGAAGAAAGAAGGGGAGACAGGTACAGCTGTGCGCTAACTATGTCTACAGATGGTGATTGTTGAAAATGTTGCTTTCTGCAGCTCCTTACAGTTCTCCTTCACGTAGGGATGAAAGAAGGGGAGACAGGTACAGCTCTGCGCTAACTATGTCTACAGATGGTGATTGTTGGAAATGGTGCTTTCTGCAGCTCCTTACAGTTCTCCTTCACGTAGGGAAGAAAGAAGGGGAGACAGGTACACCTGTGCGCTAACTATGTCTACAGATGGTGATTGTTGGAAATGGTGCTTTCTGCAGCTCCTTACAGTTCTCCTTCACCTAGGGTAGAAAGAAGGGGAGACAGGTACAGCTGTGCACTAACTATGTCTACAGATGGTGATTGTTGGAAATGGTGCTTTCTGCAGCTCCTTACTGTTCTCCTTCAAGTAGGGAAGAAAGAAGGAGAGACAGGTACAGCTGTGCGCTAACTATGTCTACAGATGGTGATTGTTGCTTTCTGCAGCTTCTTACGGTTCTCCTTCACGTAGGGAAGAAAGAAGGGGAGACAGGTACAGCTGTGCGCTAACTATGTCTACAGATGGTGATTGTTGGAAATGGTGCTTTCTGCAGCTCCTTACAGTTCTCCTTCACCTAGGGAAGAAAGAAGGGGAGACAGGTACAGCTGTGCGCTAACTATGTCTACAGATGGTGATTGTTGGAAATGTTGCTTTCTGCAGCTCCTTACAGTTCTCCTTCACCTAGGGTAGAAAGTAAGAGAGACATGTACAGCTGTGCGCTAACTATGTCTACAGATGGTGATTGTTGGAAATGGTGCTTTCTGCAGCTCCTTACAGTTCTCCTTCACCTAGGGAAGAAAGGAGGGGAGACAGGTACAGCTGTGCGCTAACTATGTCTACAGATGGTGATTGTTGGAAATGTTGCTTTCTGCAGCTCCTTACAGTTCTCCTTCACCTAGGGTAGAAAGTAAGAGAGACATGTACAGCTGTGCGCTAACTATGTCTACAGATGGTGATTGTTGGAAATGTTGCTTTCTGCAGCTCCTTACAGTTCTCCTTCACCTAGGGTAGAAAGTAAGAGAGACAAGTACAGGTGTGCGCTAACTATGTCTACAGATGGTGATTGTTGGAAATGGAGCTTTCTGCAGCTCCTTACAGTTTACCTTCACCTAGGGAAGAAAGATGGGGGACAGGTGCAGCTGTGCGCTAACTATGTCTACAGATGGTGATAGTTGGAAATGGTGCTTTCTGCAGCTCCTTACAGTTCTCCTTCACCAAGGGAAGAAAGAAGGGGAGACAGGTACAGCAGTGCGCTAACTATGTCTACAGATGGTGATTGTTGGAAATGGAGCTTTCTGCAGCTCCTTACAGTTTACCTTCACCTAGGGAAGAAAGATGGGGGACAGGTGCAGCTGTGCGCTAACTATGTCTACAGATGGTGATTGTTGGAAATGGTGCTTTCTGCAGCTCCTTACAGTTCTCCTTCACCAAGGGAAGAAAGAAGGGGAGACAGGTACAGCTGTGCGCTAACTATGTCTACAGATGGTGATTGTTGGAAATGGTGCTTTCTGCAGCTCCTTACAGTTCTCCTTCACGTAGGGAAGAATGTAGGGGAGACAGGTACAGCTGTGCGCTAACTATGTCTACAGATGATGATTGTTGGAAATGGTGCTTTCTGCAGCTCCTTACAGTTCTCCTTCACCTAGGGTAGAAAGTAAGAGAGACATGTACAGCTGTGCGCTAACTATGTCTACAGATGGTGATTGTTGGAAATGGTGCTTTCTGCAGCTCCTTACAGTTCTCCTTCACGTAGGGATGAAAGAAGGGGAGACAGGTACAGCTGTGCGCTAACTATGTCTACAGATGGTGATTGTTGGAAATGGTGCTTTCTGCAGCTCCTTACAGTTCTCCTTCACGTAGGGAAGAAAGAAGGGGAGACAGGTACACCTGTGCGCTAACTATGTCTACAGATGGTGATTGTTGGAAATGGTGCTTTCTGCAGCTCCTTACAGTTCTCCTTCACCTAGGGTAGAAAGAAGGGGAGACAGGTACAGCTGTGCACTAACTATGTCTACAGATGGTGATTGTTGGAAATGGTGCTTTCTGCAGCTCCTTACTGTTCTCCTTCAAGTAGGGAAGAAAGAAGGAGAGACAGGTACAGCTGTGCGCTAACTATGTCTACAGATGGTGATTGTTGCTTTCTGCAGCTTCTTACGGTTCTCCTTCACGTAGGGAAGAAAGAAGGGGAGACAGGTACAGCTGTGCGCTAACTATGTCTACAGATGGTGATTGTTGGAAATGGTGCTTTCTGCAGCTCCTTACAGTTCTCCTTCACCTAGGGAAGAAAGAAGGGGAGACAGGTACAGCTGTGCGCTAACTATGTCTACAGATGGTGATTGTTGGAAATGTTGCTTTCTGCAGCTCCTTACAGTTCTCCTTCACCTAGGGTAGAAAGTAAGAGAGACATGTACAGCTGTGCGCTAACTATGTCTACAGATGGTGATTGTTGGAAATGGTGCTTTCTGCAGCTCCTTACAGTTCTCCTTCACCTAGGGAAGAAAGAAGGGGAGACAGGTACAGCTGTGCGCTAACTATGTCTACAGATGGTGATTGTTGGAAATGTTGCTTTCTGCAGCTCCTTACAGTTCTCCTTCACCTAGGGTAGAAAGTAAGAGAGACATGTACAGCTGTGCGCTAACTATGTCTACAGATGGTGATTGTTGGAAATGTTGCTTTCTGCAGCTCCTTACAGTTCTCCTTCACCTAGGGTAGAAAGTAAGAGAGACAAGTACAGGTGTGCGCTAACTATGTCTACAGATGGTGATTGTTGGAAATGGAGCTTTCTGCAGCTCCTTACAGTTTACCTTCACCTAGGGAAGAAAGATGGGGGACAGGTGCAGCTGTGCGCTAACTATGTCTACAGATGGTGATAGTTGGAAATGGTGCTTTCTGCAGCTCCTTACAGTTCTCCTTCACCAAGGGAAGAAAGAAGGGGAGACAGGTACAGCAGTGCGCTAACTATGTCTACAGATGGTGATTGTTGGAAATGGAGCTTTCTGCAGCTCCTTACAGTTTACCTTCACCTAGGGAAGAAAGATGGGGGACAGGTGCAGCTGTGCGCTAACTATGTCTACAGATGGTGATTGTTGGAAATGGTGCTTTCTGCAGCTCCTTACAGTTCTCCTTCACCAAGGGAAGAAAGAAGGGGAGACAGGTACAGCTGTGCGCTAACTATGTCTACAGATGGTGATTGTTGGAAATGGTGCTTTCTGCAGCTCCTTACAGTTCTCCTTCACGTAGGGAAGAATGTAGGGGAGACAGGTACAGCTGTGCGCTAACTATGTCTACAGATGATGATTGTTGGAAATGGTGCTTTCTGCAGCTCCTTACAGTTCTCCTTCACCTAGGGTAGAAAGTAAGAGAGACATGTACAGCTGTGCGCTAACTATGTCTACAGATGGTGATTGTTGGAAATGGTGCTTTCTGCAGCTCCTTACAGTTCTCCTTCACGTAGGGAAGAAAGTAGGGGAGACAGGTACAGCTGTGCGCTAACTATGTCTACAGATGGTGATTGTTGGAAATGGTGCTTTCTGCAGCTCCTTACAGTTCTCCTTCACCTAGGGTAGAAAGAAGGGGAGACAGGTACAGCTGTGCGCTAACTATGTCTACAGATGGTGATTGTTGGAAATGGTGCTTTCTGCAGCTCCTTACAGTTCTCCTTCACCAAGGGAAGAAATAAGGGGAGACAGGTACAGCTGTGCGCTAACTATGTCTACAGATGGTGATTGTTGGAAATGGTGCTTTCTGCAGCTCCTTACAGTTCTCCTTCACCTAGGGTAGAAAGTAAGAGAGACAAGTACAGGTGTGCGCTAACTATGTCTACAGATGGTGATTGTTGGAAATGGTGCTTTCTGCAGCTCCTTACAGTTCTCCTTCACCTAGGGAAGAAAGAAGGGGAGACAGGTACAGCTGTGCGCTAACTATGTCTACAGATGGTGATTGTTGGAAATGATGCTTTCTGCAGCTCCTTACAGTTCTCGTTCACCAAGGGAAGAAAGAAGGGGAGACAGGTACAGCTGTGCGCTAACTATGTCTACAGATGGTGATTGTTGGAAATGGTGCTTTCTGCAGCTCCTTACAGTTCTCCTTCACCTAGGGAAGAAAGAAGGGGAGACAGGTACAGCTGTGCGCTATGTCTACAGATTGTGAAAGTTGGAAATGTTGCTTTCTGCAGCTCCTTACAGATCTCCTTCACCTAGGGTAGAAAGTAAGAGAGACATGTACAGCTGTGCGCTAACTATGTCTACAGATGGTGATTGTTGGAAATGGTGCTTTCTGCAGCTCCTTACAATTCTCCTTCACCTAGGGAAGAAAAAAGGGGAGACAGGTACAGCTGTGCGCTAACTATGTCTACAGATGGTGAATGTTGGAAATGTTGCTTTCTGCAGCTCCTTACAGTTCTCCTTCACCTAGGGTAGAAAGTAAGAAAGACATGTACAGCTGTGCGCGAACTATGTCTACAGATGGTGATTGTTGGAAATGGTGCTTTCTGCAGCTCCTTACAGTTCTCCTTCACCTAGGGAAGAAAGAAGGGGAGACAGGTACACCTGTGCGCTAACTATGTCTACAGATGGTGATTGTTGGAAATGTTGCTTTCTGCAGCTCCTTACAGTTCTCCTTCACCTAGGATAGAAAGTAAGAGAGACAAGTACAGGTGTGCGCTAACTATGTCTACAGATGGTGATAGTTGGAAATGGTGCTTTCTGCAGCTCCTTACAGTTCTCCTTCACCTAGGGAAGAAACAAGGGGAGACAGGTACAGCTGTGCACTAACTATGTCTACAGATGGTGATTGTTGGATTTGGTGCTTTCTGCAGCTCCTTACAGTTCTCCTTCACGTAGGGAAGAAAGTAGGGGAGACAGGTACAGCTGTGTGCTAACTATGTCTACAGATGGTGATTGTTGGAAATGGTGCTTTCTGCAGCTCCCTACAGTTCTCCTTCACGTAGGGAAGAAAGAAGGGGAGACAGGTACAGCTGTGCGCTAACTATGTCTACAGATGGTGATTGTTGGAAATGGTGCTTTCTGCAGCTCCTTACATTTCTCCTTCACCTAGGGTAGAAAGAAGGGGAGACAGGTACAGCTGTGCGCTAACTATGTCTACAGATGGTGATTGTTGGAAATGGTGCTTTCTGCAGCTCCTTACAGTTCTCCTTCACCTAGGGAAGAAAGAAGAGGAGACAGGTACAGCTGTGCGCTAACTATGTCTACAGATGGTGATTGTTGGAAATGTTGCTTTCTGAAGCTTCTTACGGTTCTTCTACACCTAGGGTAAACAGTAAGGGAGACAAGTACAGGTGTGCGCTAACTACGTCCTTAGGTGGTCAATGTTGGAAGTAGTATTTTCTGCAGCTCCTTACAGTTCTCCTTCACGTAGGGAAGAAAGAAGGGGAGACAGGTACAGCTGTGCGCTAACTATGTCTACAGATGGTGATTGTTGAAAATGTTGCTTTCTGCAGCTCCTTACAGTTCTCCTTCACGTAGGGATGAAAGAAGGGGAGACAGGTACAGCTGTGCGCTAACTATGTCTACAGATGGTGATTGTTGGAAATGGTGCTTTCTGCAGCTCCTTACAGTTCTCCTTCACGTAGGGAAGAAAGAAGGGGAGACAGGTACACCTGTGCGCTAACTATGTCTACAGATGGTGATTGTTGGAAATGGTGCTTTCTGCAGCTCCTTACAGTTCTCCTTCACCTAGGGTAGAAAGAAGGGGAGACAGGTACAGCTGTGCACTAACTATGTCTACAGATGGTGATTGTTGGAAATGGTGCTTTCTGCAGCTCCTTACTGTTCTCCTTCAAGTAGGGAAGAAAGAAGGAGAGACAGGTACAGCTGTGCGCTAACTATGTCTACAGATGGTGATTGTTGCTTTCTGCAGCTTCTTACGGTTCTCCTTCACGTAGGGAAGAAAGAAGGGGAGACAGGTACAGCTGTGCGCTAACTATGTCTACAGATGGTGATTGTTGGAAATGGTGCTTTCTGCAGCTCCTTACAGTTCTCCTTCACCTAGGGAAGAAAGAAGGGGAGACAGGTACAGCTGTGCGCTAACTATGTCTACAGATGGTGATTGTTGGAAATGTTGCTTTCTGCAGCTCCTTACAGTTCTCCTTCACCTAGGGTAGAAAGTAAGAGAGACATGTACAGCTGTGCGCTAACTATGTCTACAGATGGTGATTGTTGGAAATGGTGCTTTCTGCAGCTCCTTACAGTTCTCCTTCACCTAGGGAAGAAAGAAGGGGAGACAGGTACAGCTGTGCGCTAACTATGTCTACAGATGGTGATTGTTGGAAATGTTGCTTTCTGCAGCTCCTTACAGTTCTCCTTCACCTAGGGTAGAAAGTAAGAGAGACATGTACAGCTGTGCGCTAACTATGTCTACAGATGGTGATTGTTGGAAATGTTGCTTTCTGCAGCTCCTTACAGTTCTCCTTCACCTAGGGTAGAAAGTAAGAGAGACAAGTACAGGTGTGCGCTAACTATGTCTACAGATGGTGATTGTTGGAAATGGAGCTTTCTGCAGCTCCTTACAGTTTACCTTCACCTAGGGAAGAAAGATGGGGGACAGGTGCAGCTGTGCGCTAACTATGTCTACAGATGGTGATAGTTGGAAATGGTGCTTTCTGCAGCTCCTTACAGTTCTCCTTCACCAAGGGAAGAAAGAAGGGGAGACAAGTACAGCTGTGCGCTAACTATGTCTACAGATTGTGAGTGTTAGAAATGGTGCTTTCTGCAGCTCCTTACAGTTCTCCTTCGCCTAGGGAAGAAAGAAGGGGAGACAGGTACAGCTGTGCGCTAACTATGTCTACAGATGGTGATTGTTGGAAATGGTGCTTTCTGCAGCTCCTTACAGTTCTCCTTCACGTAGGGAAGAAAGTAGGGGAGACAGGTACAGCTGTGCGCTAACTATGTCTACAGATGGTGATTGTTGGAAATGGTGCTTTCTGCAGCACCTTACAGTTCTCCTTCATCTAGGGTAGAAAGTAAGAGAGACATGTACAGCTGTGCGCTAAATATGTCTACAGAAGGTGATTGTTGGAAATGGTGCTTTCTGCAGCTCCTTACAGTTCTCCTTCACCTAGGGAAGAAAGAAGGGGAGACAGGTACAGCTGTGCGCTAACTATGTCTACAGATGGTGATTGTTGGAAATGTTGCTTTCTGCAGCTCCTTACAGTTCTCCTTCACCTAGGGTAGAAAGTAAGAGAGACATGTACAGCTGTGCGCTAACTATGTCTACAGATGGTGATTGTTGGAAATGGTGCTTTCTGCAGCTCCTTACAGTTCTCCTTCACCTAGGGAAGAAAGAAGGGGAGACAGGTACAGCTGTGCGCTAACTATGTCTACAGATGGTGATTGTTGGAAATGTTGCTTTCTGCAGCTCCTTACAGTTCTCCTTCACCTAGGGTAGAAAGTAAGAGTGACATGTACAGCTGTGCGCTAACTATGTCTACAGATGGTGATTGTTGGAAATGTTGCTTTCTGCAGCTCCTTACAGTTCTCCTTCACCTAGGGTAGAAAGTAAGAGAGACAAGTACAGGTGTGCGCTAACTATGTCTACAGATGGTGATTGTTGGAAATGGAGCTTTCTGCAGCTCCTTACAGTTTACCTTCACCTAGGGAAGAAAGATGGGGGACAGGTGCAGCTGTGCGCTAACTATGTCTACAGATGGTGATTGTTGGAAATGGTGCTTTCTGCAGCTCCTTACAGTTCTCCTTCACCAAGGGAAGAAAGAAGGGGAGACAAGTACAGCTGTGCGCTAACTATGTCTACATATGGTGATTGTTGGAAATGTTGCTTTCTGCAGCTCCTTACAGTTCTCCTTCACCTAGGGTAGAAAGTAAGAGAGACATGTACAGCTGTGCGCTAACTATGTCTACAGATGGTATTAGTTGGAAATGGTGCTTTCTGCAGCTCCTTACAGTTCTCCTTCACGTAGGGAAGAAAGAAGGGGAGACAGGTACAGCTGTGCGCTAACTATGTCTACAGATGGTGATTGTTGGAAATGTTGCTTTCTGCAGCTCCTTACAGTTCTCCTTGACGTAGGGAAGAAAGTAGGGGACACAGGTACAGCTGTGCGCTAACTATGTCTACAGATGGTGATTGTTCGAAATGGTGCTTTCTGCAGCTCCATACAGTTCTCCGTCACCTAGGGTAGAAAGTAAGAGAGACATGTACAGCTGTGCGCTAACTATGTCTACAGAAGGTGATTGTTGGAAATGGTGCTTTCTGCAGCTCCTTACAGTTCCCCTTCACGTAGGGAAGAAAGTAGGGGAGACAGGTACAGCTATGCGCTAACTATGTCTACAGATGGTGATTGTTGGAAATGGTGCTTTCTGCAGCTCCTTACAGTTCTCCTTCACCTAGGGTAGAAAGTAAGAGAGACATGTACAGCTGTGCGCTAACTATGTCTACAGCTGGTGATTGTTGGAAATGGTGCTTTCTGCAGCTCCTTACAGTTCTCCTTCACCTATGGAAGAAAGAAGGGGAGACAGGTACAGCTGTGCGCTAACTATGTCTACAGATGGTGATTGTTGGAAATGGTGCTTTCTGCAGCTCCTTACAGTTCTCCTTCACCTAGGGTAGAAAGTAAGAGAGACATGTACAGCCGTGCGCTAACTATGTCTACAGCTGGTGATTGTTGGAAATGGTGCTTTCTGCAGCTCCTTACAGTTCTCCTTCACCTAGGCAAGAAAGAAGGGGAGACAGGTACAGCTGTGCGCTAACTATGTCTACAGATGGTGATTGTTGGAAATGTTGCTTTCTGCAGCTCCTTACAGTGCTCCTTCACCTAGGGTAGGAAGTAAGAGAGACAAGTACAGGTGTGCGCTAACTATGTCTACAGCTGGTGATTGTTGGAAATGGTGCTTTCTGCAGCTCCTTACAGTTCTCCTTCCCCTAGGGTAGAAAGTAAGTGGGACATGTACAGCTGTGCGCTTACTATGTCCACAGATGGTGATTGTTGGAAATGGTGCTTTCTGCAGCTCCTTACAGTTCTCCTTCACCTAGGGTAGAAAGTGAGAGAGACATGTACAGCTGTGCGCTAACTATGTCTACAGCTGGTGATTGTTGGAAATGGTGTTTTCTGCAGCTCCTTACAGTTCTCCTTCACCTAGGGAAGAAAGAAGGGGAGACAGGTACAGCTGTGCGCTAACTATGTCTACAGATGGTGATTGTTGGAAATGGTGCTTTCTGCAGCTCCTTACAGTTCTCCTTCACGTAGGGAAGAAAGTAGGGGAGACAGGTACAGCTGTGCGCTAACTATGTCTACAGATGGTGATTGTTGGAAATGTTGCTTTCTGCAGCTTCTTACGGTTCTTCTACACCTAGAAAAAACAGTAAGAGAGACAAGTACAGGTGTGCGCTAACTACATCCTTAAGTGGTCAATGTTGGAAATAGTATTTTCTGCAGCTCCTTACAGTTCTCCTTCACCTAGGGTAGAAAGAAGGGGAGACAGGTACAGCTGTGCGCTAACTATGTCTACAGATTGTGACTGTTGGAAATGGTGCTTTCTGCAGCTCCTTACAGTTCTCCTTCACCTAGGGAAGAAAGAAGGGGAGACAGGTACTGCTGTGCCCTAACTATGTCTATAGATGGTGATTGTTGGAAATGGTGCTTTCTGCAGCTCCTTACAGTTCTCCTTCACGTAGGGAAGAAAGAAGGGGAGACAGGTACTGCTGTGCGCTAACTATGTCTACAGATGGTGATTGTTGGAAATGTTGCTTTCTGCAGCTCCTTACAGTTCTCCTTCACGTAGGGAAGAAAGAAGGGGAGACAGGTACAGCTGTGCGCTAACTATGTCTACAGATGGTGATTGTTGGAAATGGTGCTTTCTGCAGCTACTTACAGTTCTCCTTCACCTAGGGTAGAAAGAAGGGGAGACAGGTACAGCTGTGCACTAACTATGTCTACAGATGGTGATTGTTGGAAATGGTGCTTTCTGCAGCTCCTTACAGTTCTCCTTCACGTAGGGAAGAAAGAAGGAGAGACAAGTACAGCTGTGCGCTAACTATGTCTACAGATGGTGATTGTTGGAAATGTTGCTTTCTGCAGCTTCTTACGGTTCTCATTCACGTAGTGAAGAAAGAAGGGGAGACAGGTACAGCTGTGCGCTAACTATGTCTACAGATGGTGATTGTTGGAAATGTTGCTTTCTGCAGCTCCTTACAGTTCTCCTTCACCTAGGGTAGAAAGTAAGAGAGACATGTACAGCTGTGCGCTAACTATGTCTACAGAAGGTGATTGTTGGAAATGGTGCTTTCTGCAGCTCCTTGCAGTTCTCCTTCACCTAGGGAAGAAAGAAGGGGAGACAGGTACAGCTGTGCGCTAACTATGTCTACAGATGGTGATTGTTGGAAATGGTGCTATCTGCAGCTCCTTACAGTTCCCCTTCACCTAGGGTAGAAAGTAAGAGAGACATGTACAGCTGTGCGCTAACTATGTCTACAGATTGTAATTGTTGGAAATGGTGCTTTCTGCAGCTCCTTACAGTTCTCCTTCACGTAGGGAAGAAAGTAGGGGAGACAGGTACAATTGTGCACTAACTATGTCTACAGATGGTGATTGTTCGAAATGGTGCTTTCTGCAGCTCCATACAGTTCTCCTTCACCTAGGGTAGAAAGTAAGAGAGACATGTACAGCTGTGCGCTAACTATGTCTACAGCTGGTGATTGTTGGAAACGGTGCTTTCTGCAGCTCCTTACAGTTCTCCTTCACCTAGGGAAGAAAGAAGGGGAGACAGGTACAGCTGTGCGCTAACTATGTCTACAGATGGTGATTGTTTGAAATGTTGCTTTCTGCAGCTCCTTACAGTTCTCCTTCACCTAGGGTAGAAAGTAAGAGATACATGTACAGCTGTGCGCTAACTATGTCTCCAGATGGTGATTGTTGGAAATGGTGCTTTCTGCAGCTCCTTACAGTTCTCCTTCACCTAGGGAAGAAAGAAGGGGAGACAGGTACAGCTGTGCGCTAACTATGTCTACAGATGGTGATTGTTGGAAATGGTGCTTTCTGAAGCTCCTTACAGTTCTCCTTCACCAAGGGAAGAAAGAAGGGGAGACAGGTACAGCTGTGCGCTAACTATGTCTACGGATGGTGATTGTTGGAAATGGTGCTTTCAGCAGCTCCTTACAGTTCTCCTTCACCTAGGGAAGAAAGAAGGGGAGACAGGTACAGCTGTGCGCTAACTATGTCTACAGATGGTGATTGTTGGAAATGGTGCTTTCTGCAGCTCCTTACATTTATCCTTCACCTAGGGAAGAAAGAAGGAGAGACAAGTACAGCTGTGCGCTAACAATGTCTACAGATGGTGATTGTTGGAAATGGTGCTTTCTGCAGCTCCTTACAGTTCTCCTTCACGTAGGGAAGAAAGTAGGGAGACAGGTACAGCTGTGCGCTAACTATGTCTACAGATGGTGATTGTTGGAATTGGTGCTTTCTGCAGCTCCTTACAGTTCTCCATCACCTAGGGTAGAAAGTAAGAGAGACATGTACAGCAGTGCGCTAACTATGTCTACAGATGGTGATTGTTGGGAATGGTGCTTTCTGCAGCTTCTTACGGTTCTCCTTCACGTAGGGAAGAAAGTAGGGGAGACAGGTGCAGCTGTGCGCTAACTATGTCTACAGATGGTGATTGTTGGAAATGGTGCTTTCTGCAGCTCCTTACAGTTCTCCTTCACCTAGGGTGGAAAGAAGGGGAGACAGGTACAGCTGTGCGCTAACTATGTCTACAGATGGTGATTGTTGGAAATGTTGCTTTCTGCAGCTTCTTACAGTTCTCCTTCGCGTAGGGAAGAAAGTAGGGGAGACAGGTACAGCTGTGCGCTAACTATGTCTACAGATGGTGATTGTTGGAAATGGTGCTTTCTGCAGCTCCTTACAGTTCTCCTTCACCTAGGGAAGAAAGAAGGGGAGACAGGTACAGCTCTGCGCTAACTATGTCTACAGATGGTGATTGTTGGTAATGTTGCTTTCTGCAGCTTCTTACGGTTCTTCTACACCTAGAGTAAACAGTAAGAGAGACAAGTACAGGTGTGCGCTAACTACATCCTTAAGTGGTCAATGTTGGAAATAGTATTTTCTGCAGCTCCTTACAGTTCTCCTTCACCTAGGGTAGAAAGAAGGGGAGACAGGTACAGCTGTGCGCTAACTATGTCTACAGATGGTGATTGTTGGAAATGGTGCTTTCTGCAGCTCCTTACAGTTCTCCTTCACCTAGGGAAGAAAGAAGGGGAGACAGGTACTGCTGTGCCCTAACTATGTCTATAGATGGTGATTGTTGGAAATGGTGCTTTCTGCAGCTCCTTACAGTTCTCCTTCACATAGGGAAGAAAGAAGGGGAGACAGGTACTGCTGTGCGCTAACTATGTCTACAGATGGTGATTGTTGGAAATGTTGCTTTCTGCAGCTCCTTACAGTTCTCCTTCACGTAGGGAAGAAAGAAGGGGAGACAGGTACAGCTGTGCGCTAACTATGTCTACAGATGGTGATTGTTGGAAATGGTGCTTTCTGCAGCTACTTACAGTTCTCCTTCACCTAGGGTAGAAAGAAGGGGAGACAGGTACAGCTGTGCACTAACTATGTCTACAGATGGTGATTGTTGGAAATGGTGCTTTCTGCAGCTACTTACAGTTCTCCTTCACCTAGGGTAGAGAGAAGGGGAGACAGGTACAGCTGTGCACTAACTATGTCTACAGATGGTGATTGTTGGAAATGGTGCTATCTGCAGCTCCTTACAGTTCCCCTTCACCTAGGGTAGAAAGTAAGAGAGACATGTACAGCTGTGCGCTAACTATGTCTACAGATTGTAATTGTTGGAAATGGTGCTTTCTGCAGCTCCTTACAGTTCTCCTTCACGTAGGGAAGAAAGAAGGGGAGACAGGTACAGCTGTGCGCTAACTATGTCTACAGATGGTGATTGTTGGAAATGGTGCTTTCTGCAGCTCCTTACAGTTCTCCTTCACGTAGGGAAGAAAGTAGGGGAGACAGGTACAATTGTGCACTAACTATGTCTACAGATGGTGATTGTTCGAAATGGTGCTTTCTGCAGCTCCATACAGTTCTCCTTCACCTAGGGTAGAAAGTAAGAGAGACATGTACAGCTGTGCGCTAACTATGTCTACAGCTGGTGATTGTTGGAAACTGTGCTTTCTGCAGCTCCTTACAGTTCTCCTTCACCTAGGGAAGAAAGAAGGGGAGACAGGTACAGCTGTGCGCTAACTATGTCTACAGATGGTGATTGTTGGAAATGGTGCTTTCTGAAGCTCCTTACAGTTCTCCTTCACCAAGGGAAGAAAGAAGGGGAGACAGGTACAGCTGTGCGCTAACTATGTCTACGGATGGTGATTGTTGGAAATGGTGCTTTCAGCAGCTCCTTCCAGTTCTCCTTCACCTAGGGAAGAAAGAAGGGGAGACAGGTACAGCTGTGCGCTAACTATGTCTACAGATGGTGATTGTTGGAATTGGTGCTTTCTGCAGCTCCTTACAGTTCTCCATCACCTAGGGTAGAAAGTAAGAGAGACATGTACAGCAGTGCGCTAACTATGTCTACAGATGGTGATTGTTGGGAATGGTGCTTTCTGCAGCTTCTTACGGTTCTCCTTCATGTAGGGAAGAAAGTAGGGGAGACAGGTGCAGCTGTGCGCTAACTATGTCTACAGATGGTGATTGTTGGTGTGGTGTCACCGCTAGACACCACACTTGCTAGGTGGTAACTTAAATCGGCCGCGGTCCTGTAGTACATGTCGGACCCGCGTGTCGCCACTGTGTATTCGCAAACGTAGCGCCACCACAGGGCAGGTCACAAGACACGGACTTGACCTCGCCTTAGTTGTACGGACGACATAGCTTGCGACAAGACGTATCACGTCTTCCTCTCATTTGCCGAGAGACAGATTAAATAGCCTTCAGCTAGTCCATCGCTACTACCTAGCAAGGCGCCATGTGTATCATTGCTAATTGCTTACTACTATGCAAGGGATGTATTTCAACAAGAAGAACATCATTAAAAGTTAAGTAGATGACAATCTCTCTTCTTTTCTTTATAGTTTTTCATCCAGTCTCCTGTTTCAGAATTTACGCCCGTCTGCGTTAGTTTCGCGTGCACCTAGCCACTCATTGTGTCGAGACCTTAGGGAATCGACACAACAGTTGGAAATGGTGCTTTCTGCAGCTCCTTACAGTTCTCCTTCACCTAGGGTGGAAAGAAGGGGAGACAGGTACAGCTGTGCGCTAACTATGTCTACAGATGGTGATTGTTGGAAATGTTGCTTTCTGCAGCTTCTTACAGTTCTCCTTCGCGTAGGGAAGAAAGTAGGGGAGACAGGTACAGCTGTGCGCTAACTATGTCTACAGATGGTGATTGTTGGAAATGGTGCTTTCTGCAGCTCCTTACAGTTCTCCTTCACCTAGGGAAGAAAGAAGGGGAGACAGGTACAGCTCTGCGCTAACTATGTCTACAGATGGTGATTGTTGGTAATGTTGCTTTCTGCAGCTTCTTACGGTTCTTCTACACCTAGAGTAAACAGTAAGAGAGACAAGTACAGGTGTGCGCTAACTACATCCTTAAGTGGTCAATGTTGGAAATAGTATTATCTGCAGCTCCTTACAGTTCTCCTTCACCTAGGGTAGAAAGAAGGGGAGACAGGTACAGCTGTGCGCTAACTATGTCTACAGATGGTGATAGTTGGAAATGGTGCTTTCTGCAGCTCCTTACAGTTCTCCTTCACCTAGGGAAGAAAGAAGGGGAGACAGGTACTGCTGTGCCCTAACTATGTCTATAGATGGTGATTGTTGGAAATGGTGCTTTCTGCAGCTCCTTACAGTTCTCCTTCACGTAGGGAAGAAAGAAGGGGAGACAGGAACAGCTGTGCGCTAACTATGTCTACAGATGGTGATTGTTGGAAATGTTGCTTTCTGCAGCTCCTTACAGTTCTCCTTCACGTAGGGAAGAAAGAAGGGGAGACAGGTACAGCTGTGCGCTAACTATGTCTACAGATGGTGATTGTTGGAAATGGTGCTCTCTGCAGCTCCTTACAGTTCTCCTTCCCCTAGGGTAGAAAGTAAGAGGGACATGTACAGCTGTGCGCTTACTATGTCCACAGATGGTGATTGTTGGAAATGGTGCTTTCTGCAGCTCCTTACAGTTCTCCTTCACCTAGGGTAGAAAGTGAGAGAGACATGTACAGCTGTGCGCTAACTATGTCTACAGCTGGTGATTGTTGGAACTGGTGCTTTCTGCAGCTCCTTACAGTTCTCCTTCACCTAGGGAAGAAAGGAGGGGAGACAGGTACAGCTGTGCGCAAACTATGTCTACAGATGGTGATTGTTGGAAATGGTGCTTTCTGCAGCTCCTTACAGTTCTCATTCACCTAGGGAAGAAAGAAGGGGAGACAGGTACAGCTGTGTGCTAACTATGTCTACAGATGGTGATTGTTGGAAATGGTGCTTTCTGCAGCTCCTTACATTTCTCCTTCACCTAGGGAAGAAAGAAGGAGAGACAGGTACAGCTGTGCGCTAACTATGTCTACAGATGGTGATTGTTGGAAATGTTGCTTTCTGCAGCTCCTTACAGTTCTCCTTCACCTAGGGTAGAAAGTAAGAGAGACAAGTACAGGTGTGCGCTAACTATGTCTACAGATGGTGATTGTTGGAAATGGTGCGTTCTGCAGCTCCTTACAGTTCTCCTTCACCTAGGGAAGAAAGAAGGGGAGACAGGTACAGCTGTGCGCTAACTATGTCTACAGATGGTGATTGTTGGAAATGGTGCTTTCTGCAGCTCCTTACAGTTCTCCTTCACCAAGGGAAGAAAGAAGGGAAGACAGGTACAGCTGTGCACTAACTATGTCTACAGATGGTGATTGTCGGAAATGGTGCTTTCTGCAGCTCCTTACAGTTCTCCTTCACCTAGGGAAGAAAGATGGGGAGACAGGTACAGCTGTGCACTAACTATGTCTACAGATGGTGATTGTTGGAAATGGTGCTTTCTGCAGCTCCTTGCAGTTCTCCTTCACCTAGGGTAGAAAGAAGGGGAGACAGGTACAGCTGTGCGCTAAATATGTCTACAGATGGTGATTGTTGGAAAAGGTGTTTTCTGCAGCTCCTTACAGTTCTCCTTCACCTAGGGAAGAAAGAAGGGGAGACAGGTACTGCTGTGCGCTAACTATGTCTACAGATGGTGATTGTTGGAAATGGTGCTTTCTGCAGCTCCTTACAGTTCTCCTTCACGTAGGGAAGAAAGAAGGAGAGACAGGTACAGCTGTGCGCTAACTATGTCTACAGATGGTGATTGTTGGAAATGTTGCTTTCTGCAGCTCCTTACAGTTCTCCTTCACCTAGGGTAGAAAGTAAGAGAGACAAGTACAGGTGTGCGCTAACTATGTCTACAGATGGTGATTGTTGGAAAAGGTGTTTTCTGCAGCTCCTTACAGTTCTCCTTCACCTAGGGAAGAAAGAAGGGGAGACAGGTACAGCTGTGCGCTAACTATGTCTACGGATGGTGATTGTTGGAAATGTTGCTTTCTGCAGCTTCTTACGGTTCTTCTACACCTAGAGTAAACAGTAAGAGAGACAAGTACAGGTGTGCGCTAACTACATCCTTAAGTGGACAATGTTGGAAATAGTATTTTCTGCAGCTCCTTACAGTTCTCCTTCACCTAGGGTAGAAAGAAGGGGAGACAGGTACAGCTGTGCGCTAACTATGTCTACAGATGGTGATTGTTGGAAATGGTGCTTTCTGCAGCTCCTTACAGTTCTCCTTCACCTAGGGAAGAAAGAAGGGGAGACAGGTACTGCTGTGCCCTAACTATGTCTATAGATGGTGATTGTTGGAAATGGTGCTTTCTGCAGCTCCTTACAGTTCTCCTTCACGTAGGGAAGAAAGAAGGGGAGACAGGTACAGCTGTGCGCTAACTATGTCTACAGATGGTGATTGTTGGAAATGTTGCTTTCTGCAGCTCCTTACAGTTCTCCTTCACCTAGGGTAGAAAGAAGGGGAGACAGGTACAGCTGTGCACTAACTATGTCTACAGATGGTGATTGTTGGAAATGGTGCTTTCTGCAGCTCCTTACAGTTCTCCCTCACGTAGGGAAGAAAGAAGGAGAGACAGGTACAGCTGTGCGCTAACTATGTCTACAGATGGTGATTGTTGGAAATGTTGCTTTCTGCAGCTTCTTACGGTTCTCCTTCACGTAGTGAAGAAAGAAGGGGAGACAGGTACAGCTGTGCGCTAACTATGTCTACAGATGGTGATTGTTGGAAATGGTGCTTTCTGCAGCTCCTTACAGTTCTCCTTCACCTAGGGTAGAAAGTAAGAGAGACATGTACAGCTGTGCGCTAACTATGTCTACAGCTGGTGATTGTTGGAAATGGTGCTTTCTGCAGCTCCTTACAGTTCTCCTTCACCTAGGAAAGAAAGAAGGGGAGACAGGTACAGCTGTGCGCTAACTATGTCTACAGATGGTGATTGTTGGAAATGTTGCTTTCTGCAGCTCCTTACAGTTCTCCTTCAACTAGGGTAGAAAGTAAGAGAGACAAGTACAGGTGTGCGCTAACTATGTCTACAGATGGTGATTGTTGGAAATGGTGCTTTCTGCAGCTCCTTACAGTTTACCTTCACCTAGGGAAGAAAGAAGGGGAGACAGGTACAGCTGTGCGCTAACTACGTCTACAGATGGTGATTGTTGGAAATGGTGCTTTCTGCAGCTCCTTACAGTTCTCCTTCACCAAGGGAAGAAAGAAGGGGAGACAGGTACAGCTGTGCGCTAACTATGTCTACAGATTGTGATTGTTAGAAATGGTGCTTTCTGCAGCTCCTTACAGTTCTCCTTCACCTAGGGAAGAAAGAAGGGGAGACAGGTACAGCTGTGCGCTAACTATGTCTACAGATGGTGATTGTTGGAAATGGTGCTTTCTGCAGCTCCTTACAGTTCTCCTTCACGTAGGGAAGAAAGTAGGGGGGACAGGTACAGCTGTGCCCTAACTATGTCTACAGATGGTGATTGTTGGAAATGGTGCTTTCTGCAGCTCCTTACAGTTCTCCTTCACATAGGGTAGAAAGTAAGAGAGACATGTACAGCTGTGCGCTAACTATGTCTACAGAAGGTGATTGTTGGAAATGGTGCTTTCTGCAGCTCCTTGCAGTTCTCCTTCAACTAGGGAAGAAAGAAGGGGAGACAGGTACAGCTGTGCGCTAACTATGTCTACAGATGGTGATTGTTGGAAATGGTGCTATCTGCAGCTCCTTACAGTTCCCCTTCACCTAGGGTAGAAAGTAAGAGAGACATGTACAGCTGTGCGCTAACTATGTCTACAGATTGTGATTGTTGGAAATGGTGCTTTCTGCAGCTCCTTACAGTTCTAATTCACGTAGGGAAGAAAGAAGGGGAGACAGGTACAGCTGTGCGCTAACTATGTCTACAGATGGTGATTGTTGGAAATGGTGCTTTCTGCAGCTCCTTACAGTTCTCCTTCACGTAGGGAAGAAAGTCGGGGAGACAGGTACAACTGTGCACTAACTATGTCTACAGATGGTGATTGTTCGAAATGGTGCTTTCTGCAGCTCCATACAGTTCTCCTTCACCTAGGGTAGAAAGTAAGAGAGACATGTACAGCTGTGCGCTAACTATGTCTACAGTTGGTGATTGTTGGAAATGGTGCTTTCTGCAGCTCCTTACAGTTCTCCTTCACCTAGGGAAGAAAGAAGGGGAGACAGGTACAGCTGTGCGCTAAATATGTCTACAGATGGTGATTGTTTGAAATGGTGCTTTCTGCAGCTCCTTACAGTTCTCCTTCACCTAGGGTAGAAAGTAAGAGATACATGTACAGCTGTGCGCTAACTATGTCTACAGATGGTGATTGTTGGAAATGGTGCTTTCTGCAGCTCCTTACAGTTCTCCTTCACCTAGGGAAGAAAGAAGGGGAGACAGGTACAGGTGTGCGCTAACTATGTCTACAGATGGTGATTGTTGGAAATGGTGCTTTCTGAAGCTCCTAACAGTTCTCCTTCACCAAGGGAAGATAGAAGGGGAGACAGGTACAGCTGTGCGCTAACTATGTCTACGGATGGTGGTTGTTGGAAATGGTGCTTTCTGCAGCTCCTTACAGTTCTCCTTCACCTAGGGAAGAAAGAAGGGGAGACAGGTACAGCTGTGCGCTAACTATGTCTACAGATGGTGATTGTTGGAAATGGTGCTTTCTGCAGCTCCTTACATTTATCCTTCACCTAGGGAAGAAAGAAGGAGAGACAAGTACAGCTGTGCGCTAACTATGTCTACAGATGGTGATTGTTGGAAATGGTGCTTTCTGCAGCTCCTTACAGTTCTCCTTCACGTAGGGAAGAAAGTAGGGAGACAGGTACAGCTGTGCGCTAACTATGTCTACAGATGGTGATTGTTGGAATTGGTGCTTTCTGCAGCTCCTTACAGTTCTCCTTCACCTAGGGTAGAAAGTAAGAGAGACATGTACAGCTGTGCGCTAACTATGTCTACAGATGGTGATTGTTGGGAATGGTGCTTTCTGCAGCTTCTTACGGTTCTCCTTCACGTAGGGAAGAAAGTAGGGGAGACAGGTGCAGCTGTGCGCTAACTATGTCTACAGATGGTGATTGTTGGAAATGGTGCTTTCTGCAGCTCCTTACAGTTCTCCTTCACCTAGGGTAGAAAGAAGGGGAGACAGGTACAGCTGTGCGCTAACTATGTCTACAGATGGTGATTGTTGGAAATGTTGCTTTCTGCAGCTTCTTACATTTCTCCTTCGCTTAGGGAAGAAAGTAGGGGAGACAGGTACAGCTGTGCGCTAACTATGTCTACAGATGGTGATTGTTGGAAATGGTGCTTTCTGCAGCTCCTTACAGTTCTCCTTCACGTAGGGAAGAAAGTAGGGAGACAGGTACAGCTGTGCGCTAACTATGTCTACTGATGGTGATTGTTGGAAATGGTGCTTTCTGCTGCTCCTTACAGTTCTCCTTCACCTAGGGTAGAAAGAAGGGGAGACAGGTACAGCTGTGCGCTAACTATGTCTACAGATGGTGAATGTTGGAAATGTTGCTTTCTGCAGCTCCTTACAGTTCTCCTTCACCTAGGGTAGAAAGAAGGGGAGACAGGTACAGCTGTGCGCTAACTATGTCTACAGATGGTGATTGTTGGAAATGTTGCTTTCTGCAGCTCCTTACAGTTCTCCTTCACCTAGGGTAGAAAGTAAGAGAGACAAGTACAGGTGTGCGCTAACTATGTCTACAGATGGTGATTGTTGGAAATGGTGCGTTCTGCAGCTCCTTACAGTTCTCCTTCACCTAGGGAAGAAAGAAGGGGAGACAGGTACAGCTGTGCGCTAACTATGTCTACAGATGGTGATTGTTGGAAATGGTGCTTTCTGCAGCTCCTTACAGTTCTCCTTCACCAAGGGAAGAAAGAAGGGAAGACAGGTACTGCTGTGCACTAACTATGTCTACAGATGGTGATTGTCGGAAATGGTGCTTTCTGCAGCTCCTTACAGTTCTCCTTCACCTAGGGAAGAAAGATGGGGAGACAGGTACAGCTGTGCACTAACTATGTCTACAGATGGTGATTGTTGGAAATGGTGCTTTCTGCAGCTCCTTGCAGTTCTCCTTCACCTAGGGTAGAAAGAAGGGGAGACAGGTACAGCTGTGCGCTAACTATGTCTACAGATGGTGATTGTTGGAAAAGGTGTTTTCTGCAGCTCCTTACAGTTCTCCTTCACCTAGGGAAGAAAGAAGGGGAGACAGGTACTGCTGTGCGCTAACTATGTCTACAGATGGTGATTGTTGGAAATGGTGCTTTCTGCAGCTCCTTACAGTTCTCCTTCACGTAGGGAAGAAAGTAGGGGAGACAGGTACAGCTGTGCGCTAACTATGTCTACAGATGGTGATTGTTGGAAATGTTGCTTTCTGCAGCTTCTTACGGTTCTTCTACACCTAGAGTAAACAGTAAGAGAGACAAGTACAGGTGTGCGCTAACTACATCCTTAAGTGGACAATGTTGGAAATAGTATTTTCTGCAGCTCCTTACAGTTCTCCTTCACCTAGGGTAGAAAGAAGGGGAGACAGGTACAGCTGTGCGCTAACTATGTCTACAGATGGTGATTGTTGGAAATGGTGCTTTCTGCAGCTCCTTACAGTTCTCCTTCACCTAGGGAAGAAAGAAGGGGAGACAGGTACTGCTGTGCCCTAACTATGTCTATAGATGGTGATTGTTGGAAATGGTGCTTTCTGCAGCTCCTTACAGTTCTCCTTCACCTAGGGTAGAAAGTAAGAGAGACAAGTACAGGTGTGCGCTAACTATGTCTACAGCTGGTGATTGTTGGAAATGGTGCTTTCTGCAGCTCCTTACAGTTCTCCTTCACCTAGGGAAGAAAGGAGGGGAGACAGGTACAGCTGTGCGCAAACTATGTCTACAGATGGTGATTGTTGGAAATGGTGCTTTCTGCAGCTCCTTACAGTTCTCATTCACCTAGGGAAGAAAGAAGGGGAGACAGGTACAGCTGTGTGCTAACTATGTCTACAGATGGTGATTGTTGGAAATGGTGCTTTCTGCAGCTCCTTACATTTCTCCTTCACCTAGGGAAGAAAGAAGGAGAGACAGGTACAGCTGTGCGCTAACTATGTCTACAGATGGTGATTGTTGGAAATGTTGCTTTCTGCAGCTCCTTACAGTTCTCCTTCACCTAGGGTAGAAAGTAAGAGAGACAAGTACAGGTGTGCGCTAACTATGTCTACAGCTGGTGATTGTTGGAAATGGTGCTTTCTGCAGCTCCTTACAGTTCTCCTTCACCTAGGGAAGAAAGGAGGGGAGACAGGTACAGCTGTGCGCTAACTATGTCAACAGTTGGTGATTGTTGGAAATGTTGCTTTCTGCAGCTCCTTACAGTTCTCTTTCACCTAGGGTAGAAAGTAAGAGAGACATGTACAGCTGTGCGCTAACTATGTCTACAGCTGGTGATTGTTGGAAATGGTGCTTTCTGCAGCTCCTTACAGTTCTCCTTCACCTAGGGAAGAAAGAAGGGGAGACAGGTACCGCTGTGCGCTAACTATGTCTACAGATGGTGATTGTTTGAAATGGTGCTTTCTGCAGCTCCTTACAGTTCTCCTTCACCTAGGGTAGAAAGTAAGAGATACATGTACAGCTGTGCGCTAACTATGTCTACAGATGGTGATTGTTGGAATTGGTGCTTTCTGCAGCTCCTTACAGTTCTCCTTCACCTAGGGAAGAAAGAAGGGTAGACAGGTACAGCTGTGCGCTAACTATGTCTACAGATGGTGATTGTTGGAAATGGTGCTTTCTGAAGCTCCTTACAGTTCTCCTTCACCAAGGGAAGAAAGAAGGGGAGACAGGTACAGCTGTGCGCTAACTATGTCTACGGATGGTGATTGTTGGAAATGGTGCTTTCTGCAGCTCCTTACAGTTCTCCTTCACCTAGGGAAGAAAGAAGGGGAGACAGGTACAGCTGTGCGCTAACTATGTCTACAGATGGTGATTGTTGGAAATGGTGCTTTCTGCAGCTCCTTACATTTATCCTTCACCTAGGGAAGAAAGAAGGAGAGACAAGTACAGCTGTGCGCTAACTATGTCTACAGATGGTGATTGTTGGAAATGGTGCTTTCTGCAGCTCCTTACAGTTCTCCTTCACGTAGGGAAGAAAGTAGGGAGACAGGTACAGCTGTGCGCTAACTATGTCTACAGATGGTGATTGTTGGAATTGGTGCTTTCTGCAGCTCCTTACAGTTCTCCTTCACCTAGGGTAGAAAGTAAGAGAGACATGTACAGCTGTGCGCTAACTATGTCTACAGATGGTGATTGTTGGGAATGGTGCTTTCTGCAGCTTCTTACGGTTCTCCTTCACGTAGGGAAGAAAGTAGGGGAGACAGGTGCAGCTGTGCGCTAACTATGTCTACAGATGGTGATTGTTGGAAATGGTGCTTTCTGCAGCTCCTTACAGTTCTCCTTCACCTAGGGTAGAAAGAAGGGGAGACAGGTACAGCTGTGCGCTAACTATGTCTACAGATGGTGATTGTTGGAAATGTTGCTTTCTGCAGCTCCTTACAGTTCTCCTTCACCTAGGGTAGGAAGTAAGAGAGACAAGTACAGGTGTGCGCTAACTATGTCTACAGCTGGTGATTGTTGGAAATGGTGCTTTCTGCAGCTCCTTGCAGTTCTCCTTCACCTAGGGTAGAAAGAAGGGGAGACAGGTACAGCTGTGCGCTAACTATGTCTACAGATGGTGATTGTTGGAAAAGGTGTTTTCTGCAGCTCCTTACAGTTCTCCTTCACCTAGGGAAGAAAGAAGGGGAGACAGGTACTGCTGTGCGCTAACTATGTCTACAGATGGTGATTGTTGGAAATGGTGCTTTCTGCAGCTCCTTACAGTTCTCCTTCACGTAGGGAAGAAAGTAGGGGAGACAGGTACAGCTGTGCGCTAACTATGTCTACAGATGGTGATTGTTGGAAATGTTGCTTTCTGCAGCTTCTTACGGTTCTTCTACACCTAGAGTAAACAGTAAGAGAGACAAGTACAGGTGTGCGCTAACTACATCCTTAAGTGGACAATGTTGGAAATAGTATTTTCTGCAGCTCCTTACAGTTCTCCTTCACCTAGGGTAGAAAGAAGGGGAGACAGGTACAGCTGTGCACTAACTATGTCTACAGATGGTGATTGTTGGAAATGGTCCTTTCTGCAGCTCCTTACAGTTCTCCCTCACGTAGGGAAGAAAGAAGGAGAGACAGGTACAGCTGTGCGCTAACTATGTCTACAGATGGTGATTGTTGGAAATGTTGCTTTCTGCAGCTTCTTACGGTTCTCCTTCACGTAGTGAAGAAAGAAGGGGAGACAGGTACAGCTGTGCGCTAACTATGTCTACAGATGGTGATTGTTGGAAATGGTGCTTTCTGCAGCTCCTTACAGTTCTCCTTCACCTAGGGTAGAAAGTAAGAGAGACATGTACAGCTGTGCGCTAACTATGTCTACAGCTGGTGATTGTTGGAAATGGTGCTTTCTGCAGCTCCTTACAGTTCTCCTTCACCTAGGAAAGAAAGAAGGGGAGACAGGTACAGCTGTGCGCTAACTATGTCTACAGATGGTGATTGTTGGAAATGTTGCTTTCTGCAGCTCCTTACAGTTCTCCTTCAACTAGGGTAGAAAGTAAGAGAGACAAGTACAGGTGTGCGCTAACTATGTCTACAGATGGTGATTGTTGGAAATGGTGCTTTCTGCAGCTCCTTACAGTTTACCTTCACCTAGGGAAGAAAGAAGGGGAGACAGGTACAGCTGTGCGCTAACTATGTCTACAGATGGTGATTGTTGGAAATGGTGCTTTCTGCAGCTCCTTACAGTTCTCCTTCACCAAGGGAAGAAAGAAGGGGAGACAGGTACAGCTGTGCGCTAACTATGTCTACAGATTGTGATTGTTAGAAATGGTGCTTTCTGCAGCTCCTTACAGTTCTCCTTCACCTAGGGAAGAAAGAAGGGGAGACAGGTACAGCTGTGCGCTAACTATGTCTACAGATGGTGATTGTTGGAAATGGTGCTTTCTGCAGCTCCTTACAGTTCTCCTTCACGTAGGGAAGAAAGTAGGGGGGACAGGTACAGCTGTGCCCTAACTATGTCTACAGATGGTGATTGTTGGAAATGGTGCTTTCTGCAGCTCCTTACAGTTCTCCTTCACATAGGGTAGAAAGTAAGAGAGACATGTACAGCTGTGCGCTAACTATGTCTACAGAAGGTGATTGTTGGAAATGGTGCTTTCTGCAGCTCCTTGCAGTTCTCCTTCAACTAGGGAAGAAAGAAGGGGAGACAGGTACAGCTGTGCGCTAACTATGTCTACAGATGGTGATTGTTGGAAATGGTGCTATCTGCAGCTCCTTACAGTTCCCCTTCACCTAGGGTAGAAAGTAAGAGAGACATGTACAGCTGTGCGCTAACTATGTCTACAGATTGTGATTGTTGGAAATGGTGCTTTCTGCAGCTCCTTACAGTTCTCCTTCACGTAGGGAAGAAAGAAGGGGAGACAGGTACAGCTGTGCGCTAACTATGTCTACAGATGGTGATTGTTGGAAATGGTGCTTTCTGCAGCTCCTTACAGTTCTCCTTCACGTAGGGAAGAAAGTCGGGGAGACAGGTACAACTGTGCACTAACTATGTCTACAGATGGTGATTGTTCGAAATGGTGCTTTCTGCAGCTCCATACAGTTCTCCTTCACCTAGGGTAGAAAGTAAGAGAGACATGTACAGCTGTGCGCTAACTATGTCTACAGTTGGTGATTGTTGGAAATGGTGCTTTCTGCAGCTCCTTACAGTTCTCCTTCACCTAGGGAAGAAAGAAGGGGAGACAGGTACAGCTGTGCGCTAAATATGTCTACAGATGGTGATTGTTTGAAATGGTGCTTTCTGCAGCTCCTTACAGTTCTCCTTCACCTAGGGTAGAAAGTAAGAGATACATGTACAGCTGTGCGCTAACTATGTCTACAGATGGTGATTGTTGGAAATGGTGCTTTCTGCAGCTCCTTACAGTTCTCCTTCACCTAGGGAAGAAAGAAGGGGAGACAGGTACAGCTGTGCGCTAACTATGTCTACAGATGGTGATTGTTGGAAATGGTGCTTTCTGAAGCTCCTAACAGTTCTCCTTCACCAAGGGAAGATAGAAGGGGAGACAGGTACAGCTGTGCGCTAACTATGTCTACGGATGGTGATTGTTGGAAATGGTGCTTTCTGCAGCTCCTTACAGTTCTCCTTCACCTAGGGAAGAAAGAAGGGGAGACAGGTACAGCTGTGCGCTAACTATGTCTACAGATGGTGATTGTTGGAAATGGTGCTTTCTGCAGCTCCTTACATTTATCCTTCACCTAGGGAAGAAAGAAGGAGAGACAAGTACAACTGTGCGCTAACTATGTCTACAGATGGTGATTGTTGGAAATGGTGCTTTCTGCAGCTCCTTACAGTTCTCCTTCACGTAGGGAAGAAAGTAGGGAGACAGGTACAGCTGTGCGCTAACTATGTCTACAGATGGTGATTGTTGGAATTGGTGCTTTCTGCAGCTCCTTACAGTTCTCCTTCACCTAGGGTAGAAAGTAAGAGAGACATGTACAGCTGTGCGCTAACTATGTCTACAGATGGTGATTGTTGGGAATGGTGCTTTCTGCAGCTTCTTACGGTTCTCCTTCACGTAGGGAAGAAAGTAGGGGAGACAGGTGCAGCTGTGCGCTAACTATGTCTACAGATGGTGATTGTTGGAAATGGTGCTTTCTGCAGCTCCTTACAGTTCTCCTTCACCTAGGGTAGAAAGAAGGGGAGACAGGTACAGCTGTGCGCTAACTATGTCTACAGATGGTGATTGTTGGAAATGTTGCTTTCTGCAGCTTCTTACATTTCTCCTTCGCTTAGGGAAGAAAGTAGGGGAGACAGGTGCAGCTGTGCGCTAACTATGTCTACAGATGGTGATTGTTGGAAATGGTGCTTTCTGCAGCTCCTTACAGTTCTCCTTCACGTAGGGAAGAAAGTAGGGAGACAGGTACAGCTGTGCGCTAACTATGTCTAATGATGGTGATTGTTGGAAATGGTGCTTTCTGCTGCTCCTTACAGTTCTCCTTCACCTAGGGTAGAAAGAAGGGGAGACAGGTACAGCTGTGCGCTAACTATGTCTACAGATGGTGAATGTTGGAAATGTTGCTTTCTGCAGCTCCTTACAGTTCTCCTTCACCTAGGGTAGAAAGAAGGGGAGACAGGTACAGCTGTGCGCTAACTATGTCTACAGATGGTGATTGTTGGAAATGGTGCTTTCTGAAGCTCCTAACAGTTCTCCTTCACCAAGGGAAGATAGAAGGGGAGACAGGTACAGCTGTGCGCTAACTATGTCTACGGATGGTGATTGTTGGAAATGGTGCTTTCTGCAGCTCCTTACAGTTCTCCTTCACCTAGGGAAGAAAGAAGGGGAGACAGGTACAGCTGTGCGCTAACTATGTCTACAGATGGTGATTGTTGGAAATGGTGCTTTCTGCAGCTCCTTACATTTATCCTTCACCTAGGGAAGAAAGAAGGAGAGACAAGTACAGCTGTGCGCTAACTATGTCTACAGATGGTGATTGTTGGAAATGGTGCTTTCTGCAGCTCCTTACAGTTCTCCTTCACGTAGGGAAGAAAGTAGGGAGACAGGTACAGCTGTGCGCTAACTATGTCTACAGATGGTGATTGTTGGAATTGGTGCTTTCTGCAGCTCCTTACAGTTCTCCTTCACCTAGGGTAGAAAGTAAGAGAGACATGTACAGCTGTGCGCTAACTATGTCTACAGATGGTGATTGTTGGGAATGGTGCTTTCTGCAGCTTCTTACGGTTCTCCTTCACGTAGGGAAGAAAGTAGGGGAGACAGGTGCAGCTGTGCGCTAACTATGTCTACAGATGGTGATTGTTGGAAATGGTGCTTTCTGCAGCTCCTTACAGTTCTCCTTCACCTAGGGTAGAAAGAAGGGGAGACAGGTACAGCTGTGCGCTAACTATGTCTACAGATGGTGATTGTTGGAAATGTTGCTTTCTGCAGCTTCTTACATTTCTCCTTCGCTTAGGGAAGAAAGTAGGGGAGACAGGTGCAGCTGTGCGCTAACTATGTCTACAGATGGTGATTGTTGGAAATGGTGCTTTCTGCAGCTCCTTACAGTTCTCCTTCACGTAGGGAAGAAAGTAGGGAGACAGGTACAGCTGTGCGCTAACTATGTCTAATGATGGTGATTGTTGGAAATGGTGCTTTCTGCTGCTCCTTACAGTTTTCCTTCACCTAGGGAAGAAAGAAGGGGAGACAGGTACTGCTGTGCCCTAACTATGTCTATAGATGGTGATTGTTGGAAATGGTGCTTTCTGCAGCTCCTTACAGTTCTCCTTCACCTAGGGTAGAAAGTAAGAGAGACAAGTACAGGTGTGCGCTAACTATGTCTACAGCTGGTGATTGTTGGAAATGGTGCTTTCTGCAGCTCCTTACAGTTCTCCTTCACCTAGGGAAGAAAGGAGGGGAAACAGGTACAGCTGTGCGCAAACTATGTCTACAGATGGTGATTGTTGGAAATGGTGCTTTCTGCAGCTCCTTACATTTCTCCTTCACCTAGGGAAGAAAGAAGGAGAGACAGGTACAGCTGTGCGCTAACTATGTCTACAGATGGTGATTGTTGGAAATGTTGCTTTCTGCAGCTCCTTACAGTTCTCCTTCACCTAGGGTAGAAAGTAAGAGAGACAAGTACAGGTGTGCGCTAACTATGTCTACAGCTGGTGATTGTTGGAAATGGTGCTTTCTGCAGCTCCTTACAGTTCTCCTTCACCTAGGGAAGAAAGGAGGGGAGACAGGTACAGCTGTGCGCTAACTATGTCAACAGTTGGTGATTGTTGGAAATGTTGCTTTCTGCAGCTCCTTACAGTTCTCCTTCACCTAGGGTAGAAAGTAAGAGAGACATGTACAGCTGTGCGCTAACTATGTCTACAGCTGGTGATTGTTGGAAATGGTGCTTTCTGCAGCTCCTTACAGTTCTCCTTCACCTAGGGAAGAAAGAAGGGGAGACAGGTACCGCTGTGCGCTAACTATGTCTACAGATGGTGATTGTTTGAAATGGTGCTTTCTGCAGCTCCTTACAGTTCTCCTTCACCTAGGGTAGAAAGTAAGAGAGACATGTACAGCTGTGCGCTAACTATGTCTACAGATGGTGATTGTTGGAAATGGTGCTTTCTGCAGCTCCTTACAGTTCTCCTTCACCTAGGGAAGAAAGAAGGGGAGACAGGTACAGCTGTGCGCTAACTATGTCTACAGATGGTGATTGTTGGAAATGGTGCTTTCTGAAGCTCCTTACAGTTCTCCTTCACCAAGGGAAGAAAGAAGGGGAGACAGGTACAGCTGTGCGCTAACTATGTCTACGGATGGTGATTGTTGGAAATGGTGCTTTCTGCAGCTCCTTACAGTTCTCCTTCACCTAGGGAAGAAAGAAGGGGAGACAGGTACAGCTGTGCGCTAACTATGTCTACAGATGGTGATTGTTGGAAATGGTGCTTTCTGCAGCTCCTTACATTTATCCTTCACCTAGGGAAGAAAGAAGGAGAGACAAGTACAGCTGTGCGCTAACTATGTCTACAGATGGTGATTGTTGGAAATGGTGCTTTCTGCAGCTCCTTACAGTTCTCCTTCACGTAGGGAAGAAAGTAGGGAGACAGGTACAGCTGTGCGCTAACTATGTCTACAGATGGTGATTGTTGGAATTGGTGCTTTCTGCAGCTCCTTACAGTTCTCCTTCACCTAGGGTAGAAAGTAAGAGAGACATGTACAGCTGTGCGCTAACTATGTCTACAGATGGTGATTGTTGGGAATGGTGCTTTCTGCAGCTTCTTACGGTTCTCCTTCACGTAGGGAAGAAAGTAGGGGAGACAGGTGCAGCTGTGCGCTAACTATGTCTACAGATGGTGATTGTTGGAAATGGTGCTTTCTGCAGCTCCTTACAGTTCTCCTTCACCTAGGGTAGAAAGAAGAGGAGACAGGTACAGCTGTGCGCTAACTATGTCTACAGATGGTGATTGTTGGAAATGTTGCTTTCTGCAGCTCCTTACAGTTCTCCTTCACCTAGGGTAGGAAGTAAGAGAGACAAGTACAGGTGTGCGCTAACTATGTCTACAGCTGGTGATTGTTGGAAATGGTGCTTTCTGCAGCTCCTTGCAGTTCTCCTTCACCTAGGGTAGAAAGAAGGGGAGACAGGTACAGCTGTGCGCTAACTATGTCTACAGATGGTGATTGTTGGAAAAGGTGTTTTCTGCAGCTCCTTACAGTTCTCCTTCACCTAGGGAAGAAAGAAGGGGAGACAGGTACTGCTGTGCGCTAACTATGTCTACAGATGGTGATTGTCGGAAATGGTGCTTTCTGCAGCTCCTTACAGTTCTCCTTCACCTAGGGAAGAAAGATGGGGAGACAGGTACAGCTGTGCACTAACTATGTCTACAGATGGTGATTGTTGGAAATGGTGCTTTCTGCAGCTCCTTGCAGTTCTCCTTCACCTAGGGTAGAAAGAAGGGGAGACAGGTACAGCTGTGCGCTAACTATGTCTACAGATGGTGATTGTTGGAAAAGGTGTTTTCTGCAGCTCCTTACAGTTCTCCTTCACCTAGGGAAGAAAGAAGGGGAGACAGGTACTGCTGTGCGCTAACTATGTCTACAGATGGTGATTGTTGGAAATGGTGCTTTCTGCAGCTCCTTACAGTTCTCCTTCACGTAGGGAAGAAAGTAGGGGAGACAGGTACAGCTGTGCGCTAACTATGTCTACAGATGGTGATTGTTGGAAATGTTGCTTTCTGCAGCTTCTTACGGTTCTTCTACACCTAGAGTAAACAGTAAGAGAGACAAGTACAGGTGTGCGCTAACTACATCCTTAAGTGGACAATGTTGGAAATAGTATTTTCTGCAGCTCCTTACAGTTCTCCTTCACCTAGGGTAGAAAGAAGGGGAGACAGGTACAGCTGTGCGCTAACTATGTCTACAGATGGTGATTGTTGGAAATGGTGCTTTCTGCAGCTCCTTACAGTTCTCCTTCACCTAGGGAAGAAAGAAGGGGAGACAGGTACTGCTGTGCCCTAACTATGTCTATAGATGGTGATTGTTGGAAATGGTGCTTTCTGCAGCTCCTTACAGTTCTCCTTCACCTAGGGTAGAAAGTAAGAGAGACAAGTACAGGTGTGCGCTAACTATGTCTACAGCTGGTGATTGTTGGAAATGGTGCTTTCTGCAGCTCCTTACAGTTCTCCTTCACCTAGGGAAGAAAGGAGGGGAGACAGGTACAGCTGTGCGCAAACTATGTCTACAGATGGTGATTGTTGGAAATGGTGCTTTCTGCAGCTCCTTACAGTTCTCATTCACCTAGGGAAGAAAGAAGGGGAGACAGGTACAGCTGTGTGCTAACTATGTCTACAGATGGTGATTGTTGGAAATGGTGCTTTCTGCAGCTCCATACATTTCTCCTTCACCTAGGGAAGAAAGAAGGAGAGACAGGTACAGCTGTGCGCTAACTATGTCTACAGATGGTGATTGTTGGAAATGTTGCTTTCTGCAGCTCCTTACAGTTCTCCTTCACCTAGGGTAGAAAGTAAGAGAGACATGTACAGCTGTGCGCTAACTATGTCTACAGCTGGTGATTGTTGGAAATGGTGCTTTCTGCAGCTCCTTACAGTTCTCCTTCACCTAGGGAAGAAAGAAGGGGAGACAGGTACCGCTGTGCGCTAACTATGTCTACAGATGGTGATTGTTGGAAATGGTGCTTTCTGCAGCTCCTTACAGTTCTCCTTCACGTAGGGAAGAAAGTAGGGAGACAGGTACAGCTGTGCGCTAACTATGTCTACAGATGGTGATTGTTGGAATTGGTGCTTTCTGCAGCTCCTTACAGTTCTCCTTCACCTAGGGTAGAAAGTAAGAGAGACATGTACAGCTGTGCGCTAACTATGTCTACAGATGGTGATTGTTGGGAATGGTGCTTTCTGCAGCTTCTTACGGTTCTCCTTCACGTAGGGAAGAAAGTAGGGGAGACAGGTGCAGCTGTGCGCTAACTATGTCTACAGATGGTGATTGTTGGAAATGGTGCTTTCTGCAGCTCCTTACAGTTCTCCTTCACCTAGGGTAGAAAGAAGAGGAGACAGGTACAGCTGTGCGCTAACTATGTCTACAGATGGTGATTGTTGGAAATGTTGCTTTCTGCAGCTCCTTACAGTTCTCCTTCACCTAGGGTAGGAAGTAAGAGAGACAAGTACAGGTGTGCGCTAACTATGTCTACAGCTGGTGATTGTTGGAAATGGTGCTTTCTGCAGCTCCTTGCAGTTCTCCTTCACCTAGGGTAGAAAGAAGGGGAGACAGGTACAGCTGTGCGCTAACTATGTCTACAGATGGTGATTGTTGGAAAAGGTGTTTTCTGCAGCTCCTTACAGTTCTCCTTCACCTAGGGAAGAAAGAAGGGGAGACAGGTACTGCTGTGCGCTAACTATGTCTACAGATGGTGATTGTCGGAAATGGTGCTTTCTGCAGCTCCTTACAGTTCTCCTTCACCTAGGGAAGAAAGATGGGGAGACAGGTACAGCTGTGCACTAACTATGTCTACAGATGGTGATTGTTGGAAATGGTGCTTTCTGCAGCTCCTTGCAGTTCTCCTTCACCTAGGGTAGAAAGAAGGGGAGACAGGTACAGCTGTGCGCTAACTATGTCTACAGATGGTGATTGTTGGAAAAGGTGTTTTCTGCAGCTCCTTACAGTTCTCCTTCACCTAGGGAAGAAAGAAGGGGAGACAGGTACTGCTGTGCGCTAACTATGTCTACAGATGGTGATTGTTGGAAATGGTGCTTTCTGCAGCTCCTTACAGTTCTCCTTCACGTAGGGAAGAAAGTAGGGGAGACAGGTACAGCTGTGCGCTAACTATGTCTACAGATGGTGATTGTTGGAAATGTTGCTTTCTGCAGCTTCTTACGGTTCTTCTACACCTAGAGTAAACAGTAAGAGAGACAAGTACAGGTGTGCGCTAACTACATCCTTAAGTGGACAATGTTGGAAATAGTATTTTCTGCAGCTCCTTACAGTTCTCCTTCACCTAGGGTAGAAAGAAGGGGAGACAGGTACAGCTGTGCGCTAACTATGTCTACAGATGGTGATTGTTGGAAATGGTGCTTTCTGCAGCTCCTTACAGTTCTCCTTCACCTAGGGAAGAAAGAAGGGGAGACAGGTACTGCTGTGCCCTAACTATGTCTATAGATGGTGATTGTTGGAAATGGTGCTTTCTGCAGCTCCTTACAGTTCTCCTTCACCTAGGGTAGAAAGTAAGAGAGACAAGTACAGGTGTGCGCTAACTATGTCTACAGCTGGTGATTGTTGGAAATGGTGCTTTCTGCAGCTCCTTACAGTTCTCCTTCACCTAGGGAAGAAAGGAGGGGAGACAGGTACAGCTGTGCGCAAACTATGTCTACAGATGGTGATTGTTGGAAATGGTGCTTTCTGCAGCTCCTTACAGTTCTCATTCACCTAGGGAAGAAAGAAGGGGAGACAGGTACAGCTGTGTGCTAACTATGTCTACAGATGGTGATTGTTGGAAATGGTGCTTTCTGCAGCTCCATACATTTCTCCTTCACCTAGGGAAGAAAGAAGGAGAGACAGGTACAGCTGTGCGCTAACTATGTCTACAGATGGTGATTGTTGGAAATGTTGCTTTCTGCAGCTCCTTACAGTTCTCCTTCACCTAGGGTAGAAAGTAAGAGAGACATGTACAGCTGTGCGCTAACTATGTCTACAGCTGGTGATTGTTGGAAATGGTGCTTTCTGCAGCTCCTTACAGTTCTCCTTCACCTAGGGAAGAAAGAAGGGGAGACAGGTACCGCTGTGCGCTAATTATGTCTACAGATGGTGATTGTTTGAAATGGTGCTTTCTGCAGCTCCTTACAGTTCTCCTTCACCTAGGGTAGAAAGTAAGAGATACATGTACAGCTGTGCGGTAACTATGTCTACAGATGGTAATTGTTGGAAATGGTGCTTTCTGCAGCTCCTTACAGTTCTCCTTCACCTAGGGAAGAAAGAAGGGGAGACAGGTACAGCTGTGCGCTAACTATGTCTACAGATGGTGATTGTTGGAAATGGTGCTTTCTGAAGCTCCTTACAGTTCTCCTTCACCAAGGGAAGAAAGAAGGGGAGACAGGTACAGCTGTGCGCTAACTATGTCTACGGATGGTGATTGTTGGAAATGGTGCTTTCTGCAGCTCCTTACAGTTCTCCTTCACCTAGGGAAGAAAGAAGGGGAGACAGGTACAGCTGTGCGCTAACTATGTCTACAGATGGTGATTGTTGGAAATGGTGCTTTCTGCAGCTCCTTACATTTATCCTTCACCTAGGGAAGAAAGAAGGAGAGACAAGTACAGCTGTGCGCTAACTATGTCTACAGATGGTGATTGTTGGAAATGTTGCTTTCTGCAGCTTCTTACGGTTCTTCTACACCTAAGGTAAACAGTAAGGGAGACAAGTACAGGTGTGCGCTAACTACGTCCTTAGGTGGTCAATGTTGGAAATAGTAATTTCTGCAGCTTCTTACAGTTCTCTTTCACCTAGGGTAGAAAGTAAGAGAGACATGTACAGCTGTGCGCTAACTATGTATACAGATGGTGATTGTTGGAAATGGTGCTTTCTGCAGCTCCTTACAATTCTCCTTCACCTAGGGTAGAAAGAAGGGGGACAGGTACAGCTGTGCGCTAACTATGTCTACAGATGGTGATTGTTGGAAATGGTGCTTTCTGCAGCTCCTTACAGTTCTCCTTCACCTAGGGTAGAAAGAAGGGGAACGGTACAGCTGTGCGCTAACTATGTCTACAGATGGTGATTGTTGGAAATGGTGCTTTCTGCAGCTCCTTACAGTTCTCCTTCACCTAGGGTAGAAAGAAGGGGAGACAGGTACAGCTGTGCGCTAACTATGTCTACAGATGGTGATAGTTGGAAATGGTGCTTTCTGCAGCTCCTTACAGTTCTCCTTCACCTAGGGTAGAAGGAAGGGGGACAGGTACAGCTGTGCGCTAACTATGTCTACAGATGGTGATTGTTGGAAATGGTGCTTTCTGCAGCTCCTTACAGTTCTCCTTCACCTAGGGTAGAAAGATGGGGGACTGGTACAGCTGTGCGCTAACTATGTCTACAGATGGTGATTGTTGGAAATGGTGCTTTCTGCAGCTCCTTACAGTTCTCCTTCACCTAGGGTAGAAAGAAGGGGAGACAGGTACAGCTGTGCGCTAACTATGTCTACAGATGGTGATTGTTGGAAATGGTGCTTTCTGCAGCTCCTTACAGTTCTCCTTCACCTAGGGTAGAAAGAAGGGGAGACAGGTACAGCTGTGCGCTAACTATGTCTACAGATGGTGATTGTTGGAAATGGTGCTTTCTTCAGCTCCTTACAGTTCTCCTTCACCTAGGGTAGAAAGAAGGGGAGACAGGTACAGCTGTGCGCTAACTTATTCTGCAGAGGGTGATTGTTGGAAATGGTGCTTTCTGCAGCTCCTTACAGTTCTCCTTCACCTAGGGTAGAAAGAAGGGGGACAGGTACAGCTGTGCGCTATGTCTACAGGTGGTGATTGTTGGAAACGGTGCTTTCTGCAGCTCCTTACAGTTCTCCTTCACCTAGGGTAGAAAGAAGGGGAGACAGGTACAGCTGTGCACTGACTATGTCTACAGATGGTGAATGTTGGAAATGTTGCTTTCTGCAGCTCCTTACAGTTCTCCTTCACCTAGGGTAGAAAGAAGGGGAGACAGGTACAGCTGTGCGCTAACTATGTCTACAGATGGTGATTGTTGGAAATGGTGCTTTCTGCAGCTCCTTACAGTTCTCCTTCACCTAGGGTAGAAAGAAGGGGAGACAGGTACAGCTGTGCGCTAACTATGTCTACAGATGGTGATTGTTGGAAATGGTGCTTTCTGCAGCTCCTTACAGTTCTCTTTCACCTAGGGTAGAAAGAAGGGGAGACAGGTACAGCTGTGCGCTAACTATGTCTACAGATGGTGATTGTTGGAAATGGTGCTTTCTGCAGCTCCTTACAGTTCTCCTTCACCTAGGGTAGAAAGAAGGGGAGACAGGTACAGCTGTGCGCTAACTATGTCTACAGATGGTGATTGTTGGAAATGGTGCTTTCTGCAGCTCCTTACAGTTCTCCTTCACCTAGGGTAGAAAGAAGGGTAGACAGGTACAGCTGTGCGCTAACTATGTCTACAGATGGTGATTGTTGGAAATGGTGCTTTCTGCAGCTCCTTACAGTTCTCCCTCACCTAGGGTAAAAAGAAGGGGAGACAGGTACAGCTATGCGCTAACTATGTCTACAGATGGTGATTGTTGGAAATGGTGCTTTCTGCAGCTCCTTACAGTTCTCCTTCACCTAGGGTAGAAAGAAGGGGAGACATGTACAGCTGTGCACTAACTATGTCTACAGATGGTGATTGTTGGAAATGGTGCTTGCTGCAGCTCCTTACAGTTCTCCTTCACCTAGGGTAGAAAGAAGGCGAGACATGTACAGCTGTGCGCTAACTATGTCTACAGATGGTGATTGTTGGAAATGGTGCTTTCTGCAGCTCCTTACAGTTCTCCTTCACCTAGGGTAGAAAGAAGGGGAGACAGGTACAGCTGTGCGCTAACTATGTCTACAGATGGTGATTGTTGGAAATGGTGCTTTCTGCAGCTCCTTACAGTTCTCCTTCACCTAGGGTAGAAAGAAGGGGAGACAGGTACAGCTGTGCGCTAACTATGTCTACAGATGGTGATTGTTGGAAATGGTGCTTTCTGCAGCTCCTTACAGTTCTCCTTCACCTAGGGTAGAAAGAAGGGGAGAAAGGTACAGCTGTGCGCTAACTATGTCTACAGATGGTGATTGTTGGAAATGGTGCTTTCTGCAGCTCCTTACAGTTCTCCTTCACCTAGGGTAGAAAGAAGGGGAGACATGTACAGCTGTGCGCTAACTATGTCTACAGATGGTGATTGTTGGAAATGGTGCTTGCTGCAGCTCCTTACAGTTCTCCTTCACCTAGGGTAGAAAGAAGGGGAGACAGGTACAGTTGTGCGCTAACTATGTCTACAGATGGTGATTGTTGGAAATGGTGCTTTCTGCAGCTCCTTACAATTCTCCTTCACGTAGGGAAGAAAGAAGGGGAGACAGGTACAGCTGTGCGCTAACTATGTCTACAGATGGTGATTGTTGGAAATGTTGCTTTCTGCAGCTTCTTACGGTTCTTCTACACCTAAGGTAAACAGTAAGGGAGACAAGTACAGGTGTGCGCTAACTACGTCCTTAGGTGGTCAATGTTGGAAATAGTAATTTCTGCAGCTTCTTACAGTTCTCTTTCACCTAGGGTAGAAAGTAAGAGAGACATGTACAGCTGTGCGCTAACTATGTCTACAGATGGTGATTGTTGGAAATGGTGCTTTCTGCAGCTCCTTACAGTTCTCCTTCACCTAGGGAAGAAAGAAGGGGAGACAGGTACAGCTGTGCGCTAACTATGTCTACAGATGGTGAATGTTGGAAATGTTGCTTTCTGCAGCTTCTTACGGTTCTTTTACACGTAGGGTAAACAGTAAGGGAGACAAGTACAGGTGTGCGCTAACTACGTCCTTAGGTGGTCAATGTTGGAAATAGTATTTTTTGCAGCTCCTTACAGTTCTCCTTCACCTAGGGTAGAAAGTAACAGAGACATGTACAGCTGTGTGCTAACTATGTCTACAGATGGTGATTGTTGGAAATGGTGCTTTCTGCAGCTCCTTACAGTTCTCCTTCACCTAGGGTAGAAAGAAGGGGAGACAGGTACAGCTGTGCGCTAACTATGTCTACAGATGGTGATTGTTGGAAATGTTGCTTTCTGAAGCTTCGTACGGTTCTTCTACACCTAGGGTAAACAGTAAGGGAGACAAGTACAGGTGTGCGCTAACTACGTCCTTAGGTGGTCAATGTTGGAAATAGTATTTTCTGCAGCTCCTTACAGTTCTCCTTCACCTAGGGTAGAAAGAAGGGGAGACAGGTACAGCTGTGCGCTAACTATGTCTACAGATGTTTGATTGTTGGAAATGTTGCTTTCTGCAGCTTCTTACGGTTCTTCTACACCTAGGGTAAACAGTAAGGGAGACAAGTACAGGTGTGCGCTAACTACGTCATTAGGTGGTCAATGTTGGAAATAGTATTTTCTGCAGCTCCTTACAGTTCTCCTTCACCTAGGGAAGAAAGAAGGGGAGACAGGTACAGCTGTGCGCTAACTATGTCTACAGATGGTGAATGTTGGAAATGTTGCTTTCTGCAGCTCCTTACAGTTCTCCTTCAGCTAGGGTAGAAAGAAGGGGAGACACGTACAGCTGTGCGCTAACTGTGTTTACAGATGGCGATTGTTGGAAATGGTGCTTTCTGCAGCTCCTTACAGTTCTCCTTCACCTAGGGTAGAAAGAAGGGGAGACAGGTACAGCTGTGCGCTAACTATGTCTACAGATGGTGATTGTTGGAAATGGTGCTTTCTGCAGCTCCTTACAGTTCTCCTTCACCTAGGGTAGAAAGAAGGGGAGACAGGTACAGCTGTGCGCTAACTATGTCTACAGATGGTGATTGTTGGAAATGGTGCTTTCTGCAGCTCCTTACAGTTCTATTTCACCTAGGGTAGAAAGAAGGGGGACTGGTACAGCTGTGCGCTAACTATGTCTACAGATGGTGATTGTTGGAAATGGTGCTTTCTACAGCTCCTTACAGTTCTCCTTCACCTAGGGTAGAAAGAAGGGAGACAGGTACAGCTGTGCGCTAACTATGTCTACAGATGGTGATTGTTGGAAATGGTGCTTTCTGCAGCTCCTTACAGTTCTCCTTCACCTAGGGTAGAAAGAAGGGGAGCCAGGTACAGCTGCGCGCTAACTATGTCTACAGATGGTGATTGTTGGAAATGGTGCTTTCTGCAGCTCCTTACTGTTCTCCTTCACCTAGGGTAGAAAGAAGGGGAGACAGGTACAGCTGTGCGCTAACTATGTCTACAGATGGTGATTGTTGGAAATGGTGCTTTCTGCAGCTCCTTACAGTTCTCCTTCACCTAGGGTAGAAAGAAGGGGGACTGGTACAGCTGTGCGCTAACTATGTCTACAGATGGTGATTGTTGGAAATGGTGCTTTCTGCAGCTCCTTACAGTTCTCCTTCACCTAGGGTAGAAAGAAGGGGAGACAGGTACAGCTGTGCGCTAACTATGTCTACAGATGGTGATTGTTGGAAATGGTGCTTTCAGCAGCTCCTTACTGTTCTCCTTCACCTAGGGTAGAAAGAAGGGGAGACAGGTACAGCTGTGCGCTAACTATGTCTACAGATGGTGATTGTTGGAAATGGTGCTTTCTGCAGCTCCTTACAGTTCTCCTTCACCTAGGGTAGAAAGAAGGGGGACAGGTACAGCTGTGCGCTAACTATGTCTACAGATGGTGGGTGATGGAAATGGTGCTTTCTGCAGCTCCTTACAGTTCTCCTTCACCTAGGGTAGAAAGAAGGGGAGACAGGTACAGCTGTGCGCTAACTATGTCTACAGATGGTGATAGTTGGAAATGGTGCTTTCTGCAGCTCCTTACAGTTCTCCTTCACCTAGGGTAGAAAGAAGGGGGACAGGTACAGCTGTGCACTAACTATGTCTACAGATGGTGATTGTTGGAAATGGTGCTTTCTGCAGTTCCTTACAGTTCTCCTTCACCTAGGGTAGAATGAAGGGGGACTGGTACAGCTGTGCGCTAACTATGTCTACAGATGGTGATTGTTGGAAATGGTGCTTTCTGCAGCTCCTTACAGTTCTCCTTCACCTAGGGTAGAAAGAAGGGGAGACAGGTACAGCTGTGCGCTAACTATGTCTACAGATGGTGATTGTTGGAAATGGTGCTTTCTGCAGCTCCTTACAGTTCCCCTTCACCTAGGGTAGAAAGAAGGGGAGACAGGTACAGCTGTGCGCTAACTATGTCTACAGATGGTGATTGTTGGAAATGGTGCTTTCTGCAGCTCCTTACAGTTCTCCTTCACCAAGGGTAGAGAGAAGGGGGACAGGTACAGCTGTGCGCTATGTCTACAGATGGTGACTGTTGGAAACGGTGCTTTCTGCAGCTCCTTACAGTTCTCCTTCACCTAGGGTAGAAAGAAGGGGAGACAGGTACAGCTGTGCGCTAACTAAGTCTACAGATGGTGATTGTTGGAAATGGTGCTTTCTGCAGCTCCTTACAGCTCTCCTTCACCTAGGGTAGAAAGAAGGGAGACAGGTACAGCTGCGCGCTAACTATGTCTACAGATGGTGATTGTTGGAAATAGTGCTTTCTGCAGCTCCTTACTGTTCTCCTTCACCTAGGGTAGAAAGAAGGGGAGACAGGTACAGCTGTGCGCTAACTATGTCTAAAGATGGTGATTGTTGGAAATGGTGCTTTCTGCAGCTCCTTACAGTTCTCCTTCACCTAGGGTAGAAAGAAGGGGGACTGGTACAGCTGTGCGCTAACTATGTCTACAGATGGTGATTGTTGGAAATGGTGCTTTCTGCAGCTACTTACAGTTCTCCTTCAACTAGGGTAGAAAGAAGGGGAGACAGGTACAGCTGTGCGCTAACTATGTCTACAGATGGTGATTGTTGGAAATGGTGCTTTCTGCAGCTCCTTACAGTTCTCCTTCACCTAGGGTAGAAAGAAGGGGAGACAGGTACAGCTGTGCGCTAACTATGTCTACAGATGGTGATTGTTGCAAATGGCGCTTTCTGCAGCTCCTTACAGTTCTCCTTCAACTAGGGTAGAAAGAAGGGGAGACAGGTACAGCTGTGCGCTAACTATGTCTACAGATGGTGATTGTTGGAAATGGTGCTTTCTGCAGCTCCTTACAGTTCTCCTTCACCTAGGGTAGAAAGAAGGGGAGACAGGTACAGCTGTGCGCTAACTATGTCTACAGATGGTGATTGTTGGAAATGTTGCTTTCTGCTGCTTCTTACGGTTCTTCTACACCTAGGGTAAACAGTAAGGGAGACAAGTACAGGTGTGCGCTAACTACGTCCTTAGGTGGTCAATGTTGGAAATAGTATTTTCTGCAGCTTCTTACAGTTCTGTTTCACCTAGGGTAGAAAGTAAGAGAGACATGTACAGCTGTGCGCTAACTATGTCTACAGATGGTGATTGTTGGGAATGGTGCTTTCTGCAGCTCCTTACAGTTCTCCTTCACCTAGGGAAGAAAGAAGGGGAGACAGGTACAGCTGTGCGCTAACTATGTCTACAGATGGTGATTGTTGGAAATGGTGCTTTCTGCAGCTCATTACAGTTCTCCTTCACCTAGGGTAGAAAGACGGGGAGACAGGTACGGCTGTGTGCTAACTATGTCTACAGATGGTGATTGTTCGAAATGTTGCTTTCTGCAGCTTCTTACGGTTCTTCTACACCTAGGGTAAACAGTAAGGGAGACAAGTACAGGTGTGCGCTAACTACGTCCTTAGGTGGTCAATGTTGGAAATAGTAATTTCTGCAGCTCCTTACAGTTCTCCTTTACCTAGGGTAGAAAGAAGGGGAGACAGGTACAGCTGTGCGCTAACTATGTCTACAGACGGTGATTGGTGGAAATGGTGCTTTCTGCAGCTCCTTACAGTTCTCCTTCACCTAGGGTAGAAAAAAGAGAGACAGGTACAGCTGTGCGCTAACTATGTCAACAGATGGTGATTGTTGGAAATGGTGCTTTCTGCAGCTACTTACAGTTCTCCTTCACGTAGGGAAGAAAGTAGGGGAGACAGGTACAGCAGTGCGCTAACTATGTCTACAGATGGTGACTGTTGGAAATGTTGCTTTCTGCAGCTTCTTACGGTTCTTCTACACCTAGGGTAAACAGTAAGGGAGACAAGTACAGGTGAGCGCTAACTACGTCCTTAGATGGTCAATGTTGGAAATAGTATTTTCTGCATGCCCTTACAGTTCTCCTTCACCTAGGGTAGAAAGAAGGGGAGACACGTACAGCTGTGCGCTAACTGTGTCTACAGATGATGATTGTTAGAAATGGTGCTTTCTGCAGCTCCTTACAGTTCTCCTTCACCTAGGGTAGAAAGTAACAGAGACATGTACAGCTGTGCGCTAACTATGTCTACAGATGGTGATTGTTGGAAATGGTGCTTTCTGCAGCTCCTTACAGTTCTCCTTCACCTAGGGTAGAAAGTAAGAGAGACATGTACAGCTGTGCGCTAACTATGTCTACAGATGGTGATTGTTGGAGATGGTGCTTTCTGCAGCTCTTTACAGTTCTCCTTCACCTAGGGAAGAAAGAAGGGGAGACAGGTACAGCTGTGTGCTAACTATGTCTACAGATGGTGATTGTTGGAAATGGTGCTTTCTGCAGCTCCTTACAGTTCTCCTTCACCTAGGGTAGAAAGAAGGGGAGACAGGTACGGCTGTGCGCTAACTATGTCTACAGATGTTGATTGTTGGAAATGGTGCTTTCTGCAGCTCCTTACAGTTCTCCTTCACGTAGGGAAGAAAGAAGGGGAGACAGGTACAGCTGTGGGCTAACTATGTCTACAGATGGTGATTGTTGGAAATGTTGCTTTCTGCAGCTTCTTACGGTTCTTCTACACCTAGGGTAAACAGTAAGGGAGACAAGTACAGGTGTGCGCTAACTACGTCCTTAGGTGGTCAATGTTGGAAATAGTATTTTCTGCAGCTCCTTACAGTTCTCCTTCACCTAGGGTAGAAAGTAAGACAGACATGTACAGCTGTGCGCTAACTATGTCTACAGACGGTGATTGTTGGGAAACGTGCTTTCTGCAGCTCCTTACAGTTCTAATTCACCTAGGGAAGAAAGAAGGGGAGACAGGTACAGCTGTGCGCTAACTATGTCTACAGATGATGAGTGTTGGAAATGTTGCTTTCTGCAGCTTCTTACGGTTCTTCTAAACATAGGGTAAACAGTAAGGGAGACAAGTACAGGTGTGCGCTAACTACATCCTTAGGTGGTCAATGTTGGAAATAGTAATTTCTGCAGCTCCTTACAGTTCTCCTTCACCTAGGGTAGAAAGAAGGGGAGACAGGTACAGCTGTGCGCTAACTATGTCTACAGATGGTGATTGTTGGAAATGGTGCTTCCTGCAGCTCCTTACAGTTCTCCTTCACCTAGGGTAGAAAGAAGGGGAGACAGGTACAGCTGTGCGCTAACTATGTCTACAGATGGTGATTGTTGGAAATGGTGCTTTCTGCAGCTCCTTACAGTTCTCCTTCACCTAGGGTAGAAAGAAGGGGAGACAGGTACAGCTGTGCGCTAACTATGTCTACAGATGGTGGTTGTTGGAAATGGTGTTTCTTAAGCTCCTTACAGTTCTCCTTCACCTAGGGTAGAAAGAAGGGGAGACAGGTACAGCTGTGCGCTAACTATGTCTACAGATGGTGATTATTGGAAATGGTGCTTTCTGCAGCTCCTTACAGTTCTCCTTCACGTAGGGAAGAAAGTAGGGGAGACAGGAACAGCTGTGCGCTAACTATGTCTACAGATGGTGATTGTTGGAAATGGTGCTTTCTGCAGCTCCTTAGAGTTCTCGTTCACCTAGGGTAGAAAGAAGGGGAGACAGGTACAGCTGTGCGCTAACTATGTCTACAGATGGTGATTGTTGGAAATGGTGCTTTCTGCAGCTCATTAGAGTTCTCCTTCACCTAGGGTAGAAAGAAGGGGAGACAGGTACGGCTGTGTGCTAACTATGTCTACAGATGGTGATTGTTGGAAATGTTGCTTTCTGCAGCTTCTTACGGTTCTTCTACACCTAGGGTAAACAGTAAGGGAGACAAGTACAGGTGTGCGCTAACTACGTCCTTAGGTGGTCAATGTTGGAAATAGTAATTTCTGCAGCTCCTTAGAGTTCTCCTTTACCTAGGGTAGAAAGAAGGGGAGACAGGTACAGCTGTGCGCTAACTATGTCTACAGACGGTGATTGGTGGAAATGGTGCTTTCTGCAGCTCCTTACAGTTCTCCTTCACCTAGGGTAGAAAAAAGAGAGACAGGTACAGCTGTGCGCTAACTATGTCAACAGATGGTGATTGTTGGAAATGGTGCTTTCTGCAGCTCCTTACAGTTCTCCTTCACGTAGGGAAGAAAGTAGGGGAGACAGGTACAGCTGTGCGCTAACTATGTCTACAGATGGTGACTGTTGGAAATGTTGCTTTCTGCAGCTTCTTACGGTTCTTCTACACCTAGGGTAAACAGTAAGGGAGACAAGTACAGGTGAGCGCTAACTACGTCCTTAGATGGTCAATGTTGGAAATAGTATTTTCTGCATGCCCTTACAGTTCTCCTTCACCTAGGGTAGAAAGAAGGGGAGACACGTACAGCTGTGCGCTAACTGTGTCTACAGATGATGTTTGTTAGAAATGGTGCTTTCTGCAGCTCCTTACAGTTCTCCTTCACCTAGGGTAGAAAGTAACAGAGACATGTACAGCTGTGCGCTAACTATGTCTACAGATGGTGATTGTTGGAAATGGTGCTTTCTGCAGCTCCTTACAGTTCTCCTTCACCTAGGGTAGAAAGTAAGAGAGACATGTACAGCTGTGCGCTAACTATGTCTACAGATGGTGATTGTTGGAGATGGTGCTTTCTGCAGCTCTTTACAGTTCTCCTTCACCTAGGGAAGAAAGAAGGGGAGACGGGTACAGCTGTGCGCTAACTATGTCTACAGATGGTGATTGTTGGAAATGGTGCTTTCTGCAGCTCCTTACAGTTCTCCTTCACCTAGGGTAGAAAGAAGGGGAGACAGGTACAGCTGTGCGCTAACTATGTCTACAGATGTTGATTGTTGGAAATGGTGCTTTCTGCATCTCCTTACAGTTCTCCTTCACGTAGGGAAGAAAGAAGGGGAGACAGGTACAGCTGTGGGCTAACTATGTCTACAGATGGTGATTGTTGGAAATGTTGCTTTCTGCAGCTTCTTACGGTTCTTCTACACCTAGGGTAAACAGTAAGGGAGACAAGTACAGGTGTGCGCTAACTACGTCCTTAGGTGGTCAATGTTGGAAATAGTATTTTCTGCAGCTCCTTACAGTTCTCCTTCACCTAGGGTAGAAAGTAAGACAGACATGTACAGCTGTGCGCTAACTATGTCTACAGACGGTGATTGTTGGAAAACATGCTTTCTGCAGCTCCTTACAGTTCTAATTCACCTAGGGAAGAAAGAAGGGGAGACAGGTACAGCTGTGCGCTAACTATGTCTACAGATGATGAGTGTTGGAAATGTTGCTTTCTGCAGCTTCTTACGGTTCTTCTACACATAGGGTAAACAGTAAGGGAGACAAGTACAGGTGTGCGCTAACTACATCCTTAGGTGGTCAATGTTGGAAATAGTATTTTCTGCAGCTCCTTACAGTTCTCCTTCACCTAGGGGAGAAAGTAACAGAGACATGTACAGCTGTGCGCTAACTATGTCTACAGATGGTGATTGTTGGAAGTGGTGCTTTCTGCAGCTCCTTACAGTTCTCCTTCACCTAGGGAAGACAGAAGGGGAGACAAGTACAGCTGTGCGCTAACTATGTCTACAGATGGTGATTGTTGGAAATGTTGCTTTCTGCAGCTTCTTACGGTTCTTCTACACCTAGGGTAAACAGTAAGGGAGACAAGTACAGGTGTGCGTTAACGACGTCCTTAGGTGGTCAATGTTGGAAATAGTAATTTCTGCAGCTCCTTACAGTTCTCCTTCACCTAGGGTAGAAAGAAGGGGAGACAGGTACAGCTGTGCACTAACTATGTCTACAGATGGTGATTGTTGGAATTGGTGCTTCCTGCAGCTCCTTACAGTTCTCCTTCACCTAGGGTAGAAAGAAGGGGAGACAGGTACAGCTGTGCGCTAACTATGTCTACAGATGGTGATTGTTGGAAATGGTGCTTTCTGCAGCTTCTTACAGTTCTCCTTCACGTAGGGAAGCAAGTAGGTGAGACAGGTACAGCAGTGCGCTAACTATGTCTACAGATGGTGATTGTTGGAAATGTTGCTTTCTGCAGCTTCTTACGGTTCTTCTACACCTAGGGTAAACAGTAAGGGAGACAAGTACAGGTGAGCGCTAACTACGTCCTTAGGTGGTCAATAGTGGAAACAGTATTTTCTGCAGTTCCTTACAGTTCTCCTTCACCTAGGGTAGAAAGAAGGGGAGACAGGTACAGCTGTGCGCTAACTATGTCTACAGTTGGTGATTGTTGGAAATGGTGCTTTCTGCAGCTCCTTACAGTTCTCCTTCACCTAGGGTAGAAAGAAGGGGAGACAGGTACAGCTGTGCGCTAACTATGTCTACAGATGGTGGTTGTTGGAAATGGTGCTTTCTTAAGCTCCTTACAGTTCTCCTTCACCTAGGGTAGAAAGAAGGGGAGACAGGTACAGCTGTGCGCTAACTATGTCTACAGATGGTGATTATTGGAAATGGTGCTTTCTGCAGCTCCTTACAGTTCTCCTTCACGTAGGGAAGAAAGTAGGGGAGACAGGAACAGCTGTGCGCTAACTATGTCTACAGATGGTGATTGTTGGAAATGGTGCTTTCTGCAGCTCCTTACAGTTCTCCTTCACCTAGGGTAGAAAGAAGGGGAGACAGGTACAGCTGTGCGCTAACTACGTCTACAGATGGTGATTGTTGGAAATGGTGCTTTCTGCAGCTCCTTACAGTTCTCCTTCACCTAGGGTAGAAAGAAGGGGAGACAGGTACAGCTGTGCGCTAACTATGTCTACAGATGGTGATTGTTGGAAATGGTGCTTTCTGCAGCTCCTTACAGTTCTCCTTCACCTAGGGTAGAAAGAAGGGGAGACATGTACAGCTGTGCGCTAACTATGTCTACAAATGGTGATTGTTGGAAATGGTGCTTTCTGCAGCTCGTTACAGTTCTCCTTCACCTAGGGTAGAAAGAAGGGGAGACAGGTACAGCTGTGCGCTAACTATGTCTACAGATGGTGATTGTTGGAAATGGTGCTTTCTGCAGCTCCTTACAATTCTCCTTCACGTAGGGAAGAAAGACGGGGAGACAGGTACAGCTGTGCGCTAACTATGTCTACAGATGGTGATTGTTGGAAATGGTGCTTTCTGCAGCTCCTTACAATTCTCCTTCACATAGGGAAGAAAGAAGGGGAGACAGGTACAGCTGTGCGCTAACTATGTCTACAGATGGTGATTGTTGGAAATGGTGCTTTCTGCAGCTCCTTACAGTTCTCCTTCACCTAGGGTAGAAAGAAGGGGAGACAGGTACAGCTGTGCGCTAACTATGTCTACCGATGTTGATTGTTGGAAATGGTGCTTTGTGCAGCTCCTTACAGTTCTCTTCACGTAGGGAAGAAAGAAGGGGAGACAGGTACAGCTGTGCGCTAACTATGTCTACAGATGGTGATTGTTGGAAATGTTGCTTTCTGCTGCTTCTTACAGTTCTTCTACACCTAGGGTAAACAGTAAGGGAGACAAGTACAGGTGTGCGCTAACTACGTCCTTAGGTGGTCAATGTTGGAAATAGTATTTTCTGCAGCTTCTTACAGTTCTGTTTCACCTAGGGTAGAAAGTAAGAGAGACATGTACAGCTGTGCGCTAACTATGTCTACAGATGGTGATTGTTGGAGATGGTGCTTTCTGCAGCTCTTTACAGTTCTCCTTCACCTAGGGAAGAGAGAAGGGGAGACAGGTACAGCTGTGCGCTAACTATGTCTACAGATGGTGATTGTTGGAAATGGTGCTTTCTGCAGCTCCTTGCAGTTCTCCTTCACCTAGGGTAGAAAGAAGTGGAGACAGGTACAGCTGTGCGCTAACTATGTCTACAGATGGTGATTGTTGGAAATGGTGCTTTCTGCAGCTCCTTACAGTTCTCCTTCACCTAGGGGAGAAAGAAGGGGAGACAGGTACAGCTGTGCGCTAACTATGTCTACAGATGGTGATTGTTGGAAATGGTGCTTTCTGCAGCTCCTTACAGTTCTCCTTCACGTAGGGAAGAAAGAAGGGGAGACAGGTACAGCTGTGCGCTAACTATGTCTACAGATGGTGAATGTTGGAAATGTTGCTTTCTGCAGCTTCTTACGGTTCTTCTACACCTAGGGTAAACAGTAAGGGAGACAAGTACAGGTGTGCGCTAACTACGTCCTTAGGTGGTCAATGTTGGAAATAGTATTTTCTGCAGCTCCTTACAGTTCTCCTTCACCTAGGGTAGAAAGTAAGAGAGACATGTACAGCTGTGCACTAACTATGTCTACAGATGGTGATTGTTGGAAATGGTGCTTTCTGCAGCTCCTTACAGTTCTCCTTCACGTAGGGAAGAAAGAAGGGGAGACAGGTACAGATGTGCGCTAACTATGTCTACAGATGGTGATTGTTGGAAATGGTGCTTTCTGCAGCTCCTTACAGTACTCCTTCACGTAGGGAAGAAAGAAGGGGAGACAGCTACGGCTGTGCGCTAACTATGTCTACAGATGGTGATTGTTGGAAATGGTGCTTTCTGCAGCTCCTTACAGTACTCCTTCACGTAGGGTAGAAAGAAGGGGAGACAGGTACAGCTGTGCGCTAACTATGTCTACAGATGGTGATTGTTGGAAATGGTGCTTTCTGCAGCTCCTTACAGTTCTCCTTCACCTAGGGTAGAAAAAAGGGTGAGGGGGACAGGTACAGCTGTGCGCTAACTATGTCTACAGATGGTGATTGTTGGAAATGGTGCTTTCTGCAGCTCCTTACAGTTCTCCTTCACCTAGGGTAGAAAGAAGGGGAGACAGGTACAGCTGTGCGCTAACTATGTCTACAGATGGTGATTGTTGGAAATGGTGCTTTCTGCAGCTCCTTACAGTTTTCCTTCACCTAGGGAAGAAGGAAGGGGAGACAGGTACAGCTGTGCGCTAACTATGTCTACAGATGGTGAATGTTGGAAATGTTGCTTTCTACAGCTTCTTACGGTTCTTCTACACCTAGGGTAAACAGTAAGGGAGACAAGTACAGGTGTGCGCTAACTACGTCCTTAGGTGGTCAATGTTGGAAATAGTATTTTCTGCAGCTCCTTACAGTTCTCCTTCACCTAGGGTAGAAAGTAAGAGAGACATGTATAGCTGTGCGCCAAGTATGTCTACAGATGGTGATTGTTGGAAATGAGTCTTTCTGCAGCTCCTTACAGTTCTCCTTTACCTAGGGTAGAAAGAAGGGCGAGGGGGACAGGTGCAGCTGTGCGCTAACTATGTCTACAGATGGTGATTGTTGGAAATGGTGCTTTCTGCAGCTCCTTACAGTTCTCATTCACCTAGGGTAGAAAGAAGGGGAGACAGGTACAGCTGTGCGCTAACTATGTCTTCAGATGGTGATTGTTGGAAATGGTGCTTTCTGCAGCTCCTTACAGTTCTCCTTCACGTAGGGAAGAAAGAAGGGGAGACAGGTACAGCTGTGCGCTAACTATGTCTACAGATGGTGAATGTTGGACATGTTGCTTTCTGCAGCTTCTTACGGTTCTTCTACACCTAGGGTAAACAGTAAGGGAGACAAGTACAGGTGTGCGCTAACTACGTCCTTAGGTGGTCAATGTTGGAAATAGTATTTTCTGCAGCTCCTTACAGTTCTCCTTCACCAAGGTTAGAAAGTAAGGGAAACATGTACATTTGTGCGCTAACTATGTCTGCATATGGTGAATGTTGGAAATGGTACTTTCTGCACATCCTTACAGTTCGTTTTCACATACTGTATAAAGGAATAGAGATATGTACAGGTGTGCGCAAACTATGTCGACAGATGGTGAATGTTGGAAAAGGGTGCTTTCTGCAGCTCCTTACAGTTCTCCTTCACCTAGGGTAGAAAGTAAGGAAGATGTGTATGGGTGTGCGCTAACCATGTCTACACATCTTGAATGTTGGAAATGGTGATTACTGCAGCTCTTTTCAGTTCTCCTTGATCAAGGGTAGAATGTAAGGGAGACATGTGAGGTGTGCGCTAACTATTTCTAGAGATGTTGAACATTGGAAATGTTGCTTTCTGCAGCTCTTTTCAGTTCTCCTTCAACAAGGGTTGAATGTAAGGTAGACATGTGAGGTGTGCGCTAACTACGTCTAGAGATGGTGAATGTTGGAAATGGTGCTTTCTGCAGCTCCTTACAGTTCTCCTTCACCTAGGGTAGAAAGTAAGGAAGATGTGTATGGGTGTGCGCTAACCATGTCTACACATCGTGAATGTTGGAAATGGTGATTACTGCAGCTCTTTTCAGTTCTCCTTCATCAAGGGTAGAATGTAAGGGAGACATGTGAGGTGTGCGCTAACTATTTCTAGAGATGTTGAACATTGGAAACGGTGCTTTCTGCATCTCCTTACAGTTCTCCTTCACCTAGGCAAGAACGTAAGGGAGGCATGTACAGCTCTGCGCTAACTATGTTTACAGATGGTGAATGTTGGAAAAGGTGCTTTCTGCAGCTCCTTACGGTTCTCCTTCACCAAGGGTGGACACTATGGGAGACATGTACAGGAGTGCGCTAACTTCGTCCTTAGGTGGTCAATGTTGGAAATAGTATTTTCTGCAGCTCCTTACAGTTCTCCTTCACCTAGGGTACAAAGTAAGAGAGACATGTACAGCTGTGCGCTAACTATGTCTACAGATGGTGACTGTTGGAAATGGTGCTTTCTGCAGCTCCTTACAGTTCTCCTTCACCTAGGGTATAAAGAAGGGGAGACAGGTACAGCTGTGCGCTAACTATGTCTACAGATGGTGATTGTTGGAAATGGTGCTTTCTGCAGCTCCTTACAGTTCTCCTTCACGTAGGGAAGAAAGTAGGGGAGACATGTACAGCTGTGCGCTAACTTTGTCTACAGTTGGTGATTGTTGGAAATGTTGCTTTCTGCAGCTTCTTACAGTTCTTCTACACCTAGAGTAAACAGAAAGGGAGACATGTACAGGTGTGCGCTAACTACGTCCTTAGGTGGTCAATGTTGGAAATAGTATTTTCTGCAGCTCCTTACAGTTCTCCTTCACCTAGGGTAGAAAGTAAGAGAGACATGTACAGCTGTGCGCTAACTATGTCTACAGATGGTGATTGTTGGAAATGGTGCTTTCTGCAGCTCCTTACAGTTCTCCTTCACCTAGGGAAGAAAGAAGGGGAGACAGGTACACCTGTGCGCTAACTATGTCTACAGATGGTGAATGTTGGAAATGTTGCTTTCTGCAGCTTCTTACGGTTCTAACGCTGTCTGGTCTCCTTCCCCAAAACCAACCAACCAACCAATCTTACGGTTCTTCTACACCTAGGGCAAACAGTAAGGGAGACAAGTACAGGTGTGCGCTAACTACTTCCTTAGGTGGTCAATGTTGGAAATAGTATTTTCTGCAGCTCCTTACAGTTCTCCTTCACCTAGGGTAGAAAGTAAGAGAGACATGGACAGCTGTGCGCTAACTATGTCTACAGATGGTGATTGTTGGAAATGGTGCTTTCTGCAGCTCCTTACAGTTCTCCTTCACCTAGGGAAGAAAGAAGGGGAGACAGGTACAGCTGTGCGCTAACTATGTCTACAGATGGTGAATGTTGGAAATGTTGCTTTCTGCAGCTTCTTACGGTTCTTCTACACCTAGGGTAAACAGTAAGGGAGACAAGTACAGGTGTGCGCTAACTACGTCCTTAGGTGGTCAATGTTGGAAATAGTATTTTCTGCAGCTCCTTACAGTTCTCCTTCACCTGGGATAGAAAGTAAGGGAGATATCTACAGTTGTGCGCTGACTATGTCTAGAGATGTTGAATGTGGGAAACGGTGCTTTCTGCAGCTCCTTACAGTTCTATTTCACCTAGGGTAGAAAGTGAGGGAGACATTTACTGCTGTGGGCTAACTATGTCTACAGATGGTAAACGTTGGAAATGGTGCTTTCTGCAGCTCATAACAGTTGTCCTTCACCTAGGGTAGAAAGTAAGTGAGACATTTACAGCTGTGCGCTAACTATGTCTACAGATGGTAAATGTTGGAAATGGTGCTTTCTGCAGCTCCATACAGTTCTTTTTCATCAAGGGTAGAAAGTAAGGGAGATACGTACAGCTGTGCGCTAACTATGTCTACAGATGGTGAATGTTGGAAAAGGTGCTTTCTACAGCTCCTTACGGTTCTCCTTCATCAAGGGTAGACAGTATTGGAGACATGTACAGGAGTGCGCTAACTATGCCAGTGATGGTCAATGTTGGAAATGGTGCTTTCTGCAGCTCCTTACAGTTCTCCTTCACCTAGGGTAGAAAGTAATGGAGACATGTACAGGTGTGCGATAACTATGTCTACAGATGGTGAATAATGGAAATGGTTCTTTCTGCAGCTCCTTACAGTTCTATTTCACCTAGGGTAGAAAGTAAGGGAGACATGTACTGCTGTGCGCTAACTATGTCTACAGATGGTGAATGTTGGAATGGGACATTCTGCACCTCCTTACAGTTCTTTTTCACCTACTGCGTAAAGGAAGAGAGATATGTACAGCTGTGCGCTAACCATGTCTACAGATGGTGAATGTTGGGAATGGTGCTTTCTGCAGCTCCTTACGGTTCTCCTTCACCAAGGGTAGACAGTATTGGAGACATGTACAGGAGTGCGCTAACTATGCCAGTGATGGTCAATGTTGGAAATGGTGCTTTCTGCAGCTCCTTACAGTTCCCCTTCACCTAGGGTAGAAAGTAAGGGAGACTTGTACAGCTCTGCGCTAACTATGTCTACAGAGGGTGAATGTTGGAAATGGTGCTTTCAGCAGCTCCTTACAGTTCTCCTTCACCGAGAGAAAAAAGGAAGGGAGACATGTACAGCAGTGGGCTAACTATGACTACAGATGGTGAATGATGGAAAAGGTGCTTTCTGCAGCTCCTTACAGTTCTCCTTCACCTAGGATAGAAAGTAAGGGAGATATCTACAGTTGTGCGCTAACAATGTCTAGAGATGTTGAATGTGGGAAACGGTGCTTTCTGCAGCTCCTTACAGTTCTTCTTAATCAAGGGGAGAAAGAAAGGGAGACATGTACAGGTGTGTGCTAACTATGTCTACAGATGGTGAATGATGAAAATGGTGTTTTCTGCAGCTCCTTACAGTACTATTTCACCTAGGGTAGAACGTAAGGGAGACATTTACTGCTGTGCGCTAACTATGTCTACAGATGGTAAACGTTGGAAATGGTGCTTTCTGCAGCTCATAACAGTTGTCCTTCACCTAGGGTAGAAAGTATGGGAGACATGTACAACTGTGTGCAAACTATGTCTACATATTGGAAATGTTGGAAATGGTGCTTTCTGCATATCCGTATAGTTCTCCTTCACCTAGGGTAGAAAGTAAGGGAGACATGTACAGTTGTGCGCCAACTATGTCTAGAGATGTTGAATGTGGGAAATAGTGCTTTCTGCAGCTCCTTTCAGTTTTCTTTCACCTAGGGTAGATAGTAAGGGAGACATGTACAGCTGTGCGCTAACTATGCCTACAGATGGTGAATGATGAAAATGGTGCTTTCTGCAGCTCTTTACAGTTCTCCTTCACCTAGGATAGAAAGTAAGGGAGATATCTACAGTTGTGCGCTAACTATGTCTAGAGATGTTGAATGTGGGAAACGGTGCTTTCTGCAGCTCCTTACAGTTCTTCTTAATCAAGGGTAGAAAGAAAGGGGGACGTGTACAAGTGTGCGCTAACTATGTCTACGGAAGGTGAATGTTGGAAATGGTGCTTTCTGCTGCACCTTGCAGATCTCCTTCACCTTGGGTAGAAAGTAAGTTAGACATGTACAGGTGTGCGCTAACTATGTCTACAGGTGGTGAATGTTGGAAAAGGTGCTTTCTGCAGCTCCTTACGGTTCTCCTTCACCAAGGGTAGACAGTATTGGAGACATGTACAGGAGTGCGCTAACTATGCCAGTGATGGTCAATGTTGGAAATGGTGCTTTCTGCAGCTCCTTACAGTTCTCCTTCACCTAGGGTAGAAAGTAATGGAGACATGTACAGGTGTGCAATAACTATGTCTACAGATGGTGAATAATGGAAATGGTGCTTTCTGCAGCTCCTTACAGTTCTCCTTCACCTAGGGTAGAAAGTAATGGAGACATGTACAGCTGTGCGCTAACTATATCTATGGATGGTGAATGTTAGAAATGGTGCTTTCTGCAGGTCCTTACAGTTATCCTTCACCTAGGGAAGAAAGTAGGGCAGACATATACAGGTGTGCGCCAACTATGGCTACAAATGGTGAGTGTTCGAAATGGTGCGTTCGGCAGCTCCTTATAGTTCTCCTCCACCTAGGGTAGACAGTATGGGAGACATGTACAGGAGTGCGCTACCCATGTCTACGGATGGTGAATGTTGGAAATGGTGCTTTCTGCAGCTGCTTACAGATCTCCTTCACCTAGGGTAGAAAGTAAGGGTGACATGTACAGCTGTGGGCTAACCATGTCTATGGATGGTGAATGTTGGAAATGGTGCTTTCTGCTGCTCCTTACAGTTCTCCATCACCTAGGGTAGAAAGTAAGGGAGACATGTACGGGTGTGCGCTAAATATGTCTACACATCGTGAATGTTGGAAATGGTGATTTCTGCAGCTCTTTTCAGTTCTCGTTCGTCAAGGGTAGAATGTAAGGGAGACATGTGAGGTGTGCGCTAACTATGTCTACATCTGGTGAATGTTGGAAATGATGCATCCTGCAGCTCCTACAGTTCTCCTTCACCTAGGGAAGAAAGTAGGGGGACATTTACAGGTGTGCGCTATCTATGTCTACAGATGGTGAATGTTGGAAATGGTGCTTTCTGCAGCTCCATACAGTTCTTCTTCATCAAGGGCAGAAAGTATGCGAGACATGTAGAACTGTGCGCTAACTATGTCTACAGATGGTGAATGTTGGAAAAGGTGCTTTCTGCAGCTCCTTACAGTTTTTCTTCTTCTAGGGTAGACAGTAAGGTAGACATGTACAGCTGGGCGCTAACTATGTCAACAGCTGGTGAATGTTGGAAATGGTGCTTTCTGGAGCTCCTTCACCTAGGGTAGAAAGTAAGCGAGACATGTACAGCTGTGAGGTAACTATGTCTACAGATGGAGAAAGTTGGAAATGGTGCTTTCTGCATATCCTTACAGTTCTCCTTCACCTAGTGTAGAAAGTAAAGGACACATGTACAGCTGTGCGCTAACTATGCCTACAGATGGTGAATGTTGGTAGTGGAGCTTTCTGCAGCGCCTTACAGTTCTTCTTCACCAAGGTTAGAAAGTAAGGGAAAAATGTACATTTGTGCGCTAACTATGTCTACCTATGGTGAATGTTGGAAATGGCACTTTCTGCACAATCTTACAGTTCTTTTTCACATACTGTATAAAGGAATAGAGATATGTACAGCTGTGCGCTAACTATGTCTACAGATGGTGAATGTTGGAAATGGTGCTTTCTGCATCTCCTTACAGTTCTCCTTCACCTAGGGTAGAAAGTAAGGGGACATGTACAGCTGGGCGCTAACTATGTCTACAGATGGTGAATGTTGGAAATGGTGCTTTCTGCAGCTCCTTACAGTTGTCCTTCACCTAGGGTAGAAAGTAAGGGAAACATGTACATTTGTGCGCTAACTATGTCTACATATGGTGATTGTTGGAAATGGCACTTTCTGCACAATCTTACAGTTCTTTTTCACATACTGTATAAAGGAATAGAGATATGTACAGCTGTGTGCTAACTATGTCTACAGATGGTGAATGTTGGAAATGGTGCCTTCTGCAGCTCCTTACAGTTATCCTTCACCTAGGTAAGAGAGTGGGGGAGACATGTACAGATGTGCGCTATTTATGTCTACGGATGGTGAATGTTGGAAATGGTGCTTTCTGCAGCTTTTTACAGTTCTCCTTCACCTATGGTGGAAAGTAAGGGAGACGTTTACAGGTGTGTGCTAACCGTGTCTATAGATAAGGAATTATGGAAATGGTGCTTTCTGCAGCTCCTTACAGTTCTCCTTCACCTAGGGTAGAAAGTAATCGAGACATGTACAGCTGTGCGCTAACCATGTCTACGGATGGTGAATGTTGGAAATGGTGTTTTCTGCAGCCCCTTACAGTTCTCCTTCACCTAGGGTAGAAAGTAAGGGAGACACCTACAGCTGTGCGCTAACTATGTCTACGGATGGTGAATGTTGGAAATGGTGCTCCTGCAGCTCCTTACAGATCTCCTTTACCTAGGGTAGAAAGGAAGGGAGACATGTACAGCTGTGCGCTAACAATGTTTACGGATGGTGAATGTTGGAAATGGTGCTTTTTGCAGCTCTTTTCAGTTCTCCTTCACGTAGGGAAGAACGTAGCGGAGACATGTACAGGTGTGCGCGTACTATGTCTACCGATGGTGAATGTCGGTAATGGTGCTTTCTGCAGCTCCTTACAGTTCTCCTTCACCTAGGGTAGAAAGTAATGGAGACATGTACAGCTGTGCGCTAATTATGTCTACGGATGCTGAACGTTAGAAATGGTGCTTTCTGAAGCTCCTTACAGTTCTCCTTCACCTAGGAAAGAAAGTAGGGGAGACATGTACAGGTGTGCGCTAACTATGTCTAGAGATGGTGAATGTTGGAAATGGTGCTTTCTGCAGCCCCTTACATTTCTCCTTCACCTAGGGTAGAAAGTAAGGGAGACATCTACAGCTGTGCGCTAACTATGTCTACGGATGGTGAATGTTGGAAATGGTGCTCCTGCAGCTCCTTTCAGTTCTTCTTCATCAAGGGTCGAAACTAATTGAGACATGTACGGCTGTGCGCTAACTGTGTCTACAGATGGCGAATGTTGCAAATGGTGCTTTCCGCAGCTCCTAACAGTTCTCCCTCACCTAGGGAAGAAAGTAAGGGAGACACGTACAGGTGTGCACTAACTATGTCTAGAGATGGTGAATGTTGGAAATGATGCTTTCTGCAGCTTCTTACCGTTACCCTTTACCTAGTGTAGAATGTAAGGGAGACATGTAAACCTGTGCGCTAATTATGTCTACAGACGTTTAATGTTGGAAATGGTGCTTTCTGCAGCTCGTAACAGTCCTCCTTTACCTATGGTAGAAAGTAAGGGAGACATGTACAGCTGTGCGCTAGCTATGTCTACAGATGGTGAAAGTTGGTAATGGTGCTGTCTGCAGCTACTTACAGTTTTTCATCTTCAATGGTAGACAGTAAGGTAGACATGTGCAGCCGTTCGCTAACTATGTCTACAGATGGTGTATGTTGGAAATGGTGCTTTCTGCAGCTCCTTACAGATCTCCTTTACCTAGGGTAGAAAGTATGGGAGACATGTACAGCTGTGCGCTAACTATGTCAACAGATGGTGAATGTTGGAAATGGTGTTTTCTGCAGTTCCTTATAGTTCTTCTCCACCTAGGGTAGACAGTATGGGAGACATGTACAGGAGAGCGCTAACTATGCCAGTGATGGTCAATGGTGGAAATGGTGCTTTCTGCAGCTCCTTACAGATCATCTTTACCTAGGGTAGAAAGTAAGGGAGACATGTACAGCTGTGCGCTAACCATGTTCACGGATGGTGAATGTTGGAAATCGTGCTTTCAGCAGCTCTTTACAGTTCTTATTCATCAAGGGTAGAAAGAAAGGGAGCAATGTACAACTGTGCGCTAACTATGTCTACGGATGTTGAATGTTGGAAATGGTGCTTTCTTCAGCTCCTTATACTTCTTCTCCACCTAGGGTAGACAGTATGGGAGACATGTACAGGAGTGCGCTAAGTATTCCAGTGATGGTGAATGTTGGATATGGTGCTTTCTGCAGCTCCTTACAGTTCTCCTTCACCTAGGGTAAAAAGTAATGGAGACATGTACAGGTGTGCGCTAACTATGTCTAAAGATGGTGAATGTTGGAAATGGTGCTTTCTGCAGCTCCTTACTGTTCTCCTTCATCTAGGGAAGAAAGTATGGGAGACGTGTACAGGTGTGTGCTAACTATGTCTACAGATGGTGAATGTTGGAAATGGTGCTTTCTGCAGCTCCATACAGTTCTCCTTCACCTAGGGAAGAAAGAAGCGGAGACATGTACAGGTGTGCGCTAACTATGTCTACAGATGGTGAATGTTGGAAATGGTGCTTTCTGCAAGGCCTTACAGTCCTTCTCCACCTAGGATAGACAGTATGGCAGACATGTACAGGTGTGTGCTAACTATGTCTACGGATGGTGAATGTTGGGAACGGTGCTTTCTGCAGCTCCTTACAGATCTCCTTCACCTAGGGTAGAAAGAAAGGGAGACATGTACAGCTGTGCACTATCCATGTCTACGGATGGTGAATGTTGGAAATGGTGCTTTCTGCAGCTTTTTATAGTTCTCCTTCACCTATGGTGGAAAGTAAGATAGTCGTGTACAGGTGTGCGCTAACCGTGTCTACAGATGGCGAATGTTTAAAATGTTGCTTTCTGCAGCTCCTTACAGTTGTCCTTCACCTAGGGAAGAAAGTAGGGGAGACATGTACCGGTGTGCGCTAACTACACTCCTGGAAATTGAAATACGAACACCGTGAATTCATTGTCCCAGGAAGGGGAAACTTTATTGACACATTCCTGAGGTCAGATACATCACATGATCACACTGACAGAACCTCAGGCACATAGACACAGGCAACAGAGCATGCACAATGTCGGCACTAGTACAGTGTATATCCACCTTTCGCAGCAATGCAGGCTGCTATTCTCCCATGGAGACGATCGTAGAGATGCTGGATGTAGTCCTGGGGAACGGCTTGCCACGCCATTTCCACCTGGCGCACAGTTGGACCAGCGTTCGTGCTGGACGTGCAGACCGCGTGAAACGACGCTTCATCCAGTCCCAAACATGCTCAATGGGGGACAGATCCGGAGATCTTGCTGGCCAGGGTAGTTGACTTACACCTTCTAGAGCACGTTGGGTGGCACGGGATACATGCGGACGTGCATTGTCCTGTTGGAACAGCAAGTTCCCTTGCCGGTCTAGGAATGGTAGAACGATGGGTTCGATGACGGTTTGGATGTACCGTGCACTATTCAGTGTCCCCTCGACGATCACCAGTGGTGTACGGCCAGTGTTGGAGATCGTTCCCCACACCATGATGCCGGGTGTTGGCCCTGTGTGCCTCGGTCATATGCAGTCCTGATTGTGGCGCTCGCCTGCACGGCGCCAAACACGCATACGACCATCATTGGCACCAAGGCAGAAACGACTCTCATTGCTGAAGATGACACGTCTCCATTCGTCCCTCCATTCACGCCTGTCGCGACACCACTGGAGGCGGGCTGCACGATGTTGGGGCGTGAGCGGAAGACGGCCTAACGGTGTGCGGGACCGTAGCCCAGCTTCATGGAGACGGTTGCGAATGGTCCTCGCCGATACCCCAGGAGCAACAGTGTCCCTAATTTGCTGGGAAGTGGCGGTGCGGTCCCCTACGGAACTGCGTAGGATCCTACGGTCTTGGCGTGCATCCGTGCGTCGCTGCGGTCCGGTCCCAGCTCGACGGGCATGTGCACCTTCCGCCGACCACTGGCGACAACATCGATGTACTGTGGAGACCTCACGCCCCACGTGTTGAGCAATTCGGCGGTACGTCCACCCGGCCCCCCGCATGCCCACTATACGCCCTCGCTCAAAGTCCGTCAACTGCACATACGGTTCACGTCCACGCTGTCGCGGCATGCTACCAGTGTTAAAGACTGCGATGGATTTCCGTATGCCACGGCAAACTGGCTGACACTGACGGCGGTGGTGCACAAATGCTGCGCAGCTAGCGCCATTCGACGGCCAACACCGCGGTTCCTGGTGTGTCCGCTGTGCCGTGCGTGTGATCTTTGCTTGTACAGCCCTCTCGCAGTGTCCAAAGCAAGTATGGTGGGTCTGACACACCGGTATCAATGTGTTCTTTTTTCCATTTCCAGGAGTGTATGTCTACGGATGGTGAATGTTGGGAATGGTGCTTTCTGCAGCTCCTTACAGTTCTCCTTCAAGTAGGGAAGAAAGTGGGGGAGACATGTACAGGTGTGCGCTAACTATGTCTACAGATGGTGAATGTTGGAAATGGTGCTTTCTGCAAGGCCTTATTTTACTTCTCCACCTAGGGTAGACAGTATGGGAGACATGTATAGGAGTGCGCTAACTATGCCAGTGATGAAGAAAGTTGGAAATGGTGCTTTCTGCAGCTCCTTACAGTTGTCCTTCACCTAGGGTATAAAGTAATGGAGACATGTACAGGTGTGCGCTAACTATGTCTACAGATGATAAATGTTGGAAATCTTGCTTTCCGCAGCCCTTTACAGTACTTCTTCATCAAAGGTAGAAAGTAAGGGAGCAATGTTCAGCTGTTCGCTAACTATGACTACGGATGTTGAATGTTGGAAATGGTGCTTTCTGCAGCTCCTTACTGTTCTCCCTCACCTAGGGAAGAATGTAGGGGAGACATGTACAGGTGTGCGCTAACTATGTCTACAGATGGTAAATGTTGGAAATGGTGCTTTCTGCAATGCCTTACAGTTCTCCTTCACCTATGGTGGAAAGTAAGGGAGACGTGTACAGGTGTGCGCTAACTATGTCTACGGATGGTGAATGTTGGTATGGGAGACATATACAGGAGACTGCAAAGCATGTCTTCCGATGGCGAAATGGTGCTTTCTGCAGCTCCTTACAGATCTCCTTCACCTATGGTGGAAAGTAAGGGAGACGTGTACAGGTGTGCGCTAACCGTGTCTACAGATGGCGAATGTTGGAAATGGTGCTTTCTGAAGCTCCTTACAGTTCTCCTTCACCTAGGGAAGACAGTAGGGGAGACATGTACCGGTGTGCGCTAACTATGTCTACAGATGGTGAATGTAGGAAATGGTGATTTCTGCACCTCCTTATAGTACTTCTCCATCTGGGATAGACAGTATGGGAGACATATACAGGAGTGCGCGAACCATGTCTACCGATGGTGAATGTTGTAAATGGTGCCTTCTGCAGCTCTTTACAGTTCTTCCTTATCAAGGGTAGAAAGTAAGGGAGACATGTACTCCTGTGCGCTATCCATGTCTACGGATGGTGAATGTTGGAAATGGTGCTTTCTGCAGCTCCATACAGTTCTCCTTCACCTAGGGAAGAGAGTGCTGGAGACATGTACAGGTGTGCGCTAACTATGTCTACAGATGATGAATGTTGGAAATCGTGCTTTCTGCAGCTCTTTACAGTTCTTCTTCATCAAGTCTAGAAAGTAAGAGAGCAATGTACAGCTGTGCGCTAACTATGTCTACGGATGTTGAATGTTGGAAATGGTGCATTCTGCAGCTCCTTATAGTTCTCCTTCACCTAGGGAAGAAAGTTGGGAGACATGTACAGGTGTGCCCTAACTATGTCTACAGATGGTAAATGTTGGAAATGGTGCTCCCTGCAGCTCCTTACAGTTCTCCTTCACCTAGGGAAGAAAGTAACGGAGACATGTACAGGTGTGTGCTAACTATGTCTACGGATAATGAAGGTTGGAAACGGTGCTTTCTGCAGCTCCTTATAGTTCTTCGCCACCTACGGTAGACAGTATGGGAGACATGCACAGGAGTGCGCTAACCATGTCTACGGATGGTGAATGTTGGAAATGGTGCTTTCTGCAGCTCCCTACAGTTCTCTTTCACCTTGGGAAGAAAGTAGGGGAGACATGTACAGGTGTGCGCTAACTATGTCTACAGATGGTGAATGTTGGAAATGGTGCTTCCTGCAGCTCCTTATAGTTCTTCTCCACCTAGTGAGACAGTATGGGAGATATGTACAGGAGTGCGCTAACTATGCCAGTGATGGTGAATGCTTGAAATGGTGCTTTCTACAGTTCCATACAGTTCTCCTTCACCTAGGGTAGCAAGTAAGGGAGACATGTGCAGCTGTGCGCTAACCATGCCTACGGATGGTGAATGTTTGGAATGGTGCTTTGTGCAGCTCCTTACAGTTCTACTTCACCTAGGGAAGAGAGTAGGGGAGACATGTACAGGTGTGCGCTATCTATGTCTACAGATGGTGAATGTCGGAAATGGTGCTTTGTGCAGCTCCTTACAGTTCTTGTTCATCAAGGGTAGAAAGTAAGGGAGACATGTACAGCCGTGTGCTAACTATGTCTACGGATGGTGAATGTTGCAAATGGTGCTTTCTGCAGCTCCTTATAGTTTTTCTCCACGTAGGGTAGACAGTACGGGAGACATATACATGAGTGCGCGAACCATGACTACCGATGGTGAATCTTGGAAATGGTGCTTTCTGCAGCTCCTTACTGATCTCCTTCACCTAGTGTAGAAAGTAAGGGAGACATGTACAGCTGTGCGCTAACAATGTTTACGGATGGTGAATGTTGGAAATGGTGCTTTCTGCAGCTCCTTACAGTTCTTCTTCACCTAGGGTAGAAAGGAATGGAGACATGTACAGCTGTGCGCTAATTATGTCTACGGATGGTGAACGTTAGAAATGGTGCTTTCTGCAGCTCCTTACAGTTCTCCTTCACCTAGGGAAGAAAGTAGGGGAGACATGTACGGGTGTGCGCTAACTATGTCTAGAGATGGTGAATGTTGGAAATGGTGCTTTCTGAAGCTCCTTATAGTTCTTCTCCACCTAGGGTAGACAGTATGGGAGACATCTACAGGAGTGCGCTAACTATGCTAGTGATGGTCAACGTTGGAAATGGTGCTTTCTACAGCTCCTTACAGTTCACCTTCTCCTAGGGAGGAAAGTAGGGGAGACATGTACAGGTGTGCGCTAACTATGTCTACAGATGGTGAATGTTCGAAATGGTGCTTTCCACAGCTCCTCACAGTTCACGTTCACCAAGGGTAGAAAGTAAGGGAGACATGTACAGCTGTGCGATAACTACGTCAACAGATGGTGAATGTTGAAAATGGTGCTTTATGCAGCTCCTTATGGTTCTTCTCCACCTAGGGTATACAGTATGGGAGACATGTACAGGAGTGCGCTAACTATTCCAGTGATGGTCAATGTTGGAAATGGTGCTTTCTGCAGCTCCTTACAGATCTTCTTTACCTAGGGTAGAAAGTAAGGGAGACATGTATAGCTGTGCGCTAACCATGTTCACGGATGGTGAATATTGGAAATCGTGCTTTTAGCAGCTCTTTACAGTTCTTCTTCATCAAGGGTAGAAAGAAAGGGAGCAATGTACAACTGTGCGCTAACTATGTCTACGGATGTTGAATGTTGGAAATGGTGCTTTCTGCAGCTCCTTATAGTTCTTCTCCACCTAGGGTAGACAGTATGGGAGACATGTACAGGAGTGCACTAACTATGACAGTGATGGTCAATGTCGGGAATGGTGCATTCTGCAGCTCCTTACAGTTCTCCTTCACCTAGGGAAGAAAGTGGGGGAGACATGTACAGGTATGCGCTAACAATGTCTACAGATGGTGAATGTTGGAATTGGTGCTTTCTGCAGCTCCTTATACTTCTTCTCCACCTAGGGTAGACAGTATGGGAGACATGTACAGGAGTGCGCTAAGTATTCCAGTGATGGTGAATGTTGGATATGGTGCTTTCTGCAGCTCCTTACAGTTCTCCTTCACCTAGAGAAGAAAGTATGGGAGACATGTACAGGTGTGCGCTAACTATGTCTACAGATGGTGAATGTTGGAAATGGTGCTTTCTGCAGCTCCATACAGTTCTCCTTCCCCTAGGGAAGAATGTAGCTGAGACATGTACAGGTGTGCGCTAACTATGTCTACAGATGGTGAATGTTGGAAATGGTGCTTTCTGCAAGGCCTTATAGTTCTTCTCCACCTAGGATAGACAGTATGGGAGACATGTACAGGTGTGTGCTAACTATGTCTACGGATGGTGAATGTTGGGAACGGTGCTTTCTGCAGCTCCTTATTGTTCTTCTGCACCTAGGATAGACAGTATGGGAGACATGCACAGGAGTGCACTAAACATGTCTACGGATGGTGAATGTTGGAAATGGTGCTTTCTGCAGCTCCATACAGTTCTCCTTCACCTAGGGAACAGAGTGCCAGAGACATGTACAGGTGTGCGCTAACTATGTCTACAGATGATGAATGTTGGAAATCGTGCTTTCTGCAGCTCTTTACAGTTCTTCTTCATCAAGTGTAGAAAGTAAGAGAGCAATGTACAGCTGTGCGCTAACTATGTCCACGGATGTTGAATGTTGGAAATTGTGCATTCTGCAGCTCCTTACAGTTCTCCTTCACCTAGGGAAGAAAGTAGGGGAGACATGTACCGGTGTGCGCTAACTATGCCAGTGATGGTCAATGTTGGAAATGGTGCTTTCTGCAGCTCCTTACAGTTCTCCTTCTCCTAGGGAAGGAAGTGAGGGAAACATGTACAGGTGTGAGTTAACAATGTCTACAGATGGTGTATGTTGGAATTGGTGCTTTCTGCAGCTCCTTACAGTTCTCCTTCACCTAGGGAAGAAAGTAGGGGAGACATGTACAGGTGTGCGCTAACCATGTCTACGGATGATGAATGTTGGAAATGGTGCTTTCTGCAGCTCCTTACAGATCTCCTTCACCTAGGCTAGAAAGTAAGGGAGACATGTACAGCTGTACGCTATCCATGTCTACGGATGGCGAATGTTGTAAATGGTGCTTTCGGCAGCTCCTTACAGTTCTCCTTCACCTAGGGAAGAAAGTGGGGGAGACATGTACAGGTACGCGCTAACAATGTCTACGGATGGTGAATGTTGGAAATGGTGCATTCTGCAGCTCCTTACAGTTCTTCTTCATCAATGGTAGAAAGTAAGGGAGACATGTACAGGTGAGCGCTAACTATGTCTACAGATGGCGAATGTTGGAAATGGTGCTTTCTGCAGCTTCTTATAGTTCTCCTCCACCATGGGTAGACAGTATGGGAGACTGGTATAGGTGTGCGGTAACTATGCCAGCGATGGTCAATGTTGGAAATAGTGCTTTTGCAGCTCCTTACAGTTCTCTTTCACCTAGGTTACAAAGTAAGCGAGACATGTGCAGCTGTGCGCTAACTATGTCTACAGATGGTGAATGTTGTAACTGGTGCTTTCTGCAGCTCCTTACAGTTCTCCTTCACCTAGGGAAGAAAGTAGGGGAGACATGTACAGGTGTGCGGTAACTATGTCTACAGATGGTGAATGTTGGAAATGGTGCTTCCTGCAGGTCCTTACAGTTCTCGTTCACCTAGGGAAGAAAGTAGCGGAGACATGTACAGGTGTGCGCTAACTATGCCAGTGATGGTCAATGTTGGAAATGGTGCTTTCTGCAGCTCCTTACAGTTCTCCTTCTCCTAGGGAAGGAAGTGAGGGAAACATGTACAGGTGTGAGTTAACAATGTCTACAGATGGTGTATGTTGGAATTGGTGCTTTCTGCAGCTCCTTATAGTTCTTCTCCACCTAGGGTAGGCAGTATGGGAGACATGTACAGGAGTGCGCTAACCATGTCTACGGATGGTGAATGTTGGAAATGGTGCTTTCTGCTGCTCCTTACAGATCTCCTTCACCTAGGGTTGAGAGTAAGGGAGACATGTACAGCAGTGCGCTAACAATGTCTACAGATAATGAATGTTGGAAAAGGTGCTTTCTGCAGCTCCTTACAGTTCTCAATCACCTTGGGTAGAAACTAAGGGAGACATATACACGTGTGCGCTTACTATGTCTAGACATGGTGAATGTTGGAACTGGTGCTTTCTGCAGCTCCTTACAGTTCTCCTTCACCTAGGGAAGAAAGTAGGGGAGACATGTACAGGTGTGCGGTAACTATGTCTACAGATGGTGAATGTTGGAAAAGGTGCTTTCTGCAGCTCCTTACAGTTCTCCTTCACCTAGGGAAGAAAGTAGGGGAGACATGTACAGGTGTGCGCTAACCATGTCTACGGATGATGAATGTTGGAAATGGTGCTTTGTGCAGCTCCTTACAGATCTCCTTCGCCTAGGGTGGAAAGTAAGGGAGAGATGTACAGCTGTGCGCTTACAATGTCTACGGATGGTGAATGTTGGAAATGGTGCTTTCTGCAAGTCCTTGTAGTTCTTCTCCACCTAGGGTAGACAGAATGGGAGACATGTACAGAAGTGCGCTAACCATGTCTACGGATGGTGAATGTTGGAATGGTGCTTTGTGCAGCTCCTTACAGATCTCCTTCACCTAGGGTAGAAAGTAAGGGAGAGATGTACAGCTGTGCGCTAACAATGTCTACGGATGGTGAATGTTGGAAATGGTGCTTTCTGCAAGTCCTTATAGTTCTTCTCCACCTAGGGTAGACAGTAAGGGAGACATGTACAGCTGTGCATTAACTATGTCTACAGATTGTGAATGTTGGAAATGGTGCTTTTTGAGCTCCTTACAGTTCTCCTTCACCTACAGTAGAAACTAAGGGAGACATATACAGCTGTGCACTAACTATGTCTGCAGACTGTGAATGTTGGAAATGGTGCTTTCTGCAGCTCCTTACATTTCTCCTTCACCTAGGGTAGAGAGTAAGGGAGACATGTACAGCAGTGCGCTAACTATGTCTACAGATGGTGAATGTGGGAAATGATGCTTTCTGAGGCTACCTACAGTTCTTCTTCACCTAGGCTAGAAAGTAAGGGAGACATGTAGAGCTGTGCGCTAACCATGTCTACGGATGGTGAATGTTGGGAATGGTGCTTTCTGCAGCTCCTTACAGTTCTTCTTCAACTAGGGTAGCAAGTAAGTGGGACATGTACAGCAGTGTGCTAACTATGTCTACACATGTCGAATGTTGGAAATGGTGCTTTCTGCAGCTCCTTACAGTTGTTCTTCTCCTAGGCTAGAAAGTACGGGAGGCATGTACAGCACTGCGCTAACAATGTCTACAGATGGTGAATGTGGGAAATGGTGCTTTCTGAGGCTACCTACAGTTCTTCTTCACCTAAGCTAGAAAGTAAGGGAGACATGTAGAGCTGTGCGCTAACCATGTCTACGGATGGTGAATGTTGGGAATGGTGCTTTCTGCAGCTCCTTATAGTTCTTCTCCACCTAGGGTAGACAGTATGGGAGACATGTACAGGAGTATGCTAACTATGCCAGTGATGGTAAATGTTGGAAATGGTGCTTTCTGCAGCTCCTTACAGTTCTCCTTCACCTAGTGAAGAAAGTAGGGGAGACATGTACAGGTGTGCAATAACTATGTCTACAGATGGTGAATGTTGGAAATGGTGCTTTCTGCAGCTCCTTACAGTTCCCCTTCACCTAGGGAAGGAAGTAAGGGAGACATGTACAGGTGTGCGCTAACTATGTCTACAGATGGTGAATGTTGGAAATGGTGCTTTCTGCAGCTCCTTACAGTTCTTCTCCACCAAGGGTAGACAGTATGGGGGACATGTACAGGAGTGCGCTGACTATGCCAGTGATGGTCAATGTTGAAAATGGTGCTTTCTGTAGCTCCTTACAGTTCCCCTTCACCTAGGGAAGGAAGTAAGGGAGACATGTACAGGTGTGCGCTAACTATGTCTACAGATGGTGAATGTTGGAAATGGTGCTTTGTGCATCTCCTTACAGTTGTTCTTCATCAAGGGTAGAAAGTAAGGGACACATGTACAGCTGTGTGCTAACTATGTCTATACATTGTGAATGATCGAAATGGTGCTTTCTGCAGCTCCTTACAGTTCTCCTTCACCTAGGGAAGAAAGTAGGGGAGACATGTACAGGTGTGCGCTAACTATGTCTAGAGATGGTCAATATTGGAGATGGCGCTTTCTGCAGCTCCTTACAGTATTCCTTCACCTAATGTAGAAAGTCAGGGAGACCAGTTCAGGTGTGCGCTATCTATGTCTACAGATGTTGAATGTTGGAAATGGTGCTTTCTGCAGCACCTTACAGTCCTCCTTCACCTAGGAAGAAAGTAGGGGAGACATGTACAGGTGTGCGCTAACTATGTCTAGAGATGGTGAATGTTGGAAATGGTGCTTTCTGCAGCACCTTACAGTTCTCTTTCACCTAGGGTAGAAAGTAAGGGAGACATGTACAGTTGTGCGCTAACTACGTCTATACATTGTGAGTGATGGAAATGGTGCTTTCTGCAGCTCCTTATAGTTCTTCTCCACCTAAGGTAGACAGTATTAGAGACTTGTACAGGAGTGTGCTAACCATGTCTACGGATGGTGATTTTTGGAAATGGTGCTTTCTGCAAGCCCTTATAGTTCTTCTCCACCTAGGGTACACAGAATGGGAGACGTGTACAGGAGTGCGCTAACCATGTCGACGGATGGTGAATGTTGGAAATGGTGCTTTCTGCAGCTCCTTACAGATCCCTGTCACCTAACGTAGAAAGTAATTGAGACATGTAAAGCTGTGCGCCTGCAATGTCTACGGATGGTGAATGTTTGAAATGGTGCTTTCTACAGCTCCTTACAGTTGTCCTTCACCTAGGGAGTAAGTAGTGGAGACATGTACAGGTCTGCGCAAACGATGTCTACAGATGATGAATGTTGGAAATGGTGCTTTTTGTAGCTCCTTATTGTTCTTCTCCAGCTAGGGTAGACAGTATGGGAGACATGTAAGGAGTGCGCTAACTATGCCAGTGATGGTCAATGTTGGAAATAGTGCATTCTGCAGCTCCTTACAGTTCTCCTTCAGCTAGGGAAGAAAGTAGAGGAGACATGTACAGGTGTGCGCTAACTATGTCTACAGATGGTAAATGTTTTAAATGGTGCTTTCTGCAGCTCCTTACAGTTCTGCTTCACCTATGGAAGAAAGTGGGGGAGACATGTACAGGTGTGCGCGAACTATGTCTACAGATGGTGAATGTTGGAAATGGTGCTTTCTGCAGCTAATTATTGTTCTTCTCCACCTAGGGTAGACAGTATGGGAGACATGTACAGGTGTGCGCTAACTATGTCTAGAGATGGTGAATGTTGGAGATGGCGCTTTTTGCAGCTCCTTTCTGTTCTCCTTAACCTAGGGTAGAAAGTAAGGGAGACATGTACAGGTGTGCCCTAACTATGACCACGGATGGTGTATGTTGGAAATGGTGCTTTCTGCAAGTCCTTATAGTTCTTCTCCACCTAGGCTAGACAGTATCGGAGACATGTACAGGAGTGCGCTAACTATGCCAGTGATGGTTTTTGTTGGAAATGTTGCTTTCTGCAGCTCCTTACAGTTGTTCTTCGTCTAGGATAGAAAGTAAGGGAGATAACTATAGCTGTGAAATAACTATGTCTACAGGTGTGCGCTAACTATGTCTACAGATGGTAAATCTTTTAAATGGTGCTTTCTGCAACTTCTTCCTGTTCTTTTTCACCTAGGATAGAAAGTAATGGAGACATATCCAGCTGTCTATCTATGTTGACAGATGGTGTATCTTGGTAAGAAAGCTTTCTGCAGCTACTTACAGTTCTTCTTCAGCTAGGGTAGAAAGTAGGGGAGGTATATACAGCTGTGCGCTAACTATGTCCACAGATGTTGAATGTTGGTAAGAAAGCTATCTGCAGCTCCTTACAATTCTCCTTCAATTAGGGGAGAAGGTAAGGGAGACATGTGCAGTGGTCCGCTAACTATGTCCACAGATGTTGAATGTTGGTAATGGTTCTTTCTGCAGCTCCTTGCAGTTCTCAATCACCTTGGGTAGAAACTAAGGGAGACATATACACGTGAGCGCTAACTATGTCTAGACATGGTGAATGGTGGAAATGGTGCTTTCTGCAGCTCCTTACAGTTCTTCATCTAATGGAGAAAGTAAGGGAGACATGTACAGCAGGGTCCTAACTATGTCTACAGATGGTGAATGTTGGCTATGGTACTTTCTGCATCTCCTTACAGTTCTTCTTCATCTAAGGTAGAAAGTAAGGGAGACACGTGTATAGCAAGGAGCTAACTATGTCTACACATGGCGAATGTTGGAAATGGCGCATTCTGCAGCTCTTTACAGTTCTTTTTCGCATAGGATATAAAGTAAAGGAGACAAACTCAGCAATGCACTATCCATGTCCTTAGATAGTGAATGTTGGTAAAAAGGCCTTCTGCAGCTCCTTACAGTTGTTCTTCACCTAGGGTAGAAAGTAAGGGAGGCATATACAGCAGTGTGCTAACAATGTCTGCAGATGGTGAATGTTGGTAATGGTGCTTTCTGCAGCTCCTTGCAGTTCTTCAACTAGGGTAGCAAGTAAGTGGGACATGTACAGCAGTGTGCTAACTATGTCTACACATGTCGAATGTTGGAAATGGTGCTTTCTGCAGCTCCTTACGGTTCTTCTTCTCCTAGGTTAGAAAGTACGGGAGGCATGTACAGCACTGCGCTAACAATGTCTACAGATGGTGAATGATGGAATCTACACATGGTGAATGTTGGAAATGGTGCTTTCTGCAGATCCTTATAGTTCTTCTTCACCTAGGGTAAAAAGTAAGGGAGACATGTAAAGCAGTTCGCTAACTATGTCTCCAGATGGTTAATGTTGGAAATGGTGCTTTCTACAGCTCCTTACAGTTCTTCTTCACCTAGGTTAGAATGTAAGGGAGACATGTACAGGAGTGCGCTAACTATGTCTACACATGGTGAATGTTGGAAATGGTGCTTTCTGAGCTCCTTACAGTTCTCCTTCACCTACTGTAGCCTCCCTGCGTGTCTGGGGATTAGAATAGGCCCCAGGTATTCCTGCCTGTCGTAAGAGGCGACTAAAAGGAGACCATCCCCCTCACGGGGGTAGTTAGCGCCTGCGTCCGGAGACGGACGGTTTCCCGACCTATAATCGTGGTCTTTTTGGTTTTTCACTTCTCGTTTCTTCATTCCTTTTGTTGGTTCCTTTCTTTGCTCTTCTCCACTTCACTGTCTTCCTTACTCTTTCCCTTGACTTCTCCTTGCCTTCTCATTGCCTTTTTCTCCTTGCCTTCTCATTGCCTTTTTCTCCTTGCCTTCTCATTGCCTTTTTCTCCTTGCCTTCTCATTGCCTTTTTCTCCTTGCCTTCTCATTGCCTTCTTCTCCTTGCCTTCTCCTTGCCTCCTTCTCCTTGCTTTCTCATTGCCTTCTTCTCCTTGCCTTCTCTGGTCTCCGCCTCGGCGTTTGAGACAGTCTGTCCTCTTTCTCCCTCTCTCTTCTTTTTCCTCTTCTTCCTTCCTCCCTGTGCGTGTCTGAAGGCCGACCCACGCGTTCGCACGCGTAGCCGGTGACGGGGTAACGCGTAAGTCCCCGCCCTGGGTAGACATGTAAGGCACGCGCGTACCCCCTGGTAAAGGCCAGGCCCGGGGAGGGGTGATTGCCTGAGCTGATACCTTCTGACCATGCCGATTGGTCCCTCCGTCTGTTTCTCGGGAGGTGTGACCTGAGGTGTAAACATTCACCTAAGGCGGGAGTGCCCTCTGAGAGGGTCCCCACAAGGAAGGAGCGCGCCATCGGAGACGCTGGCAATCATGGGGGATTCCTCCGCAATGGATTCTACTCCATCGCTTTCGACTTCGACCCACAAACGGAAACGTGACCAGCCAACAGTGACAAAAATACTACCGCCTGCCCCACAGTTCCTCGTCGTTTCTCGATCTGAAGAAGGAAAGGATTTTTCCTCTGTCAACCCTTTCGTTATCCAAAAGGGCGTCGATGCCATAGCTGGATCTGTCAAATCTTGTACCAGATTGCGTAACGGTACCCTATTACTCGAAACTGACAGCGCCTTTCAGGCACAAAAACTGCTTCGGGCCACACTCCTTTACACATTCCCTGTCCGGGTGGAGGCTCACCGAACTTTGAATTCGTCTCGTGGTGTGGTCTATACTAGATCCCTCGACGGCTTGACTGACGAGGAGATTCAATCTTTCCTTGCTGAGCAGGGCGTGACGGCTGTCCATAGGGTCATGAAAAAGGTCAACAATGACCTTGTACCGACCCGGACACTTTTCTTAACCTTCGATAGTGTTAAGCTGCCATCGCGCATCAAGGCGGGCTACGAGGTCATTTCAGTTCGCCCCTATGTCCCGACACCTACGCGCTGCTACCAGTGTCAGCGTTTCAATCACACTCGACAGTCTTGTTCCAATGCGGCTAAATGTGTCACTTGTGGCAGGGATGCCCATGAGGGTGACTGTCCACCTCCGTCTCCTCGTTGTGTGAACTGTCAGGGTGACCATGCCGCATCCTCCCGCGACTGTCCTGTCTATAAGGAAGAACGCTGCATCCAGGAAATTCGAGTCAAAGAGAAAGTGTCCACCTCGGCTGCTCGCAAGCTATTGGCTAGTAGGAAGCCCACGCTGCTCCCAGCGGGGAAATACAGCACTGTCCTCGCCTCTCCTCGGACTACCCGGGAGGTAGCAACCCAGACATGCGATCTGACCTTCAGCACCACGGTCGTCCGTTCGGCCAGTGCTAAGATCGCGCGGTCGACGTCTCCTCTTCCTCCCATCACCCCACAGACACCAGCCACTTCCTCAGCTTCTGCTCAGTCGAAGACCCCGAAGTCAGATGCACGGGCCTTCAAGAAGGAACCATCCCGTGCAGACTTCCTACGTCCCTCGACCTCCCAGCCTTCGACCGGTACTTCCACCAAACGTCCTTCTAAAAAGGCGCATAGGAAGCACAGTTCTCCTTCTCCGCCGCGGCGCCTTTCTTCTCCTGCGCCACCCAGCGGTTGCCGCCCCAGGCCGTCATCCGTTTCGCCTGGCCGCACCGCTGGTCGCCGAACATCTGGCCGTTCACCGGCGGAGGAAGCTCCCCCTCCCGGCCATCCTCCTGAGATGGCCGATGACCCTATAGACCCCATGGACGATGACTGTCTGCCTCCTGCTAGCGGCGGCAGTGCTCGCTCGAAGCCAGGACCTAAGCGGCCTTCGAGGTGACCCCTTCTCTCATCTTCCTTTTCTTACGATGGCACTTATTAACTGGAATATTCGCAGCATTCGCTCCAACCGAGAGGACTTGAAGTTGCTGCTCCGCTCGCATCGTCCGCTCGTCGTAGCCCTCCAGGAAACGAAGCTACGCCCATGCGATCAAATTGCCTTGGCACACTACACCTCTGTGCGTTTTGACCTACCCCCTGTGGTAGGTATCCCAGCTCATGGAGGGGTTATGTTGCTGGTCCGGGATGATATTTACTACGATCCCATCACGTTGCACACCGGCCTGCAGGCAGTAGCCATCCGCATTACTCTCCCCACTTTCACGTTTTCCTTTTGTACCGTTTACGCTCCATCGTCATCTGCCGTTACCAGGGCAGACATGACGCAACTTATTACTCAGCTACCTGCACCATTCTTGTTAACTGGAGACTTCAATGCCCACCATCCTCTTTGGGGCTCTCCAGCATCCTGCCCGAGGGGCTCCTTGTTAGCAGACCTTTTCAACCAGCTCAATCTTGTCTGCCTCAATACTGGCGCCCCTACTTTTCTTTCGGACACATCTCATACCTATTCCCATTTAGACCTCTCTATATGTACTCCCCAACTTGCACGCCGGTTTGAGTGGTATGCACTTGCTGATGCATATTCGAGCGACCACTTCCCGTGTGTTTCCATCTCCTGCAGCATACTCCCTCTCCGTGCTCCTCTCGTTGGACCATCTCCAAGGCAGACTGGGGGCTCTTCTCTTCCAGGGCGACCTTTCAGGATCAAACCTTCACAAGCTGCGATCGTCAGGTCGCACACCTCACGGAAGTCATTCTCGCTGCTGCTGAATATTCCATCCCTCACCCTACTTCTTCTCCACGTCGCGTACCGGTCCCCTGGTGGACCGCAGCATGTAGGGACGCTTTACGTGCTCGTCGACGTGCTTTACGCACCTTTAAACGCCACCCTACAGTGGCGAATTGCATTAATTATAAACGATTACGTGCTCAGTGTCGTCGTATTATTAAAGAAAGCAAGAAAGCCAGCTGGGCTGCTTTCACCAGCACCTTCAACAGTTCTACTCCTTCTTCTGTTGTCTGGGGTAGCCTGCGCCGGCTATCTGGCACTAAGGTCCACTCCCCAGTTTCTGGCTTGAAGGTCGCGAATGAAGTCCTTGTGGCCCCTGAGGCTGTCTCCAATGCCTTCGGCCGCTTTTTCGCAGAGGTTTCGAGCTCCGCTCATTACCACCCTGCCTTCCTCCCCCGCAAACAGGCAGAGGAGGCGAGGCCACCTAACTTCCGCTCCTCGAATCGTGAAGGTTATAATGCCCCATTCACCATGCGGGAACTGGAAAACGCACTTGGCCGATCACGGTCCTCCGCTCCAGGGCCTGATTCTATTCATATCCAGATGCTGAAGAACCTTTCTCCTGCGGGTAAAGGTTTTCTTCTTCGTACTTACAATCGCATCTGGATTGAGGGACATGTTCCCGCATGCTGGCGCGAGTCTATTGTTGTCCCGATTCCTAAGCCGGGGAAGGACAAGCACTTGCCTTCCAGTTATCGACCTATCTCGCTTACCAGCTGTGTCTGTAAAGTGATGGAGCGAATGGTTAACTCTCGATTGGTTTGGCTGCTCGAGTCTCGACGCCTACTTACCAATGTACAATGTGGATTTCGAAGGCGCCGCTCTGCTGTCGACCATCTGGTTACCTTGTCGACCTTCATCATGAATAACTTCTTGCGGAAGCGCCCGACCGCGGCTGTGTTCTTTGATTTGGAGAAGGCTTACGACACCTGTTGGAGGGCGGGCATTCTCCGCACCATGCATACGTGGGGCTTTCGCGGTCGCCTCCCTCTTTTTATTCGTTCCTTTTTAATGGATAGACAGTTTCGGGTGCGTGTGGGTTCTGTCCTGTCCGACACCTTTCGCCAGGAGAATGGGGTGCCACAGGGCTCAGTTTTGAGCGTCGCTCTCTTCGCCATCGCGATCAATCCAATAATGGATTGCCTCCCAGCTGATGTATCAGGCTCCCTTTTCGTGGACGATTTTACCATCTATTGCAGCGCGCAGTGTCCACGTGTCCTGGAGCGCTGTCTTCAGCGTTCTCTTGACCGTCTTTACTCTTGGAGTGTCGCCAATGGCTTCCGTTTTTCTGCCGAGAAGACGGTCTGTATTAACTTCTGGCGCTACAAAGAGTTTCTCCCACCGTCCTTACGACTCGGTCCCGTTGCTCTGCCACTCGTGGAGACAATCAAATTTTTAGGCCTTACCTTTGACAGGAAACTTAGCTGGTCTCCACATGTGTCATATTTGGCCGCCCGTTGTACCCGTTCATTAAATGTCCTCCGTGTTCTCAGTGGTATGTTGTGGGGAGCGGATCGAACCGTCCTACTTCGTCTATATCGGTCGATCGTCCGCTCCAAGCTGGATTATGGGAGCTTCGTCTACTCCTCTGCACGGCCATCCATCTTACGCCGCCTCAACTCCATACAACATCGGGGTTTACGACTTGCGATCGGAGCATTTTATACCAGTCCCGTAGAGAGTCTTCATGCTGACGCTGGCGAATTGCCACTCACCTACCGGCGCGATATACTGCTTTGTCGGTATGCCTGTCGGCTACTGTCAATGCCCGACCATCCTTCTTATCGTTCCTTTTTTGACGACTCTCTTGACTTTCAATACGGGTTGTATGTCTCTGCCTTGCTACCCCCTGGAGTTCGCTTTCGTCGCCTCCTTCAACACCTTCATCTTTCACTCCCTGCAACCTTTCGAGTGGGCGAGAGCCGCACGCCACCTTGGCTCCAGGCTCAGGTCCGCGTTCACCTCGACCTCAGCTCGCTCCCAAAAGAGGTCACCCCCGGTTCGGTCTACCACTCCTGTTTTTTGGAACTTCGTTCGAAGTTCAACAACATGACTTTCATTTATACAGATGGCTCTAAGACCAATGACGGGGTCGGGTGTTCCTTTATTGTCGGGGCACAAAGTTTCCAATACCGGCTCCATGGCCATTGTTCGGTCTTCACAGCTGAGCTCTTTGCCCTCTACCAGGCTGTTCTGTACATCTGCCGCCACCGACATTCTGCTTATGTCATCTGCTCAGATTCCCTGAGCGCCATCCAGAGCCTCAGTGATCCGTACCCGGTTCACCCTTTCGTACACCGGATCCAACGCTCTCTTCAGCAGCTGGTGGACGTCGGTACGCCGGTTAGCTTTATGTGGGTTCCTGGCCATGTCGGTATCCCTGGGAACGAAGCTGCAGATGCCGCGGCCAAGGCTGCGGTCCTCCAGCCTCGGACAGCTTCTTGTTGTGTCCCTTCGTCCGATTTTAGCAGGGTCATTTGTCGGCGCGTTGTGTCGCTGTGGCATGCCGATTGGGCTGCACTTACCGACAACAAGCTTCGGGCCTTAAAACCTCTTCCCGTGGCTTGGACGTCCTCCTCACGCCCTTCTCGGCGGGAGGAGGTCGTTTTAGCAAGGTTAAGAATTGGACACTGCCGGTTCAGCCATCGCCATCTGCTGACGGCTGCGCCGGCGCCGTTCTGCCCATGTGGGCACTTGCTGACGGTTAGTCACATTTTAATGTCCTGTCCCGATCTTAAAACACTGCGCCTCGATCTTAACCTGCCTACTACTTTAGATGCCATTTTAGCGGATGACCCACGAGCAGCTGCTCGTGTTCTTTGTTTTATCAATTTGACAAACCTCGCTAAGGACATTTGATGTTTTTTAATCCTATGCCTGTCAGTCTGTCTTTTATTGTGTTTTCCCTTTTAGTTGTTGTTGTCAACTTGTGCCTCGCGGTGCATTCTTAGAGTAGTCAGGGCGCTAATGACCATTGAAGTTGTGCGCCCGAAAACCAAAAAAAAAAAAAAAAAAAAAAAAAAAAAAAAATGCCATCGCGCATCAAAGCGGGCTACGAGGTTATTTCTGTTCGCCCCTATGTCCCGACACCTACGCGCTGCTACCAGTGTCAGCGTTTCAATCACACTCGCCAGTCTTGTTCCAATGCGGCTAAATGTGTCACTTGTGGCAGGGATGCCCATGAGGGTGACTGTCCACCTCCATCTCCTCGTTGTGTGAACTGTCAGGGTGACCATGCCGCATCCTCCCGCGACTGTCCTGTCTATAAGGAAGAACGCTGTATCCAAGAAATTCGGGTCAAAGAGTAAGTGTCCACCTCGGCTGCTCGCAAGCTATTGGCTAGTAGGAAGCCCACGCTGCTCCCAGCGGGGAAATACAGTACTGTCCTCGCCTCTCCTCGGACTACCAGGGAGGTGGCAACCCAGACATGCGATCTGACCTTCAGCACCACGGTCGTCCATTCGGCCAGTGCTAAGATCGCGCGGTCGACGTCTCCTCTTCCTCCTATCACCTCACAGACACCAGCCCCTTCATCAGCTTCTGCTAAGACGAAGACCCAGCAGTCAGATGCACGGGCCTTCAAGAAGGAACCGTCCCGTGCAGACTTCCTACGTACCTCGACCTCGCAGCCTTCGACTGGTACTTCCACCAAACGACCTTCCAAGAAGGCTCATAGGAAGCACAGCTCTCCTTCTCCGCCACGGCGCATTTCTTCTCCTGCGCCACCCAGCGGTTGCCGCCCCAGGCCGTCATCCGTTTCGCCTGGCCGCACCGCTGGTAGCCGAACATCTGGCCGTTCACCGGCAGAGGAAGCTCCCCCTCCCGGCCATCTTCCCAAGATGGCCGATGAACCTATAGACCCAATGGACGATGACTGTCCGCCTACTGATAGCGGCGGCAGTGCTCGCTCGAAGACAGGCCCTCAGCGGCCTTCGAGGTGACCCCTTCTTTCATCTTCCCTTTTTTTTTTTTTTCTTACGATGACACTTACTCACTGGAATATTCGTAGCATTCGCTCCAACCGAGAGGACTTAAAGTTGCTGCTCCACTTGCACCGTCCGCTCGTCGTAGCCCTCCAGGAAACGATGCTACGCCCATGCGATCAAATTGCCTTGGCACACTACACCTCTGTGCGTTTTGACCTACCCCCTGCGGTAGGTATCCCAGCTCATGGAGGGGTTATGTTGCTGGTCCGGGATGATATTTACTACGATCCCATCACGTTGCACACCAGCCTGCAGGCAGTTGCCATCCGCATTACTCTCCCCACTTTTACATTTTCCATTTGTACCGTTTACACTCGTCGTCTGCCGTTACCAGGGCAGACATGATGCAACTTATTGCTCAGCTACCTGCACCATTTTTGTTAACTGGAGACTTCAATGCCCACCATCCCCTTTGGGGCTCTCCATCATCCTGCCCGAGGGGCTCCCTGTTAGCAGACCTTTTCAACCAGCTCAATCTTGTCTGCCTCTATACTGGCGCCCCTATTTTTCTTTCGGACACATCTCACACCTATTCCCATTTAGACCTCTCTATATGTACTCCCCAACTTGCACGCCGGTTCGAGTGGTATGCACTTTCTGATACATATTCGAGCGACCACTTCCCGTGTGTTATCCATCTCCTGCAGCATACCCCCTCTCCGTGCTCATCTATTTGGAACATCTCCAAAGCAGACTGGGGGCTCTTCTCTTCCAGGGTGACCTTTCAGGATCAAACCTTCACAAGCTGCGATAGTCAGGTCGCACATCTCACTGAAGTCATTCTCACTGCTGCTGAATATTCCATCCCTCACCCTACTTCTTCTCCACATCGCGTACCGGTCCCCTGGTGGACCGCAGCATGTAGAGACGCTTTACGTGCTCGTCGACGTGCTTTACGCACCTTTCACCGCCACCCTACAGTGGCGAATTGTATCAATTATAAACGATTACGTGCACAGTGTCGTCGTATTATTAAAGAAAGCAAGAAAGCCAGCTGGGCTGCTTTCACAAGCACCTTCAACAGTTTTACTCCTTCTTCTGTTGTCTGGGGTAGCCTGCGCCGGCTATCTGGCACTACAGTCCACTCACCAGTTTCTGGCTTGACGGTCGCGAATGACGTCCTTGTGGCCCCTGAGGCTGTCTCCAATGCCTTCGGCCGCTTTTTCGCAGAGGTTTCGAGCTCCGCTCATTACCACCCTGCCTTCCTCCCCCACAAACAGGCAGAGGAGGCTAGGCCACCTAACTTCCGCTCCTCGAATCGTGAAAGTTATAATGCCCCATTCACCATGCGGGAACTCGAAAACGCACTTGGCCGATCACGGTCCTCCGCTCCAGGGCCTGACTCTATTCATATTCAGATGCTGAAGAACCTTTCACCTGCGGGTAAAGGTTTTCTTCTTTGTACTTACAATCGCATCTGGATTGAGGGACATGTTCCCGCATGCTGGCACGAGTCTATTGATGTCCCGATTCCTAAGCCGGGGAAGGACAAGCACTTGCCCTCCAGTTATCGACCCATCTCGCTTACCAGCTGTGTCTGTAAAGTGATGGAGCGAATGGTTAACTCTCGATTGGTTTGGCTGCTCGAGTCTCGACGCCTACTTACCAATGTACAATGTGGATTTCGTAGGCGCCACTCTGCTGTTGACCATCTGGTTACCTTGTCGACCTTCATTATGAATAACTTCTTGCGGAAGCGCCCGACCGCGGCTGTGTTCTTTGATTTGGAGAAGGCTTACGACACCTGTTGGAGGGCGGGCATTCTCCGCACCATGCATACATGGGGCCTTCGCGGTCGCCTCCCTCTTTTTATTCGTTCCTTTTTAATGGATCGACAGTTCAGGGTACGTGTAGGTTCTGTCCTGTCAGACACCTTTCGCCAGGAGAATGGGGTGCCACAGGGCTCAGTTTTGAGCGTCGCTCTCTTCGCCATAGCGATCAATCCAATAATGGATTGCCTCCCAGCTGATGTATCAGAATCCCTTTTCGTGGACGATTTTACCGTCTATTGCAGCGCGCAGCGTACGTGTTTCCTGGAGCGCTGTCTTCAGCGTTCTCTTGACCGTCTTTACTCCTGGAGTGTCGCCAATGGCTTCCGTTTTTCTGCCGAGAAGACGGTCTGTATTAACTTCTGGCGCTACAAAGGGTTTTCCCACCGTCCTTACGACTCGGTCACGTTGCTCTCCCATTCGTGGAGACAACAAAACTTTTAGGTCTTAAATTTGACAGGAAACTTAGTTGGTATCCACATGTGTCATATTTGGCTGCCCGTTGTACCCGTTCTCTAAATGTCCTCCGTGTTATCAGTGGTATGTCGTGGGGAGCGGATCGAACCGTCCTACTTCGCCTATATCGGTCGATCGTCCGCTCCGAGCTGGATTATGGGAGCTTCATATACTCCTCTGCACGGCCATCCATCTTACGCCGCCTCAACTCCATACAACATCGGGGTTTACGACTTGCGATCGGAGCGTTTTATACTAGTCCCGTTGAGAGTCTTCATGCTGACGCCGGTGAGTTGCCACTCACCTACCGGCGCGATATACTGCTTTGTCGGTATGCCTGTCGGCTACTGGCAATGCCCGATCACCCCCCAGGGGGCCACAACTCTTTTGTGGACACGTGCGTAGCGGGCACGGGACCCCGAGCTAATGTGGCCCTCCTTCCTTTCCGGGCTGCATACCTTCCCTTTCCGCATCCTTCCCCGTCCCCCATCTTCGCCCCACCCCTCACCTCTGGCTCTTCCCTTCCCTTTCTCCCCCTCTGGGAGTATAGTTTGTGCCTACGTCCAGAGACGGACGCTCGAAACTGTTCCCAATTCCTTGCTTTCTACGCTTGCAAGTCCTTGTCCTTCCTCTGTCCTTCTCTTTTCCTTCCCTCTTCTCTTTGCCCTTTTTCTCTGCTGCGGCGTTTGAAACCCCCTCTTCTTTCCTTTCCCTTTCTCTTTTTTCCTCCCTGTGCGTGTCTGAAGGCCGACCCACGCACTTCCATGCGTAGCCGGTGACGGGGTAACGCGTAATTCCCCGCCCCGTGTAGACAGGTAGGACACGTACGAACCCCCTGGTAACGGCCAGGCCCAGGGAGGGGTGATTACCCGAGCTGATACCTTCCGAAAGTGCCGATTGGTCCCTCCGTCCGTTTGTCGGGAGGTGTGACTTGAGGTGTGAACAATCACCTAAGGCGGGTGTGCCCTCAGTGAGGGCCCCCACAAGAGAGGAGCGCGCCATCGGAGACGCCGGTAATCATGGGGGATTCTTCTGCAATGGTTTCCTCACCTTCCACTATGTCTGCTCACAAACGTAAGTTCACTGAGTCTCAGCCACAGACAGTTCTTCCATCGTTGCCACAGTTCCTTGTTGTTTCTCGGTCTGATGAAGGTCACGACTTCTCCACGGTCAACCCTTTCATTATTCAGAAAGGTGTCGACGCAATTGCAGGTCCTGTAAAGTCTTGTTCCAGATTACGGAATGGCACCTTGTTGTTAGAAACAGTCAGTGCCCTCCAGGCACAAAAATTGCTGCGTACTTCTCTGCTCCACACCTTCCCTGTCCGGGTGGAACCGCACCGTACCTTAAATTCCTCGCGTGGAGTCGTTTATACACGCTCCCTCGATGGACTGTCTGACGAAGAAATTCAGCACTACCTGTCTGACCAGGGCGTAACGGCTGTTCATAGAGTTACGAAAAGGGTTGACACGAAGATCATTCCAACCCGCACTGTCTTCTTGACATTTGACAAAGTTCAACTCCCATCGAAAATCAAAGCAGGCTATGAGATAATTTCCGTTCACCCTTACGTCCCAAACCCTACGCGTTGCTATCGATGTCAGCGGTTCAATCACACCAGCCAGTCCTGTTCCAATCCGGCCAAATGTTTTACGTGTGGCAAGGATGCCCATGAGGGTGTTGGTCCACCTCCATCCCCTCGCTGCATCAAGTGTATGGGTGACCACGCTGCTTCCTCTAGAGATTGCCCAGTTTTTAAGGACGAAAAGCTCATCCAGGAAATAAGAGTGAAGGAAAAGGTGTCGACCTTTGCTGCTCGAAAATTATTCGCCAGTCGACAGCCCACCGTGCCTCAGACAGGCAAATACAGCACTGTCCTTGCTTCTCCTCGGCCAACAAAGGAGGCGGCCACGCAGACTTGCGACCTCACCTTTAGTGCCACGGTCGTCCGATCGGCCAGCGCAAAGATCGCCCGTTCAACTTCACCACTTTCGCCTGCCCACTCTATGGCTCACCCTTCGTCCTGTTCTGCTAAATCTCGAGCCCAAAAGTCAGACACCAAGTCTTCGAAGACAGAGCATACTCGTGAAGAGATTTTACGTACGGCAACTTCACCACCATCGGTTCCTCCTTCATCTAAACCTCATACTTCCAAGAAGGCTACAAAGAAACCCAGTTCCTCTCCTTCTCCGCCAAGGCGTGTCCCATCCACAGCGCCACCTGGCGGAAATCGCCCTCGGCCGTCTTCTGTGTCTCCGAGGCGCACTGCTGGTGGCCGGTCAACCGGCCGATCGCTGGTGGCAGGAGCTGCTCCTGACCAACCTATGGATCAGGATCTTCTGCCTTCGGCTGAATGCCATTCCATGCTGTTGGTCGCAAGCTCTGAGCAGTCGTTGAGTTGACAGCACCCTTGGTCACAATCCTCCATTTTCTGTTCACCCTATGTCCATTTTCCACTGGAATATCCGCGGCATTCGAGCCAATCGGGATGAATTGTCGATCCTCTTACGATCCTACTCGCCGGTCATCTTCTGTCTTCAGGAAACAAAGCTGCGTCCTAATGACCGCTTTGTTCTCCCTCATTTTCAGTCCATCCGATATGATCTCCCTCTGTTGAAGGCACTCCAGCCCATGGAGGACTCATGATTCTTCTCCATGATACTCTCCATTATCATCCAATCCCCTTAGACAGTTCCTTCCAAGCTGTCGTCGTCCGTCTTTCCCTTTCTGGATACACGTTCTCTCTTTGTACTGTATACATTCCATCGTCCACACCAATGGCACGAGCTGATCTCCTTCATCTTCTTGGTCAGCTTCCACCCCCCCTATTTGCCCCCACTTTGGGGATCTCCACATCCTTGTCCACGTGGCTCCCTATTGCTAGACGTCTTCCACCAAGCGGATCTAGTTTGCCTCAACACTGGGGTCCCCACGTTTTTGTCTGCCTCCACGACAAATTTATCTCATTTGGACCTTGCGATCGGTAATGTTCCGCTAGCTCGGCGCTTCGAATGATTCGCCCTTGATGATACACACTCGAGTGACCACTTTCCATGTGTCCTTAGGCTGCAGCCTCAACTGCCATAGTGTGAGTCAAGAAGACAGTGCGGGTTGGAATGATCTTCGTGTCAACCCTTTTCGTAACTCTATGAAGTTTGCCCAAGCCGCTTGGACACTTTTTTCGTCTCTAGCGACATTCGATGACCGTCGCTTTCCCAGCGTCGACGATGAGGTCACACATATTACCGACGTTATTCCTACAGCTGCGGAACGTTCAATACCACGCACCTCCGAATTGCCCCGGCGCCCCCCAGTTCAATGATGGAACGAGGCATGCCGTGACGCAATACGTGAGCGGCGACGTGCTCTTCGCATTTTCCGTCACCATCCTACTTTGGCCCACTGTATCCGCTATAAGCAGCTCCGTGCGCGATGCCGTCGCGTCATCCGCGATAGCAAGAAGGCAAGCTGGAAATTCTTTATTAGCTCCTTTAACACCTTCACTCCCTCCTCGGAAGTTTGGAGTCGGCTTCGACGGTTCTCAGGCGCGCCTAGTTTCTCCCCGGTCTCTGGGCTCATTGTCGCGCATGATACCTTAGTGGACCCCGTCGCAATTTCTAACTCATTGGGTCAGCACTTTGCTGAGATTTCGAGCTCTTCAAATTACCCGCCAGCGTTTCTACCGAAGAAACGTGCAGCGGAAGTGCGACATCTTGCTTTCTCCTCTCAAAACCACGAAAGCTACAATACTGTTTTCTCCATGCGGGAACTCCAACATGCCCTCTCTTCTTCTCGCTCCTCCGCCCCAGGATCGGATGGTATCCATGTCCAAATGTTGCTGCATTTATCAACCCATAGTCTGCGTTACCTCCTTCGCCTTTATAATCGAATTTGGACCGACAGTACTTTTCCCAGACGATGGCGGGAAGCTATCGTCGTTCCCATTCCGAAACCTGGAAAGGACAAACATGTCCCCTCTAGCTGTCGCCCCATTTCTCTCACGAGTAGTGTCTGTAAGATTTTGGAGCGTATGGTGAATTACCGTTTAGTTTGGTGGCTGGAATCACGCAGTCTTTTAACACCTGCCCAATGCGGATTCCGAAAGTATCGTTCTGCAGTTGACCATCTTGTTGCTCTCTCCACTTATATCATGAACAATTTTCTCCGGAAACGCCAAACGGTAGCAATATTTTTTGATCTGGAGAGAGCATACGATACCTGTTGCAGGACAGGCATCCTCCGCACACTATTCTCTTGGGGCTTTCGAGGCCGGCTGCCCCTTTTTCTTCGCGAATTTATGGCAGAGCGAACATTTAGGGTGCGGGTGAACACTACTCTCTCCCGTACTTTCTCTCAAGAAAACGGGGTACCCCAGGGCTCCGTGCTGAGTGTTGTACTGTTTGCCATCGCTATAAATCCAATTATGGATTGTCTCCTTCCTGATGTCTCGGGCTCCCTCTTTGTGGACGATTTTGGGATCTACTACAGCTCTCAACGGACCAGCCTTCTTGAACGACGTCTTCAAGGATGTCTCGATTGCCTCCACTCTTGGAGCCTCGAAACCGGCTTCCGTTTTTCTCCCAGTAAGACAATTTATATTAATTTTTGGCGACGTAAGGAGTTTCTTCCGCCCTCCTTACATCTAGGTCCTGTCAACCTTCCGTTTTCAGACGTCACTAAATTCTTGGGTCTTATGTTTGACAGAAAACTGTGCTGGTCCTCCCACGTTTCCTATCTTTCGGCTCGCTGTCTGCGAACGCTCAACACCCTCCGTGTCCTGAATGGTACCTCCTGGGGAGCGGACCGAGTGGTCCTTCTCCGCCTCTATCGCGCCTTAGTGCGCTCGAAATTGGGCTATGGAAGCATAGTCTACTCCTCTGCTCGGCCGTCTATTCTTCGGCGTTTCGACTCTATCCACCACCGTGGATTACGTTTAGCGTCTGGAGCCTTTTACACTAGCCCTGTGGAAAGCCTTTATGCTGAGACTGCTGAACCTCCGCTGTCCAATCGGCGAGCGGTCCTTCTGAGCCGTTATGCTAGCCATCTGCCTTCCATGCCTGCTAATCCAGCCCATGACGCTTTTTTCGACGCCTCCTTTGATGTAGGGTATGCAGGCCGCTCCTCCTCCCTACTACCCCCGGGAGTCCGCTTCCGTCAACTGCTCCATTCTCTTTCCTTCCGCTTTCCTAAAACCTTCTTGACAACTTGGGGTACAGCACCGCCTTGGCTCCGTCCCCGGATCTGTCTGCTCCGTGATCTTTGTCAATTTCCCAAGGATGGTACACCTTCACTTGTTTATCGTCGGGCATTTGCTGCTCTATGTGCACAAATGATGGACGCCACCTTTATTTACACCGACGGCTCGAAAACATCGTTGGGTGTAGGGAGTGCCTATATTGTTGGCGACGCCCCAAATCCCTTTCGGCTTCCCGACCAGTGTTCAGTTTATACTGCGGAGCTTTTCGCTGTTCTCCAGGCTGTCCACTACATCCGCCGCCATCAGCGGATACAGTACGTAATCTGCTCAGATTCTCTCAGCTCAGTCTCCAAGCTCTTTACCCTGTGCACCCTCTGGTCCACCGGATTCAGGACTGTCTGCGCTTGCTCCACCTGGGGGGCGTCTCGGTGGCGTTCCTCTGGCTCCCGGGACACGCTGGTATCTGTGGGAATGAGGCGGCTGATATAGCAGCCAAGGCTGCAGTTTCTCTTCCTCGGCCAGCTATTCAGTCGCTTCCCTTCACCGATCTACGGAGCGGTTTACGTCGCAAAGTTGCTCATTTATGGCATGCGCATTGGTCAACACTTCCCCGAAATAAATTGCGGTAAGTGAAAGCCCTTCCTTGCGCTTGGACCTCTTCCTCCCGAACGCGTCGTCGGGAGGAGGTAATTTTAGCTAGACTCCGGATAGGGCACTGTCTTTTTAGCCATCGACATCTTTTAAGCGGCGATCCTCCCCCACTCTGTCCCCACTGCTCTCAGCTGTGGACGGTAAGACACCTTTTAATTGAATGCCCCTATTTTAATCCGTTACGCTCCCGTCTACAGCTATCGCCTGATCTATCGTCGATTTTAGCAGATGACACGCGCTCAGCCGACCGCGTTCTCCAGTTTATTAGTGACAGTGAAATGACGTCAGTCATTTGAAGTTTTATCGGGGACCATCAACCCCTCTCTGTAGTGGACTTTTAAGCCTTGTTTCTGCTTTTAGTGTCTCCAATTTTTTGAGTTTCGTTCCCATTTTTGCTGTTTTCCATTTTCAGTTTTTATTATTTCCTCAGTCACGGACCGGGCGCTAATGACCATAGAAGTTTTGCGCCCTAAAACCAAAAAAAAAAAAAAAAAAAAATGCCCTATCACCCGACTTATCGTTCCTTTTTTGATGGCTCTCTCGACAGTCAATACGGGTTGTATGTCTCTGCCCTGCTACCCCCTGGAGTTCGCTTTCGTCGCCTCCTTCAACACCTTAATTTTTCACTCCCTGCAACCTTTCGAGTGGGCGTTAGCCACACGCCACCTTGGTTCCAGTCTCAGGTTCGCGTCCACCTTGACCTCTGGTCGCTCCCGAAGGAGGTTACCCCCGGATCAGTCTACCTCTCCCGTTTTGTCGAACTTCGTTCGAAGTTCGTTAATATGACCTTCATTTATACAGATGGCTCTAAGACCAATAATGGGGTTGGGTGTTCTTTTATTGTCGGGGCACAAAGTTTCAAATACCGGCTCCATGGCCATTGTTCGGTCTTCACAGCTGAGCTCTTTGCCCTCTACCAAGCTTTCCTTTACATCTGCCGCCACCGACATTCTACATATGTCATCTGCTCCGATTCCCTGAGCGCTATCCAGAGTCTCAGTGACCCGTACCCGGTTCACCCTTTCGTGCACCGGATCCAACGCTCTCTTCAGCAGCTGGTGGACGTCGGTTCTCCGGTTCGCTTTATGTGGGTACCTGGCCATGTCGGTATCCCTGGGAACGAAGCTGAAGATGCCGCGGCCAAGGCTGCGGTCCTCAAGCCTCGGACAGCTTCTTGTTGTGTCCCTTCGTCAGATTGTAGCAGGGTCATTTGTCGGCGCATTTTATCGCTGTGGCATGCCGATTGGGCTGCACTTACAGACAACAAGCTTCGGGCCTTGAAACCTCTTCCCGTGGCTTGGACGTCCTCCTCACGCCCTTCTCGGCGGGAGGAGGTCATTTTGGTCCGGTTACGAATTGGCCACTGCCGGTTCAGCCATCGCCATCTGCTGACGGCTGCGCCGGCGCCGTTCTGCCCATGTGGGCAATTGCTGACGGTTCGCCACATTTTAACGTTCTGTCCGGATTTTAACACCCTGCGTCTTGATCTTGGCCTGCCATGTACTGTAGAAGCCATTTTAGCAGATGACCCACGAGCAGCTGCTCGCGTTCTTCATTTTATCAATTTGACAACCCTCTCCCAGGACATTTGATTATGCTGGTCCAACTGAGGCGCCAGGTGGAAATGGCATGGCAAGCCGTTCCACAGGACTACATCCAGCATCTCTACGATCGTCTCCATGGGAGAATAGCAGCCTGCATTGCTGCGAAAGGTGGATATACACTGTACTAGTGCCGACATTGTGCATGCTCTGTTGCCTGTGTCTATGTGCCTGTGGTTCTGTCAGTGTGATCATGTGATGTATCTGACCCCAGGAATGTGTCAATAAAGTTTCCCCTTCCTGGGACAATGAATTCACGGTGTTCTTATTTCAATTTCCAGGAGTGTATGTCTACGGATGGTGAATGTTGAAATGGTGCTTTCTGATGCTCCTTACACTTCTTCTGCATAGAGGGTAGAAAGAAAGGGAGACTTGTACATATGTGCGCTATGTATGTCTACAGATGGTGAATGTAGGAAATGGTGCTTTCTGCAGCTCCATACAGTTCTCCTTCACCTAGGGTAGAAAGTAAGGGAGATATGTACAGCTGTGCGCTAACAATTTCTACGGATGGTGAATGTTGGAAATGGTACTTTCTGCATCTCCTTACATTTCTTCTCCATCTACGGTCCCCCCAGGTGGTCCACAACTCATTTGTGGATATATGCGGGGCGAGCACGGGGCCCCGAGCCATTGCAGCCTTCTTTCTCTCCTGGGCTGCATTTCCTTTCCCTTCCCCTCCTTTCCCCTCCATGCTCCTTTCCCCTCACCCTCTCCTCTCCCTCTATTGGTGTCCTTGCTTATGTTGGCCCCTGCTATCCTCCTGGTTCTGTTCGTTTTACACTCCGGCTTTGTTGCGTAATCATCTCCTCCTTTTGGCATTCCTTGGTCCCCCTCTGTGGTTTGACCTCCATTACAAAATTTCTCGTCCGTAGTGTGAGCCATTTGGGTAAGAGCACCTTACCTAGTGTCTCAGACGTGCGCCCTCCTAGCACATTCCACCTTTTCTTTCACATCATTGTCTGATGCTAGGGTGCATAGCCAACACGGTAGCCAGCCCGTGTGGTGGGGTTGCTATGTACCCTTATGGTCGAGCCCCCTGAACACCCAGGGATCACACTTCTGATACCTGAGCTGTGACCTCCTCATGCATGCCTTGGAGTGGTTGCTCGTCATCCTGGAGCATCAGTACTCCCGGCAATGGCCGCTGTGCCAGACGGCCCTTGCTGTGGCTGTGTGGCGCCCGTGAGGACAGCACGTGATCGGAGTGGGTGGTATCAGGGCAGACGCTATGCAGATGAAACGCATACGGGTCCAAAACTCTGGCCGTTCTTCTGCGGCTGTCTCTCTGCGTGGAACTGATTCCTCAAGGCTGCTTCTCTTGCCCCTTCGGCCTTCCCTTCCATGGCTACCCCCTGGGAAGAAGGTCAGGCCCGTCGTCTAGGGGCAAAACCTTTCCCCCGCGTTATCTAGTCTGCACCAGGACTGACGGAGATACTTTAACCAGTGTCAAACCTTTATTCTTTGTGGAACACATTGAAGACAAGTTTGGCAAAGTGGACTCCCTGAGCAAGATGCGGTCGGGTTCGTTGCTGATAGAAACTGCTTCATCTGCCCAATCTGCGGCCCTTGGTGCCCGTACCCATCTTGTCACAATTCCCGTGTCCATTACCCCTCACCAGTCTCTAAATATGGTACAAGGTGTGATTTTTCACAGGGACCTCATCCTTCAAACTGATGAGGAACTTCGGGACAATCTCGGACGGCGGGGTGTTCAATTTGTTCGGCGTGTTCAGAAGGGTCCTAAAGATAATCGTATTGATACTGGTGCCTTTATCCTGGCCTTTGAAGGGGTTACCCTTCCTAAAAAAGTTAAGATTATGGTCTATCGCTGTGACGTGAAGCCGTACATCCCACCTCCTATGAGGTGTTTTAAGTGCTTGTGTTTTAGCCACATGTCTTCTCGCTGTTCCCAGGCCCCTCTCTGTGGTGAATGTGGACGTCCACTCCAAGAGTGGAGTCCCTGTGTTCCCCCTCCTGTATGTGTAAAATGTCATGGTAGTCATTCTCCACGTTCACCAGATTGCCCAGTATATAAGAAAGAAAAAAAGATACAGGAGTACAAGTTCCTCGATCGTTCAAGCTACACAGAGGCCCGTAAGAAATATACACGACTGCACCCTGTGTCCATGACATCTAGTTACGCCTTGGTTACATCTTCACCCCCTTCCTCCCCCTTCCTTACCCCCACCCCGGACCCCTCTCCTCCCCCCTTCCCCTGTAGCTCCCACACCTTCTCCTCTGGGCGCTGCTCCCCCTCCCCAGCCGGAAAAGTGTCCCACTCCTTCGGCGTCTGCCGGCCAAGGGCGCCTCTCCCAGGATGCCCCTTCCCGGCACCTTCCACGTCAAAGGTCTGCTGCCGCGCGGCGACCGCGAAACCTGCGGTCTGTCGGCCCCCAGGTCGCCCAGTCTCTTTCTGTTCCTGATCTTGCTGCTGCTGGCTCCTTTATGCCACACAGCCCTCCTCAATCTCAGCCTGAAAAGAAGAAGAAACATAAGTCCCGGGACAAAGAGCCTCTGGTGTCACCGGAGGTCCCTTCCCCGACTTCACAACCGGATTCTGACCTGTCGTTCATGGATGTCGCCCCCTCCTTGTCGGAGACGGGTGGGGACCTGGCGGTATGACTGGATTCAGCGAGTTCAGCCCTCCTTTAAACCATCGTGCTGTGGTTCTCCAATGGAATTGTAATGGATACTATCGTCACCTTCCGGAATTGAAATCCCTTCTTTCGTCCTACTCTGCAGCTTGTGTGGTTCTCCAGGAATCTCATTTTACTGATGTTCACTCACCGACCCTCCGTGGGTCGAAATTGGGTCGAACCCTTGCGGGCTTCTGGTGGCGTTTGTACGTTGGTCCATACAGACATTGCTAGCATGTGGATTCCTCTCCAAACCACATTGAAAGCGGTTGCTGTTAGGGTCCACTTAGACTCTGCAGTCACAGTTTGCAATCTTTATCTCCCTCCTGACAGGACTCTTACACCTGCTGCCTTAACCACCCTTCTTCAGCAACTTCCTCCTCGGGGATTTTAACGCTCATCATCCTTTGTGGGGCATTGCCTTTCCATCTATACGAGGTCTTCTTATAGACCAATTCATTGCAGACCACGACCTGTGCCTTCTTAATGATGGCTCCCCTACTCATTTCAGTGCCAGTCATGGTACCTTTTCTGCCATTGATCTTTCTCTTTCTTCTCCCTCTCTCCTCCCTTCATTACACTGGTCGCCACATGACGACCTTTGTGATAGTGGCCATTTCCCGTTGATTATCACGCTCCCTTCACGCTCCCCGATGGACAGGTTACCTCGTTGGTCTTTCCACCGCGCCGATTGGCCTCTATACACTGCACAGGTCGAGTTTTCTCCCTCTTTGTCGGGTTGTATTGATGACGTCCTACGTGACGTGTCTGACGCGATTGCTCGTGCTGCTAACCTTGCTGTCCCGCGCTCATCTGGACCATTTCTTCGCCGGCGAGTCCCGTGGTGGAGTACGGCCATTGCCATTGCCATCCGTGATCGCCGTCGAGTTTTGCAACACTTTAAGAGGCACCCATCCGTAGCCAGCCTTACTACCTTGAAACGCCTCCGTGCTAAAGCCCGTTATTTAATCAAACAGAGTAAGCGGATATGTTGGGAACGATTCGTTTCTTCCCTTGGTTCTACTGTCCCTCTGTCACGGGTATGGGCTACACTTCGTTCTCTCCAAGGTTGCCATCGGCAGTCCACCCTCCCTGGCCTTCACCTCCCAGATGCCATTTTTACGGAACCATTAGTTCTTGCAGAACATCTTGCGACCCATTTTGCAGTGGCGTCAGCGTCAGCCTCCTATCCAGCTGCTTTCCTTCATCAAAAACTGCTGGCTGAAGCTTCCACCTTATGTTTCACCCCTTGTGAGTCAGCATCTTACAACGAACCTTTTACTGAATGGGAATTTCTTTCTGCTCTATCTTCTTCTCATGATACGGCCCCTGGCCCAGATTCCATTCATAACCAACTGCTTCAACACCTCAGTGCTCCACAACGGCAACATCTTCTTTAGGTGTTTAACAGTATCTGGCTCCAGGGTGACTTCCCTTCTCAGTGGAGGGATAGCACTGTGGTTCCTGTCCTTAAGCCTGGTAAGAACCCCCTATCTGTTGACAGCTATCGGCCAATTAGTTTGACCAATGTTGTTTGGAAGTTACTTGAACGGATGGTAGCCCGTGGACTCACTTGGGTCATCGAATCTCGGGATCTATTGTCCCCTTACCAGTGTGGCTTTCGAGAGGGACGATCTCCAATCGATCATTTACTTTGCTTGGAATCCGCACTTCGGCAGGCTTTTTCCCAGCGCCGCCATTTGGTTGCAGTGTTTTTTGACCTTCGCAAGGCCTGTGACACGGCCTGGCGCCATCACATCTTACTAACCCTTCATCAGTGGGGTCTTCGGGGCCCACTCCCGAATTTTATCCGCCAGTTCCTGATCCATCGGTCATTCAGAGTTCGAGTTGGTACTGCTTTTAGTTCTCCACGGACCCAGGAGACGGGCATCCCACAGGGTTCTGTCTTGAGTGTCCTTCTTTTCCTCATTGCTATCGATGGACTTGTGGCCTCTGTCTGTCCCTTGGTCGCCCCTGCCCTGTATGTGGATGATTTCTGCATTTGGGTTAGTTCCTCCTCGATGGCATCTGCAGAATGGCAGCTCCAGGTGGCTATACGGCGTGCCTCTGTATGGACCCTCTCACACGGGTTTCAATTCTCCCCTTTAAAATCGTGGGTGGTCCACTTCTGTCGCCGTACTACAATCCACCCTGATCCAGAGCTCTATCTTGCTGCACAACGATTGCCTGTGGTTCCTCAGTTTCGTTTCCTGGGTCTTCTTTTCGACAACAAGCTCACTTGGCTGCCCCATATCGGACTCCTGAAGGTAGGACGTTTCCGTAAACTCAATGTCCTTCACTTCCTTGGCCACACCTCTTGGGGTGCGGACCGTTCCCTCCTGCTCCATCTTTATCGTGCTCTATTTCTGTCTCGTTTGGACTATGGTTGTCTAGTTTATGGTTCAGCTGCGCCTTCCACACTGCACGAGCTGGATCCAGTCCACCATCATGGTATCCGTTTGGCCACCGGTGCATTCCCTACTAGCCCTGTTGATAGTCTCCTGGTTGAAGCTGGGATCCCCCCCCCCCCCTTTCTGTTCGGCAGTCCCAGCTTCTGGTGTCTTATGCCCTCACTATCCGTTCTTCTCCTACTCATCCTTCCTATTCTATCCTCTTCGCAGACCATGGACATCGCCCACCCGACTCCCGCCCTCGGGCGGATTTACCGGTTGGGCTGCGCCTTGCGTCTCTTTACCGTGATTTTCAGGTTCCTTCTTTGTCCTGTCTTCCTCGCTCCCTCCCCTCTGCCCCTCCTTGGTTAGTTCCTCGGCCTCGAATTCCGATGGATCTCTGCCGCGGTCCGAAAGATTCCATCCCCCTGGTGGTGTTCCATTACTTTTTCCGCCAAATTTTATGGGAGTTTCGGGATGCTGTTGTTTTTTACACTGATGGCTCTAAATCTGCTGATCATGTTGGGTATGCCTTCACATCCTCTGTTGGAATGGAATGTCATCTGCTGCCACCTACATGTGGGGTGTTCACTGCGGAATTGATGGCAATTTCCCAGACCCTTACTTTTATTAAACAATTCCAACACAACCGCGTTTTTTTATGTACGGACTCGATGAGTGGCCTTCTTGCTATTGACCGGTGTTTTTCGCGCCATCCCTTGGTCTCTGCCATCCATGACCATCTCGCTGATATTCACCGTGCTGCTTGTTCCATTGACTTCTTTGGGTCCCTGGCCATGTGGGTATCACGGGTAATGAGCTCGCTGATCGTTAGGCTAGGGGAGCAATTACTTACCCCCCATTTTCTGTAACCCCTCCTGCAGCGGATTTACGGCTTCACATCAAATCCCACTTCGCACAGTCATGGGCCAATTCTTGGGAGGCTACTCCCCTGTCTAATAAACTTCGTGCAATTAAGGTGACACCAGGCCCATGGCGTTCTTCCTTTCGCCTGTCCCGAAAGGACTCGACCAAACTGTGTCGTCTCCGCATTGGCCATACCAGCCTGACCCATGGTTTTCTTTTGCCTGATGAGCCACCCCCGCTATGTCGTTGTGGAGCCTACCAGTCAGTGGCCCACCTTTTGGTTGAATGCCCCCTTCTTTTGGCTCTGCGTGCTAAGTACAGACTCCCCCACACTTTACCTTTAATGTTGGCTGACGATGTCCGGATGGTCTCTCTGGTACTCGGTTTCCTCCGGGAGAGTGGTTTTTATCCTCAGTTCTAAGGTTTTTAATCTCTCTCTGGTGTTGGGGCAGGGCAGTGAGTGTTTGGGTGTCTCCCACTGTAGGCAGTGTTCAGAGATTCCCGATTCACCTCCCTGACCGGAATCCTCTTTTCTTCGCCAGTTACTCTGTTCTTACACTTTTTTTTTAAGTCTTGGTTAGTCTTTCTATTCCCATACGTACTTTCTGCTTTATAGCAGTTGTACCCTTTAAGTCACAGGTGGTCTTGCCTATGCTGCTTCATCATAGTGTTGGGTTCGTTCTCTTGCCGACTTCCCTCATTTGTTTATTACCAATGACAACGTGACTGCCCTTTTACATTTTTCCCTTTTTCGGTTTTATTGTTCTGACATTTCTGAGATGTCCCGTTAGCAGAATCGAGTATATTTGAAACAAGGGACTGATGACCTTGCTGTTTGCAACCAACCAATCATCCATCTACGGTAGAAAGTAAGGGAGACATGTACAGCTGTGCGTTAACTATGTATACAGATGGTGAATATTGTAAATGGAGCTTTCTGCAGCTCCTTGCGGTTCTTCTTCATCAAGGGTAGAAAGTAAGGGAGACATGTACAGCAGTGCGCTAGCAATGTCTACAGATGGTGAGTGTTGGAAATAGTGCTTTCTGCAGCACCTTACAGTTCTTTTTCATCTTGGGTAGAAAGTAAGGGAGACATGTACAGCTGTGCGCTAACTATTTCTACTGATGGTGAATGTTGGAAATGGTGCTTTCTGCAGCTCCTTACAGTTCTTCTTCATCTAGGATAGAAAGTAAGGGAGACAAGTATAGCTGTGAGCTAACTATGTCTACAGATAGTGAGTGTTGGAAATGGTTCTTTCTGCATCTTCTTCCTGTTCTTTTTCACCTAGGATAGAAAGTAATGGAGACATATCCAGCAGTCTAACTATGTTGACAGATGGTGTATCTTGGTAAGAAAGCTTTCTGCAGCTCCTTACAGTTCTTCTTCAGCTAGGGTAGAAAGTAGGGGAGGTATATACAGCTGTGTGCTAACTATATCCACAGATGTTGAATGTTGGTAAGAAAGCTATCTGCAGCTCCTTACAATTCTTCTTCAATTAGGGGAGAAATTAAGGGAGACATATGCAGCTGTGCGCTAACTTTGTTTGAAGATGGTGAATGTTGGAAATGGTGCTTTCTGCACCTCCTTACAGCACTTTTTCACCCAGGATAGAAAGTATAGGCGACATACACCGCAGTGCACTAACTATGACCACAGATGGAGATTGTTGGTAAGAAAGCTTTCTGCAGCTCTTTCCAGTTCTTTTTCACCCAGGATAGAAAGTAAAGGAGAAATATGCAGCAGTTCGCTAACTATGTCCACAGATTGATATTGTTGGTAGGAATGATTTCTGCAGCTTCTTATCCTTCTTCTTCAGCCAGGGTAGAGTTAAAGGATACATGTGCAGTTGTGCGCTAACTATGCTTACAGATGGTGGATGATGGAAATGGTGCTTTCTGCAGCTCCTTCCAATTCTTTTTCGTCTAGGATAGAAAGTAAGAGAGATGTATTCAGGTGTGCTCTATCTATGTCCACAGATAGTGAATGTTGGTAAGAATGCTTTCTGCAGCTCCTTCCATTTCTTCTTCAGCTAGGGTAGGAAGTAAAGGTGACACATACAGCTGTGCCCCAACAATGACTGCAGATGGTGAATGTTAGTAAGGAAGTTTTCTGCAGCTCCTTTCAGTTCTTTTTCACCTAGGGTTAAAAGGTAAGGGATGTATATACAGCTGTGCGCTAACTATTTCTACAGGTGGTGAATGTTGGTAAGGAAACTTTCTGCAGTTCTTTCGAGTACTTATGCTCATTGGGTAGGAAATAGAGGGGGTATATAAAGCTGAGCAGTAACTATATCTGCATATTGTGAATGTTGGTAAGGAAGCTTTCTGCAGCTGCTACCAGTACTTCTTCACCTAGAGAAGAAAATGAAGCAGATATATACAGCTCTGCATTGTGTGTACCTCCAGATGTTGAATGTTCGTAAAGAAGCTTTCTGTAGCTCCTTCCGTTATTTCTTCACGTATGGTAGAACATAAAAGTGACATATATAGCTGTGTGGTAACTATATCTGCAGATCTTGAATGTTTTTAAGGTATCTATCTTCAGTTCCTCTTAGTACTTCATGACTTTGAGGAGACCCCGCCCCCATGGGGTCCACAACCCTTTTGTGGATACGTGCGTACCGAGGGCAGCAGTGCTAGCTAGTGTAGTCTTCCTTTCTTTCTGGGCTCTATACCCTCCTATTCCACATCCTTCTCCATCCCCCATCCCCCCCCCCCCTCACACCTCACCATTGCGCTCGCTCTCTCTCTCTCTCTCTCTCTGTCTCTCTCTCTCTCTCTCTCTCTCTCTCTCTCTCTCTCTCTCTCTCTCTCTCTCTCTGTGTGTGTGTGTGTGTGTGTGTGTGTGTGTGTGTGTGTGTGTGTGTGTGTGTGTGTGTGTACGATAATTCCTACGTATGGGGACAGTCTCTCTTTTTCGATTGCTCTACTGAGAAGTCTTTGTCCTCTTTTGCTCACCTCTTTTCTTTACTCTTTTCTCTGCTGCAGCATTTGAGACCTCTCCTCTTTCCTTTCCTTTTCTTTGTTCCTCCCCTTCTCTTTTTTCCTCCCTGTGCATGTCTGAATGCCGGCCCATGCATTCCCATGCTTTATTCTCTGCCCCAAATAGACAACTAGCACACTGCAATGGGAGATGTGATTACCCGAGTTGATGCCTTAGGAAAGTTTCCTCTGTCTGTTACATGGAAGGTATGACCTGAGGTGTGAACAGTCACCTAAGGCACAAGTGCACTCAGAGAGAGCCCCCACAAGGAAGGAATGTACCATCAAAGATGCCGGTAATCATGGGGGGTTACTTCTGCAATGGTTTCCTCATTATCTGTGTCTGCTCATAAGTGAAAGTTAAATGAGTCTTGGCCACCGCAAATTCTTCCATCAGTGCCACTGTTCCTTGTTGTTTCTTGGTCAGATGAAGGTCAAGACTCCCCCCCCCCCCCCCCCAGTCTACCCTTTCATTATTCAGAAAGGTCTTGATGCAATTGCAGATCCTGTCAAGTCTTGTTCCCTATTACAAAATGGCATCTTGTTAGAAACAGTCAGTGCCCTCCAGGCACAAAAATTTCTGCGTACTTCACTGCTACACACTTTCCCTGTCCAGTTGGAAGTGCACTACACTTTTAATTCATCATGTGGGGTCGTTTATACACGCTCCCTCGACAGATTGTCCGATGAGGAAATTCAAAACTAACTGTCTGACCAGGGCATAACGGCTGTTCATTGAGTCATGAATAGGGTTGACATGGTCTTCGTTCCAACCCGTACTGTCTTCTTGACATTTGACAAGAGTTCAACTTCAATTGAACATAATAGAGAGCTACAAGACAATTTCTGTTCACCCTCAGATCCCAAACCCTACGCGCTGCTATCGGTGTGAGCGGTTTAGTCATACCGGCCAGTCATGTTCCAATCTGGCCAAATGCGTTGTGTGTGGCAAGAATGCCCTTGAGGGTGCTTGTCTACCTCCATCCCCTTGTTGCATCATCTGTGTGGGTGACCATGCTGCTTCCTCTTGAGATTGTCCCATTTTTAAAGAGAAACGGCTCATTCAGTAAATCAGAGTGAAGGAAAAGGTGTCGACATTTGCTGTTCGAAAGTTATTTGCCAGTCGAAACCCACTGTGCCTCACACAGGTAAATACAGCATTGTCCTTGCCTCTCCTCAGCCTACAAAGGAGGCAGCCATTCAGACTTGTGATCTCAGGTTTAATTGCACAGTTATCAGATCAGCCAGCACAAAGGTCGCCCTTTGAACCTCCCCACTCTCAGCTGCTCACTCTGTGGCGCAGTCTTCATTGGGTTCTGCTAAATCCCAAGCCCCAAAATCAGATGCCTGGGCTTCCAGAAAAGAGCCTACTTGTGAAGATTTTTTATGTACGCCGACTTCACAGTCACCGATTCCTCCTTCATCTCAACGTCCTGTTTTCAAGAAGACTAATAAGAAACTGAGTTCCTCTCCTTCTCTGCCATGGCATGTCTCATCTACAGCACGACCTGGTGGTAACCGCCCTCGGCTGTCTTCTGTGTTGCTGAGGCACACTGCAGGTGGCCGATCAACCGGCTGATTGCTGGTCGTAGGAGCTGCTACCACAACCTATGGATCAGGATCTTCTGCCTTCAGCAGAATGCCATTCCACGCTGTCAGCCATGGGCTCTGAACAGTCGTAGAGTTCAGGGCAACCTTGGTCACATTCTTGCCTTTTCTGTCCACTCTATGTCCATTATCCATTGGAATATCAGCGGCATTTGAGCCAATTGGTATCAATTGCCTACGGGCTGGTCATCTCCTGTCTTCAGGAACAAAGCTGTGTCCCCACAATCGCTTTGTTTTCCCGCATTTTCAGTCAGTGCAATTTGATCTCCCCTCTGTTGAACACACTCCAGGACATGGGGGACTCACAATTTTTCTCCATGATACTCTCCATTATCACCCAATCCCCTTAAAAAGTTCTTTCCAAGCTGTCATTGCAGCTGTCCATCTTTCCCTTTCTGGATACAACTTCTCTCTTCGTACTGTATACATTTCATCGTCCACACCAATGGCAAGAGCTGATTTCCTTCATCTTCTTGGTCAGCTTCCACCCCCCCCTATTTGCTGGTTGGGGACTTCAATGCCCACCATCCGCTTTGGGGATCTCTGAGACCTTGTCCGCACGGCTCACTATTGATAGGCATCTTCCACCAAGCAGATCTTGTTTGCCTCAACACTGGGGACCCTACATTTTTGTCTGCCTCTATAACAAATTTCTCTGATTTGGACCTTTTGGTCGGTTTTGTTCTGCTAGCTCGGGGCTTCGAATGATTTGCTCTTGCTGATACACACTTGAGTGACCACTTTCCATGTGTCCTTATATTGCAGCCACAACTGCCATATATGCACGTGAGATGCTGGAAGTTTGCCCAAATCAATTGGACACATTTTTCGTCTCTACCAGCATTCAATGACGGTCACTTTTCTAGCATCGATGATGAGGTCACTCATATTACAGAAGTTATTCTTACAGCTGTGGATCATTCAATACCTTGCACCTGCGATTTGCCCTGGCAGCCTCCAGTTCCTTGGTGGAATGAGGCATGCCTTGCGCAAAGCGTAAGTGGCAATGTGCTCTTCGCGTTTTCTGACACCATCCTACTTGGCCAACTGTATCCGCTATAAGCATTTCCATGCACGATGCCATCACGTCATCTGCGATAGCAAGAAGGCAAGCTGGGACTTCTTCACTAGCTCATTTAACACCTTCACTCACTTCTCGGAAGTTTGAAGTCGAATTCAACGGTTATCTGGCGCGCCTAGTTTCTCCCCAGTCTCTGGGCTCACGGTCACACATGGTACATTAGTGGACCCCGTTGCAATTTCAAAGTCATTGGATCAACACTTTGCTGAGATTTTTAGCTCTTCATATTACCCACCTGCTTTTCTCCCGAAGAAATGTGCAGCGGAAGTGCGACCTCTTGCTTTCTCCTCTCAAAATAGCAAAAGCTATAATACTGTTTTCTCCATGTGGGAACTACAACAAGCACTCTGTTCTTCTCTCTCTTCTGCCCCAGGACCCGATGGCATCCATGTCCTAATGTTGCTGCATTTATCATACCCTAGTCTGCGTTACTACCTTCGCCTTTACAATCGAATTTGGACCGACAGTACTTTTCCCAGAAGATGGCAGGAAGGTATCGTAGTTCCTGTTCTGAAACGTAGGAAGGACAAACACCTCTCCTCTAGCTATCACCCAATTTCTCTCATGAGTAGTGTACGTAAGGTTTTGGAGCATATGGTGAATTGCTGTTTAGCCTGTTGACTGGAGTCCTGAAATATTTTAACACCTGCCCAATGCAGTTTCCAAAAGCATCGTTCTGCAGTTGACCATGTTGTTGCTCTCTCCACTTACATCATGATCAATTTTATCAGAAAACGCCAAACAGTAGAAATATTTTTTGATCTGGAGAGAGCATACGATACCTGTTGGAGGACAGGTATCCTCCACTTACTGTTCTTTTGGGGCTTTCGAGGTCGACTGCCCGTTTTTATTCATGAATTTATGGCAGATCACACATTTAAAATGTGGATGAACACTACATTCTCTCATACTTTCTCTCAAGAAAACGCGGTAGCCCAGGGCTCTGTGCTATGTGTTGTACTGTTTGCCATTGCCATAAATCAAATTATGGATTGTCTCCTTCCTAATGTCCCAGACTCCCTATTTGTGGACGATTTCGTGACCTACTGTAGAGGTTTTGCACCCAAAAACCATAACAATAAACCTAGGATAGAAAATAAGAGATATATACAGCTGTGCAGTAACTATATTTGCAGATGGTGTATGTTGGCAAGGAAGCTTTCTGTAGCTCCTTCCAGTACCACTTCACCTAGGATAGAAAATAAAGGTGATAAATACAGTTGTGCAGTAACAATACCTGCAGATGGTAGATGTTTTTAAGGAAGCTCTCTGCTGCTCCTTCCAGTACTTCTTCACATAGAGTAGAAAATCAAGGTGATATGTACAGCTGTGCAGTAGCTATACCTGCAGATGGTCAATATTGGTAAGGCAGCTGTCTGCAGACTCTTCCATTACTTCTTCACCTAGGGTAGAAGATAAAGGTGATACATACAGCTGGGGAGTAACTACACTCCTGGAAATTGAAATAAGAACACCGTGAATTCATTGTCCCAGGAAGGGGAAACTTTATTGACACATTCCTGGGGTCAGATACATCACATGATCACACTGACAGAACCACAGGCACATAGACACAGGCAACAGAGCATGCACAATGTCGGCACTAGTACAGTGTATATCCACCTTTCGCAGCAATGCAGGCTGCTATTAGCCCATGGAGACGATCGTAGAGATGCTGGATGTAGTCCTGTGGAATGGCTTGCCATGCCATTTCCACCTGGCGCCTCAGTTGGACCAGCGTTTGTGCTGGACGTGCAGACCGCGTGAGACGACGCTTCATCCAGTCCCAAACATGCTCAATGGGGGACAGATCCGGAGATCTTGCTGGCCAGGGTAGTTGACTTACACCTTCTAGAGCACGTTGGGTTGCACGGGATACATGCGGACGTGCATTGTCCTGTTGGAACAGCAAGTTTCCTTGCCGGTCTAGGAATGGTAGAACGATGGGTTCGATGACGGTTTGGATGTACCGTGCACTATTCAGTGTCTCCTCGACGATCACCAGTGGTGTACGGCCAGTGTAGGAGATCGCTCCCCACACCATGATGCCAGGTGTTGGCCCTGTGTGCCTTGGTCATATGCAGTCCTGATTGTGGCGCTCACCTGCACGGTGCCAAACACGCATACGACCATCATTGGCACCAAGGCAGAAGCGACTCTCATTGCTGAAGATGACACGTCTCCATTCGTCCCTCCATTCACGCCTGTCGCGACACCACTGCAGGCGGGCTGCACGATGTTGGGGCGTGAGCGGAAGACGGCCTAACGGTGTGCGGGACCGTAGCCCAGCTTCATGGAGACGGTTGCGAATGGTCCTCGCTGATACCCCAGGAGCAACAGTGTCCCTAATTTGCTGGGAAGTGGCGGTGCGGTCCACTACGGCACTGCGTAGGATCCTACGGTCTTGGCGTGCATCCGTGCGTTGCTGCGGTCCGGTCCCAGGTCGACGGGCACGTGCAACTTCCGCCGACCACTGGCCAACACACAGATGTACTGTGGAGACCTCATGCCCCACGTGTTGAGCAATTCGGCGGTACGTTCACCCGGCCTCCCGCATGCCCACTATACGCCCTCACTCAAAGTCCGTCAACTGCACATACGGTTCACGTCCACGCTGTCGCGGCATGCTACCAGTGTTAAAGACTGCGATGGAGCTCCATATGCCACGGCAAACTGGCTGACACTGACGGCGGCGGTGCACAAATGCTGCGCAGCTAGCGCCATTCGACGGCCAACACCGCGGTTCCTGGTGTGTCCGCTGTGCCGTGCGTGTGATCATTGCTTGTACAACCCTTTCGCAGTGTCCGGAGCAAGTATGGTGGGTCTGACACACCGGTGTCAATGTGTTCTTTTTTCCATTTCCAGGAGTGTATATCTGCAGATTGTGAATGTTGGTAAGGAAGCTTTCCACTCCTTCATCCATAACTTCGTCACTTAGACGTGAAAATCTAGGCGATATGTACAGCTAAGCAGTACATATATATTCATCTTGCAAATGCTGGTTGGAAGCTTTCTTCAGCTATTTCTGTAAGTCTATTGTGTATTGTAGAGTTTCAAGGCGATGTGGTAAGAAAGCTTTCTGCAGCTTTTTTCATAAATATTTTCCTCTGGTTAAGAATCATTGGTGTCACTACAGCTGTGTCGCAACTATAATTTCAGATAGCGACTTAGGGTAGAGAAACATTCTCCAGTTTGTTTCATAAGTTTTTCACCTAGGGTTAAGAATAGAGGGTGATGTGTACAAGTAAACAGTTACTATATCTACAGGGAGTTGCAAGTGGGTAAGAAGCTTTTGCCAGCTTCTTTCATAAATTCTCAACCAAGGTTTAAGAACCAAGTTCAACATGTAGAGCTGTGTGCTAATTATATCTACAGATAGTGAATGGTTGTGTGGAATGCTTCTGTACCTTCTTTCATAATTTTTTTACTCTGGTTAAGAATCATATTCGACATGTACAGCACTGCCATAACTATACTTTCAGATAATGAATGATCATAAAGAACATTTCTGCGCCTTTTTCCAAAACTTTTTCGTCTGTTTAAGAATCAATTGTGATGTGTTCAGCTGTGCTGTAACTCTATCTACATATAGTTACTGGTGGTAGAGAAGCTTCCTGCAGCTTGTTTCATAAATTTTTTGCCTGGGGTAAGAATGTAGGGTGATGTTTACTGCTGCACAGTAATTATATCTATGGATAGTGTCTGGTGGTAAGGAATCTTTCTGGAGCTTCTTTTATAACTTTTTTCCTCTTGTTAAGAAGCAAGTGTGACGTGTTGAGCTGTACTGTAACCATATGTACAGATAGTGACTGGTGGCAGAGAAGCTTCCTGCAGCCTCTTTCATAAATTTTGCACTTAAGGGAAAGAATCAAGGGAGATGTGTACGGCTGTGCAATAACTATATCTACAGGGAGTTGCAAATGGATATGAAGCATTCCGGAGCTCATTTCATAAATTTTTCATCTAGAGTGATGAACCAAGTTCAACATGTACAGGTGTTCAGTAACTATATCTACAGACAGTAAATGTTGGTAGAGAAGCTTTTTGCAGCTTCTTCCATAAATTTCTCACCTAGGGTTAGGAATCTAGGATGATCTGTACTGTTGCGCAGTAACATCATCTACAGATAGTGACTGATGGCAAGGAAGCTTCCTGCAGATTCATTCATAAATATTTTACTTACAAATATTGGCTAGGGGAATTAGTAAAGTAGTGCTGTAACTATATTTACAAAGAGTGGATAGTGTGTGGTTAGCTTGTTACAACTTCATTAATAATTTTTTTACTTATTTTTAAGATGCAAGGGAGATGATTGAATTGGTCAATGAAGTATATCTACAATGACAGGCTAGTGTGTGAGAGACTTTCTGAAGCTTCTTTCATAAATTCTCCAGTTAGTAATAAGAGGCAAGGTATTGTAGCAACTACAGCTACAAAAAGCGTCTACAGGGTGTGATGTTTTCTGCTGCTGCTTTCACGTTGTGTTACGAGGTAATGGAAGCAAGTGAGAGGTTGTAGTAACTGTATGTACCAAGTGTGGCTAGTGGGTGAGCACCTTTCTGAGACTTCTTTCATAAATTTTTCATTAGTTTCTAGATGCAAGGGAGATGAGTTGTGCATTATAGTAGCCAGTATCTACCAACAGTGGCTAGTCTGTGTGAAGCCTTCTGCAGCTTGTCTCATAGGTTCCCCCTCGTTCCACAGGGTGCTTGCCCATCTTTGGAAGGTTCGTGCTTGGCTACCACAGGGCCCTAGCCTTTGCAGAACCCTTTTCCCTTCTGTACTACATGTCTACCCTCTTAAAATAAATAAATAAATATATATACACACACACACATATAATGACGTCTTTAAATATGTCTGCTTGTGTCTGTATATGTGTGGACGGATATGTGTGTGAGTGCGCGTGAGTGTATACCCGTCCTTTTTTCCCCCTAAGGTAAGTCTTTCCGCTCCCAGGATTGGAATGACTCCTTACCCTCTCCCTTAAAACCCACATCCTTTCGTCTTTCCCTCTCCTTCCCTCTTTCCTGATGAGGCAACAGTTTGTTGCAAAACCTTGAATTTTGTGTGAATGTTTGTGTTTGTTTGTGTGTCTGTCGACCTGCCAGCACTTTCATTTGGTAAGTCACATCATCTTTGTTTTTGGATGTGTGTATATATATATATATATATATATATATATATATATATATATATATATATATATATATATATACAATTTTTTTTTCCCCCGTCCATTGGGGATCATGGGTGGGGTGTCTGTAGCTGACATAAGAACAGTTTCACCACTGTTTCTCATTCCTTTTTCCTTTCTTCGTTCAACTTCTCACAGCCTTCCTCCAATTCAGTGTTTGATGCACCTCTTACTTCTTCTTCTTCTTCTTCCTCGGTTTGCACCCCTCTACCATCATGTGGGCCAATCTCTGATGGCTCTCTGGAACCAAGATCCATTCCCTAATTGCTGGCCGGGATCCATTCCCCACTTTCTGGCTGAACCGTGGCAGACCATGTCAGTGTGGACCCTATTGCTATCACCACCACTTTCTGTGAAAATTTCGAGCTCCTCTCACTATTACCCTGACTTCCTCCACCAGAAGCAAACGGAGGCGGCTCAGATGATATTCTTCCCTTCTCAGAATGGTGAGTGTTACTATGCTGCCTTTACTGTGATGGAGCTGGATCATGCTCTCTCTTCATCCTGATCCTCCACCCAGGGCCAGATGCTTGAGTAACTCTATCTACCGAGAGTGGCTATTGGTGAGAAGCAGTCGGCAGTTTCTTTCATAAATTTTACCCTTAGTTTTTTGATGCAAGGGAAACAAACAAAGCATTGTAGTAAGTGTTTTGGTGAGAAGCTTTCTGCAGCTCATTCATAAATATTTCACTTAGTGTTAACCCTTTGACTGCTGTTGATGAGTTTACTTGTCATGCTGCCTGCCGCTCCATGGGTGCTACAGAGTATAGTTGCGGGTGCTGTTTTACCCCTTAGTGCTGTTGATGAGTTCAGTCTCACCAGTTTGCTGGCCCCTGAGCACTTATGATGAGTACAGATGCACCGCCACCTGAGTGCTGATGATGAGGTAACTTGCACAGTGGACTTCCCGCCCCCTGCCTCAGTAGCCTCTCACAGTTCTGGCTGCTAGCTTGTCATCAGAACCTCTGTCTGTTGTGGGCCTAGGCTTCAAACTACAGGTTTCTGTTCATCAGAATTTTCTTTAGTCTTTTTTGCCTATCGTGTTTTACAAAGAAAGTGGCAAGATGTGGTTGGTGCACTGAGGACGAAATCATGGAGATTCTTACAAGGAGCAACAGTGAGGATGAACTATATGATTTTGATGAAAGTTTCAGCTCTTCCACAGAATTAGAAAGCTGTAGTGATAAACCTTCCACGTCGACAAGTGTTTCAATGCAGTCTGGTGTTTCAACAAGACATGTTAGTATTTCTGAATCTGAAGACTCAGAATGTGATGGTGAAATACCTATGAGGAAATCATGTCTTAATGATGAATTTGACTTCAATGAAAATGATTTCATGGGACAGTTTTTTGTTACTTACGAGAATGTTAAATTTCAGTGACAACTCTGCCAATACTAGAGGAGATTAATTATTTGAAATGAGGAACACTGATGACAAAGTTTGTACAGCTTTCAATTGTGCAATTAATCCACATAAGAAACTCTGCAATGATGAAAGTTTGTTATTATTTAAAGGACGCTTATCTTTCACACAATTCATTCCATTGAGACAAGAGTATATTCAGACGAAAAACATTTGTATTATGTGATTGTAAGACTGTCTGTCTTAGATTTCATTTTTCTACAGGGACATCAACAGAAACTAAGTTCCACAATTTGAGGAAAAGTAGTGATGTAGTGGCTACACTAATAAAACTGTTTTTAGAACGTGGACAATACCCACTACCCACTACCTCGATAATGGTACTTAAGCGCAGAAAGTTTCCTGGCTTCACACTCATGGGACAAACGCATGTGGCGCTATCCATAATAACAGATGCAACATGCCGAAAGTTCTGCAGAAACTGAAATGGAAAGACATTAAATTTATTTGCACTAACAAATAAAGTGGTGTGACAAAAGGGAAGTGTGGACATTGACCACATGTAACACCACAGAAATTGTTGACAAGGGAAAGACTGACAGGAATATTAGAGAGAAAATTAAGAAACCACAAATCATTGTAGAATATGACTTGAATTTGGGATCTGTTGACCATTCTGATAGGCTGCTTAGCTCTGACGGATGTATACGAAAAACAATGAACTGGTATAAGGAGTTCATTTTGCACATTCTTGATCTGTGTGTTTTAAATGCTCATGTCCTTCACAGGTCACTAACAGGTAGTAAGCTATTGATAGAGTTTCATCTGTTGCTGGTAAGGGAACTTCCAGAAACGTATGCATCAGAGTGCAGAAAAGCTGGCAGGGGAAGGTATTCTGATAATAATCCTCAAAGGTTTTTGGGAAGGCATTTTCCAAACAGTATAACAAGTGAGCATTCTTAGTAAAGTAGGCTAATGTCTAGATGCATTGTTTGCTGGAAACAGAAAGTGCATCAAAAAAGCAAGTACGAATGTAAAACTTGCAAGGTGTGTGTCATTCCCAGTTTTGAAAATTACCACACAGAAACAAATTGCCAATTGCAGCACAGAACGAATACAACAATGCTATCAGACAAAAACTTAGAAAATGAAAAAAATATAAAACAGCAAAAGACAACATAAAGATATATTTTTAACTTCGCCAGTGCTGGTCCAAAGCCCAGATCAAAAAGGAGGATGGAAAATATATTCACGAAGTATAAAAGAAACTGCTAAATTTACTATTTATGATTCTGAACCTGCTATATAAGTGAATTTTATGTGCCAACGAAAAGACAGAGGTTTCACAGCTTTAAAATGTTGGAAAATCTATTGAGTACTTACGTGCAACAATTAAAAGTGCAGCACAAAAAAAAAATTGTTAGGCAGACAGTCATATCCGGCGATTCCAAGTTACACTACCACTGATTACCATCCGCAAAGGACAGCTGCATGTGTGCCTGGATAGAACACTTCACACAGTGAACCTATTACAGGTAAAGAATCTGATGGCAGATGACAAAGCACTCAGATTTTTGTATTCTCAGAAACAAATAGTAGACCATGTGAAATTTCCACACACATCACAAAACAAACTTACCAATGTGAAGTATAAATGTTCTTACCACTGCTTACGATACATTCCAATGTGTATGTCATTTTCTGCTATTAACAACATAATATGGCATTTTGAACAACGAAAACAGTGTACGGTTATCTGTAATATATGGCTTATTTTTATTCAGTCTTGAGTTAGTACGGTTAGGAACCAATAGAGAAATGCAGATCCTAGTGTTGGGTGAAAACATGATGATCCATGGATCCACCTACTGTGCTGAGAGACCACTCCAGTTGCAGAAACTGAAAGCAACCCTGTTGCTTCCGGACAGTATAGCTAATGGTCGCAACAGCTAGTGCTGGATGGCAGTGAGGGAATTTGATATTCATGTGCAGGATTACTTTGAAAGTGAGAGGCATAATGAAGGACCTATTCTCCCTGTGTCAAATGTAGTGCAACGAACAGCCGATGAGCTTGTTATTGGAACTGCTATAGTGAAACGTGTGACTCAGAGAAAATGCATAGGCCTTTATAGTGGTGAGAAAGACTTCATGCTTAGCAAGCCAGGTAAATGCAGGAAGGGTATGAAGCGAGTGAAAGCTATTGACAATTTTAATCAGTGTGCTATTTGGGACCATATTTACAATTATTACTGTAAAAGTGAATTACCAACTAGGAAAAAACTTTGTTTCACTTCATGAAACAGGTCTGTTTTCCGGGGGTATTACGTCACCTTCTTAGGCTCTGAATTCCTTAGACTTAAGGTATAAAACATTCAACAATCATAAATTTGCACTGCAGTTTCCTCAGAAAAAATGTGCACTATTGCCTTTGACAAAGTCATATTTGCAGATCGACTTGAATTAATACAAACCACAGTGTTTCACACATTTGGACTGATGACACAAGTTCTTCAGTTCTACATAAAACAACTGGGAAAGGTGGCAGATTAATTGTTTGACATGCTGGAACAAGTTCAGCAGTCATAAACAATGCTTTGTTGGCTTTTACTTCAAAGTAGTCAGGAGATTTCCATGAGGAAATGAATGCTGCAATCTACATCTCACGGTTTCAGGATAAACTTCTTTGGAACATTCCTCCAGAGTCTATTATAATGATAGATAAAGCACCTTATTTTTCTACCCAGGTGAACAAAGTGCCAACTATGTCAAACAGAAAAGGTGATTTGTTAAGTTGGTTGCAGTGACATAGTGTTAACTGCACTGCTGAACTGAAAAAGGCAGAGCTGCTTCAGCTTGTTAAGCCACTAACTGCCGTGTCGAGTGACCCCACTGTTAGGGGCACCATGTTGCGGATAGCGCAACCCGTCCTGCTGGAGATTAAAGTCCTCCCTTCTACATGGGTGTGTGTGTGTCGTCCTTAACATAAGTTAGTTTATGTAGTGTGTAAGCCTAGGAGCCAACGACATCAGCAGTTTGCTCCCTTAGGAATTCAAAAAGCCACAAACTCCTGTATACACAATTGATGAAATCAGCTAGAACTGCTGATCACAAGGTTATTTGTTTGCCACCGTACCATTGCACTTACATAGCAATTGAGTGTCTTTGGGCTCAAGTGAAAGGAAATGTAGCAAGAAATAACAAGCGTGCACCTTTTTCACAAAGCAAGGTGTTAAAATTGCTTCATCGAGTTTTGAGCTGCGCAGGGTAACCTTGTGGTCTTGAGGCTCCTTGCCATGGTTCACAAGGTGTTTTGTACTTAGCGTAAGTTAGTTTAAGTTAGATTAAGTAGCATATAAGCCTAGGGCCCGATGACCTCAGCAGATTGGTAACATAGGTACTTACCACAAATTTCGAAATTTTCATCGAGCTTTGACTGAAGTTACAGTAGATACGTGGTGATTCTACATACGAAAAAAAAAAAATGTAGAAGGTGCTTGTGAGAGAAGGCGAATTATGGAGACACATATGAAAAACATTGTTAACCTTGGTGAAGCAGATGATGAGAAGAGTGCCAGAAGCAGCTCTGAGGACAAGATTTCAGATGATCATGAAATTCCCAGTGCTTGGCCCAACTACGAGAATATTGGCATGTCCCATTTATCGGATTAACACAGTGCATGGTGAGTACACAATTCTGTTGTTCTTTCTTAACATTCACATGCAGAAACATGAACTGCCTTCATATGTCAATTAAGAATTTCAGGAAACTTGTTTCGGCATATATCAGGAGTATTTGTTAAGTTTCTTTCAGGGTAAGATTTTAATAAATGATACAACTTTGTAATATTCTTTGACACTTAAATACCGCAGTTGGAAAGTGATTCCATGGTGCAATATGTATTACAAGAGTGATCAGTGATAATTTTAGGAAAAGGATATTAATATGTTTCTGCAACTATTTTGTCTCTGCTATTGTTTTTTTTAACCATTACTTTCTTAAGACACACGTACGCATGTATGTTGTTGAACTTGTTTATAAGGTTTATTATGCCTATCAGAAATGCAGCGGTTTTAACAACTTAAGTTGAACTGATGAATGGAACCGTGCAATTGCACAACTGTCATTAATTAACATTGAAAATATTAAGAATAAATAACAACCCTTGAATCTTGGATTCTATCAAAGTAGCAGCTCTAATTTGAAAACTATCAATAATGTTTCCCATTTGCACTACCTTGTGTGTCTCATTGAATCAAATTCCAGGGCGTTAAAATAAAACAAAGTAAATAATTGAGTATTAACTTGGTAACTGCTGTTTTGTTCAGGTGGACAAGCACAGCTATTCAGGCATGTGCTCCAACAAAGCTGAGTACCTGGCACAGGCGCCGACTCCATGGGGCTTGAGGGGGGGCTTGAGCCACCTCAAGAATCGTTTTAAGGGGAGGGGTGGGGGAGCTCTCCTAATAATTTTAGAAGATTATTAGTTACATTCACAAAATTATATTGGAAATTTTTGTTTTCTTTGTTTGAAAATAGTTACCTTTTAACATACATTCAGTTATGAGTTAAAACGAATAATTATTACGGTAGTAAGCAGGTTAGTTGAAAACAAGTGGTGTGAATCGTGATAGGGTGACAGGTTACAGTGCTGTGGGCACACTTAGAATTTGTCCCAGTGTGTGAACCTTAGGGTAAAGTCTGGTGCTGGCGGGCCAGTGCTGTGGCCACAGCGACATCAAAAGGACTGGAGCAGAAGCACCTGGAACCCTCTGTGTCACGTCTCTGAAGTTTTGAGACATTATGACACTGTGGCTATATATAGCCCACTCTGCTGTCACAGTCATTCAGTGTGGATAGTTTCATTCAGTGCATGCTACAGATGTGTTTAGTGTTCCAACTTTAGTGCCTAGTGGACTATTTTATATGACTATATTTTATATGACTATATTTTATATGACTATACTTTATATGACTATACTTTATATGACTATACTTTATATGACTATACTTTATATGACTATACTTTATATGACTATACTTTATATGACTATATTTTATATGACTATATTTTATATGACTATATTTTATATGACTATATTTTATATGACTATATTTTATATGACTATATTTTATATGACTATATTTTATATGACTATATTTTATATGACTATATTTTATATGACTATATTTTATATGACTATATTTTATATGACTATATTTTATATGACTATATTTTATATGACTATATTTTATATGACTATATTTTATATGACTATATTTTATATGACTATATTTTATATGACTATATTTTATATGACTATATTTTATATGACTATATTTTATTCATTTACTCCAGTCTCTTAGTGTATTGAGAATTAAGTTTGCAATGGATAAATTTGTTACCAAAAACGTGCTCGGAAGTTGATGATGCTGCAACTCAGCCTTCAACAATTATTGTGTCATCAATTGCTTCATTGTCTTCAGGCAAGAACCGCTTACAGCCTCAACCTGGACAATCTGGTAAGGGAAGATCATTTCAGAAGTCTTGGTTGATCAAATATACATGGCTAGAATATGAAGCATCTACCAAAAAAGTTTTTTGTAAAACCTGCAAACCTGCAAAGAGGCAGATGCTGAAAATTTATTACAATTTTCCTAAAAAAAAAAAAAAATAAATGCATTTACTTCCGTAGGGTTTTCCAACTGGTAAAAAGGCTTTGGAAAAATCCCATCTTAATGAAAATGCATTTACGCATAAAGAAGGTGTTCTGAAACTAAATTCTATCACTGACCAAAGTGTGACCTCCCAATGCCAATAAGGACTAGCAAGTAGTAGATTGCTTGCTTTTAGTAAACACATGCTGGCCGGAGTGGCCGAGCGGTTCTAGGTGCTTCAGTCTGGAACCGCGCGACCACTACAGTCGCAGGTTCAAATGCTGCCTCGGGCATGGATGTGTGTGATGTCCTTAGGTTAGTTAGGTTTAAGTAGTTCTAAGTTCTAGGGGACTGATGAACTCAGAAGTTAAGTCCCATAATGCTCAGAGCCATTTCTTTTTAGCAAACAGAGGTGAAACAAATTAGGAAAAATCAACTGAGTTTTTCAAAAATGACCTAGACATTAAGAAGCTGCACTTAATCTTCAATATGTTAGTTAATATCACTAACAAAAAACAACTGGTCTTAAAAAAAATGCTTGATGTAAGAAAGTACATTACACAATAGCCTGCAGTTGGAGAAATGTTATGTGAAGTAGTGACATGAATTGAGCTTCTCCAAATAGTTCCAATCACGACAGCAAAAGCAGGATGGTCATTAAGCACCTTTAGATGTCTGAAGTCATGTCTCTGATCAACAGAGGGACAGAAGCGATTGAACAATTTGGCTATTCTTCATGTCTACCAAGATGTTTTGAATAAATTGGATATTTGAACAGTCCTCAACTACTTCATATTCAGTAATCCAGTCATATGGTCAACATTTGCATCTTTATAAAGACACTCTAGCCCTAATAATGGCATTTAGAGCAACATTAAAAACCTGAAAACTATAAAGTGATACAGGAAGTCACTAAATGTGTAAATATACAAGAGAATCCTAGTTATTGACAGATTCGAGAAATCCATGCTGTCTCAAATCTCTCTTTGATTAGGGAGCTACTTGTTATTGGAATTTAGAGTTTTCAAAGACAGATGGAGTTAAGAGGCCTAACATTGATATGTGAAATGTTAGTTTGACTTTTATGACATGAAAAACTGCCAAGTACAGGTCCTGTTCCCTTGGGAACACTGAAGATGGCAGGTGAGAGAGTTTGATTTCATGGAAGCTGTTTGTGCAACACTGAATCTGTTGAATCCTAGACTGGTGGGCGCCCATAAAAGGGCAGTTGTAATAGAAGAAGAAGATGAGGAAGAAGAAGAAGAAGAAGAAGAATACATGTAACAGTGATTTAATAACAACTTCTGTGAAGTTTGGAAGGTAGGAGATGAGGTATTAGTGGAAATAAAGCTGTGAGGGCAAGCCATAAGATGGGCATGGATCCATCAGTCAGTGGCACTTGCCTGCGAAAGGTGAAGCTCCCAGCTTTGAGTCATGATCTGGCACACAGTTCTGATCTGCCAGCAAGTTTCAGTTTTGTAAGTTGTACCAATACAATGATGAGTTTGGAAATCATTGCATAATATGTACTGTTATAGTAATTAAGTTTCTCTGGTTAGATGTTGCTACATGCAATGTTAACATTGAAACTCAAGTCATTGATAGTGAGTCACTTGTAACAATAATAATTACTGAAGGCATAAGGGCAACAAAAATTAGTAGGATGATTTACGTGTTGAGTAAACTACATATAGAGGTAATATTATTATTTTAAATGGGGACAGTAAACATATGACTCTGGGGAGGAGGGTGTAGTGGAACTGTAGCTGAAGCTTAGGACAGTTGAACTATAGTTCAATTCTTTTATCTTGGCCGCTCACGCATGCCTGCCCAGACGCGGGAGATTGCTGCACTGCCAACTTCCAAATGACGCACGCGCCAAGAGTAGCAGCGCCATAGTATAGTATAGTTCACAAACTTACGTTTAGGGGGGAGCGTGCAGTTTATGAATTAACCCTGCTGTTCTGTTCACTTTTACTTGACATATATACTGTTCGGGTCAATATGACCCGACATATCAAAATGCTTTAGAAACATAAATTTTGGTACAGTTTTAGCTATCGACATTGTTGTTCTATTCCAGTACCTTGTTAGTAATAATAATAATAATAATAATAATAATAATAATGGTAATAATAATAATAATAACAATGCATACAACTTTATTGAGGGATATTTTTCATTTAAATATGCACATAAATTTGAAACAACAGACAGTTTCCATTACAGGCATTCAACTTAGAAAGCACTACAGTTTTTCCATACTTCTATTCTTATTGTTGACAGTTTAGACGTAAGTATTGACATTTTCTAACAACAGACAGTTGTCATTACAGATATTCATCTTAGAGCACACTACAGTACAGAACACACTACAGTTTTTTTATTACATTCCAACATAGAAAGCACTACAACTTTAGAATCCTCTCTTCTTACTGATTGTAGTTTAGGCACAAGTATTCACATAAATTTGAAACAACAGAATTTTCAATACAATCATCTTATAAAATACTACAGTTCTTTTCTTACTGCTTGCACTGTGGACACAAGTAGGTTACATGTTTCTTGCAAATATGTTTACTACATTTTCCACACACCATGTTTGTTTTATTGTCATTACTTGATGGACAGAACTTACAGCGTGCACGTTTTGTAGATTTTCTTGTTGTTACCGATTCTGACACACCACCCACATCATTCGGGTTTTGGATGCTTGTGACCATTCTCAAAGAATCTTCTGTTCTTGGGAAATGCGTTCTTGATGCAATATGTTCTTTTATCAGTGACTTTCCAAGTTCCTCCAAGAATATTCTCCTTCTAGTCAATTTGCTTGCATTCCAATTAGGGTCAACCGAAATCCACAAAACGTATGCATTATAAGCAGAAACATCAAGAATATTGTAGAAAACTATCATTGGCCACCTATTACTTTTTCGTTTGCATGTATATGTACCTAATAACTGATCAAGCGTGTCTACAGCACCTTTGGTTGAATTATAGTCCAAAATCATTTTTGGCTTCTTATCAGCCCTGTCACTGATTTCCGCATCATGGTGGAGAGTGCTCATAAGTACAACATTCTTGTGTCTCTTAGGAATATAATTAACCACAGTAGTGTCATTTGTGAAGTAAAATGAAGAGCTGTGTACCTCCTTGTTGGTCATTTTGTGTGGAAGCTCCGGCTTATTTTTCCGTATAGTTCCCAACATAGTCAATTTCCTTTTCAGAAGCAGCTGCCCCAAATTGTACGACGTAAAAAAGTTGTCACACGTGATATTCTGACCACGTAACTCAGAAGTGAGATCAGATACCACCCTCATTCCCTGATTTCTTTCTGGTGCCGCTCCACTCACCTTTCCTGTATAAATTTGGGCTTTCAGTACGTATGAAGTTTTGCTGTCACACATGGTCCATATTTTGATCCCATATTTTGCCGGTTTACTTGGGATATACTGCTTGAATGGACAGCGACCTCTAAATGCTACTAACTGCTCGTCAACAGTAACATTTTCTCCTGGATTATACAGTTTAGGAAGGACCTCTACCCACTTCTCCCAAATACTACGAATTGCGGCAAGTTTGTCAGTACGTCGTCTTTCCTCTCTAGTAGATTTCTTGTCAAATCGCAGGACACGTGATATCTTACAGAATGTTTCATGAGACATGGTTGCTCGAAATATGTTTCGCCCAGTATCTTTATCCCACAAACTTTTTGTAGACTCCCCATGAGATCGATATACACCCGCTAGGAGTAAGAGTCCTAAGTATGCATGGAAAACAGAACCATCAATATCTGTCCACTGTTCACCATAAACTCGCTGCCCTTCAATATTTGTCATCTCTATTATTTCATTTTGAAGCGCTGTGTGAAATACTGCTTCAAATGAACATTTTACATCAGATATTCTGCTGACTGCATACCTGGTAACTCCTGGGGTACTCTTGATGATGTTCGAAGCTGGTAGGCGACCATGTTGTGCTGGTGGATGCAACTGCCATTCTATATTCCCATTTTTAGAAAGAAAAGTCTCTACACTATTTTGTATGGGCTGTGGACTGTCGTAACTGTCATCGGAACACTCGCTTTCAGATGCATTGCTGATGTGATCTTCAAACTCAGAAAGTGATCCTTCATCTGGTGAGGCATTTACTATTTCTTCCAACTCACGATCATTCAATGGTCTCATCGCCATGGTGTCACAAGTCAAACTGGGCAGAAACAAAGCATTCCAATTATTGAGAACTGCCAATTATTATTTCCTGGGGAAAGCAACAAACAAGCCCATTGTTGTGAACGCATGGAGCTTTAGGTGATTGTTGAGAGTAAGTTGGAATGATGCAGTCACTATTCCCACACAACACAACAAAAATAATTTTCGCCATTTCCAGATTTTAGAAATAAATACGAGTTACACTAAACATATTTGTGTCGGGTCATTATGACCCGAACATTACATATGCAACTATTACAGTTGAAGCCCAAACTTCTTAAACTTTTTTAAAACCTTTTAAAACACATGCTGCTCATCCATTTTCAGACAAAGTCACAAAGTTTCATAAATATATATTGGTATTTACATAATGTAAAATAACGTTCATATTCGTTTCGGGTCATATAGACCCGAACAGAACAGCAGGGTTAAAGCCAACATGGCTGCATTAACCCTTTTGTTGACACAGACACAAGCTCCCCACATTCCGCGCTGTGCGCGATTTTGTCATCACTGCACTGCTCACCTGTGCTGACACACAGTGTTCCGACTGCTTAGACAGTTATCATTCGATTTCTCAAAAACTATTTGGCCCAAAAATTTCATTTTTACACATCTTCTTGACTGATACCTTCCCCCATAAATGACTTAATTTTGTTTCGATGTTCAATGCAGTTACTGTGCAGCATTAAATGTAGTAAACCATTGCACGAAATTTTGAAGAGTTTGCAGAGGTAAAAGTCCATAGCGTATACTTTCTGTATGGTCGATTTTAGTTGCCACAATGTTGGGAATGAAATGTGCACAAGGTACCTAAATTTCATATAAAATTTACTGTATAACAATAACTCATTTAATTTAATTACCAAATAAGTGCCATATGTAATATTGAGAAATATTCCGTCCTTCGCGACTGTAATAAAAGTTTTATTTATACCAGAGTCATTTCGATTTTTTTCTAAAAAGTTCTGATTAAAACAAAGTTGGCAAAGTACACAAAACTGAATAGTGGATGTAATAAAACGTAGAAAAAACTAAAATATATTGTCAGTGAGGCAGAGGGCGCAAACAATTTGTGTTTGTCACAATGGATAGCAAATACTTGCCAAAACATAGATCAGTTGACGAAAGCATTGAATATGATGTTACCAAAGCTGTGAAGCAAAGGATTGCGTTCGACAATCAAGTAGCTTGGCAACGTACAAGCCGAAATTATGCTCTAAATAATACTTTTAATACTGTCACAAAAGAATGTATCTCAATATGAATAGTTAAACAGCGACTGTGAAAGAGAAGATATACAAACAAAACAGATTACATGAATATTGCATGTGTGCCTTTTCATCATTTTCAATTGTTGTAAAAAGAGATATTGGAGCACAAAATTAGAAAAACCGAAAACTTATTACGAATATAATGAAGAGACAAAGAACTAGAAAATTCAAAAAATTACATCCAAAAGAATAAAATTCATGAAGTAAGACACCTCGATATTGTTTTTAAATACAGAAAATATAAAACACCAAACGAGGTTAGAACTCAGATCCTCTCACTTAGCAACCAAACACCTTAACAATTATGCTAACGCATCCTTTTTTTTTTCGTTATGTTTGGTCGTTGCGGACGTCGCAAGACATCCTGTTCAAGTTCGGTGGTTGATCCTTCCACTCAGTTTTTTTATTACAGAGGCCAACTGGCTCTGTCACCTTGTCATTCTAAGGAGCTCCTGGAGTACTTTAACATGTCATGCAAAATACAGACAAACACCACCACCACCACCACCACCACTCCAAACGATTCCGAAAGTATCAGTCCTACAGAATGCAAATTTTGCTTTTCTTGCACACTACCCTGAAAGCCATGGCTCAAGGCTGTCAGGTTGGTGCAATATTTCTTGACTTCCGAAAGCATTTGACAAAGATATGAAACAATGACCATATTTCGCAAGGCTAGTCAACCTCTTTCTACCTTCTGTTGAATTTTGTATCTCCTGTTGGTAGTAAAATTTTTTACCCATGCATCAGTTCTACAGTAATGGTGATAGATAGATAGAAACAATCATGAAATAATAATTACTTAACAAATACTTTGTCAGAATTTTGTGAAAACGTAATAGAATACCTGGATGGTAGTGATCTGATTGAGTATCACTAATATACGGTATCCATTGAAGATTGTGAGCAGCTTGAAGATTTCTCATTAGGCTGGATGTAGCACATTATTTCAAGTAGTGAGTCATATCCCTGGACAAGCCTGAAGATACTTCTACATCTGGCAGTGTGTTGGGGCTTCTTCTGTTAATGTGGTATATTAATGAACAGGGAAACAGTAATCTCAGTCTTTTTGCAGGTTATGTGGATATGTGGTTTATTCATCTCATTACATACAATTTTCAAATCATTTGATTTGATGTACAGGAGACATGTCAAGGTTTAAAAAAGAATTTTTTTCACTTTTTTTAAGAGAAATACAAAAGTTTACATTTCTAAGTTACAGCTACACATGTTCATAAAATAATAAATGTATTACAATCCCTGTGTTCAGATTGTGAAGCTGTCCTCAATGAATTCATTGACAGAATAATAACACTTTTCCACCGGGAGAGTAAAGAGCAATCTTTTCAGTGATCCAATCTCCATTTTAAATATATTACTGCCTTTTATTTTATTGAAAATTTTTAACCCCATATACTCTGGCGTTTGGGCATAAAGTTTTAAACGATGTGTTGGAAGTTTGAAGTTATCTCTGTGGCGAGTGCTGTAGTTGTGGTCAAAATGGAAATTGTCTAGTGTATGTTGATTTCTATATAGGAACACCAGCATCTCATATATGTAAAGTGAGGGGATAGATAGTACTTTTAAATTTTTTAACAGTGGTCAACAGGATTCCCGTTTTTTTGCAACACACAGGTTTCTAATTACTTTCTTTTGTAATACTAGGTGCCTAGTGACATTTGCTGAATTTCCCCAGAAGATTATGCCATAACGAATAACTGACAAAGTAGCAGTGATAAACTATCTTTCTGGTATCCATGTTTGTGGCATCTGACAAATTACACATTGCAAATGCTAAGTTGTTCAGTTTATTTGCTAAGTAATCTAAATTTTTGTCAAGATTTAGGCCTAAGAACTTCACGTGGTTTGCTTCTGTGATATCCTGATCATTGCAAGTTATCTTTATTTCACTCCTTTCTACTGATTTAGCTTCAAATTGCATCATTTTGGTTTTAGTTACATTTAGTTTTAGTCCATTTTGATAGAACCAAGATTCAAGTTTTTCTAAAGTATTTTTGGCTTTTTCTGGAAAATTTTCAGATACCTCATTTTCAATTAGAACTGATGTATCATCAGCAAATAAGACTGAATGAACATCAATAGCAAGTGGTAGGTCATTTACGTAAAAAAGAAACAGATAGGGACCCAATATTGAACCTAGTGGGACTCCTTGGGGAACTGTTTTCCAGTCTGATGAATAATTGGTTCCATTTGATGTTAAAATTACTCTTTGTTTCCTACCTGACAGGTAAGAGCTAAACCATTTTAAAGCAGTGTCTCTGATTCCATACATCTGCAATTTGTGGAGGAGTAATGCATAGTTCACTGAATCAAAAGCTTTAGTCAGATCACAGAATATACCTGTGACCTTTCTACCTTTATCTAACGTGGAGCATATTTTTTGGATAAACTCATTTATAGCATTCGCAGTGCTTTTACCCTGTTGGAATCCGAACTGGTTTTTAAAAATTATATCATTTACAGTAAGAAAGTTATTAATTTGTTTTGCTGCAATCTTTTCAAACACTTCAGAGAAGACCGGCAAGAGAGAGATAGGGCGGTAATTCCCTATATCTTCTGTTGATCCTTTCTTGAATAAAGGTTTGATCTCACCATATTTCAATACCTCTGGAAAGCATCCCTGTTCATGAGATTGATTTATAATAGTTGACAGTGGTTGGGAAATAATATAATACACATACTTGATTACAGATGTTGTTATTTCATCCCACCCATGTGAGGTTTTGTTTTTTAGAGACAATATTTCCTTTTCCACATCCATTTGGGTTATTTTTTCAAATTGTTTAAAAGATGTGTTCTGGCTGTTTTCCAAATTTGTGATGCCCTGATAGAATGTCATATCCACATCCGATCTTACTACGTTTAGGAAGAATTCATTGAAACAACTTGACATCTGAACAGGGTTTACTATAATTTCATTTTCATGTGTAATTTTCAAAATCTCATGAATTTTTACTTTGGCTCCTAGTTCAGACTGAACAACTGACCATGCTGCTTTTGTCTTATTTCTGTGTTCTCGTATGAATTTATTATTTGCAATTTTTTTAGCTGCCGCTACAACTTTCCTAAATACAGCTTTATACTGTTTGACATAAATAACAAAATCTGGATTTCTGTTTGATTTTAACTCATTGTGGAGCTCTCTCTTTCTGGCACTAGAGATGTTTATTCCTGTTGTAATCCATTTGAGTTTACCATTAACTTTCTTTTGCTTATATCTACGAGGAAATGATTCATTAAATACCTCTAAGAAACAATTTAAGAATTTGTCATAGTTTATCGAGCTTGAACTATTGTAGTCTACAGGCCACCTTATTATACTTAATTTACTGCGGAATAAATCCATTTTACTTTTACGGAGATCCCTTTTTATACACACTTCTGGAGGCTTTAGGTTATTTGCTTTTGGGAGCTCAATAAACAGAGCTGAGTGATCTGAAATACCCAAGTCTAAGCAGTATTTGTACTTATTTCCACTGTCAAATTTGTAGTTAGTAATAATATTATCAATTCAGGTCACTGATCTGCTGTTTTCCCTAGTGCCTTCAGAAAAATTTAGCTTGAAACCAGATTTCTGAATCAAGTCACGAAATTTTGTGGAATCATTGCTTTCAACTAAGACATTTAAGTTGAAGTCTGCTGCTATAACAACTTTTTTCTTACTTTCTTTCTGGAGTTTTTCCAGGAGGCATTCGAATTTGGTTAAAAACACTTTTGTTACCGCACATCCAGGAATTCTGTAGATTGCTATAACCAGTGTATTCAGATCACTCAGTTCTACAGAGCAACTTTCAAACACGCTCTCTTCATTTAAATAATTAAAACTATCTCTTACTGTATAACTTATGGAAGAATTGACAAGAATGCAGGAGCCTCCATGAGATTTGCTTATTCTACAAAAGCTAGCAGTTACCTTAAAATTATTAATACTATTTAGTACTTTTATACTATCTTCTGTTAACCAGTGTTCATTTAGCCAGATTATTTTAATATTTACGGATTCTGACAGCAGAATTTTTAATTCGTCGATTTTTGAGAATTTACGATTTGGTAGTTCTGCCCCTAAGCCATTTATATTCCAGTGCATCAATAGATCATTTTTGCTTTTAGTTATTTCACGTGCATCCATTGTTTGGTACCTAAACTTTTTATTTTCAGTTTGAATTTTTTCTTTGTCACCCCTATCACAATGAATTAGTTTCCTTGCTTCTTAGGACTTTACACACATCTATGAACATTTTACTAAAGTTCACAGAGCCTAATCTATTCAAGTGCAGGCCGTCTTTTCCCAGATACTTGCAGTTTAAGAATTTGTTTGGGTCAATGAATACTGCACCGAGTCTGTTGCACTGTTCCCTAATGCCGGTATTTATCCTGTTGATGTAAGTATCACTTACCGATCTTCGATGAATAATTCCACTAATTACCAGCCTGGATGTTGGGTATTCAGTTTTCGCCAATTTAATCAGATTCTGTGTTTCATTCACAATTTCTTCCTCACTGTTACTGCGGATGGAGTGTGTGCCCACGTGGATTAAGACACCTCTGTAATTGTCGGTACTTTAAGTTTTGTTACCAGTTTCGCCCATGTTTCTTTTCATGGACAATACATTTTTAAAATGTTTGTTGAGTTGATGTGATTGGATTCCAGGTCGAACATCGACCTTGCAGTCCGGCACAATAAATTTTTTAAATATAGAATCACCTATTAACAGAAAATCGTTTTTGTCATCTTCTTTGTTCGTTGCACTTTTACGTTTGTCCTTCTTATTATAGGAAACTGTTTTCCATTTATACTTATCACTTGTTTCACTGACAGAGTTCTCTGTGGTATTATTTGTCGTATTACACAAATGCGGATGTTTGCCACTTTGTTCAGTAATGGGTTGATTTCTACACATGCAGGATTTTCTTTCAATAACCAGTTTAGAATTTTCTTGTTTCAATGCTAAAATTTCCGCGTTCAGCGCTTCAATGTCACTTTGAAGCAATTTAATAATTTCTTCTTTTGTGTTCATGGTACTTTCGAGTTCAGCCGCCTCAATACGCAAACAATGTGGACACGACCATGGAAACTCAACTTTTATGAGTTTTGCAGTTATTGATAATAAAGTAGTACATGATGAAAGATGCACAAACAAGGTGTGTATAAAAAAGTAATGTGATTGATTATTTATCTACCAAGTTTTTATATTTTTTCAACAATAATACTGTCTCTTTCAAAGTAGCTCCCTTTGACAGCTATACCATGGTGGAGTCATCACTCCCTCTCTTGATAGTGGCACTGAAAGGCTTCAACTGTTATGGCTTTTAATGTGATGAGTCGTGTTCTTTTGAATATTCTGCAAAGTCTCAAAATGATTTCCATTTAATACATTTTGAAGTTTCAGGAAAGAGAAAAGTCTCAAGGACTCTAATCAGGAGACTGGGGTATGTAGAACACAATGAATGCCTCTTCAGATCAAAAATTTTGTGATGGAAGGGGTTATGTGACATGGGGCATTGTCATGCTGAAGCATTCATTTGTAATCAATGTCTGGTCTCCCTTGATTCACGCTATTCCTGGGCCTTTCATCTTTGTAAAACAATTTGCTGGCAGTTTGTCCTGGAGAAAGGTTGTGGAAATGTCTGTGCCACTCCTCATTTTGCTGCTTTCTGAGGATCATACTCAAAAATCTAGGATTCATCACCTGTGATCACATGACTATCATTTGTGGTCATTGGTAGTCCTCTAAAAATCAGTGCACATGTTTAATTGATTTTTCTTCTGCTGAATTGGGGTTATTAACACAATTTTGGTGCAAACCTTTTGCATGTACAAAACTTCAGTCGAAATTTGGTGTATGGTGAAAGTGTTCAATGGGTCACCCATCATCCTTACTGTTAAACGTCAATTTGATCTCTCAAGAGTGTACCCACATTAGACTTTTTGTCAGTCTTTGAAGCTGAAAGTCTCACTGAGTGAGATTTATCTTCAAGTTGTTCTCAGCTTACCAGAAATGATCTGCGCCAGTGAAAAAGGGGTGCTCTGGTTAAGAAATGTTCCTCTTACGCCTGTTTCAACTTTCAAATGTCACATTTTTGCATTCCACACATTAAATTCTGCTGTTCCACTTTCATAACACGCAACAAAAAAGCCACTTTGCTGATAGCACTCTCAAAAATAATGTGACAACTATACAGATCTGTAACTTGGACCGAGCATCTGGAAGGTAAGAACACACCAATCCATACAAGAACAACAACACAGCATTGCTAGATCACTCGCAGTGTTGTCAGTCTTATTGATTTTCCCACACACCTTCCGTCTTCAATGAAGTGTTGGTAAGTTTTAATAGTGCAAACATTGTGTAACATATTGCCAAGAAGTCAAGATTGACGATATTAGTGATACTGCTCACACTTGTGCAAGACTCAAAGACTCTATGCATGCACAATTTAAAAAGTCTTTGTCATCCTTCTGATTTGCTTGGTGCAATGTGATAATTATATGAAAGTACACAGCCATTTTTTGTATCAGTTTGCTGTCATTCATTGGAAGATTAACAACCTGAGGTTCAAGTATTCTCTTATGATGAACTAAGATTTTTATATTCTGCTTCTGAAATACTTTCTGTTCATTCAAAACAAACTTACACAATTAAACTGAATTTGCTTTTGTACTTCAATGAATTGTGGCAATTATCTGAGACATTCAATGCTTCCTCCGTCCCCCCTCCCCCCCGACTCACCTCACCACATCCCCACCAGATAAGTAGTTGGGTGATTTCTTTCGAGAATCAGTTTCTCTCACCTCTTAAAACTAAAGTGACACACCTCATTGCTGTACATTGTTGTATAAGAAGTGTGCAAATATTAAATCCTTTCTTCAACTTTTTAAACACATCACATTTGTATATTGCTTTAAATATCTAGAAATTTAAAATTGAGCACTTCACATTATGCAGAAATGTAGTGCCCTGTGACTACGCTGTCAGTGAGTTGTGATCTGAATTGGTCAACATGTACAGATACTTGAGTGTAACAGTTTGTGGAATGATAATGTGAGCATAGTCATCAGTCAATCAAGTGGTAGACTTCTTTAGTAAGTTACTAGAGAACCGCTTAAGTCTATATAAGAGACTGCTTGTAGAACTCAAATTAGGCATGTGGAAGCTGTATCAGAGATGAGTAACAGGAATATTGAATATATAAAGAGAAGGGTAGCACAGATTGTAACAGGTAGGTGGACACATGGAAGGGTATGATGGATATACTAAGTGGGTGTTTGGTAGTTCTGGCAGCTGTGCCTGTGGCGAACAGATGTACAAAACCATTCTTATCAGGGATACAATCAGAACCGCTCACTCACTGAAACTGAAAATCTCTTTTTCACGATTTACCACTCAGCATTCGCTTAACAAATTAAATGAAAGAAAGGTGCTTTGCCTTCTTCATTAAACATCATTGTACCTTTATTTTCAGGTTATTTCAACATTTACTGAAAAAAGTTTAATGATTTTTTTTCCCTTAAGTCTTTTGCAGCTTTAATATTTTGGGGTCCTACAGTACAACTTGTGTATTTCTATGCCATCAGTGATTAATTTCTTGAACATTCTTAGTATGTAAGGATAATTTATCATTTCCCTTAACATAATTTGCTGTCAAATCTACAGTTTGATGTCAGAACTGTTCTAACAACTGGAAACGGTACAATGCTATATTACACTGAAGTGCCAAAGAAACTGGTACAGGCATATGTATTCAAATACAATGAGATGTAAACAGGCAGAATATGACAATGTGCTTGGTACCACATATATAAAAGAAGTGTCTGGAGCAGTTGTTAGATCAGTTACTGCTGCTATGGCTGGTTATCAAGATCTGTATATGAACGTGATGTTATAGTCGGTGCATGAGCGATGAGGCACAGCATCTCCTATGTAGTGATAAAGTGGGGATTTTCCTATTTGACCATTTCACAGGTGTATCGTGATTATCAGGAATCCAGTAACACATCAAATCTGACAGCTGCACCCAGGAAAATATTCTGCAAGAAAAGGACCAACTACTACTGAAGAGAATCATTCAATGTGATAGAAGTGCAACTCTTCTGCAAATTGCTACAGTTTTCAATGGTGTACCATCAACTAGTGTGAAACTTTCAATGAGACATCATCAATATGGGCCTTTGGAGCTGAAGGCCCACTCTTGTGGCCTTCATTGCATGACACAAATATTTGTGCCTCGCATGGGCTTGTCACCACTGACATTGGACTGTTGATACTGGATATATGTTGCCTTGTCAGATGAGAATCGTTTCAAACTGTATCAAGCGGATGGATGTATACGGGTATGGAGACAACTTCATGAACCCACGGACCCTGCATGTCAGCAGAGGACTATTCAAGCTGGTGGAGGCTCTTTAATAGTGTGGGACATTTTCTCTGGGAATGATATGTGACACCTGACAGGTCTAGATATGACTCTGAGTAGACACACATACGTAAGCATCGTGTCTGACCACCTGCACCCATTCATGCCCGTTGTGCATTACGACAGACTTGGGCAATTCCAGCAGGACAATGTAACACACCACGTATCCAGAATTGCTACAGAGTGATCCCAGGAACGCTCTTCTGGGCTTAAACACTTATGCTGGCCACGAAACTCCCCAGATATGAGCATATCTGGGATGCCTTGCAATGTGCTGTTCAGAAAAGATCTCCATCCCCTTGTACTCTTACAGATTCATGGTATTAGTTCTCCCGAGCAATCCTTCAGATATTTGTTGAGTTCCTACCACATCGTGTTGCAGCACTAGTGTGTGAATTTGAGGGCCCTGTAGGATATTAGGCAGGTGTACCAGTTTCTTTGGCTCTTCAGTGTATTTCCTCATTGGGGTACTGGATGGATTAAACAAAAACGTTTCAAACACTAGGCACCTTATTTAATTAAGGCATTTGATTATGTCAATCACAAAATTTTGCTCCAGAAGTTGGACCATTATGGAATGTGGGGAGTAGCTCACAATTGGTTCATCTCTTTAAAAACAGAACAAAAGGTTGTTCTTCATAGTACTGAGAATGGCTATGATGTGGAATCGGAGTGAGGCACAGTTAAATGGGGGGCAACATAGGGTCAGTGCTGGGGCCACTCCTGCTCCTTATTTATATAAATGATGTGCCTTGTAGCACTAGAGATCAGAGGCAATTCTGAAAGTCAGTCAAGGGGTGGACAAATGATGCGGTGCGGAGGAGTTAGGGGGTTTGGGGGAAATGGAATATCGCTTAACAAAAGGAGAGTTGAGGTCCTTCACTGACAAATTGGTAAAATTTGGTGTTGCTTAAAGTAGTTTTTGGTAACTGTTTTCAGGGTAAAAACATGTCTACAGAATGTGTGTGCCTGGGAAAACAATACAATTTGACACAGATGTCTGACGATTTTGAAGTTTTTGTCTGGGGTCAGCAGTGTTTGTGGGCATACCTGGCATATTTAGCTTTCTTGATTATTGTAAGAGGTACTCATATGAGGGTCACTCGAAAAGAATGCACACTATTTTTTTTTTTAAATCCATTTTTTATTCTACACGTTTGAAAGTTTTACAGTGTGTAGATACATCTGTTAGGAACAATATTTTCATTTCTCCACATAATTTCCACTTCTTTCAGCTGCCTTACACCATCTTGGGACCAGCGCCTGTATACCCGCACGGTAAAATTCTGTACCAACCTGTTGGTGCCACTGTTTGGCAGTGTGCACTAGGGAGTCATCATCTTCAAACCTTGTTCCACGAAAAGAGTCTTTCAGTTTCCCAAAGAGATGATAGTCACATGAAACCAGGTCAGAACTGTAAGGTGAGTGTTTCAGTGTTGTCCATCCGAGTTTTGTGATCGCTTCCATAGTGTTTTCACTGACATGTGGCCATACATAGTCGTGCAACAGCAAAACATCCTGCTTTTGCTGATGTGGTTGAATATGACTCAGTCGAGCTTGAAGTTTCTTCAGCCCGCATCTCGTGGTCATGCGGTAGCATTCTCGCTTCCCGCGCCCGGGTTCCCGGGTTCGATTCCCGGCGGGGTCAGGGATTTTCTCTGCCTCGTGATGGCTGGGTGTTGTGTGTTGTCCTTAGGTTAGTTAGGTTTAAGTAGTTCTAAGTTCTAGGGGACTGATGACCATAGATGTTAAGTCCCATAGTGCTCAGAGCCAGTTTTGAACCATTTGAAGTTTCTTCAGTGTCGTCACATATGCATCATAATTTATGGTGGTTCCACTTGGCATAATGTCCACAATTCGGAATCAAAAAACACCATAGCCATAACTTTTCCAGCAGAAGGTGTGGTTCTGAATTTCTTTTTCTTGGGTGAATTTGCATGATGCCCCTCCATTGGTTGCCTCTTTGTCTCTGGTGAAAAATGATAGAGCCATGTTTCATCCCCTGTCACAATTCTTCCAAGAAATTCATGTCCACCATTCTCAAATTTTTCCAAAAGTTCGCTTCACTGTGATCTGTCAGCAATCACCAATTCCTTAACTCTTTGGACATTGTCTGGAGTGTGTGCAGTATGAGGCCTGCCACTGTGAGGACAGTCCTCAATATTGCCGTGCCCGCTTTCATCACGTAACCTGCTTGCCCACCGACTGACTGTACTGCGACCGACAGCAGCATTTCCACACACCTTTTTCAACCTCTTGGGGATGTTTTCCACTGTCTTGTTTTCACAGCACAGGAATTCTATGACAGCACATTGCTTCTGGCGAACGTCAGGTTTAGCAGCCATTTTGAAGACATGCTGTGACGGCTCCACTTGCGGGAAAAGGGAAAAGGTTGAACTAAGTTTGAAAACAAACAGGAAAGGTGTATCTACACACTGTAAAACTTTCACACATGCAGAATGAAAACTGTATTTTTACAAAAATAGTGTGCATTTCTGTTGGAGTGACCCTCGTACATTAATGTACATCCAATGTATATAGCCGCCGCCCCCCCCCCCCCCCCCCCCCCCCGCGCCCTTGTCGCTGCCCCTGCTAGAGATGATTCTAAATATTTGGATATTTGTTTGCTGATGACACTATCCTGGTAGTAAAGTATGCTGTGTCCAGCATTGGCACTGTTTCAAATAGTGCAGTTGAAGACATACTTCATTTTCTACAAACTTAACTCTAACTCACAGCGAGACTCAGTTTTTAGTTTCTAACATAGGGTTCAACAAAACCTAACTTTTTAATCACACAGAATGGGCATTTGAGTAATAAGACTGAACAGTTCTAATTTCTATGTGTCCAGATAGTAAACTGTTACGGAAAACCCCTGTTCAGCACCTTGTTCAGAGCTAATCCTGCCATGTTTACATTTAGAACAGCATCTGAAGTAAGTGGTAGTTGGGCATGAAAAGTAGTCTACCTTGCTTATTTCCATTCACATATGATGCATGATGTGATAACTCTTCCCATTCTCAAAGTGTATTTTTGGCTCAGAAATTGGTGGTTTGGGCATACGTGGTAAGTTACATATATTCTTTACTGTCATTTCTTGTTAACTGTATTCCCAAGGATTAGCAGCTTTCACTTAATATTAGGCAGCAGAAAGGCATGCATTGTTCTGCTGCATCCATTCTCAGTAAGCTACCACAAGGATTCCAAAATCTTAAGTCATGCATACACTTTCAAAACTACACTCAAGAGTGCCCTCATGGGTTTCTTCTTCTATTGTGCCAAAGAGTTCCTTGAAAAATAAAGCTGATTTCTGTGTCTTATTGTTGATTGTGTTTACAAGAACTTACAGCTTGATGTTTTTTTTAGGATTCAGCATTTTATCTATTGCTTTTCTGCTGTAATTTCATATGCTGACAAGTTCCATGAGCATGGAATTTTGCTTGTCAATTTGGTCCTACGAAGCTAGACAAGTAAAATAAAAAAATAAAACTGAAAACTCACTATAAAATCATGAACAATTTTTAATGTTATTAAAAATGAATTATACTACAGAACCTAAAACAGACATTATCTAAATCCTGGAATTACCTACAGTTATTGTTTACAATCAATGGGCCAATATGTTTCTTTAGGCAATCACTCCAGTCTCTGTTCGGTTGTCGCTAATGGTATCACCCAACTAATCCAGAACCAAAAAATTCTCAAATAACTGGATTAGTCTCTATTTTCCTTTTATTTGCTTTGAGTGCAAAAAATGCATTTCTTCTGACATGGTCCATATAGCTGAGGGTCTCATTGCTGTGGGTGTAGAATGAATGATGTACATAATTACAATGCTGCGAATCATGTGCTAAAGGAAGTTGTTCTTGTTGAACTACTAAATGAGATATACTTCTGGATATTCCAGAGATAAATATAAGACATATGGGAAGTGCCTGTGATGTCAGTTTAAGAACCAGGAAAATATTTTAATAAAATTTCTGGAATTGCTTTTGGCCATGCTTGTATCAAGGAGAGACCACTTTATGATGCTGTTTGATGTATAATCCAAATTTAGGTGCTTCACATATCATTTGTTTCTGACATTTGCTTGAAAATACGAAATAACAAAATTTGCAATCTCGGGAATATTTTTGATAACCATCAGTGCAATTGTCATGTGTATTGAATATGGAGTCATTCAAGATTCTCTTTTTTCAGAGTTCACATATTGTGACGATCTCTTCCTATGAATACCTACAAGCAAATTAAATCTAAAGGATGTTCACTTGGATTCTTGTACTACCACTGTGTGCATAATAACATACTTATTGTTCATGGAGTGCTTGTAGATAATAACAAGATTATTGTGGAAAGTGTTCATTAATGCCAAATTAACACAACAAATTTAGTCCATCTCTCTGCTGCATTGCTACATCTCTTACAGCATTCTGTATGTTGCCTTGCAAGGATATGTTTTCTGTGAAAGAACAGTATTCATTTTCCATGTCTTGCTGAGAAGTAGACAGAAGACCTTGGTTTTCTAATTCAGAATGTAATCCTCAAGGAGGTAATGTTACAAGCATATCCTCATGTAATAAACATTTCGTAGATTACTTTGGACTGCAATATCCACATTATTGGGGAAAGGATGCATTCTGGAGTTCAGAGGCACTGTTCTGGTAGGCAATGTCATAGTTAAAGGTGCTCTTAATTGTCTCTCTAGGAATCCAGTGCATAGTAGAGGTAGTAATCACAACACAAATTGCAGTGTTACCTGTATACAGTCACTGCTGCTTGGAGAATATCGGAGTTTGTGGCTGTGGTCATTCCTGCTGTGTCTGCCCAGCTCTTTTGCAGCAGGCACTTTTTTTGTGTGAGAAATCCCAATACACACCTGATGCATTCTGAGGTGCCAGGTGGCAACAACCATAATGGCATATAGCCTCTCCTGTACCTTCTCTACAGCATGACAGGTTGGAAAAATTTTCTGTCTGGCACTAGTGTTAAATCAATCGTTTCTTACATGCAATAAGTTCTTTAATATTTAAACTATCCCACTCAAGCAGCTCCATATTTGGAAAATGGTGAAGGCAGATTATTTAATGAAAGAAACTGGAAGCACTACCACAAGTAACAAATTTCTGCAGGGGGATGTTAAGTCTTAGAAAAAGAAGTTAGAAGTTCCCAGGGAAAGGTTATCTGCACATGAAAGAAGCATGTACCGTAGTGGTTCAGAGCTTCCTGTGCAGGAAGGATGTGAGCACCTAGGAAGGGGGATGGAGAGGAGTGTGGCTGGAATAGAGTGCTAAAACAAACCATTTTGTAATGGCATATCGATAATAAAACCACTGCTACAGCCACTGCTGCATGATCACCACCAGATTATTTACTTGAGGGGAATTGTTTCTGGTGTCATGGTGCCTCAGTATAGTTCTCCTCTGTTGTGTTCTGCCCAATTGTCTAATATATGGGGTGCCTTAGGAAAGCTGCTGTCTTGGATCACTAGACAACAATTTGAGCAAATCTTACTAATGGTGTTTATTACAAAAGGAGATGATTACAATACTTTGTGAGATATAGCAGTGTGTGACAAATATAAACAACCTCTTCAGTATATACAATTCGTAATACTAGTGAACTAATACTGTATCTGAGTCACTGCTGTAGCGTTCATAGGTCAGCTTGACTTCAATTCGGGCCTCGGCCATTTGGAGTGACACTTATATTCTCTTGACCTAGATGCTGCTCCTGTCTCGGTGTCATCCTAGAGAGGGGTCTGTCAGCATAATATTGTCTGATGTCATCTCACAGCCGTCTGTGCCCTTCCATTCTTGATCTTCGTGTCGGTGCTTGACATTACGCTGAAATATCCAGACAGACGGGAAACAAAATTTCAAATTACTCTAACGAAGTCAACAACTCCATCTACAAATCCAAAATAACTGAAAGAGAAGCTAACGGCTCTCTCAATGTGGAAAACAAATCAGTAATTCTATAGATATCAGTGTGCAAGTGGAAGTGATTTCTCAACCTGGATACTGAATTTTTTTGCCTGTGGCAGAGGTGGTGGGGCAGGTTGGGGAGGGGTGTAATGTGAGTAGAAATGAGGGAAAGAAGTTGGGATGGAAAGAGCAAAGGTCATAAAGGCAGTGTGTGGTGGACGGGTGTTGTGTAGAGTGCCTATATCAGAAGTGCAACAGACTGAGTAAGGGATTGAGACAACAGCTCTTCTCAGTAGCTGGACCTGCATTACTCTGGTTTTGGGGAGGAGGTGGAGTGGACTTAGTTTCTCATAGCAGTTAGCTGCACAGGGTAGATGTGGTATTGTGCAACATATTTAATCGTGGATTTGACATCAGTGTCTTACCCCCCATAGTTGTTTTCTCAGTTATGTCAGTCTCCTTGTCCTTTTGACTGTTTTTTGTAGCCTGAAAGCTTTGCAGCTTACAATTTTACACAAATAACAACAGTTGGATGAGCCCATTGCACATGTAGTTTTGTCAATCAGGTCCAATTCTGATCAGCTTGCAAGAAGCTACTAGTGTGACCATATGCTTACTATAGAACCTACTAATGTGCTTATTTTGCTGATTATTCAGCATTTCTGAACTTCCCCATCTGTAAATTGATTTCCCCAGAGGTTGTTTTATGAACAAGGATGCCAATTAACAGCAGGTATCAACAAGTGAATGTATCCTTACGCACCACTAAATGTAAACACTGAAACAATTGATGAAGCTCATCCATTGTGACGAATCAAGCCGGGATGATTTTTCTTCTCCACTTTTTTTGCTGCATGCCTCCTTAAAATTCATTTTTTCATTTATGACTAATTACATATGCGAGTATAATCTGCATTTCCATATAAGAGAAAGGCTGGCCCTCAGTTTTAAGGAATTTAGCACCAGATCTAATTTTGTGCTTTGTTTTATGTATGTAATTGATGTGCTAATTTATTATGACTGTTACTAGTTACTATCTTTCATTGTAGGGCAAACTCGGTAATTATTTTGTAACTTAAATTCTGTTGTTGATGTATAAATTAATATAAATTCTATAATAATTGTAAATATTTTGAAGATGAAACACTACTTTAAGTAGTTATTTGGACTATTCAAAAACATGTTAGTAAGGCCAGCCTTCAAATAATTCCAAAGTAATTAACAGTTTTGACAAAAGTATTGCTTGTGTAACAATATTTCTCAATTTCACGATTTAAACAAATAATTTGGCTTAACCTTAGAGTAGAAGAAACTGTTAAAAAGAACCAAGTTTTCAATGTATTCAGTTTTAAATGTAATTTCTATAAATTTAACTTTGAACAAGGTGTAGTTTCAGTACCTGTTATGGTGAGAATATATACAGGCTCAAGTTTAGGTCAGTTCACGGCCGAGTTTCAAATGAGAAACCGGTGTTGGTTTAACCCATGTGTTAAAACAATGACAGTGCCCATTCCTTAAGTACCTGATTATTCTGGAGGAATTGTGAACTATGTGGTTATGTTTTTACTGCTCATAGATATTCAACGCTAAACTATTGTAGCAATATATGGATGTTCACCTGAAAACTATTAATGAGGCTTATTGAAAGTTAAACAATAGTGCACTGGCCATATTAAATGTGTACATGGGAGGTTGTGAAAAGTGAAAGTAAACAACCGTTAAACATAAATGAGTACCTGTCTGCTACATAATTTACAGTAGACAGTAGTGCACGTCCCCCTATTTTTCAGCCAGTATGTCGACACTGAGGACAACAGACGAAGAAATAAAGAAGGTGAACTGGCATATTTGGTGCCCCAGCTGAGGACACAACTGTGAATGTGTTAAAACAATGACAGTGTCTCCTCCATACGTACCTTTCTATCCTTCAAGAACTATGAAAGTTGTGGTTAGGTTTTTACTGCTTGTAGATGTTCAATAGTAAACTATTGTAGCAGTATGTGTAGGTTTGACTGCAAACTATTAATGAGGCTTATGGAAAGTTTAAACAAAGTGCATTGGCCATATATAACTGTGTATTATTGATTGGTTTGGGGAGGGGGGGGGGGTTGTAAAAAGTGAAAGGAAACAACTGTGAAATTAAAATGTGCACCTCTTGGGTACAATGACACTTGTACGTAACCACTGTAAAGTAGGACTCCCAAATTTTGAACAGTGAACTCAACAGCAGTTTACAATGCAGTGGTGCATTAGCCAATCAGCAAGCAGGTTTTGTGGAAGTAGCCACTGAGCACAAGAGCAGCCAATTAGCACACATGTGGACACAGCTGACTGGAATAAACAAGCTGTCTTTCTGAGATAATTAAAACTTGCAACAGCCATTTGGACAAGTCAAGATGATGATAGCAACAACAGGACACAAGTGATTAAAAATAAGGTAATTTCATAGCAAAATCTGTTTTGCATTAAGTGATAAATAATGAGTGTCCTTAATGAACAAGACAGTGTTATGGGGGACAATACAAATCAGATATGAATGTAACTTTGAATGATGGGGACTTAAGTCCTATTATAGATAGAATGATAAAAGCATCATATACATGTGCGCGAAATGGACGAGAACAGTACTAAAGTGGATGAAATCATTAAGGTTAAGGATGAGGAACCTAGTAACAAAAATCAGCAAGGGCAAAAGTTTATTGCAGATGGAAAAGTGGAAGTGATGTTAATGCGAATTATGAGTAGTTTGAGTGGTATGTGAATGAAAGAAGACATGGCTAGTTTAACGGATGAAGTAAAGAAAGAAATTTAAAAACAATTAAGGTAATCAACTCTAATCTTTCTGAATTAAATAAGAAGGTTGAGGTGGCAGTTAATGTCTATAATGAAAAGATAAAGAAGGTAGTATGGAACACTAATGAGAAATTAACATTGATGAGTAGTAAATGTGTAGAAGAGAGAAAGAAACCTTGTAATGACTACAGTAGGACAGTGGAGGCTTTTGAAAAACAGTAAAAAGATGAAGTCAAAGCTGCCATGAAATTTTGTGTGGAAAACTGGGTTAAACTTAAGAACAAAACAATCTGAGTGAAAATGATTTAGAAACACATGTAGAAACCAAGTGTGCAGTAATGGTAGAGGAAAAACTGGTAAAAGTAAATAAAAATATAGTTCCAAAGTTGGCTGAAATGGAGAAAAAGAGGGAAGAGGTACAAAATCAAAACCATCAATTATATATTATACCAAACAGTCTTCCGTTTGTTAGTTTTTAAGAAATTTAATAATTTTGAACCATATGGGGTTGTGCATCTATTGGATTTCATTATGGAATTTAATGATTTGCCTGAAATGTGGAATGGTAAAGATAAATTGTAATTTGTGAGGGGCTTTTTGAAAGGGGATGCTTATGGATGATAGTTGTACTTCATGGCAAAGCTTTGAGAAAGCATTTTTAGATGAATATTGGTCCAAAGAGAAGCAGCAGAGAATTTTGAGTGAATTTTGGGGAGGCGAAAGATTTCACTATAGGAAGGATACTGTGAAAGGCTCCTGTCAGCCTTGGACAAACAAACTGAAATATTTGGATGAAGATCTAGGTAGTGAATCAATAATTATGGGTTCAGAAACTTAGATAATTGCTTGTACCTGCCCCTATGGGTAATATTAGTGATTTCTTGAATTATGTTTATAAAGTGGAGAGGGTAAAGCCATCAATGGAAGATAGCAGGAAGAAATTTGATGACTACAATCAATCAGGGAGAGAATTTCAGGTAAATAGGATGAACAGGACTAATTATGATGGAAATTCAAGGAATGGTTAGGTGGAGGATAGCCAGAATGGGCACAGAATTGGTAGGAGAAATTCAAGTAAAAGAAATGGAGGAGATGGCTAATTCTGGATCAAACCATTTAAACTTGATAATCCTCCAGTTTTGGATTGCACTAGAGAAGGTAGTGATGTAGAGCCAACTGTATGTAAATGTGCTGTGATCAAAGGTAAGGTTAATATAAATGATAGAAGTAAGACAAGTGTAATTTTTAATTCTAATGAGATTTGAATGATGGTGTGGGTAACAATGTTCACCCTGTAAAAGAGAGGAGGAAGTTATTGTAATAAAATCAAGTGAGTAAATAGTATGTGATGCTGTTGCTGAGTATGTCCAAAGTGTCAAAATGGATGTTAAATTTTTAAGAGAACATAAGGTATTCAGGTGTTCTGCTTTGTGGTCTAAAATGGAAACAAGGATCAACCAGTTAGCCTAGTATTTGAGGACAGTGAAAGTGATAGTGGGTCTAATTCTGACAGTAGTTTTAATGATGATAGCAGTGACAAATCCAGTAGTGATGAGGATGAGATATTTCTATTTATAACTGATAATGATGCCCATGTAGTAAGTAAAAAAAAAAAAAAAAGAGTAAAGGAGGATAATATTAGGCCTAATGAAGAGCCAGAGTTTGATAGTGGTAATGAGGAAGAGGACGATGCTATCTGTCATTTTACTATGTCTGATAATCAATTTTGTATGCAAGATGATAGTTTTTATTGGAAAATGATTAATGAGGATTTGTTGTATGAAAAAGATCACATGATAAGTTAAAAGGAAGTGTGCCACCCAGTAATAACGGCAAGGGTACAAGGTATAAAAGTTAAGTGTGTACTGGGCAGTGGTGGTGGTGATTTGAATGGCATTTCACAGACGTTTTTTGAATCTATCAAGTACACAGAAGGTACAATAGTAATGCATGTTTCTGGAATAAAAATTATTGGTGCTACTGGTAAGCTATCAAAGAGTGTGAAACAAGAGGTACTGTTAACTGTGGAATTGGCAGTACAGTTGGAGTGCAATTTCTTGGTGATTCAAAATCTCAGCATTGATGTAATACATGGAACCAATTCCTTGTGCAAATGTTCTGTAAATATTGATTTTGCTAGTAGTAAATTTAGATTTAAGTTCAATGAAAGTATGTACCAAGTATCATTTTTGGAAGATATGGACAAGTGTGTGGAACTAAATTTGCCATTAAGAGTTTTGACTACAGAGCAAGTTACTGAGGAATAAGAGGAGAGAGTAAGGTTGGAGAGAATAAAGAGAGTTGAAGATGTTGAAGGTAATACAATCAATCAAAGGGTGGAATTAAAAGGTATTCTCCTGAGCAATTGTAAGGCATTTTCTGACACGCCAGATTTGGTAAAAGATTTTGAGTGCAAATTGAAGAATAAGGACCATGAACCATTTTTTCAAGAAGCCTTATATTATTCCATTTTCAAAAAAGGAAGCAATGAGAAAAGAAATTCAAAATATGGTCTTATGGGGGATTATTGAAAGGTCAAACAGCAGGTATAATAACCCACTTGTGGTTGTAAAGAAGAAGAATAGTTGTGTCAGGTTGGTTCTGGATGCCAGGAAGTTGAATTAAATTGTAATAGGGGAGAGTGATAGACCAGCTAAAGTAGATGAAATTTTGCAAAAGCTCCATGTATGTAAATTTCTTGACTTGTGACTATTGGAATATCAGTTTGGCCAAGGAATTTAGGCCACGTACAGCATTTTTACATGGAGGTAAGTGTTACCAATGTCCGTCCCTTGTGGTCTCGCGGTAGCGTTCTCGCTTCCCGAGCACGGGGTCCCGGGTTCGATTCCCGGCGGGGTCAGGAATTTTTACTGCCTCAAGATGACTGGGTGTTGTTGTGTCGTCTTCATCATCATCATTCATCCCCATAACGGTCGGAGGAAGGCAACGGCAAACCACCTCCGTTAGGACCTTGCCTAGTAAGGCGGTGCGGGTCTGCCGCATCGTTCCCCTACGCTCTGTAAAGAAGCATGGGACTTCAATTCATTTCCAAGTGTTACCATTACCAATACTGTGTGCTGCCATTTGTGTGTGTGTGTGTGTGTGTGTGTGTGTGTGTGTGTGTGTGTGTGTGTGTGTGTGTGTGTGTGTGTGTGTGTGTGTGTCAGAGCTATTGACAAGGTGATAGGTGAGATATTAACCAATAAAATAACAGTATATGTAGAAGATATCCTAGTGGCGAGTGCAGAATGGTAAAAGCACTGTAAGGTTCTGAGTGAAGTACTGACAACTATGCATAGAGGAGGTATGAAACTAAAATTAAGTAAATCTGAATTTTTAAAGAAGGAAATTTCATTTTTTGCTCACAGGATTAACAAGGAATGTATACAGCCTGATCCAGAAAAGTTTGCTGCTATTGCAGATTTCCCAGCCCCAAGGAACAGAAAGGATTTTAAAGCTATGTTTGGCTTCTATCAAAAGTTCGTATCAGATTCGTAATTTAACCATCCTTGCTTTGGTAATTTGTTGAAAAAGAATGTGGTGTAGAATTGCACAGATTAGTGTGGAGAGGCATTTCAGTGTTTGAAAAATAATTAGTAAATAGTAAGAAATTAGGACATCCTAATTTTTCACTGCCTTTTTGTACGTTTACTGATGGAAGTTTCTATGGTCTGGGGGTAGAAATTTTCCAATTGATACTTACTGAGGTGGAGGTTGAACACAAAACTATTGCTTTTGCTAGCAGAATATTACAGTCACATAAAAGGAACTATTACTTTCCAGAATTAGATGCTTTGGCAATTACTGTTGGATATCAAAAGTTTGAGTACTATTTGCTTGGACTTGAGACCATAGTGTATACAGATCATAAGGCTTTGAGTTACCTTCAGAAGTGCAGGGTGAAACACACCAGGTTAACTAGGTGGGCTTTGTATCTTCAACAATTTGATTTGGAGGTAAGGTATGTAAAAGGAAAAGCCAATATTGTGTCTGATGCATTATCTCACACCAGATGAGTGTAACCCCAATGTTTGCATGGTAGAGTAATTATGGTGTTTACGTATGTTGAGAAATTGTTTGCGCAGCAATCGCCAACATAGTTTAACTGAGTCGGAATAAGGGGAACCAGCCCACATTCACCGAGGCAGATGGAAAACTGCCTTATAAACCGTACACAGACTGACTGGCACACTGGACCTCGACATTAATCTGCCAGGCGGATTTGTGCTGGGGACCAGCATGCCTTACCACCTGGAAAGCAGTGCGTTATACCGCACGGCTAACCGGGTGGGCTTAAATTGGTACCTTGGTTTAAGAATTTCTGTCTAGAAGGTAAAGTAAGCAGAAAAGGGAAAAGTGTCAGCATATTCGGAGGATAATTTACATCTAAAGTAATCAGCTGATTGGTGAAGCAGTGGAGGCAATGTGCAGTATGAACCATCTTGGATGCCAGGTCTTAATATTAATTTTGGTATAATAGAAGTGTTTGTGTTCAATGGCATCAGTATATTGAGATAACAATTTGCCTATAGAAGTGTATCGTGTTACAGCCTCATCTAACGTAAGGAAGTTAAAACATTAAACGCTGTTGCCTGGAGTAATGTCTGGAAAGAATAAACAAGATTTGTATGTATATCACCCTTCAGGCTAAAATATTAAGTAATTTGATGGAAAAAAGTGAAATAATAATTCCTCTAAGTGATAATTTTGTCTGATTGGTAATGAGCATTAAGTTTGCGTAGCATAAGGATCTGTTACTTTGGAGTGTTTTTCAGTAGAGTCAGTTTTGCATTAGGTAAGCAGAGCAGGTGTCTATTTATTAGATAATGAAATAATAAAACAATGAATAATGGTATTGTCTTAAGGGTTAGGCAGCCTGTCTCTACAGTTGGTTTATTTTTTAAAAATGTGCTCCACTACTTAACTAAGTGAGAATACAGCTGATAGACATGCTTGAGTAATGAAAAAGATAACTGTATACAAACAAATGTGGTGTAAATGTATTAATTACGTAACTGTGAAATAGGCAACATTGGGTACTGTTTGTATTGTACAACTTGTGACACTGCAGCTGGGAATGAGAGATTAACAAAAAGAGTAATATTTACAAGTCGTATAAGGCTGCATTATTGTATCTATATGTTATATGGAAAATTCTATTTGTTTTCTGAGGAATTATGAGCTTAAAATGGTAATATTGAAATGAAGAAATGTAATTTTGCAGATAAGCCGATAACTGTGATGATAGATGGATGTAAATATTCTGACAGGTCAACTATTCGGTAACATTTTGTGATTTTTGTGAGGATTTAATTTTCGTTTGAATGGGACTAGTGCTTAGAGTTGAGTAGAGAAGTGGGGCAATGATTTGGTACAACTTCCATCCCCAGTAATTTTAATTTGAATAGTAATTAAGTTATGTGATGATGACTCTTTTTTTCTTTTTATAATGTAAGGATTAGTAAATATATACTACTGCACTTCTTGAGTGTTTGCTATTTTGCAAATGGGAAAGAGACCCACATCTTTCAAGGTTAACCAGTGTCAGACAGTTATGACTTAGAGTAATGTTTTGTAGTGTAATGTGCACTTTATTTTTAAAAAAATTCTAATCCACACCTTGCGTACTATAGTCAGTTTTAGTGTTAAGTATTGTAATGTTATGAGAACTGTGTAATGTATTTATTTACGATTTAAGAACAGTTATTTGCCATTAGTATTAAACTTTCTTTTTCTTTAGACTTAAGTTACAAGAAAAAGTAAGTGTATTATAGTAGGGTATTTTGTCTCATTTTTTCATGTGCTGTGGTTGAGGAGAACCACCTCCAAGGGAACTGATAGCAGTGCATTTCCTTACTTACTGCCACTTGGACCAGTTGAAGGCATGGACAACTTGTTGAGAAAGTGTGTAACAGCTCATTAAAAGCGTGAAAGTGCTTGTGAAAAGTACTAAACATTGAGCAAGTCAAATTTCCTGCCTGAAAGTGAACTGGAATGCACAGTGTAATTTAACTTATTGCAACCCATGAGAATTTATTACTTAAATCAAGTGATATGTGTCTTATTATTTGCCCAAAAAGGACATCACTTATGATGAAGATGCGTAACTTTTATTAGAAGTATTACTTGTAGATTTTTTATGTAAATGTACACTGCACTGTATGTAAATATTTTGTATGGGGATTTATGTAGGGCCAGTTCACGTAAGTATAAATTTGAAAAAACATTTGTACTGTAGTTTGGATAAGATTTTGTATGTTTATTCTGTTGTGTGTAGAATTGTAACCCAGTGTCTGCAGTCACTTGTGGTCAGTAAATTGCCCAGTTAGCTATTTGCAATATCTATCTAGTCAATCCAATGAGGGATGATGTGATGATCCAATCTGGGATAATTTTTCTTCCCCTCTTGTTTTGCAGTGTGCCTCATTAAAATTCATTTTTTCACTTCTGACTAATTACCATTAACATACGTGAGTATAATCTGCATTTGTCTATAACAGAAAGGTTGGCTCCCAGTTTTAAAGAATCTAACACCAGATCTAATTTTGTGCTTAGTGTTATGTATGTAATTGGTATGAAATTTATTTCGACTATTACTAGTTAGTATATTTCATTATAGGGTGAAATCAGTAATTGTTCTGTAACGTAAATTCTGTTTTTGACATATAAACAAATATAAATTCTGTAATAATTATAAATATTGTGAAGACACAACACTAGCATTCTTAAGTGTTTATTTCACTCTATTATTAAAGCCAGCCCTTAATTAATTTCAAAGTAATTAACAGTTTTGTCAGAAGTATTGTTTGAGTAACAATATTTGTTAATTTCATGATTTAAACAACTAAATCACCTTAACCCTCACCATAGTAGAAACTGCTGAAAAGAACCAATTTTTTTCTGTACTCAGTTAAGTTAATGAGTAAGTTTTAACCCTTTAACTGCTCTATACATGTTAACGTGCACGCCTTTGCCCCTGCCCCTGTCCCTGTGTGCTCTGAATGCAAACATGCTTGGAGCACACAGGGGCAGGTACAAAGGCATGCGTGTTAACACGTCCAGAACAGTTAAAGGGTTAATTGCAATTTCTGCAAATTTAACTTCGAATAATGTGTAGTTTCAGCACCTATTATTGTGAGAATATATAAGGGCCCAATTTTAGGTCCCCGAGACAGTCAGTCCACAGCAGAGTTTAAGATGAGAAATTGGTGTTGGTTAGATCAACAACAATGCATCAATTTAACTGTGCAATAAGTGTAACAAAATTAGGCCATGTGTTAAAACAATGACACTGTCTATTCCATATGTACCTGATTATTCTGGAAGAACTGTGAATTATATGGTTGCGTTTTTACTGCTCATAGATATTCAGCACTAAACTATTGTAGCAGTATGTGGATGTTTGTCTGAAAACTATTAATGAGGCTTATTGAAAGTTAAACAAGAGGGCACTGGCCATATTAAATGTGTATATGGGAGGTTGTGAAAAGTGAAAGTAAACAACTGTTAAACACAAATGTGTACCTGTCGATTACATCTTTTACAGCAGACAGTACTGCATTTCCACCCCCTATTTTTGCAGCTAGTACATTGACACAGAGGGCAACAAACAAAGAAATAATGAAGATGAAATAGCGCACAATGACTCCTTACAGTGGCTCCAAGACAGTTGTGAGGACGTGATCTTTTGCTGGATACCTGGCCACATAGGGATACAGGGAATCGACATGGCTGACAAAGCAGCCAAGGAAGCATCTCAGGATGGTGGTGTTTGTCAGTGTCCCATCCCTTTGCATGTTGTCATCTCATTTCCAAACTGTCTCATCATGTCTCTGTGGGAAACCTGTCTGTCACCATTAACCATTCAAACTGTGGTTCCCCAAATTGACAGCAAAGGCATGACACACTTCAGTCTTTATGTCACCCTGTAAGCTGGAAGTAGGTTCTGGTTACCAGCCTGTGCACTGGACATAGCCCTTTCACAAATGGCTTCCTCTTCTGGTAGGAGCATCCACTACTCTAAGGTTTGTGGCGTCATTTGCATCCAAGTGGTAAACTTCTGGAAAAGACTCCTAGATGACTAATTATAGCAACTGGAGAACACCCTGTATGTCTACCCAGTTGTAAAAGCCTGTATAAGAGATAGGCACCACTCATCTATAGTGGTAGGAAGGGTGACGCCCACACACACAACAGGAAATAGTATTCGCACTCGCTGTTGAGGTCTTAAAGACTATATGTATTCTTAACTTGTTGTAGGGAGTAGAATCATTTGCCAAGCAGATAAGATTTCATTTTGTTTGTGTTGAGTTTTATTACCTATTAAATTCTTTGCATCAATATGTAGGTGATACATTTTTATGACAATATATCACTTTTTTCTGTGCCACACTTAGGCCAATAGGACAGCTGATGATTACTGCTTCTATGCAACTGAAGTGATGACAAAATTATAATCACTTAGTCATAAACATGCAGTGAGCTGGCTTTACTGCTGTGTCCACATGCTACGCACAGGGGACAGGCTTCATGAGAGGAAATGATGAGAGTCATTTTCATTAGTAATACACATTTATTTTTCCATACCTTGCAAGATGGTACAGACAACGTTTGTCATTAATATCTGTCTGTACAGGAGCATTACACTGGCATTAGGGCTTGATCAATGACAGAAGAAGCTATACGCTATGATGATGAACCGTGGCACAACCGCATGAACCGCAAAGGCTGCATCTCTGAAAGTACAGTTTTTAGTGCAGCCCACGGAGGCTTGTGACTTTCACGGGTGGGGAAAAACTCATCACTAAATGAATGGATGCATGCCATGAATTGAGAAAATGTGCAAGACTGCATATGTTTTTGTGGGGAGCCATGTTAACCAATGTGGTTGGCACTGAGGTAGGTCAAAGATATTTTGCATCATGTTGACCAGCTCACATCCTGTGTGAGCCAGAGCACAATGCACTATAGCCAAAATTTGGCATCATGGGAAAGTTGTGCACTTGGGCAGTGCAAATGCCAGCTCTCATTGCTTGTCGGCTGTGCTGCGGTTACGCTCTTTAAGTGTGTCTGTGGTGTGGCTGCCACCCAGATCCCCCCTCGGGGAGTGGAACTCCATAGCTGGCTAGTGAGAATCTGCTCCAATTGATCTCTCTGCAGAGGCCGAGAAGCTGCTAGACACCTGATAATGGGCTGGCACTGTATCATCACACCATCTCCTCTTTGTTGGAGATGTATCTGAATCTGATGATTCATCATTTTCTTTTTCCATTTAAATTCTTAGATTCCTCTTTTTTTTTTTTTTTTTTTCTGAATTGGTGGCACCCACAGCAGCAGCTGGGCGAGTGGAAGCTGCTGCATGTGCACCGTCACAGGAGCAACTGCACCTGCAGTAGATCAGCACTGTATGCTGTGGCTGCATGTGGGAGTGGTCCAGCAGCTGTATGGTGATAAGTTGAGACTGAGTGTACTGAGCTCACCAGAGGCAGGCAGAGCTTGAGCATTTCTGTTGTCCCAGCAGTAAGTGCATCCATTGCTTTTCAAATGATGAGATCCGGTGGATCAGCTCTTCCTTCAGTTGTTTATATGATGATTGCATTGGTAGGTCAGTGTTATATCCTGCACTTCAGCCATGTGATACATTTGATTCATTACAAGCTCGAATCTTTCAAGGTCACAGGTTACATGGATGCTCATGAAGACCGCCTCTATTTGGCCAAACCATATTAGAATGTCGAAGGGCCATAAGGGATGTAGCCTGTCCAACACCAATCCAGTGCTCGTGAGTGCTCCCGCAATTGTAGGAGGCATCAGTGTGGTGGAGTTTTGTGCTCCAAAATTTTCTTTGGCTGTCTGCAGCTGCACGGTGCCTGTTTGTGTAGGGCATGATTGTAGCTTCCTCTACAGCCTCTGGTTTTTTGCGAGCAGGGCCATCTTAGCTTAGTCAAGTCATATCGATGATCGTTTATCACCACATTTAGTCTGAGACCACGTCAGTCACCAGTGATGGGGTATGTGGTTAGCATTGCCTACACATAAGCGTGCAGTGAACAGGCTTTACTAGCTTGCCCATGCACGATGCTCGTGGGACAGACTTGTAGCCTGGGAATGACAAGAGTCATTTTTGTCAATGACACATTTTTCCATATCTCGCAAGTTGGTACATCTGTCATTAATGCCCATTCATATAACCACGTTGCACTGGTGGTTAGGCCATATCAGCATTTCAAAAGGTTTTATACACCAGTGACGAGCCATGGGTTGACTGTGTGAACTGGGAGAGAAAAAGGCCGCATCTCCGGAAGTTCACTTTTCATCACAACCAACGCAGTGTCGTGACCTTCACAGAAGGTACAAGAAGCACCATGAAATGATGGGATGCACGCTATAACTTTTAGAAATACATGCACAACATCACAGTAAATCATATTATATTGACTACTTTTCTTGCCTGTCCTTTGTACACTTCTGTGTTTTCATGTGTTTTGAGAGTCACCATAAATCTGACACTGTGATTCCTCTGCCTTGCAGTCAGTGGCAAACATGTATTTCCATAAGTTATGACTCTGGACAAAAATTTTTCCATAACATTACACATTTGATATGTAATTACACCATGTGAACCAGCATAATGTATACAATATGCCACTCGTAACGGAATGGTTTCATTGGCTGATTGTAACTTCAGTTGTCATTGGATAACTGTGAAATGGAGCAAATATCTTTGGAGTGGAATGTATTGTATTGTATTGTATATTTATTGGTCCTGTGAATCATACACTGTACAGGGGTACATACTGATATAGGACAAGTCAAATAATTTGCAATAAAGTTTAACAGAAAAGAAACTGTTGTATGGTTTTTAGTATACAGCAATATAACTGTAACATATGGGAATAACATTTCACAAATAAATTTTACATGCACACATTTCATACTTTTGTCCTTGATTATACAGACACACACATGTATGTAATAGACCACATATAATACACAGATAAATCTAATGTACACATTTCTTATTTTGGCCTTAATTGTATAAACTATTTAAATTTTTCACATATTTACATTGTAGATAAAAATTCATCAACACTATAGTAACAATTCTGTAGCAAGTAGTCATTCACTGCAGTTTTGAATTTATGCATGCCAGTTATTGCCTTAATTTCTTTAGGTAGTTTGTTATACAGTTTTTTTCCTGCTTGCAAGGGTCCTTTTTGTTTTAGTGTTGTATGTGAAAGCTGCATATGTAAATCTTGATTATTTCTTGTGTTGTATGAATGGATATTTTGGTTTTTTGCAGCAATCTTGATATTTTCATCTAGGATTTTCCTTATAAACATTGTTTCTAGGATGTATAGGCATGGTAATGGAAGAATATGAAGCTTTTAAAATGAGGGTTTGCATGAAGATCGAGGTGCTAAGCCTTCCATGGCTCTTATAATTATTTTTTGTGCAATAAAACAGCTTTTTCTGGGTGGTGAATTTCCCCAGCAAATTAAACCATATCTCAGTAATGATTCTGCTTGGGCATAGTACACATTTTTTATGGCTTGCATAGATGTGCATCCAGCAAGAATTTTTATACTATAACAAATGGTATTTAATTTACTACATAGATGTTGTGTGTGTTTCTGCCATCTTAGGTCATCTTGGATCCAAACTCCCAAAAATTTGGCGCTATTAACAATTTAAAGTCTTTTGCCGAACAGTTCTATGGTTGCAGTTAAAGGCTGTTTATTCTGCACTGTGTGTAGATGCATAGTGTTTGTTTTATGTGTGTTTATTATTCAGTTGTTCATTGCGAACCATTTTGATACATATGTAGTGCTCTTTTTTATTTCATTTTGGAGCTCTTCTTGGGTCTTTCCTTTGATAAGTATATTTGTATCATCGGCATATTTAATGTACTTATATTTAGGGCTGGATGGTTCCCAGACATTTACAAACAGCAAGAACGGGATTGGTCCCAGTACGGAACCCTGCATCACACCGTATTTAACACACTGTTTTTCTGATTGGTAGGAAGTTAATTTTTTTCCTTCTTTGTACAAGACTTCACTATTTGGTGTCTGTTTTGTAGATATGACTTTACCCATTCATAGGCTGGGCCTCTGACACCAACATTTTCTAGCTTTCTAAGCAAAAGACCATGGATAATGATGTCAAATGCTTTGAAAGATCTAGGAATATTGCTGCTATGTGTTCTTTTTTATCTAATGCATTTAAAGCTTCATTTAAGAAATCAATAATAGCTGTCTCAGTGGATTTACATTTTCGGAAACCATGCTGTGTAGCTGAGAAAAGTTTATTTTTTTCAATGAAATCTATGAATCTTTTATAAAAGAGTTTTTCAATTATTTTAGAAAAACAGATAGTAGAGAGAGTGCCCTATAATTTGTTATATCTGTTTTTTCACCCTTTTTGAACAATGGCTTCACTTTAGCAATTTTTAGCCTTTCTGGGAAGATTCCCTGAGTAAGTGAACTATTGCATATGTCTACCATGGGCTTAACTACTAAGGGTGCACATTTTTTAATGATATGGTCTGGTATGTTGTCAGTAACAGAGGAAAATTTTGATTTTAGCTCCCCTATTGTTTTTAGCATTTCCTGTTCATATGTTGGGTGTAGGAAGAGAGACTTGTTACTAGGGATAGTTTTAATCTGATTTGCAGTGACAGCATTTTGAAAGTTTTGCATCACCAGAATCTCAGCTGCCTCAGAGAAATATGAGTTAAAATTATTTGCTATCTGCTGGGGATCAGATATTACAGAAGTGTTTTCATTCAGTGTGATATTATGGTATTCTCTCCGTTTTACTCCTGTTTCATGCCTTACAATCTCCCATATGGCTTTCATTTTATTTTGTGCATTTCCTATGAAGGAACTATTTGCCATATTTTTTGCTTCTTTTATGACTTTAGTTAAAATCTTTTTGTAATTCTTAAAATAGGAATCAAATTCTAAGGATGTGGTGTGCTGTCTAGATATTTCATGAAGTAGTCTCTTTTTCTTTACAGATATTTGTATCCCTGTTATGACCCATTTTATTTTCAGATCCTTTTTTGTGACTGTCTTTTTATGGAGTGGAAAACAAAGTTCAAAATAATAGTTAAAACTATTTAGCAATTCATTGAACTTATCATTTGTACTTTCACATTCATAGATGTCTTCCCAAGTTTCTTTACGCAGATAGTTAAGGAAATGTTGTATATTCTGGTCATTATACTTCCTAGATATAGTAGTTAGATATTCAGTTGAACTAAGCGGTTTTCCTAATCTTATACTAATCTCTTGAGCTGTGTGGTCCCCAAAGCCGGTATTGTGGGTTTGTGTTGTATGTTTCAAGGGCACATTTGAAAATATTTGATCAAGGATTGTGGCTGAGGTTTTTGTGATGTGTGTTGGCATTCCTATAGTAGCCTTTAAATTGAAAGTTGCTAAGAGGTTCAGTAAAGTAGTTTTTTGATTACACTCACTTGCAAAGTCAATGTTGAAATCCCCACATATAATCAGTTTTCTATTTTTTTGTGTAGTCTTGTGTAAGATATTTTCAAGGTTCGTTAACATAATGTTAATATTGCCAGTTGGCGCCCTGTATAGACAAATTATAGCAATTTTTTCGTCTGATTTCAATTCCATTTACCTCAATATCTTTCTCTATGGATAATTTTTCTACATACGGCATACATTTAAAATTTATGCTATTTTTTAACATAAATGCAACTACCACCATGTTTATACAATTTACGACATAAATAACTACCCAATACAAAATTTTCAATGCATAGCATATGAAGTATCTCTTTGTCAAGCCAATGTTCAGTAAAACATAATACAGAGGTGTTTTTCATGTCACTCTCCAACACAATTTGAAATTCGTTTACTTTGTTTGATAGGGATAGTACATTTTGATGAAACACCGTCAGGTTTGGAGTTAAACATGAGTTCTGAAACTTACTATCCTTAGTACTTATATCTTATATTTATATTGGAAATTCTGCCTGGAAGATATTTTTTATTTTCAATTTTCACACACACACACACACACACACACACACACACACACACACACACACACACACACACACACACACACACACACACACACACACACACGGTATCAGTTTCCCTTGTTCTTGATGATTTTACAGATGTCTGTAACCATTTTACTGAAATTCATTGAACCTAGTCTGTTTAAATGCATGCCATCCTTTCCCAAGCATTTGTCACTTAAAAATTTGTTGGGGTCAACGAATATTGTCCCAAGTTCGTCGCACTGTTCCCTGATAGCACTGTTTATGTTGCATATATAAGAACTGCTTACTGACCTTCTGTCCAGAATTCCACTTATAACCAGTCTTGAGTTTGTGTACAATGCTTTGGCTTAAAGAATGATGTATTGTAGATTGATGAAATAAGCATCCATGCCATCAGCAATTGTTTCACAACTGTAGTTCTGGCTGACTCTGGCACTCATTGTTGCAATCACTCACCTCTTCTTGTTACTGGTGGTGTATCTCATGAACTTAAAATAATTATATGTGTGTATTATTTTACATTAAACTACACGCAACAAAAGAAAATAAGAAAATTTGAGTACAGAAAACTACACTGAAACTTCATAGTTACAACACTTGGTTTGATTACTGAAGCACTTTAAAATCTCTTCATTAGGGTGCATAAACAGTGAAAACAATCAACTCAATCCATTCATTGGGGCCCCTGTAGGGATCACAGGTTAATGTTTTGAGTACTATTCATTGGTTTCCCTTCTGTGTAATGGTAGACTGTCTTCAAATTCAGGACTGAGGAATGTCCATGCTGCACTGGGGTATTTACGACTAGGAGCCATCTTTGTAATCATATGATGTAATTGTTCCTACAAAGCACTTCCAATAACTGGATAATGTGATAAATAGAAATAAGCTGACAGTAAAATATTAGCATGATTTGTAAAATCTGGGAATCTAATAACTTTTCCCCAGCATTTTTTCTGTAGGTCCCATCATAATCACTACCATCTCCCTTGTCCTACCTTTAATAGTTCTGACTTCCCAACCACTACCACAGGTTTCAACATAAATTTTCAAAATCATTTATGTATAAACAAAATTGTGTTCTTTCTCATGTTTAACCTGTAGGGTAATGCATAACAAAACTGTCTTGCACCCTAAATGACTTTGGGTTCATTTAAAAACATATTTTGCATTTTTAGATTTGACTTCAAAATGGTTTCATCACCTGAGTGGTGGGGAGAGTGTTGTAGCTGGAGCAAATGTTATGTGGCTTGGATTTCAGTCTAGTGAAAGATTTTTACAATCATACCAAGGAATGTACAGTAGAATCTGCTATAGGCTGCTTTGGTCATTTTTGACTGTTTTTCTTGTTTTGAGACATGGGTGCAGCTTTTGTCAATGTGAAGGAATCTACTTATTTAAGTGATGTAAAATACTTTATAGCTATTTGTAATAACTTGTTCATTCTTCAGTTACAGAGATATAAGGTGAGTAAAATCAACATATTTTGAAATGTATCACATAAAACATGGACTCAGCTGTCCACATATCATCAGTGATGCAAGATCTTGTACCTTGAAACAGGAGGTGTTCTTGTACCTTGGCAATATTTGCCAACAGAGTTTCTTTAACATTTAAATAAGTTTCCTGTCTTGAAAATGGAAATTGGTGTTCAAAGCATGGCAGGTATTTCAATGTATTTTCACTTGTAACCAATTTTTTTTCCGATTAGATTAGATTTACTTTCATTTCAATTGATCCATAATGAGGAGGTCCTCCACGATGTAGAACATGTCAGAAAAATAACAATACATGACAAATATTTACAACTAAAACAAATAAGCTAATGTACCATTCAACAGGTCCCAGGTGGAATGATCGTCAATTTTTAATGAACACTATATGAAACAGTCATTTACAAATACTAATGCACTGAATTTAAAATAAAAAAGTTTATTTATTTATTTATTTATTTATTTATAAGGTAATAAATGTGCAATACAACTACTATAATACAATGAACACATTACTGCACTGAAATTGTGCAGAAGTTATATTAGCTGGTTTTACTGAGAAATTCATCAATGTAGTAGGAGTTGGCTACCAATAAATCCTTTAGGCTTCTCTTAAACTGAATTTCATTGGTTGTTAAGCTTTTTATGGCTGCTGGCACGTTATTGAAAATGTGTGTTCCTGAATAATGCACACCTTTCTGTACAAGACTAAGTGACTTTAAATCCTTGTGAAGATTATTCTTATTTCTGGTATTGATTCCATGAATTGAGCTGTTGGTTTGAAAAAGTGATATATTTTTAATGACAAATTTCATCAAGGAATAAATATATTGGGAAGCAGTAGTTAGTATAACTAGCTAGTTCCCTATACAAGATTGTGCAGGATGTTTTGGAGTTAACACCATATATAACACTTACTGCACGTTTTTGTTCCCAGAAAACTTTAGCTTGGCTTGATGAATTACCCCAAAAAATAATCCCATTTGACATTATGGAATTAAAGTAAGCATATCATGCCAGCTTTTTCATTTTTATACCCCCTATTTCTGCCACAATTCGCATTGCAAATAGAGATTTCTTAAGATGCTTTAGCAGTTCTGTGGTGTGCTCCTCCCAGTTGAATTGATTTTCATGCTGTAATCCCAAGAATTTAACACTATCCACTTCTTCTATCAGCTTGTCATCATATGTTAGGGATATACTCGTGGGACACCCCTTACAAGTTCTGAACTCCATATAGTGTGTTTTTTTCAAAGTTTAGTGAAAAAGAATTGGCTAGGAACCAGTGATTAATGTCCACAAATATTTTATTAGCTGATCTTTCTAAAGAGCCCCAAAATGGAACCTTGCGAGACCCCACATGTAATTATTTCCCAGTTGGATGATGCCTGATAGCTTGATAAAAGTCTCTTTCCTAATAACGCCCTTTATTTTGTGCCAGAGATACAAGATTTCAACCATTTAGCAGCATTTCCTGTTACTCTATAATATTCTAATTTATTTAAAAGCTTATTGTGATTTACACAGTCAAATGCCTTTGACAGATCACAAAATATACCAGTTGCCTGCAACTTTTTGTCTAATGAATTCAGCACATTTTCACTGTAAGTGTAGATAGCCTTCTCAATATCAGAACCCTTTAGAAATCCAAACTGTGACTTTGACAGTATGTTATTTGAGATAAGATGGTTATAAATCTGATCGTACATTACTTTTTATAAAATTTTTGAGAATGCTGGCAACAGTGAAATTGGACGGAAATTGGATGCTGTTTCTTTATCTCCCTTCTTAAACAGTGGCTTAACTTCAGCATATTTCAACCATTCAGGAAATATTCCACTGATAAACGACTGGTTACACAGATAGCTTAATATATTACTTAGCTCAGAATCACATTCTTTAATTAACTTTGTTGATATTTCATCAAATCCACTAAATGTTTTTGATTTTAGAGATTTTATGATTGGCATTATTTCTGCTGGGGTAGTGAGGGTCAAATTCATATCATGGAAGTTACTTGAAATGTCTGGTCTGAGGTATTCCATAGGAGCATCTACTGAACCTGACAACCCCATCTTTTCAGTAACAGTTATAAAATGTTTGTTAAAATGTTCTGCAACACTATACACATCTGTCACCCATGTATCATTTACTCTTAATGCTATTTGTTCCTCTTCATGTCTGGTTCTACCGGTTGATGTAAGTCTCCTAAACATGAAACTTCTAAATTTTGATAGGATACTTTCCCACAAAATGCAAAGATCCAGAACTCGGTTCATCAGACAGTTTTAACCTGCCAGGAAGTTTAATATCAGCACACACTTTGCTGTAAAGCAAAAATTACGTTCTGTTGTAGTTTGATATTGTTTCTGAATTTGTAAATTTTGAAATATTTTGCCAAAATATAATTTTCAATAGCTAATCCAGTGCAATAATGTCATTCAATTTGTTTGTCTTAAAACATTGTCATTCACTTATGTGCTTCTGCTAACAAAAATCGGTTGTGGCTGAAGGTATCACAGAAAGAAAATCAGGAACTAATTGTGTGTCGGATGACAATGCCAGGCTTGATACAGAAACAAAATGTGGTTTCCTGGAAGAAAAAAAATTGTGAGGATGAATTGCAAGATTAATTCCTCCAATTTCTGCAGAAACAACATAGGTTGATTGAGAAATCCATCTGACCTCCATGGCTGGAGGTACATCTACATACTCAGCAAACCATTGCACAATGCTTTGTGGAGGGTACACTGTACCACTACTAGTAGTTCCATTTTCTGTTCCAGTCTCAGATAGAGAGGGTGGAAAGTAAATGATATATTTCTCCATATCTGTCCTAAATACTCAAATATTCAGTCCCTATATGTAATATTTGCTGGCAGCAGTAGGATAGTTCTGCAGTCAGTCTCAAATGCCAGTTTTCTTAACTGTCACATTCTTAGAAATGCATGTCTTCTTTCCTCCAGGGATTTCCATTTGATTTCCCAAAGCATCCCTGTAACACTAGCATGCTGATCAAACCTACTAGTAACAAATCTAGCACCCCACCTCCGAATTGCTTCGATGTCTTACTTCAGTCTGACCTGGTGCAAATCCCATTCCCTCAAACAATACTAAAGTGTAGGTGACACTGGTGTGCTATTTGAGGTATTTTTCACAGACGAAAAGCACTATACTTAAATGCTCCCAATAAACCAAAGCAGGCCATTTGCCTTCCTTACCATTATCTTCACAGGTACTATGGGATGCTTGGACTTGTGAAGTCTGGTACCATTTGATGAGAACAGGAGATAACCTTTTCATGGTAACAGCATTCTTGTTTTTCATGTTGTTTATTCAAATATTAGATGTTACAAAGCTCTGGAACATGAGGTAACAAAACATACAATGTGGAAAAATTGTTGATATAAAGGTGCATTTTTAAACAGTAAAAATTTAAAATAAAACGAGTACATGCAATGTATTCTACAGGCTGAGGAAGAAGTCTGGATACACCCCTAAACAAGCAAATGGTGTGAAGAAATACAATGGCATATATTATGGATTGTCTCTGTATCGGGCTGCAATTTAAAAGAGCTATGGTGACGGAGACCATACTGGATTATGGTTACTTGTCTCAAATGGTGAGAGGATTATGTGTGACATCATTCTAAACTGCCTCTTTCTCAGGAATGAACAAGTGAAATCTGTTTTAGATACCTTTATTTGTGTAGGAGTTATCATCTGTTAAAATTTAGGACACTTGGCAAAGTTGACATTACAGCATAAACTTGATATGACCTCCATTGTGCAGGTCCATTTTTGCGAGTCATGCTGCACACATCACAGGAACTGAGGCTCAAGCTGTAAGATCAGGTTACTGTGGTGGCCATTCAATAAAACCCCTCCTACCTATCCAGTGACCTCTAAACTGTTTCAGCCAGGCAAATGCCGGGATGGTTCCCTTGAAAGGGCACGGCCGATTTCCTTCCCCATCTTTCCCTGACCCGAGCTTGCGCTCCGTCTCTAATGACCTCGTTGTTGACGGGACGTTAAACACTAATCTCCTCCTCCTCCTGTTTCAGCCAGAAACAGTCTGTCTCCCGTGGCACATTGAGGAGGTGCACAGTCTCATTGGAAGGTGGTTGGGGAATCACCCTCTGATTCATCAGTGTTGGAAGCAGATAACCATCGAACATATTAAGATATCTCACTCCATTCAAGGTTCCACCAATAATCACCAGATCCATGATCCTTGTCCAAAATCCCACACCAAACCATCAATTTTTCACCACCAGCACTTTCCAAGGGTACATGCGCAAGGGTGTTTGCATCTGACAAGTAAAAATGATTTACTCCTGAAAGGTAACAACCCATTATGGCCCATTTAAAATGATCATTTCCCAGTCTAATTCAGAATCGCACATGTAAACAAAATATGTAACTCATCTTGAAAAACTTGTAACTGTGAAAATAACTGTTTAATCTATTTCAGTTCAAAGTGTGGAAGCTCTGTAAATGAAGGAAATAATTCCCATGAAGGGAGTCTCCAGTAATTAATAAATAATATAAATCTATTATTGTAATTTCTTACTTGAGAGTTTATTCTCAAAAGAAATAACAGACATGTACTAATATCACAGTGTACTTACTGTACTGAGCAGACATACATTTATATATATGTATATATATTATCAATATAATAGAGGGAAACATTTCATGTGGGAAAAATATATATAAAAACAAAGATGATGTGACTTACCGAACGAAAGCGCTGGCAGGTCGATAGACACACAAACAAACACACAAAATTCTAGCTTTCACAACCAACGGTTGCCTCATCAGGAAGAGGGAAAGACGAAAGGATTTGGGTTTTAAGGGAGAGGGTAAGGAGTCATTCCAATCTTGGGAGCGGAAAGACTTACCTTGCGGGGGGGGGGGCGGGGGGGGGTGTACACACACACACACACACACACACACACACACACACACACACACACACACACACACACACACACACACACAGAGAGAGAGAGAACACACACACACACACACACACACACAGAGAGAGAGAGAGAGAGAGAGAGAGAGAGAGAGAGAGAGAGAGAGAGAGAGAGCTGTATATGTGTGGATGGATATGTGTGTGTGCACGAGTGTATACCCATCCCTTTGAACATTTGATTAATTAACAATTAAAATTTATACAAAAAACTGATAATATATATAGCGCTGGCAGGTCGATAGACACACAAACACACACACAAAATTCTAGCTTTCACAACCAACGGTTGCCTCGTCAGGAAGAGGGAAGGAGATAGAAAGACAAAAGGATTTGGGTTTTAAGGGAGGGGGTAAGGAGTCATTCCAATCCCGGGAGCGGAAAGACTTACCTTAGGGGGGGGGGAAAAAAAGGGACGGGTAGACACTTGCACGCACACACACACATATCCATCCACACACATATACAGCTGTATTGACGAGCATAGAATCACTCTTGATCAAAAACTTGATTTGATCAATAAAAAATTAGACAAACAGGGAACTCAAATTTGCGAGACAAAAGCGAATTTAGAGAAGTGTTGGGAAAAAGTAAATGAATATCAAAATTGTGTCAATTATAGAAGGGGAAATTGTTACCTTAAGAGGAAAACAAAACTTTGAAGAGAGGCTAGATTCTGTGGAAAATTTCAAAAAAGTTGGTACTGTAGAAGTGTTACAACCGAAAAAACTCAACAAAGATTTCTTAAAGAAACTCACAGAAACAGATCAAAATACACAAAATTTCACTAAAATTGCAAATGATAATTTCGAGGAGTTAAAAGAAGAAGTAGGCACTTGCTTAGGTGAAATTTCGAACTTCAAATCTAAATTTCAAGTAATCGAAGATTCCATTGCTGTGATATCTTTCTGTAGTTACAGTCCATTTCGGAGTAATGTAAACATAAAAACATTTTCATGGGAAGGCAATATACATCCAGTTGATTTCATGTTCCAGATTAAAGATAACGTGACTGATAAAATGAGTGAAAGTTTGAAAATATTTTTTTAAAAAAGTTCTTAAATGGGGAGGCTTTGCCATGGACAAACCAAGCAATCCAACCTGAAATGTCGTTTAATGAAGTAGAACGAGCTTTCATGAACAAATTCTGGTCAGAAACTAAACAAGCTAGAATTAAGTCAGAATTTTTGAATGGACCAAACTTCAAACTGGGTAGTGGACGCATGAAAACTTTTTGTTAACAACAGTTAAGAACATTGGTACATCTTGATAAACCACTTGAAGAAATGATCCAAATAGACGCCCTAAAGCGTAGGTTACCTAACATGTTTCAGTGGAGTCTTGTCTATGGACCTGATGATACAATTGAACAATTTCTTAAATATATAGATAAATTGGATTTTGCATCGGAAAGAAATGACAGATGTAATGAGAGACCTGATGATAGCGAGAATAACAATAACCGAGCTTTCAATGATCGTTTCAATAGCAGATTCAGAAATGATGACAGAACAAATGGGTTGAGGAATGATAGGCAGAGACCTGAGAATAGGAATTTCGAACCAAAAGATGGGCAGTGGGGGCAAAATCAGGGAAACAATAGTAACAATTTTGAAAACAGAAGAAATGGTCCAGTAAACTAAGAGCTGCATGTTTCAGAGCCTGGCAAAATGGGGCAAACAGACATGGGAATTACAATCAGGCACACTGGAGTAGTTTCAGAAGGCGAAGGGGGAGAACAAAGAGAATATACCAAAATTTTGTACCCAGAATACAACCTGAAGTGAGTAGGATAAAGTTTGATAGGGGATTTTGGGAAATTTTTTTATCTGAAAACAAAGATGAACAAAAGAGTAAAAAATCTGAATTTTAATTAGAAGAAAACACTTTGAAAAATTTCTTTAACAGTAATAATGCAGTAGTAACTGTTAATAGTGATGAGAATATATCTGATGAGTATGGCTTAGTGAGAATGTTGAGTGAATGTGAAATGAGTGAAAATGCTGACACTGGTGCTGTATGTGTGGGAGATGATGTTCATGTGCTAGGCAATGGAAGTGAGAATGACAGAGTAATTCTAGATGAAATTATAGTTTATAATAAACAGGAAAATGAGGATGTGGTAGAACAGAGTAGTCCAAATGTTGAGGTTGTTGAAGAAGAGTATGAAGAGAGAAATGAGTTTGGTGTTGAAACTAATATTAAATGTGATGATAATGTTTCTAATGAGAATGATTCAGATGATGGTGTTAATAATGATGTTGACAATGAAATGTTACTTACAGAATTAGATGGGATGGTATATGTACAAGTTAAAGTTGATGATTTGATGCTGAATGATTCGGGAATCTCTGGTGGGTGTTCCAGTAATGAGTTAGAAATCAGTAGAGCAGTGCCTGATAAATTAATGTTACCAGTTGATGTCAGTGACGTGTCTGAATGTGTTTGTGAAAATGGAAAGAAAGATCGAATTAGTGATAGAGTACCAAGTATATCCAATAACCATAGTAGCAAATGTCAGTATGGTGATCAAAAATGTAAGGTCTTATGTGAAATTTGTAAAAGTGTACACTCAGTTGATAAAATTGCCATGAAAAATGTGGAACAGTCTCCTTGTGGTAATATGACTAGCAAATGTGTAGAATCTGTAATAGAAGGTAGTGATTGTGATAAAGTGGTGAAAATAGTTAGTGGCTATTGTGACAGATGTAACCATAGTGGCCAAAAGTTTGAAACGATAAATGAAATTTGTCAGATTGTGCATTTAGGAAAGGAAAATTGATTTGGATATTTGGAACAGGCATTTAATAGTAACTTAATTAGTGAATGTGTACAAGTAGTGAAGGAAGGGAGTTTGTGTGTTGAAATCAGTAACTTGCAGACAGGGAGCTTTGCAAAAACAATTACCTAGTTAAGGAAAGTACCGCAAAACCGAATAAACAACCAGCAAATAATAAGGTTGTGTTGAAGACTGTATAATCTATATCACACAGACAAACCCATACCGTACACCTTGTTAAGACATGTTATGGATATTCTGACCTAATATAATAAAGACACTAATTGAAAGAAATCTACAACTTATAAAAAACTCAATTAATGTCCACTGGTTTTTGCAAATGCAAACACTGACATGTGAGAACTTGGATAACTTAACACATTTGAAGCTAGTACTAAAAAATATTTTTTGTAGTATTTGTTTGTATTTCTTTTGTGTGTGAATATTTGCATGTTTTACCTGTATTTTGTTTATTCATAGAGTGGGGGTTTGAAAGGGTATATTTTAACATTTGTGTATGCTATTACCTGGCATAGATTGGGGATTGTTTGCTATTTATGTAGGACTGTTTGAATTTGTTGTTATTTTGACTTAAGAATGTGACAAAGCTGAAATTGTGTGGAGAACATTAATCACCCATTTAGCATCATGACATTTGTTCTTTGATGTTTGAACACACCACTGGAAATTTATTTGTTATGCATTTTACTTTGCACAGTCAAGATCATACTGTATACTTTAGCAAACTCTATGGTCAGTACTTTAACCCAGTGAAAGTGTAATAACCAATAAGAGGGAATTAATTTTTTATTTTTGTTATCACTGAATATTTGAACACTTTTTTAAATTCTTATCTCCATAATAAATTATGAATTAAATAGTGATTTGAGGAGTTGAAGTGGTTGAGGATACATTCTGTGCACTGTATAGTCAAGGCAAAATCTGGGGGTGAACATCCTCTCAGAAGCATTTGTTCAGTAGTTTTGAGGTGAAATTTAACAGGTAGGGCATCTGTGGTACATTCATAGACACACCATGTGGCATATGGTGCTTTACCCCAGCCAGTGAATCCATATTTATTTTCTGGACTCACTCCCTTCTTAATATCCTATCTCGTTAGTAAGAGTAGTTAGGATGTTTCTACTATCCTAGAGTATATAGTGTCCAATTTGTAAGACACAAGTCTCTATCTTGAACAGGCACTAAACTTAAGAGTGTGGAAGAATGAAACAACACTATCCATTTTTCTTATTTAGTTTCATCATGTAGTGTTTTTGCTACTGTGTACCAGTAAAATATGATCAGAATTATAGTATATGGTTCTTAAATGTAAAGGGAAAGGATTTATCACCTAAAATTTTCAATGTAAAACCAGACAATTAAAACATTTGGCAGATGATATTCAAAAATATTGTGTGATTATATCAAAGCTATGAATTCTGATGAAACATTTAGTGACAACCGTAATAATTGTGTGTGGAGAATAAGAACAGATGCTATTTCAAATGATGACAGTCTCAAATCATCAACGAAATTTTCCTCAGGAGGTTGCAAGCTCTTTTTGCCATTTGAGGGTGGCAAACCCAAGGCTAAGAAACTGGTGCATGTATTTTATACTGGGCAAGCTACCTTTTCTTGGTTATCTGGATACGAGTACAATCTTTGGGCAGATTTAATAATGTGTAGTTTAATAATACAACCAGAATATGAATTTTGAGGAGAGTAGAGTTGGTGTAATATTTACTCATGATGTATATACAGTTATTCTCATTTGATTTTGTGAAAAGTTGAGAAAATGTTTAGAATTGATGTGAAGCTTACTTATGATATCTGTGTTGTAATAGCAATGTACCATTACTTTACAACTGAGATGTGATTACAGTTAGGTCAGACTGTCTGTAGCCTTATATATGTGTTCTCATCTGGTTTCACCTGTTACTATACCTATTACGTGAAAGTCACTGGATAAACATTGATTTACTATCAAATATGAAAATACTGGTACATGATCTTGTTCTTAACATATGTCAGATCTAATATGTAATTGGAAAAGGAACATTTATCAAACAGAAATTAATTATGTTTCTATTACTTCTGTAATTCATCTGTGAAGCATATGGAAAATGGAATTTTATGTTGGAGATCGATATTGGTACAGAAGTGTTGTGATTCCCAGGATTTAAGAGTCCCACAGTTTTATTTTCATGTAGTTTCTTCCACTTAAATGACCAAACCATTGGTAGTCTTATTTAATTATCCTTTTGCCGTCTTAATACTATAAGATATAGATGATGTTTACAATATGTCTGGTATCTGTACAAGTCAGGTGTTCTTTGTCACAATGTCCACACAAATCTGAACAGTTCAATACTGCTGTATGTTACAGCAAATCAATGCTTTTCAATAAATGCAAATGTTTGCTTATTATCAGATTATTAATGAAAACTGGTTAATTTTCACCAATGTCTTGTTGAAAATACTCTGATGACCACTAATAATAATTCGTGGGTAATGAGTAGCAAAGGAAAAACTAAAGATTGAGGATTTGTATTCATGATATAGTTGCAGACATCTACTTTCAACTGAAGACTAGTTGATTCATTAATATGTAGCTGATGAGGAAATATAAATATATTTATCATACCTTTAGAGTGGCTGAACTAACCATTTTACTCCTAGTATTAACCCATTCATATTTAACCACTGGCACTTTAACCTTTACTTTATCTGTGCCTAATGTTAATTATTGTCTGATCTGATGTTGCTACATCATGTCTAATGTGGTGATGACCAACGAGAAGTCCCGTCAAAAATTCTCAAATGTGTGTGAAATCTTATGGGACGTAACTGCTAAGGTCATCAGTCCGTAAGCTTACACACTACTTAACCTAAATTATCTTAACGACAAACATACACACCCATGCCTGAGGGAGGACTCGAACCTCTGCCGGGATCAACCGCACAGTCCGAGAAATCTGTCAACTAGTTGTTGAGTAGTATGTGTTCTGGAAGTAACCTGCTGGTACTTAATTTGCCAATGTAACACTGATTCTACAGTGGCATGTGGCCATGGTGGCTCTCAGTCTCTACAAGATAATGCTGAAGAAAAATAAAAAAACTCTGGGATGACAACATTCAAGCTATGAGAACGAGGTGCCTTTGACAGTTATTGTGGGCAAATCCCTTTATCCTTCCTTTTGATTTCCTGACCTGAAATGTTCATGTCAGTTCAGTTGCTCTAAAGTCAGAGTTTGAGTTGTAAAGAAATGAGGATGTTTGGTCCTGTGGTACGGTCATTATATCTATGTGCATTTCAACAGTTGAAAACTGACGTAATTTTTCCATGGAAATAGATGTCTGAAAGGCTAACAGTTTCTTGTACATTGCTTGACTACTACCTATACATGATTCGATGCATACTATAATCATCTGTTTAATCTGATCTAGCTAGACCCAATACAATGATATACAACTGTTGCATGGAATATATTCCTTTATAATCACCTATTGTCAATGTAATTTCAAACTTTGAGTGTTTATTCAAATGCACTATTGCTTGTAATATTTTCTGCCTAGACTCAATACAATGATATACTGTTCTCAGCAGTCACTTATTATCAATGCTCTTTCTTTTCAAAAGAAATGCATTTACTATAACCTACAACTTACAGGCACAAAATTAGAAATACTGATGTATTGACATGTACTGTGATGTGCTATCACATGCAACCTAATTCTCTGTAATTATTCATTGTGTTTGTGATAAACTGCTTTCTTGTGACATGCAGCCTACACCAGCAATTTTTTAACAGCAATATCATAACTATAATAGATCCCATCACTTCGCTAATGACTGCTTATTTATGAATACTGCCACATGAAAAACTGCTTATTTATGAATACTGCCACATGCAAAACATATATGTCCTTGAACTTAATGTAGACCTATATATGCCATGACATTTAGAAAAGGAAATTCTATATCACTTGCCTGAGATTCCAGTAACTTTAATTTTATATCTCAGATCTGCCTCTTGTTTCATTTTGAAGACATAACAAAAAGACTTCTTTTGTCATTGTCACTCTTGACCCTGTGATGCTTAGCAAATATGTTTCATGTATATGCAAGTGCTTCACATAATGTAAACATTGTAACACTTGGATGATCTGCCCAGTGAGGCAGTTGACTTTATTCATATTTTTATATGAGATATGCTGTATTCAATGCATCTGGCTACCTTATTTCTATATTGTTATATTTATACAATAATTTATGTTTGAGCAACAACAGGTGTCAGAGGAATACAGTAATTCTGTACATCACTTTAGTAATTTTCATGTATATGTCTCAGATATGTCACAGGTTTCAATAATTTATGTTTAGGTAATTGATTATGTTTGATCAAACCCAGAAACTAGAGGGACTGCTTATAAGTCAGATGTTGGATCTCGCATTTATTACTTGGTTAACCAATACAGCATTGTATTTGTCATTTACACTGTCCAGCAGAATGCTATCTGTTCACCCTTTGTCGATCAATCAATAGCGAGTGTTGGGGCTAATTTTTGGGGACTGGAAGGTGATGCTATGGCAAGTCCATTCTCTAGGGAATGCCAAACACTCTTCTCCCTCTGGTGAGACGGTGAAGTACTGGAACAGTGGTGGCCCGGGCTAGGGGGATAGGGGGGTTTCCTGTCTTTGGGGTCTGTCGTCTTTTCTTCTTCAACTCCAACACTCTAAACCTTCTATTTCATTTCTTACTTCTCATTAGAGTACCAAGCTATCCTTCCCTCTGTCCACATGCATATGTCTCTATTACTGAGACCCTTCTTATTTACCGTGTCAACTCTATGAAGTGACTAAAACCTATTTTTTAGGAGGATCCGGGGAACAAGCTAGCATTTCTGCATTATTAGATGTAACCATACTCTGACATGCTACATTCTTTATTTATGTCTAATTTTGTTGTATGTTGTGACCCAAATGGTAAATAATTACTTATGCATTTGCTTTGCTATATACTAGCATCCGAATCTTCTATTTCATTTATTACATTTATTACTGTTCACATGCATATGTCTCTATTGCTGAGACCCTTCTAATTTACCTTGTCAGATTATTAAATGACTAAAGCCAGTTTTATAGGAGGAACCAGGAATCGAGACAGCATTATTAGATGTAACCATACTTAGTCATAATATATTATTTATTTATATCTTATTTTGTTGTATGTTACCACTAAATTGATAAACATTTTACTTAGGAGTTTATTTTGCTACGTACCAGCAGTCAAAGTTGTGAACACTCATTAATATTTGTAATTATCATGAGGAATGGCTCACTCATTAATATTTGTAATTATCATGAGGAATGGCTCACTCATTAATATTTGTTATTATCATGAGGCGTGGCATGCCTACATTACTCTCTATATTTATCAATGTCCAAGGTTGTTGTATGTAATTTCTGTTTTGCTATGTACCAGCACTCGAAATTGTGAACATTCACTTATATGCAAGTCTTCTTCAACTCCAACACTTCAAATTTTCTGTTTCATTTCTTACTTCTCACCAGAGTACAAAGCTATTCCTCCCCCTGTCCATATGAATATACCTCTATTGCTGAGATCATTCTAATTTATTGTGTCAACACTTGTCGTTGTTGACTAAAGCCTATTTTATAGGAGAATCCAGGAAACAAGCTAGTATTTCTGCACTCTTAAAGATATACTGCATTTACTTAATGCTCCACCATATAACTGTCATGATATGTGTGTCACTTATAAACCAATTACCAATGTATTTATTGTCTATTCACACCCAAGTGGTGAAAACATACCTGTATATAAGGCCCAACCACAAAGTTGTCGGTGCTGTTTCAATTAATATAAAAATAAGATGTATTAGTCACTTATATTGTCACTCAGAGATATGTGTAACTGCACTCTTATGTATCATGTTTGAATGATTGTAAAGGTGAGAACATGGTGTTGGAAGTGTCTTGACAAATGAAAAGTAGTAGGATTGGTCATTGGTCAGACACTTCATCCTAAACGGCAGTCTGCGTACTGCAAACTTCGAGATTATCTACAAAGCAGTCTGTGTACTGCATACATCATGATTCACTATGGAGCAGTCTGTGAACTACAAACATCAAGACTATTTACATTTATGTAAAGTACAGTGATTAGTACATTTACACTTAGGAATATTGTACTAGTTTGAAACTCCAAGTTGCAGGTTATCTCATACAGTTAAGAAATAACTTGTTCTTCCCTGGTAGTATTGAGTAATAATTACTACATATGTTTCATAATTAATTTACATTTTTAATCAAACATAGGATTTATCTCATACCATAAGTAAAACGTTTGTTCCTCCAGTTTTTTTATAAAATGAGGATGGTTACATCCATCTGCCAGAAAAGGTTTTGTTCAACTTTCAGTTTCACAAATCCTTTTAGGGGTGTTGAAACGTAACAACCCATTATGGTCTATTTAAAATGAACATTTCCCAGTCTAATTCAGGATTGCACATGTAAGAAAAATATGTAACTCGTCTACAAAAACTTATAACTGTGAAAATAACTGTTTAATCTGTTTCAGTTCAAAGTGAAGCAGCTCTGTAAATGAAGGGAATAATTCCCATGAAGGGAGTCTCCAGTAATTGATAAATAATATAAATGTATTATTGTAATTTCTTATTTGAGAGTTTATTCTCAAAAGAAATAACAGACATGTACTAATATCATAGTGTACTTACTGTATTGATCAGACAGACATTTATATATATATATATATAATCAGCTTTTTGTACAAATTTTAATTGTTAAATAATCAAATGTTCATCTTAAACAACGCCAAGGATTGTTTGAGATTAAGAAAATATAAATAGTGACTGCCATGTTGACAGGAGGAGTAAATCTGGTTTTAGTTTTTGAGCAGTGAGCATGTAGCTGCTCCTTTTGTAATGTAAGTATTGTTTGCCTTTGTAATAATGCTTTAACTTTGTTTTGAAAGTATAATAAATGTATTTAAAATAACATAATTCAAGATGATTTTTAATTTTAACTTTCCTGAAGTTGGAGTTTTACAGTAAGTGTCTCCAGGACTTACACTGCGACGGATTGCCAGATACGATGAGTGAAACAACCCCTAAGAACATTATACTCCTTGTACATAAAAATTAACTTTGTCATGGAACAACACCTGTCATATGAAATTTGGATTCCTGTTACACTGATCAAAAGCCTATTCTACAAATTGCACCTGCCAATCAGCTTCAGCCTCAGAGATGATAGTGAGACTGAAGCTTGTACAGGTGCCATTGGTGTGTTGCAACACATGCAACCTTGACACCAGATACTTCTGACAACCAGGTCATGCTATGATGTCGACTTTCCACAAATGATGTCAAAATTTCTGTTACCATCTCCTCATCAGTGGTTTTTCTTGGACATCCGATGCACAGCTTGTCAAGTAACTTGAATACTGTCATGTGTGAAACACCATTTCTCTCAGGATGCTGGGGATGCAAATCAGCAACAATCACTCTGGTTCTTCATCCAGCACTCATTAACACAATTTCAATGTGTCTGTACTGTGTGCCATTGTGAATCTCCTACAACAAAAAGTGGAATTGATCACCTCCTAGCAGTTTCAGACTTAGACAGGTCATAACTCCTACACACAGAGACAGCGTAAGAGAGATGCATTCCTGAGAAAGAGGCAGTTTCTAAATGATGATGATGATGATGATGATGATGATGATGATGACAGTGCTGAGCTCATAGAGTAAGCAAAGCTGTGTCAGCCAGTTCTGCACAGAGCACCCACCCACTGTCGCTTGCCGTGATACATCGAAGGCACCAGTGTCACAGTGTATTTTGAATTGTAGAAGTAAGAGGTGAGAAAGTGTTCTACTGTGTTCATGTAGTATTTGAAAGAACTGACTGTTGCTTGCATTTTAGTCTTGTCGTGGTTGACAAAAGCTGCTCATAACAGGTAGGTAAGTGAAAATACAAGCACACATCATCTATAGCTTACTTCTGCACAGAATGAGTTATGCCATAGTGACTAATTCAGCATGTTGTTGGCCAGCTGTTGCTGCACCTTACCCTATAGTCCCCATCCCACTTGCTGACATCACAGGAAACATTTGGTTAGTAATAGATATCCTTTTTCCCCCAGCCACATGTCCCTCACTATATAGACAGATTCAGCTCTCTGAAGCAGTTCAGGAGCTTATCGCCCATACCTAATGGTCACTAAGCTGAGCAATGGGGGTAGGACAGGACTCCCTCTTTTAAATAGAACTGGTCAGTTGGGGATTTTAGTTTTTGATTAACAATTAT